>NC_140656.1:30187258-30906008 GCF_978046115.1 Saccoglossus kowalevskii
ACTGACAGGGTGCAATATATACTACACTGCATGAATTCCAATGAATGGGTGCAATTAATACCACAATGCATGAATTCCACGGACAGGGCTGCAACAGATACTACATTTCATGAATTCCACTGGCAGGGCTGCAATAGATACTACAATGCAAGAATTACACTGACAGGGTGCAATATATACTACAATGCATGAATTCCACTGACAGGGCTGCAATTAATACCACAATGCATGAATTACACTGACAGGGCTGCAAGAGATACTACACTGCATGAATTCCACTGGCAGGGCTGCAATAGACACTACAATGCATGAATTCCAATGACAGGGCTGCAATAAATACCACAATGCATGAATTCCATTGGCAGTGCTGCAATAGTTACTACAATGCATGAATTCCACTAACAGGGCTGCAATAGATACTACAATGCATGAATTTCACTGACAGGGTGCAATATATACTACAATGTATGAATTCCACTGGCTGGGCTGCAATAGGTACTACAAAGCATGATTTCCACTGACAGGGTGCAATATATACTACAATGTATGAATTCCACTGACAGGGTGCAATATATACTACAATGCATGAATTCCACTGACAGGGCTGCATTTAATACAACAATGCATGAATTCTACAGAAAGGGGGCAATATATACTACAATGCATGAATTCCACTGGCAGGGCTGAAATATATAATACAGTCCATGAATTCCAGTGGCAGGGCTGCAATAGATACCACAATGCATGAATTCCACTGGCAGGGCTGCAATAGATACTACAATGCATGAATTCCACTGACAGGGTGCAATATATACTACACTGCATGAATTCCACTGACAGGGCTGCAATAGATAACACAATGCATGAATTACACTGACAGGGTGCAATAGATAATACAATGCATGAATTACACTGACAGGGTGCAATATATACTACACTGCATGAATTCCATTGGCAGTGCTGCAATAGATACTACAATGCATGAATTCCACTGACAGGGCTGCAATATATACTACAATGTATGAATTCCTCTGACAGGGTGCAATATATACTACAATCCATGAATTCCACTTTCAGGGCTGCATTTAATACCACAATGCATGAATTCCACTGACAGGGCTGCAACAGATACTACACTGCATGAATTCCACTGGCTGGGCTGCAATAGGTACTACAAAGCATGATTTCCACTGACAGGGTGCAATATATACTACAATGTATGAATTCCACTGACAGGGTGCAATATATACTACAATGAATGAATTCCACTGACAGGGTGCAATTAATACCACAATGCATGAATTCCACTGACAGGGCTGCAACAGATACTACACTTCATGAATTCCACTGGCAGGGCTGCAATGGATACTACAATGCAAGAATTCCACTGACAGGGTGCAATATATACTACAATGCATGAATTCCACTGACAGGGCTGCAATTAATACCACAATGAATGAATTCCACTGACAGGGCTGCAAGAGATACGACACTGCATGAATTCCACTGGCAGGGCTGCAATAGACACTACAATACATGAATTCCAATGTCAGGGCTGCAATAAATACCACAATGCATGAATACCATTTGCAGTGCTGTAATAGATACTACAAAGCATGAATTCCACTGACAGGGCTGCAATAGATACTACAATGCATGAATTACACTGACAGGACTGCAATATATACTACAATACATGAATTCCATTGGCAGTGCTGCAATAGATACTACAAAGCATGAATTCCACTGACAGGGTGCAATATATACTACAATGCATGAATTCCACTGACAGGGCTGCAATTAATACCACAATGCATGCATTCCACTGACAGGGTGCAATATATACTACAATGCATGAATTCCACTGACAGGGCTGCATTTATTATCACAATGCATGAATTCCAGTGACAGGGCTGCAACAGATACTACACTGCATGAATTCCACTGGCTGGGCTGCAATAGGTACTACAAAGCATGATTTCCACTGACAGGGTGCAATATATACTACAATGTATGAATTCCACTGACAGGGCAGCAATAAATACTACAATCCGTGAATTCCACTGGCAGGGCTGCAATAGATACTACAATGCATGAATTCCACTGGCAGGGCTGCAATAGATAATACAATGCATGAATTCCACTGGCAAAGCTGCAATAGATACTACAATGCATGAATTCCACTGAAAGGGCTGCAATAGATACTACAATGCATGAATTCCACTGAAAGGGCTTCAATATACACTACAATGCATGAATTCCACTGGCAGGGCTGCAATAGATTCTACAATGTATGAATTCCACTGACAGGGCTGCAATATATACTACAGTGCGGGAATTCCATTGGCAGCGCTGCAATAGATACTACATTGCATGAATTCCATTGACACCTCTGCAATATATAACACAATCCATGAATTCCACTGGCAGGGCTGCAATAGGTACTACAATGCATGAATCCCACTGAAAGGGCTGCAAAAGATACTACAATGCATGAATTCCACTGAATGGACTTCAATATACACTACAATGCATGAATTCCACTGGCAGGGCTGCAATAGATACTACAATGCATGAATTCCACTGGCAGGGCTGCAATATATACTACAATGCATGAATGCCACTGACAGGGATTCAATGGACACTACACTGCATGAATTCCACTGACAGGGCTGCAATAGATACTACAATGCATGAATTCCACTGAAAGGGCTTCAATGGACACTACACTGCATGAATTCCACTGAAAGGGCTGCAATAGATACTACAATGCATGAATTCCACTGAAAGGGCTGCAATATGTACTACAATGCATGAATTCCACTGGCAGGGCTGCAATAGATAATACAATGCATGAATTACACTGACAGGGTGCAATATATACTACAATGTATGAATTCCACTGACAGGGCTGCAATATATACTACACTGCATGAATTCCACTGACAGGGCTGCAATAGATAATACAAAGCAT
Organism: Saccoglossus kowalevskii; assembly: GCF_978046115.1. Lineage (NCBI taxonomy): Eukaryota > Metazoa > Hemichordata > Enteropneusta > Harrimaniidae > Saccoglossus > Saccoglossus kowalevskii. The sequence goes on from NC_140656.1 coordinate 30,190,233, forward strand.
GAATTACACTGACAGGGTGTAATAGATAATACAATGCATGAATTCCACTGACAGGCTGAAATATATACTACAATCCATGAATTCAAATGGCAGGGTTGCAATAGATACTATAATGCATGAATTCCACTGAAAGGGCTGCAATAGATACTACAATGCATGAATTCCACTGACAGGCTGAAATATATACTACAATGCATGATTCCCACTAGCAGGGCTGCAATAGATACTACAATGCATGAATTCCACTGATAGGGCTGCAATAAATACCACAATGCATGAGTTCTACTGAAAGGGCTGCAATAGATACTACATTGCATGAATTCTACAGAAAGGGTGCAATATATACTACAATGCATGAATTCCACTGGCAGGGCTGAAATATATAATACAGTCCATGAATTCCAGTGGCAGGGCTGCAATAGATACCACATTGCATGAGTTCCACTGGCAGGGCTGCAATAGATACTACACTGCATGAATTCCACTGGCAGGGCTGGAAAAGACACTACAATGCATGAATTCCAATGACAGGGCTGCAATAAATACCACAATGCATGAATTCCATTGGCAGTGCTGCAATAGATACTAAAATGCATAAATTCCACTGACAGGGCTGCAGTAGATACTACAATGCATGAATTACACTGACAGGGTGCAATATATACTACAATGCATGAATTCCACTGACAGGGCTGCAATTAATACCACAATGCATGAATTACACTGACAGGGCTGCAAGAGATACTACACTGCAAGAATTCCACTGGCAGGGCTGCAATAGACACTACAATGCATGAATTCCAATGACAGGGCTGCAATAAATACCACAAAGCATGAATTCCATTGGCAGTGCTGCAATAGTTACTACAATGCATGAATTCCACTAACAGGGCTGCAATAGATACTACAATGCATGAATTCCACTGACAGGGTGCAATAGATACTACAATGCATGAATTCCACTGGCTGGGCTGTAATAGGTACTACAAAGCATGATTTCCACTGACAGGGTGCAATATATACTACAATGTATGAATTCCACTGACAGGGTGCAATATATACTACATTGCATGAATTCCACTGACAGGGCTGCATTTAATACAACAATGCATGAATTCTACAGAAAGGGTGCAATATATACTACAATGCATGAATTCCACTGGCAGGGCTGCAATAAATACCACAATGCATGAATTCCATTGGCAGTGCTGCAATAGATACTACAATGCATGAATTCCACTGACAGGGCTGCAATAGATACTACAATGCATGAATTCCACTGACAGGGTGCAATATATACTACAATCCATGAATTCCACTTTCCGGGCTGCATTTAATACCACAATCCATGAATTCCACTGACAGGGCTGCAACAGATACTACACTGCATGAATTCCACTGGCTGTGCTGCAATAGGTACTACAAAGCATGAATTCCACTGACAGGGTGCAATAGATACCACTATGCATGAATTCCACTGACAGGGCTGCAACAGATACTACACTGCATGAATTCCACTGGCTGGGCTGCAATAGGTACTACAAAGCATGATTTCCACTGACAGGGTGCAATATATACTACAATGTATGAATTCCACTGACAGGGTGCAATATATACTACAATGCATGAATTCCACTGACAGGGCTGCATTTAATACCACAATGCATGAATTCCACTGACAGGGCTGCAACAGATACTACACTGCATGAATTCCACTGGCTGAGCTGCAATAGATACTACAAAGCATGAATTCCACTGACAGGGTGCAATATATACTACAATGCATGAATTCCACTGACAGGGCGCAATATATAATACAATGCATGAATTCCACTGACAGGGTGCAATTAATACCACAATGCATGAATTTCACTGACAGGCCTGCAACAGATACTACACTTCATGAATTCCACTGGCAGGGCTGCAATAGATACTACAATGCAAGAATTACACTGACAGGGTGCAATATATACTACAATGCATGAATTCCACTGACAGGGCTGCAATTAATACCACAATGCATGAATTCCACTGACATGGCTGCAAGAGATACTACACTGCATGAATTCCACTGGCAGGGCTGCAATAGACACTACAATGCATGAATTCCAATGACAGGGCTGCAATAATTACCACAAAGCATGAATTCCATTGGCAGTGCTGCAATAGTTACTACAATGCATGAATTCCACTAACAGGGCTGCAATAGATACTACAATGCATAAATTCCACTGACAGGGTGCAATAGATACTACAATGCATGAATTCCACTGGCTGGGCTGTAATAGGTACTACAAAGCATGATTTCCACTGACAGGGTGCAATATATACTACAATGTATGAATTCCACTGACAGGGTGCAATATATACTACATTGCATGAATTCCACTGACAGGGCTGCATTTAATACAACAATGCATGAATTCTACAGAAAGGGTGCAATATATACTACAATGCATGAATTCCACTGGCAGGGCTGCAATAAATACCACAATGCATGAATTCCATTGGCAGTGCTGCAATAGATACTACAATGCATGAATTCCACTGACAGGGCTGCAATAGATACTACAATGCATGAATTCCACTGACAGGGTGCAATATATACTACAATCCATGAATTCCACTTTCCGGGCTGCATTTAATACCACAATCCATGAATTCCACTGACAGGGCTGCAACAGATACTACACTGCATGAATTCCACTGGCTGTGCTGCAATAGGTACTACAAAGCATGAATTCCACTGACAGGGTGCAATAGATACCACTATGCATGAATTCCACTGACAGGGCTGCAACAGATACTACACTGCATGAATTCCACTGGCTGGGCTGCAATAGGTACTACAAAGCATGATTTCCACTGACAGGGTGCAATATATACTACAATGTATGAATTCCACTGACAGGGTGCAATATATACTACAATGCATGAATTCCACTGACAGGGCTGCATTTAATACCACAATGCATGAATTCCACTGACAGGGCTGCAACAGATACTACACTGCATGAATTCCACTGGCTGAGCTGCAATAGATACTACAAAGCATGAATTCCACTGACAGGGTGCAATATATACTACAATGCATGAATTCCACTGACAGGGCGCAATATATAATACAATGCATGAATTCCACTGACAGGGTGCAATTAATACCACAATGCATGAATTTCACTGACAGGCCTGCAACAGATACTACACTTCATGAATTCCACTGGCAGGGCTGCAATAGATACTACAATGCAAGAATTACACTGACAGGGTGCAATATATACTACAATGCATGAATTCCACTGACAGGGCTGCAATATATACTACACTGCATGAATTCCACTGACAGGGCTGCAATAGATAATACAAAGCATGAATTACACTGACAGGGTGTAATAGATAATACAATGCATGAATTCCACTGACAGGCTGAAATATATACTACAATCCATGAATTCAACTGGCAGGGTTGCAATAGATACTATAATGCATGAATTCCACTGAAAGGGCTGCAATAGATACTACAATGCATGAATTCCACTGACAGGCTGAAATATATACTACAATGCATGATTCCCACTAGCAGGGCTGCAATAGATACTACAATGCATGAATTCCACTGATAGGGCTGCAATAAATACCACAATGCATGAGTTCTACTGAAAGGGCTGCAGTAGATACTACATTGCATGAATTCTACAGAAAGGGTGCAATATATACTACAATGCATGAATTCCACTGGCAGGGCTGAAATATATAATACAGTCCATGAATTCCAGTGGCAGGGCTGCAATAGATACCACATTGCATGAGTTCCACTGGCAGGGCTGCAATAGATACTACACTGCATGAATTCCACTGGCAGGGCTGGAAAAGACACTACAATGCATGAATTCCAATGACAGGGCTGCAATAAATACCACAATGCATGAATTCCATTGGCAGTGCTGCAATAGATACTACACTGCATGAATTCCACTGGCAGGGCTGGAAAAGACACTACAATGCATGAATTCCACTGACAGGGCTGCAATTAATACCACAATGCATGAATTACACTGACAGGGCTGCAAGAGATACTACACTGCAAGAATTCCACTAGCAGGGCTGCAATAGACACTACAATGCATGAATTCCAATGACAGGGCTGCAATAAATACCACAAAGCATGAATTCCATTGGCAGTGCTGCAATAGTTACTACAATGCATGAATTCCACTAACAGGGCTGCAATAGATACTACAATGCATGAATTCCACTGACAGGGTGCAATAGATACTACAATGCATGAATTCCACTGGCTGGGCTGTAATAGGTACTACAAAGCATGATTTCCACTGACAGGGTGCAATATATACTACAATGTATGAATTCCACTGACAGGGTGCAATATATATTCTACATTGCATGAATTCCACTGACAGGGCTGCATTTAATACAACAATGCATGAATTCTACAGAAAGGGTGCAATATATACTACAATGCATGAATTCCACTGGCAGGGCTGCAATAAATACCACAATGCATGAATTCCATTGGCAGTGCTGCAATAGATACTAAAATGCATGAATTCCACTGACAGGGCTGCAATAGATACTACAATGCATGAATTCCACTGACAGGGTGCAATATATACTACAATCCATGAATTCCACTTTCCGGGCTGCATTTAATACCACAATCCATGAATTCCACTGACAGGGCTGCAACAGATACTACACTGCATGAATTCCACTGGCTGTGCTGCAATAGGTACTACAAAGCATGAATTCCACTGACAGGGTGCAATAGATACCACTATGCATGAATTCCACTGACAGGGCTGCAACAGATACTACACTGCATGAATTCCACTGGCTGGGCTGCAATAGGTACTACAAAGCATGATTTCCACTGACAGGGTGCAATATATACTACAATGTATGAATTCCACTGACAGGGTGCAATATATACTACAATGCATGAATTCCACTGACAGGGCTGCATTTAATACCACAATGCATGAATTCCACTGACAGGGCTGCAACAGATACTACACTGCATGAATTCCACTGGCTGAGCTGCAATAGATACTACAAAGCATGAATTCCACTGACAGGGTGCAATATATACTACAATGCATGAATTCCACTGACAGGGCGCAATATATAATACAATGCATGAATTCCACTGACAGGGTGCAATTAATACCACAATGCATGAATTTCACTGACAGGCCTGCAACAGATACTACACTTCATGAATTCCACTGGCAGGGCTGCAATAGTTACTACAATGCAAGAATTACACTGACAGGGTGCAATATATACTACAATGCATGAATTCCACTGACAGGGCTGCAATTAATACCACAATGCATGAATTCCACTGACATGGCTGCAAGAGATACTACACTGCATGAATTCCACTGGCAGGGCTGCAATAGACACTACAATGCATGAATTCCAATGACAGGGCTGCAATAAATACCACAAAGCATGAATTCCATTGGCAGTGCTGCAATAGTTACTACAATGCATGAATTCCACTAACAGGGCTGCAATAGATACTACAATGCATAAATTCCACTGACAGGGTGCAATAGATACTACAATGCATGAATTCCACTGGCTGGGCTGTAATAGGTACTACAAAGCATGATTTCCACTGACAGGGTGCAATATATACTACAATGTATGAATTCCACTGACAGGGTGCAATATATACTACATTGCATGAATTCCACTGACAGGGCTGCATTTAATACAACAATGCATGAATTCTACAGAAAGGGTGCAATATATACTACAATGCATGAATTCCACTGGCAGGGCTGCAATAAATACCACAATGCATGAATTCCATTGGCAGTGCTGCAATAGATACTAAAATGCATGAATTCCACTGACAGGGCTGCAATAGATACTACAATGCATGAATTCCACTGACAGGGTGCAATATATACTACAATCCATGAATTCCACTTTCCGGGCTGCATTTAATACCACAATCCATGAATTCCACTGACAGGGCTGCAACAGATACTACACTGCATGAATTCCACTGGCTGTGCTGCAATAGGTACTACAAAGCATGAATTCCACTGACAGGGTGCAATAGATACCACTATGCATGAATTCCACTGACAGGGCTGCAACAGATACTACACTGCATGAATTCCACTGGCTGGGCTGCAATAGGTACTACAAAGCATGATTTCCACTGACAGGGTGCAATATATACTACAATGTATGAATTCCACTGACAGGGTGCAATATATACTACAATGCATGAATTCCACTGACAGGGCTGCATTTAATACCACAATGCATGAATTCCACTGACAGGGCTGCAACAGATACTACACTGCATGAATTCCACTGGCTGAGCTGCAATAGATACTACAAAGCATGAATTCCACTGACAGGGTGCAATATATACTACAATGCATGAATTCCACTGACAGGGCGCAATATATAATACAATGCATGAATTCCACTGACAGGGTGCAATTAATACCACAATGCATGAATTTCACTGACAGGCCTGCAACAGATACTACACTTCATGAATTCCACTGGCAGGGCTGCAATAGTTACTACAATGCAAGAATTACACTGACAGGGTGCAATATATACTACAATGCATGAATTCCACTGACAGGGCTGCAATTAATACCACAATGCATGAATTCCACTGACATGGCTGCAAGAGATACTACACTGCATGAATTCCACTGGCAGGGCTGCAATAGACACTACAATGCATGAATTCCAATGACAGGGCTGCAATAAATACCACAAAGCATGAATTCCATTGGCAGTGCTGCAATAGTTACTACAATGCATGAATTCCACTAACAGGGCTGCAATAGATACTACAATGCATAAATTCCACTGACAGGGTGCAATAGATACTACAATGCATGAATTCCACTGGCTGGGCTGTAATAGGTACTACAAAGCATGATTTCCACTGACAGGGTGCAATATATACTACAATGTATGAATTCCACTGACAGGGTGCAATATATACTACATTGCATGAATTCCACTGACAGGGCTGCATTTAATACAACAATGCATGAATTCTACAGAAAGGGTGCAATATATACTACAATGCATGAATTCCACTGGCAGGGCTGCAATAAATACCACAATGCATGAATTCCATTGGCAGTGCTGCAATAGATACTACAATGCATGAATTCCACTGACAGGGCTGCAATAGATACTACAATGCATGAATTCCACTGACAGGGTGCAATATATACTACAATCCATGAATTCCACTTTCCGGGCTGCATTTAATACCACAATCCATGAATTCCACTGACAGGGCTGCAACAGATACTACACTGCATGAATTCCACTGGCTGTGCTGCAATAGGTACTACAAAGCATGAATTCCACTGACAGGGTGCAATAGATACCACTATGCATGAATTCCACTGACAGGGCTGCAACAGATACTACACTGCATGAATTCCACTGGCTGGGCTGCAATAGGTACTACAAAGCATGATTTCCACTGACAGGGTGCAATATATACTACAATGTATGAATTCCACTGACAGGGTGCAATATATACTACAATGCATGAATTCCACTGACAGGGCTGCATTTAATACCACAATGCATGAATTCCACTGACAGGGCTGCAACAGATACTACACTGCATGAATTCCACTGGCTGAGCTGCAATAGATACTACAAAGCATGAATTCCACTGACAGGGTGCAATATATACTACAATGCATGAATTCCACTGACAGGGCGCAATATATAATACAATGCATGAATTCCACTGACAGGGTGCAATTAATACCACAATGCATGAATTTCACTGACAGGCCTGCAACAGATACTACACTTCATGAATTCCACTGGCAGGGCTGCAATAGATACTACAATGCAAGAATTACACTGACAGGGTGCAATATATACTACAATGCATGAATTCCACTGACAGGGCTGCAATTAATACCACAATGCATGAATTCCACTGACATGGCTGCAAGAGATACTACACTGCATGAATTCCACTGGCAGGGCTGCAATAGACACTACAATGCATGAATTCCAATGACAGGGCTGCAATAAATACCACAAAGCATGAATTCCATTGGCAGTGCTGCAATAGTTACTACAATGCATGAATTCCACTAACAGGGCTGCAATAGATACTACAATGCATAAATTCCACTGACAGGGTGCAATAGATACTACAATGCATGAATTCCACTGGCTGGGCTGTAATAGGTACTACAAAGCATGATTTCCACTGACAGGGTGCAATATATACTACAATGTATGAATTCCACTGACAGGGTGCAATATATACTACATTGCATGAATTCCACTGACAGGGCTGCATTTAATACAACAATGCATGAATTCTACAGAAAGGGTGCAATATATACTACAATGCATGAATTCCACTGGCAGGGCTGCAATAAATACCACAATGCATGAATTCCATTGGCAGTGCTGCAATAGATACTACAATGCATGAATTCCACTGACAGGGCTGCAATAGATACTACAATGCATGAATTCCACTGACAGGGTGCAATATATACTACAATCCATGAATTCCACTTTCCGGGCTGCATTTAATACCACAATCCATGAATTCCACTGACAGGGCTGCAACAGATACTACACTGCATGAATTCCACTGGCTGTGCTGCAATAGGTACTACAAAGCATGAATTCCACTGACAGGGTGCAATAGATACCACTATGCATGAATTCCACTGACAGGGCTGCAACAGATACTACACTGCATGAATTCCACTGGCTGGGCTGCAATAGGTACTACAAAGCATGATTTCCACTGACAGGGTGCAATATATACTACAAGGTATGAATTCCACTGACAGGGTGCAATATATACTACAATGCATGAATTCCACTGACAGGGCTGCATTTAATACCACAATGCATGAATTCCACTGACATGGCTGCAACAGATACTACACTGCATGAATTCCACTGGCTGAGCTGCAATAGATACTACAAAACATGAATTCCACTGACAGGGTGCAATATATACTACAATGCATGAATTCCACTGGCAGGGCGCAATATATAATACAATGCATGAATTCCACTGACAGGGTGCAATTAATACCACAATGCATGAATTTCACTGACAGGCCTGCAACAGATACTACACTTCATGAATTCCACTGGCAGGGCTGCAATAGATACTACAATGCAAGAATTACACTGACAGGGTGCAATATATACTACAATGCATGAATTCCACTGACAGGGCTGCAATTAATACCACAATGCATGAATTCCACTGACATGGCTGCAAGAGATACTACACTGCATGAATTCCACTGGCAGGGCTGCAATAGACACTACAATGCATAAATTCCAATGACAGGGCTGCAATAAATACCACAATGCATGAATACCATTGGCAGTGCTGTAATAGATACTACAAAGCATGAATTCCACTGACAGGGCTGCAATATATACTACAATGCATGAATTACACTGACAGGGCTGCAATAAATACTACAAACCGTGAATTCCACTGGCAGGGCTGCAATAGATACTACAATGCATGAATTCCACTGGCAGGGCTGCAATAGATACTACAATGCATGAATTCCACTGGCAGGGCTGCAGTATATACTACAATGCATGAATTCCACTGAAAGGGCTGCAATAGATACTACAATGCATGAATTCCACTGAAAGGGCTTCAATATACACTACAATGAATGAATTCCACTGGCAGGGCTGCAATAGATTCTACAATGTATGAATTCCACTGACAGGGCTGCAATATACACTACAGTGCGGGAATTCCATTGGCAGCGCTGCAATAGATACTACATTGCATAAATTCCACTGACACGGCTGCAATATATAACACAATCCATGAATTCCACTGGCAGGGCTGCAATAGATACTACAATGCATGAATTCCACTGAAAGGGCTGCAATATATACTACAATGCATGAATTCCACTGACAGGGCCGCTATAGATACTACAATGCATGAATTCCACTGAAAGGGCTTCAATATACACTACAATGCTTGAATTCCACTAGCAGGGCTGCAATAGATACTACAATGCATGAATTCCACTGACAGGCTGCAATATATACTACAATGCATGAATTCCACTAGCAGGGCTGCAATAGATACTACAATGCATGAATTCCACTGGCAGGGCTGCAATATATACTACAATGCATGAATGCCACTGACAGGGCTTCAATGGACACTACACTGCATGAATTCCACTGACAGGGGCTGCAATAGATACTACAATGCATGAATTCCACTGAAAGGGCTGCAATAGATACTACAATGCATGAATTCCACTGAATGTGCTGCAATAGATACTACAATGCACGAATTCCACTGGCAGGGCTGCAATATATACTACAATGCATGAATTGCACTGGCAGGGCTGCAATATATACTACACTGCATCAATTCCACTGACAGGGCTGCAATAGATAATACAATGCATGAATTACACTGACAGGGTGCAATATATACTACAATGTATGAATTCCACTGACATGGCTGCAATATATACTACACTGCATGAATTCCACTGACAGGGCTGCAATAGATAATACAATGCATGAATTACACTGACAGGGTGCAATAGATAATACAATGCATGAATTACACTGACAGGGTGCAATATATACTACAATGTATGAATTCCACTGACATGGTGCAATATATACTACAATGCATGAATTCCACTGACAGGGCTGCATTTATTACCACAATGCATGAATTCCACTGACAGGGCTGCAACAGATACTACACTGCATGAATTCCACTGGCTGAGCTGCAATAGGTACTACAAAGCATGAATTCCACTGACAGGGTGCAATATATACTACAATGCATGAATTCCACTGACAGGGTGCAATATATACTACAATGCATGAATTCCACTGACAGGGTGCAATATATACTACAATGCATGAATTCCACTGACAGGGTGCAATTAATACCACAATGCATGAATTCCACTGACAGGGCTGCAACAGATACTACACTTCATGAATCCCACTGGCAGGGTTGCAATAGATACTACAATGCAAGAATTACATTGACAGGGTGCAATATATACTACAATGCATGAATTCCACTGACAGGGCTGCAATTAAAACCACAATGCATGAATTCCATTGACAGGGCTGCAAGAGATACTACACTGCATGGATTCCACTGGCAGGGCTGCAATAGAAACTACAATGGATGAATTCCAATGACAGGGCTGCAATAAATACCACAATGCATGAATACCATTGGCAGTGCTGTAATAGATACTACAAAGCATGAATTCCACTGACAGGGCTGCAATATATACTATAATGCATGAATTACACTGACAGGGCTGCAATATATACTACAATACATGAATTCCATTGGCAGTGCTGCAATAGATACTACAAAGCATGAATTCCACTGACAGGGTGCAATATATACTACAATGCATGAATTCCACTGACAGGGCTGCAATTAATACCACAATGCATGAATTCCACTGACAGGGTGCAATATATACTACAATGCATGAATTCCACTGACAGGGCTGCATTTAATACCACAATGCATGAATTCCAGTGACAGGGCTGCAACAGATACTACACTGCGTGAATTCCACTGGCTGGGCTTCAATAGGTACTACAAAGCATTATTTCCACTGACATGGTGCAATATATACTACAATGTATGAATTCCACTGACAGGGCTGCAATAAATACTACAATCCGTGAATTCCACTGGCAGGGCTGCAATAGATACTACAATGCATGAATTCGACTGGCAGGGCTGCAATAGATACTACAATGCATGAATTCCACTGGCAGGGCTGCAGTAGATACTACAATGCATGAATTCCACTGAAAGGGCTGCAATAGATACTACAATGCATGAATTCCACTGAAAGGGCTTCAATATACACTACAATGAATGAATTCCATTGGCAGGGCTGCAATAGGTACTACAAAGCATGATTTCCACTGACAGGGTGCAATATATACTACAATGCATGAATTCCACTGACAGGGTGCAATAAATACTACAATGCGGGAATTCCATTGGCAGCGCTGCAATATATACTACACTGCATGAATTCCACTGGCTGGGCTGCAATAGGTACTACAAAGCACGATTTCCACTGACAGGGTGCAATATATACTACAATGTATGAATTCCACTGACAGGGCTGCAATATATACTACAATGCGGGAATTCCATTGGTAGGGCTGCAATAGATAATACAATGCATGAATTACACTGACAGGGTGCAATATATACTACAAAGCACGATTTCCACTGACAGGGTGCAATATATACTACAATGTATGAATTCCACTGACAGGGCTGCAATATATACTACACTGCATGAATTCCACTGACAGGGCTGCAATAGATAATACAATGCATGAATTACACTGACAGGGTGCAATAGATAATACAATGCATGAATTACACTGACAGGGTGCAATATATACTACAATGTATGAATTCCACTGACATGGTGCAATATATACTACAATGCATGAATTCCACTGACAGGGCTGCATTTATTACCACAATGCATGAATTCCACTGACAGGGCTGCAACAGATACTACACTGCATGAATTCCACTGGCTGAGCTGCAATAGGTACTACAAAGCATGAATTCCACTGACAGCGTGCAATATATACTACAATGCATGAATTCCACTGACAGGGTGCAATATATACTACAATGCATGAATTCCACTGACAGGGTGCAATATATACTACAATGCATGAATTCCACTGACAGGGTGCAATTAATACCACAATGCATGAATTCCACTGACAGGGCTGCAACAGATACTACACTTCATGAATCCCACTGGCAGGGTTGCAATAGATACTACAATGCAAGAATTACATTGACAGGGTGCAATATATACTACAATGCATGAATTCCACTGACAGGGCTGCAATTAAAACCACAATGCATGAATTCCACTGACAGGGCTGCAAGAGATACTACACTGCATGGATTCCACTGGCAGGGCTGCAATAGAAACTACAATGGATGAATTCCAATGACAGGGCTGCAATAAATACCACAATGCATGAATACCATTGGCAGTGCTGTAATAGATACTACAAAGCATGAATTCCACTGACAGGGCTGCAATATATACTACACTGCATGAATTCCACTGGCTGGGCTGCAATAGGTACTACAAAGCACGATTTCCACTGACAGGGTGCAATATATACTACAATGTATGAATTCCACTGACAGGGCTGCAATATATACTACAATGCGGGAATTACATTGGTGGGGCTGCAATAGATAATACAATGCATGAATTACACTGACAGGGTGCAATATATACTACAAAGCACGATTTCCACTGACAGGGTGCAATATATACTACAATGTATGAATTCCACTGACAGGGCTGCAATATATACTACACTGCATGAATTCCACTGACAGGGCTGCAATAGATAATACAATGCATGAATTACACTGACAGGGTGCAATAGATAATACAATGCATGAATTACACTGACAGGGTGCAATATATACTACAATGTATGAATTCCACTGACATGGTGCAATATATACTACAATGCATGAATTCCACTGACAGGGCTGCATTTATTACCACAATGCATGAATTCCACTGACAGGGCTGCAACAGATACTACACTGCATGAATTCCACTGGCTGAGCTGCAATAGGTACTACAAAGCATGAATTCCACTGACAGGGTGCAATATATACTACAATGCATGAATTCCACTGACAGGGTGCAATATATACTACAATGCATGAATTCCACTGACAGGGTGCAATATATACTACAATGCATGAATTCCACTGACAGGGTGCAATTAATACCACAATGCATGAATTCCACTGACAGGGCTGCAACAGATACTACACTTCATGAATCCCACTGGCAGGGTTGCAATAGATACTACAATGCAAGAATTACATTGACAGGGTGCAATATATACTACAATGCATGAATTCCACTGACAGGGCTGCAATTAAAACCACAATGCATGAATTCCACTGACAGGGCTGCAAGAGATACTACACTGCATGGATTCCACTGGCAGGGCTGCAATAGAAACTACAATGGATGAATTCCAATGACAGGGCTGCAATAAATACCACAATGCATGAATACCATTGGCAGTGCTGTAATAGATACTACAAAGCATGAATTCCACTGACAGGGCTGCAATATATACTACAATGCATGAATTACACTGACAGGGCTGCAATATATACTACAATACATGAATTCCATTGGCAGTGCTGCAATAGATACTACAAAGCATGAATTCCACTGACAGGGTGCAATATATACTACAATGCATGAATTCCACTGACAGGGCTGCAATTAATACCACAATGCATGAATTCCACTGACAGGGTGCAATATATACTACAATGCATGAATTCCACTGACAGGGCTGCATTTAATACCACAATGCATGAATTCCAGTGACAGGGCTGCAACAGATACTACACTGCGTGAATTCCACTGGCTGGGCTTCAATAGGTACTACAAAGCATTATTTCCACTGACAGGGTGCAATATATACTACAATGTATGAATTCCACTGACAGGGCTGCAATAAATACTACAATCCGTGAATTCCACTGGCAGGGCTGCAATAGATACTACAATGCATGAATTCCACTGGCAGGGCTGCAATAGATACTACAATGCATGAATTCCACTGGCAGGGCTGCAGTAGATTCTACAATGCATGAATTCCACTGAAAGGGCTGCAATAGATACTACAATGCATGAATTCCACTGAAAGGGCTTCAATATACACTACAATGAATGAATTCCATTGGCAGGGCTGCAATAGGTACTACAAAGCATGATTTCCACTGACAGGGTGCAATATATACTACAATGCATGAATTCCACTGACAGGGTGCAATAAATACTACAATGCGGGAATTCCATTGGCAGCGCTGCAATATATACTACACTGCATGAATTCCACTGGCTGGGCTGCAATAGGTACTACAAAGCACGATTTCCACTGACAGGGTGCAATATATACTACAATGTATGAATTCCACTGACAGGGCTGCAATATATACTACAATGCGGGAATTCCATTGGTAGGGCTGCAATAGATAATACAATGCATGAATTACACTGACAGGGTGCAATATATACTACAAAGCACGATTTCCACTGACAGGGTGCAATATATATTACAATGTATGAATTCCACTGACAGGGCTGCAATATATACTACACTGCATGAATTCCACTGACAGGGCTGCAATAGATAATACAATGCATGAATTACACTGACAGGGTGCAATAGATAATACAATGCATGAATTACACTGACAGGGTGCAATATATACTACAATGTATGAATTACACTGACATGGTGCAATATATACTACAATGCATGAATTCCACTGACAGGGCTGCATTTAATACCACAATGCATGAATTCCACTGACAGGGCTGCAACAGATACTACACTGCATGAATTCCACTGGCTGAGCTGCAATAGGTACTACAAAGCATGAATTCCACTGACAGGGTGCAATATATACTACAATGCATGAATTCCACTGACAGGGTGCAATATATACTACAATGCATGAATTCCACTGACAGGGTGCAATATATACTACAATGCATGAATTCCACTGACAGGGTGCAATTAATACCACAATGCATGAATTCCACTGACAGGGCTGCAACAGATACTACACTTCATGAATCCCACTGGCAGGGTTGCAATAGATACTACAATGCAAGAATTACATTGACAGGGTGCAATATATACTACAATGCATGAATTCCACTGACAGGGCTGCAATTAAAACCACAATGCATGAATTCCACTGACAGGGCTGCAAGAGATACTACACTGCATGGATTCCACTGGCAGGGCTGCAATAGAAACTACAATGGATGAATTCCAATGACAGGGCTGCAATAAATACCACAATGCATGAATACCATTGGCAGTGCTGTAATAGATACTACAAAGCATGAATTCCACTGACAGGGCTGCAATATATACTACAATGCATGAATTACACTGACAGGGCTGCAATATATACTACAATACATGAATTCCATTGGCAGTGCTGCAATAGATACTACAAAGCATGAATTCCACTGACAGGGTGCAATATATACTACAATGCATGAATTCCACTGACAGGGTGCAATATATACTACAATGCATGAATTCCACTGACAGGGTGCAATATATACTACAATGCATGAATTCCACTGACAGGGCTGCAATTAATACCACAATGCATGAATTCCACTGACAGGGTGCAATATATACTACAATGCATGAATTCCACTGACAGGGCTGCATTTAATACCACAATGCATGAATTCCAGTGACAGGGCTGCAACAGATACTACACTGCGTGAATTCCACTGGCTGGGCTTCAATAGGTACTACAAAGCATTATTTCCACTGACAGGGTGCAATATATACTACAATGTATGAATTCCACTGACAGGGCTGCAATAAATACTACAATCCGTGAATTCCACTGGCAGGGCTGCAATAGATACTACAATGCATGAATTCCACTGGCAGGGCTGCAATAGTTACTACAATGCATGAATTCCACTGGCAGGGCTGCAGTAGATACTACAATGCATGAATTCCACTGAAAGGGCTTCAATATACACTACAATGAATGAATTCCATTGGCAGGGCTGCAATAGGTACTACAAAGCATGATTTCCACTGACAGGGTGCAATATATACTACAATGCATGAATTCCACTGACAGGGTGCAATAAATACTACAATGCGGGAATTCCATTGGCAGCGCTGCAATATATACTACACTGCATGAATTCCACTGGCTGGGCTGCAATAGGTACTACAAAGCACGATTTCCACTGACAGGGTGCAATATATACTACAATGTATGAATTCCACTGACAGGGCTGCAATATATACTACAATGCGGGAATTCCATTGGTAAGGCTGCAATAGATACTACATTGCATGAATTCCACTGACACGGCTGCAATATATAATACAATCCATGAATTCCACTGGCAGGGCTGCAATAGATACTACAATGCATGAATTCCACTGGCAGGGCTGCAATAGATACTACAATGCATGAATTCCACTGGCAGGGCTGCAATAGATACTACAATGCATGAATTCCACTGAAAGGGCTGCAATAGATACTACAATGCATGAATTCCACTGAAAGGGCTTCAATATACACTACAATGCATGAATTCCACTGGCAGGGCTGCAATAGATACTACAATGTATGAATTCCACTGACAGGGCTGCAATATGTACTATAGTGCGGGAATTCCATTGGCAGCGCTGCAATAGATACTACATTGCATGAATTCCACTGACACGGCTGCAATATATAACACAATCCATGAATTCCACTGGCAGGGCTGCAATAGATACTACAATGCATGAATTCCACTGGCAGGGCTGCAATAGATACTACAATGCATGAATTCCACTGAAAGGGCTGCAATAGATACTACAATGCATGAATTCCACTGAAATGGCTTCAATATACACTATAATACATGAATTCCACTGGCAGGGCTGCAATATATACTACAATGCATGAATTACACTGACAGGGTGCAATTGATACTACAATGCATGAATTCCACTAGCAGGGCTGCAATAGATACTACAATGCATGAATTCCACTGGCAGGGCTGCAGTATATACTACAATGCATGAATGCCACTGACAGGGCTTCAATGGACACTACACTGCATGAATTCCACTGACAGGGCTGCAATAGATACTACAATGCATGAATTCCACTGAAAGGGCTGCAATAGATACTACAATGCATGAATTCCACTGAAAGGGCTGCAATAGATACTAGAATGCATGAATTCCACTGGCAGGGCTGCAATAGATACTACAATGCATGAATTGAACTGGCAGGGCTGCAATATATACTACACTGCATGAATTCCACTGACAGGGCTGCAATAGATAATACAATGCATGAATTCCACTGGCAGGGCTGCAATAGATACTACAATGCATGAATTCCACTGACAGGGTGCAATATATACTACACTGCATGAATTCCACTGACAGGACTGCAATAGATAACACAATGCATGAATTACACTGACAGGGTGCAATAGATAATACAATGCATGAATTACACTGACAGGGTGCAATATATACTACACTGCATGAATTCCACTGACAGGGCTGCAATAGATAATACAATGCATGAATTCCACTGACAGGGCTGCAATAGATACTACAATGCATGAATTCCACTGACAGGGCTGCAATAGATACTACAATGCATGAATTCCACTAGCAGGGCTGCAGTAGATACTACAATGCATGAATTCCACTGAAAGTGCTGCAATAGATACTACAATGCATGAATTCCACTGAAAGGGCTTCAATATACACTACAATGAATGAATTCCATTGGCAGGGCTGCAATAGGTTCTACAAAGCATGATTTCCACTGACAGGGTGCAATATATACTACAATGCATGAATTCCACTGACAGGGTGCAATAAATACTACAATGCGGGAATTCCATTGGCAGCGCTGCAATATATACTACACTGCATGAATTCCACTGGCTGGGCTGCAATAGGTACTACAAAGCACGATTTCCACTGACAGGGTGCAATATATACTACAATGTATGAATTCCACTGACAGGGCTGCAATATATACTACAATGCGGGAATTCCATTGGTAGGGCTGCAATAGATACTACATTGCATGAATTCCACTGACACGGCTGCAATATATAATACAATCCATGAATTCCACTGGCAGGGCTGCAATAGATACTACAATGCATGAATTCCACTGGCAGGGCTGCAATAGATACTACAATGCATGAATTCCACTGGCAGGGCGGCAATAGATACTACAATGCATGAATTCCACTGAAAGGGCTGCAATAGATACTACAATGCATGAATTCCACTGAAAGGGCTTCAATATACACTACAATGTATGAATTCCACTTGCAGGGCTGCAATAGATACTACAATGTATGAATTCCACTGACAGGGCTGCAATATATACTATAGTGCGGGAATACCATTGGCAGCGCTGCAATAGATACTACATTGCATGAATTCCACTGACACGGCTGCAATATATAACACAATCCATGAATTCCACTGGCAGGGCTGCAATAGATACTACAATGCATGAATTCCACTGGCAGGGCTGCAATAGATACTACAATGCATGAATTCCACTGAAAGGGCTGCAATAGATACTACAATGCATGAATTCCACTGAAATGGCTTCAATATACACTATAATACATGAATTCCACTGGCAGGGCTGCAATATATACTACAATGCATGAATTACACTGACAGGGTGCAATTGATACTACAATGCATGAATTCCACTAGCAGGGCTGCAATAGATACTACAATGCATGAATTCCACTGGCAGGGCTGCAGTATATACTACAATGCATGAATGCCACTGACAGGGCTTCAATGGACACTACACTGCATGAATTCCACAGACAGGGCTGCAATAGATACTACAATGCATGAATTCCACTGAAAGGGCTGCAATAGATACTACAATGCATGAATTCCACTGAAAGGGCTGCAATAGATACTAGAATGCATGAATTCCACTGGCAGGGCTGCAATAGATACTAGAATGCATGAATTGAACTGGCACGGCTGCAATATATACTACACTGCATGAATTCCACTGACAGGGCTGCAATAGATAATACAATGCATGAATTCCACTGGCA
Organism: Saccoglossus kowalevskii; assembly: GCF_978046115.1. NCBI lineage: Eukaryota > Metazoa > Hemichordata > Enteropneusta > Harrimaniidae > Saccoglossus > Saccoglossus kowalevskii. The sequence continues at coordinate 30,210,020 of NC_140656.1, forward strand.
GGGCTGCAATAGATACTACAATGCATGAATTCCACTGACAGGGTGCAATATATACTACACTGCATGAATTCCACTGACAGGGCTGCAATAGATAACACAATGCATGAATTACACTGACAGGGTGCAATAGATAATACAATGCATGAATTACACTGACAGGGTGCAATATATACTACACTGCATGAATTCCACTGACAGGGCTGCAATAGATAATACAATGCATGAATTCCACTGACAGGGCTGCAATAGATACTACAATGCATGAATTCCACTGACAGGGCTGCAATAGATACTACAATGCATGAATTCCACTAGCAGGGCTGCAATAGATACTACAATGCATGAATTCCACTGGCAGGGCTGCAATATATACTACACTACATGAATTCCACGAGCAGGGCTGCAATAGATACTACAATGCATGAATGCCACTGGCAGGGATGCAATATATACTACAATGCATGAATTCCACTGGCAGGGCTGCAATAGATACTACAATGCATGAATTCCACTGGCAGGGCTGCAATAGATACTACAATGCATGAATTCCACTGAAAGGGCTGCAATAGATACTACAATGCATGAATTCCACTGAAAGGGCTTCAATATACACTACAATGTATGAATTCCACTTGCAGGGCTGCAATAGATACTACAATGTATGAATTCCACTGACAGGGCTGCAATATATACTATAGTGCGGGAATACCATTGGCAGCGCTGCAATAGATACTACATTGCATGAATTCCACTGACACGGCTGCAATATATAACACAATCCATGAATTCCACTGGCAGGGCTGCAATAGATACTACAATGCATGAATTCCACTGGCAGGGCTGCAATAGATACTACAATGCATGAATTCCACTGAAAGGGCTGCAATAGATACTACAATGCATGAATTCCACTGAAATGGCTTCAATATACACTATAATACATGAATTCCACTGGCAGGGCTGCAATATATACTACAATGCATGAATTACACTGACAGGGTGCAATTGATACTACAATGCATGAATTCCACTAGCAGGGCTGCAATAGATACTACAATGCATGAATTCCACTGGCAGGGCTGCAGTATATACTACAATGCATGAATGCCACTGAAAAGGCTGCAATAGATACTATAATGCATGAATTCCACTGAAAGGGCTGCAATAGATACTAGAATGCATGAATTCCACTGGCAGGGCTGCAATAGATACTAGAATGCATGAATTGAACTGGCAGGGCTGCAATATATACTACACTGCATGAATTCCACTGACAGGGCTGCAATAGATAATACAATGCATGAATTCCACTTTCAGGGCTGCAATAGATACTACAATGCATGAATTCCACTGACAGGGTGCAATATATACTACACTGCATGAATTCCACTGACAGGGCTGCAATAGATAACACAATGCATGAATTACACTGACAGGGTGCAATAGATAATACAATGCATGAATTACACTGACAGGGTGCAATATATACTACACTGCATGAATTCCACTGACAGGGCTGCAATAGATAATACAATGCATGAATTCCACTGACAGGGCTGCAATAGATACTACAATGCATGAATTCCACTGACAGGGCTGCAATAGATACTACAATGCATGAATTCCACTAGCAGGGCTGCAATAGATACTACAATGCATGAATTCCACTGGCAGGGCTGCAATAGATACTACAATGCATGAATTCCACTGAAAGGGCTGCAATAGATACTACAATGCATGAATTCCACTGAAAGGGCTTCAATATACACTACAATGCATGAATTCCACTGGCAGGGCTGCAATAGATACTACAATGTATGAATTCCACTGACAGGGCTGCAATATGTACTATAGTGCGGGAATTCCATTGGCAGCGCTGCAATAGATACTACATTGCATGAATTCCACTGACACGGCTGCAATATATAACACAATCCATGAATTCCACTGGCAGGGCTGCAATAGATACTACAATGCATGAATTCCACTGGCAGGGCTGCAATAGATACTACAATGCATGAATTCCACTGAAAGGGCTGCAATAGATACTACAATGCATGAATTCCACTGAAATGGCTTCAATATACACTATAATACATGAATTCCACTGGCAGGGCTGCAATATATACTACAATGCATGAATTACACTGACAGGGTGCAATTGATACTACAATGCATGAATTCCACTAGCAGGGCTGCAATAGATACTACAATGCATGAATTCCACTGGCAGGGCTGCAGTATATACTACAATGCATGAATGCCACTGACAGGGCTTCAATGGACACTACACTGCATGAATTCCACTGACAGGGCTGCAATAGATACTACAATGCATGAATTCCACTGAAAGGGCTGCAATAGATACTACAATGCATGAATTCCACTGAAAGGGCTGCAATAGATACTAGAATGCATGAATTCCACTGGCAGGGCTGCAATAGATACTACAATGCATGAATTGAACTGGCAGGGCTGCAATATATACTACACTGCATGAATTCCACTGACAGGGCTGCAATAGATAATACAATGCATGAATTCCACTGGCAGGGCTGCAATAGATACTACAATGCATGAATTCCACTGACAGGGTGCAATATATACTACACTGCATGAATTCCACTGACAGGACTGCAATAGATAACACAATGCATGAATTACACTGACAGGGTGCAATAGATAATACAATGCATGAATTACACTGACAGGGTGCAATATATACTACACTGCATGAATTCCACTGACAGGGCTGCAATAGATAATACAATGCATGAATTCCACTGACAGGGCTGCAATAGATACTACAATGCATGAATTCCACTGACAGGGCTGCAATAGATACTACAATGCATGAATTCCACTAGCAGGGCTGCAGTAGATACTACAATGCATGAATTCCACTGAAAGTGCTGCAATAGATACTACAATGCATGAATTCCACTGAAAGGGCTTCAATATACACTACAATGAATGAATTCCATTGGCAGGGCTGCAATAGGTTCTACAAAGCATGATTTCCACTGACAGGGTGCAATATATACTACAATGCATGAATTCCACTGACAGGGTGCAATAAATACTACAATGCGGGAATTCCATTGGCAGCGCTGCAATATATACTACACTGCATGAATTCCACTGGCTGGGCTGCAATAGGTACTACAAAGCACGATTTCCACTGACAGGGTGCAATATATACTACAATGTATGAATTCCACTGACAGGGCTGCAATATATACTACAATGCGGGAATTCCATTGGTAGGGCTGCAATAGATACTACATTGCATGAATTCCACTGACACGGCTGCAATATATAATACAATCCATGAATTCCACTGGCAGGGCTGCAATAGATACTACAATGCATGAATTCCACTGGCAGGGCTGCAATAGATACTACAATGCATGAATTCCACTGGCAGGGCTGCAATAGATACTACAATGCATGAATTCCACTGAAAGGGCTGCAATAGATACTACAATGCATGAATTCCACTGAAAGGGCTTCAATATACACTACAATGTATGAATTCCACTTGCAGGGCTGCAATAGATACTACAATGTATGAATTCCACTGACAGGGCTGCAATATATACTATAGTGCGGGAATACCATTGGCAGCGCTGCAATAGATACTACATTGCATGAATTCCACTGACACGGCTGCAATATATAACACAATCCATGAATTCCACTGGCAGGGCTGCAATAGATACTACAATGCATGAATTCCACTGGCAGGGCTGCAATAGATACTACAATGCATGAATTCCACTGAAAGGGCTGCAATAGATACTACAATGCATGAATTCCACTGAAATGGCTTCAATATACACTATAATACATGAATTCCACTGGCAGGGCTGCAATATATACTACAATGCATGAATTACACTGACAGGGTGCAATTGATACTACAATGCATGAATTCCACTAGCAGGGCTGCAATAGATACTACAATGCATGAATTCCACTGGCAGGTCTGCAGTATATACTACAATGCATGAATGCCACTGACAGGGCTTCAATGGACACTACACTGCATGAATTCCACAGACAGGGCTGCAATAGATACTACAATGCATGAATTCCACTGAAAGGGCTGCAATAGATACTACAATGCATGAATTCCACTGAAAGGGCTGCAATAGATACTAGAATGCATGAATTCCACTGGCAGGGCTGCAATAGATACTAGAATGCATGAATTGAACTGGCAGGGCTGCAATATATACTACACTGCATGAATTCCACTGACAGGGCTGCAATAGATAATACAATGCATGAATTCCACTGGCAGGGCTGCAATAGATACTACAATGCATGAATTCCACTGACAGGGTGCAATATATACTACACTGCATGAATTCCACTGACAGGGCTGCAATAGATAACACAATGCATGAATTACACTGACAGGGTGCAATAGATAATACAATGCATGAATTACACTGACAGGGCTGCAATATATACTACACTGCATGAATTCCACTGACAGGGCTGCAATAGATAATACAATGCATGAATTCCACTGACAGGGCTGCAATAGATACTACAATGCATGAATTCCACTGACAGGGCTGCAATAGATACTACAATGCATGAATTCCACTAGCAGGGCTGCAATAGATACTACAATGCATGAATTCCACTGGCAGGGCTGCAATATATACTACACTACATGAATTCCACGAGCAGGGCTGCAATAGATACTACAATGCATGAATGCCACTGGCAGGGATGCAATATATACTACAATGCATGAATTCCACTGGCAGGGCTGCAATAGATACTACAATGCATGAATTCCACTGGCAGGGCTGCAATAGATACTACAATGCATGAATTCCACTGAAAGGGCTGCAATAGATACTACAATGCATGAATTCCACTGAAAGGGCTTCAATATACACTACAATGTATGAATTCCACTTGCAGGGCTGCAATAGATACTACAATGTATGAATTCCACTGACAGGGCTGCAATATATACTATAGTGCGGGAATACCATTGGCAGCGCTGCAATAGATACTACATTGCATGAATTCCACTGACACGGCTGCAATATATAACACAATCCATGAATTCCACTGGCAGGGCTGCAATAGATACTACAATGCATGAATTCCACTGGCAGGGCTGCAATAGATACTACAATGCATGAATTCCACTGAAAGGGCTGCAATAGATACTACAATGCATGAATTCCACTGAAATGGCTTCAATATACACTATAATACATGAATTCCACTGGCAGGGCTGCAATATATACTACAATGCATGAATTACACTGACAGGGTGCAATTGATACTACAATGCATGAATTCCACTAGCAGGGCTGCAATAGATACTACAATGCATGAATTCCACTGGCAGGGCTGCAGTATATACTACAATGCATGAATGCCACTGACAGGGCTTCAATGGACACTACACTGCATGAATTCCACAGACAGGGCTGCAATAGATACTACAATGCATGAATTCCACTGAAAGGGCTGCAATAGATACTATAATGCATGAATTCCACTGAAAGGGCTGCAATAGATACTAGAATGCATGAATTCCACTGGCAGGGCTGCAATAGATACTAGAATGCATGAATTGAACTGGCAGGGCTGCAATATATACTACACTGCATGAATTCCACTGACAGGGCTGCAATAGATAATACAATGCATGAATTCCACTTTCAGGGCTGCAATAGATACTACAATGCATGAATTCCACTGACAGGGTGCAATATATACTACACTGCATGAATTCCACTGACAGGGCTGCAATAGATAACACAATGCATGAATTACACTGACAGGGTGCAATAGATAATACAATGCATGAATTACACTGACAGGGTGCAATATATACTACACTGCATGAATTCCACTGACAGGGCTGCAATAGATAATACAATGCATGAATTCCACTGACAGGGCTGCAATAGATACTACAATGCATGAATTCCACTGACAGGGCTGCAATAGATACTACAATGCATGAATTCCACTAGCAGGGCTGCAATAGATACTACAATGCATGAATTCCACTGGCAGGGCTGCAATATATACTGCACTACATGAATTCCACGAGCAGGGCTGCAATAGATACTACAATGCATGAATGCCACTGGCAGGGATGCAATATATACTACAATGCATGAATGCCACTGGCAGGGCTGCAATATATACTACAAAGCATGAATTACACTGACAGGGATGCAATATATTCTACAATGCATGAATGCCACTGGCAGGGCTGCAATATATACTACAAAGCATGAATTACACTGACAGGGTGCAATATATACTACAATGCATGAATTCCACTGGCAGGGCTGCAATAGATACTACAATGCATGAATTACACTGACAGGGTGCAATATATACTACAATCCATGATTCCCACTGGCAGGGCTGCAATGGACACTACAATGCATGAATTCCTCTGACAGGCCTGCAATATATACCACAATGCATGAATTCCACTGACAGGGCTGCAATATATACTACAATGCATGAATTCCACTGGCAGGGCTGCAATAGATACCACAATGCATGAATTCCACTGGCAGGGCTACAATAGATACAACACTGCATGAATTCTTCTGACATGGCTGCAATATATACTACAATGCATGAATTCCACTGGCAGGGCTGCAAAATTGATGATGTCACGTAATTATCATTGGGTAGTTTAGTAATAAGAGATCAAAATGCAACTAGTTCTATGTATTTACCTAGTTTGGTAAGCAAGATATGGATTTCACAAGAATATAATAAACCATAAGGTTATATATATGGCCATCTTTTATGTTAGTTACATATTTTGTTTAATAATTAGCACCTTTGCACGAAAATCCAAGATGGTGGCAAAACCACATGACTGATTATTTTTTTAAATATTTGATCTGGGACAGGAATTCAAAGCAAAGGTGTTTCATAAGATGACACGTTTGGTTGGTTTGGAGTAGACATATACGGCGCTATACAATCCAAAATCAGATAGAAAGACTGAACATTCCAATAAAACAATGGTTGCAATAGTTGAATCATTGATTGAACGAAAACTGGTTGAGCAGGAAAAAGGGCTCTCAATTAAATATACATTCAAGATGTCTGAAGTGATATACCGAAGTTCAAGTGTTAAGTGACTGTGTATCTAATAATGGAAATTTTTTGGTGGCTACTTATTTTTACCAGTACATGTGTGTCACTGCTAGAATACTTAATTTCTGCTACCGCATTGTACACATCTGCCCTTTCCCGGCATCCTCATTGCGTGGGACAACTATGTACACATCATGAGCTTGACTGTAATAACTTGGTCAACATTGAAGGTTGAAAATGTCTATTTTGCATCATTATGGCAGTTCTTTCTTAAATAAATATTTTCTACTAAGAATACTCCATCACTTTTGTTTTAAATCAAGGAAGTGTAATGTTTCATTCAATTCAGAGCAGTGTATTGTCTTGCAATAATCTTTCCAATATATTGAAGACTAAATACACAAAAGCTTAGTATTTATTCTATATAGTTTGGATTTTTAACACCAATGTTTCCATAATGAAACTATGTCAATGATATAACATGTACCAGGCCTTGTACACACATAGCATACATGGCACACAACACTCTGTAATCATATAACAAAGGCATATTGTTTGGTTTAAACACATGTTGCAGATTTGGTGGCTAATTTATAAATTCATACACGGTGGCCACCTTAAACACTTTTTCAGTGTGATGGAGGTATTACGTTGTCTGAAATAACATATAAAACCGAGTACACAATGCACATTAACAATCTTTTAAAGTATATAGTCACATTCGTGGACAGTTTATTATGAGTGAATTTAAGTCATTTATCAATGTATAAACTGCTATTTACAGGCAACAAGACAACAACATTCAAACAATTTAGTTTAACTGAGTTTATGTATAGACATGTGCCATGTATCAGATTGTCATGTAGTATATTAAGGTAGAAGCCTACTCATAATGTTTGACAAATTTGGTCATAAATCGCATGACAATGTTCATCAATCAGTTTTGTATATACAATTATGAAGCAAGTATCCCATGGTACAATTCCATAGAAGACAATGTTAAAGAAAAAATGCATTTTTTGACACTTTTTAAAACCCCGATTTTTTAAATAATTCGGAACAACAAAAAATACACCATCATTAACAATATATCATTTTTTCAGCCTATGTCACCAGCCTAGATTTTGAGATATCGCATATTGTCTCATTACCTATAACAGTTATAATAGTGCCAAAATGGCGATTTTCCACTAAAATACAACCATCAATTTCTCCAAAAATAAGGCTAGTGACCCACAACTTTGTTATCTTTATATTGCCTTGGAGTACAGTTTGTTGCAAAATGAATAAATTCTGTGTATTTTAATTTATGAGTAGGCTTCTACCTTAAGACGAGAAATATGCAATCCCATGTTATAATAAAATAATATTATAATAAAAATAAACCTGTTTGTGTTATTCTGTATGTAGTTATGTAGTTACAGACCAAAATACCAACGTATTATTGTAATGAATGTGGATTGCGCCTGTGAATTTACTAATTCTTTTTCCAAATTTGTCATCAACAATTTGTGCTTTAACTAGATATAACTAGTATAAACGTCTTTCAAGCAGTTATCTCGACACAATCGGGGTCCGTGGCTAATAACGGCCAAGTGAATTTCTAATATTTTCTGGAATCTAACATTTTGGTTTTTGGGCGTAACTTCAACCGATGAATTGGCGACATGAAATCACAATATAAAGTTAGCGCGCTTTCGAAAATAGGATTCTGAAATCAATAACGAAAATCAAAATCCTACTTTCAATTTGAGGCATTTCATGTTATTGACGCGCTAGGGGATACTGTTACTGGCCGACTGTAATAGGTCACATGCAAGCGAAATCAACAATGTATCCAGTCAGTTATTTGTTCACGCTTCGTGTGCATGATAATCTCGTGGATGTCCTGCAATGTACAATATAGAACAGTAACATTTTTCTATGTCTGTAACGAAAATTAGTTCTCTGTCTGGGAAAATAAGAGACTTTTCTGGTACATTTTATATTTTGAGCCGGCGTTTGGAAATGTTTACACAATTAGACATGATTAGTAACGAATACAATGTGATGATTCAATCCTCCATTAATCAACCGGTCGTTGTTCGTCACGTGGCTCTATTCCAGTCACATCATGTGTTGACACTTTTTTCACTGTCATTATTCAGAAGTGCTTAAATGTTTTGAGTGATATAATATTTTAGAGTTGGTGTTGAATCATGCAATGTTTTAGTTCCGTAATTCAAATTTGTTCACAGACAGCCTCTTTTACAATGCGATTCTCTTATTAGAGGGTGTATACATCGAGGATTACAGAATAGTCGCACGTTTCTTTCAGAAATTCCACTATGCTCGGATATTGAGCCAACTGGCGTTTAATCCCCGGGGCAATTAATGCAAGTCGTATTATGGCGACGAGCCGTACTTTGTGGTCGTAATTTTTAGCTGAGTTTTAGTACTTTTATTGATGAGTCCAATTGGTGAGTTGATTCAACCTATAACTGAATAAATTTAGTGACAATTTGGTATCTGATGGGATATACAAAATCACTATTTTTTCTATAATGGGGTATGATTTTTGAGGTGAAAATTTTCTATGATGGGGTCTGGGGTTTTACTCCCCAAATGAAATTTGTATAATAAGTTATATAATAAATATATTATAATCTGAATCTTAGTTTTACAATAATTTGGTGATAACAAGTATTTGACGGAAACTTTGAGATAAGCGGACTTTTAAACTACTGTCTAACGTGTAGTTTTGAAATCGACCACAAAAAACGGTCTAGCAAACTGCCTCTTCCTTCTGATCTTCAATACGTCATCAATCAATCATTCATTTGTTTGGTTATTCAATAATCACCCATCCTGTAACATATGTTTGATATAAACATTGTGCCATCGTTATGGAATTGTGGATGAGTACGCACTGCACAGTGTGTGTTTTATGCACGATATGTAGACATGTGTATAACATTCGAAAATAAATGTATGTTAACTCAGTATAACGACTTTACACGAAAAACAGGGAATAGTTACTGAATATACTAAACATATTCGACTTTAGTCTTGTTTGTGTATGATTCTTAATTCTCAGACAATCGAAAATTAAGATAGAATACAAACCCATATATCGAAAATTTATACTTTCAATTTACATATTAGTGTTGCTTACTAAAATCTGACTTTAGGTGAGATGGTTTGATAATGTGACGATGTAAATTGTAAAACAACAAGAATAGCTCTCATTTTTAAATACTAGTCTTATGCACATCACCATGGTGATGACAATTTACGTCATCGTACATAACCATTGTGTAACCTACACATATAAAGATTGCACATGTCTAATGGTATATGGATGGCTCTTTACTTGAAAGCCGTTAATAGCTGCTATGCAGCGATATCTTATGATTTCCGTTTGTCAGTCTAACGATATAAATTTTGATTTCTGAGACAACTGTCATCCGTTCACTTTATAAATTATTGTTAATTTGGAGAGTGTGTACATACATATTTTATTTTTTTTAAAGCTGAGGAACTTTTTTCTGTTAGCCTTTTGTAAATAACTGGTGTCTGTAGTCGTTGTTCTGTATACAATTTAAGGGCAAGGCTAGTGTGTTTTGGTCGTTTTTCATTTTTATTTTCTCAGATCTGTGAGCCTGCCAATTAAAATGGCCGCTCGAAAGGCAAATCAACGTAATAACCCTTCCTCGGGACTGACTCGCAAACACGGCATTGATGGTTTAGAAATTCAAGCCACTGCTGTACATTCCCAATGATCTAATAGAAATAGAATTAACCCAGTACGGGCGTGTTGTGTCTAATATTCGGTTTATACCGTTGGGATTGAAAGAGGCGGGACTAAAGGACCAACAAAACCAACTCTGGTCTGAATGATTCAGTTGTCAGAGAGGTGAAAGAATGTTTCACAGACGAGTTCTATGCATGGTATTTAATCACTATACCTTTTGTTATGTTTTGTAATATTTAAACTCTGAAGTGTTGAGCATTTTGGGTGTATGACATACAAGATGACTCACGCTGCTAATAACCATGCAGGTGTTTGAAGCATTCAGTTTAAAATAGATGCTAGCTGAAGCGGGTTCTAGAGGCAAATCGGGGTTGGGGGTTGGGTTGGGGTGTGCTTGAATAATGTGGAGGTTTCCAAAAATCCAACATAATAACCAACAGGGGGTGTATCATATATGGAGATGGTTTGTAATGTTGATGGCTTATACTGTTGGATTTGCCCTTATGAGATTCTGGGCTGGGTTGGGAGGTGGGATGGGAATTCAATAGGAATTCTAGGGGTAGATCTGTTTAAATGTGGGGCATTCCAACATACTTTTGTTCATTCTCAGCTGCTGAAACTAAATGGTTACATTTACTCTGAATTCTGGGACATGTGCAAGATAAACAAAACTATAATGATGATGAACTTAAGTGACTTTATTGTACTGAGTAACGAATTGACTTCTTATCTTGAGTGATTAATTAACTTATTGTACTGAGTTAGACATTAAAATATTATCTTGAGTAACAGATTGACTTACAAGAAACAAATTGAATGAGTAATGAATCAACTTCTTGTTACACAGTATCCAGTCAAATGCCTGCAACAACAAAATAACTACACAAAACAGAAAGTCCAGCTTGAGCAGACCAAAAGAAATACATTTCAGCCACTTAAGAGCATGGCCTACCACTGTCCATACATATGTGGATTCATTATAACACAACAGTCTAAGTGGCAGTCTCTCATACGTCAACAAGTATTTCTGTCTGAAAAAGGTTTGACCATTAGCATGTATGGATGTGAAGGAAAGTCTCTAGAGAAATAAAAGCCAATATAGCCATTCAATGGCACATTCAACTTTCAAAGGTGTGAGAATTCAGGCAGGAAACTATCATATATCACAATGATGAGTCAAGCGACCAACGGCACTTTCCAATGAAGTAATTAAAATATAAACATGACAGGCAAATATATCAAGCACATATCTTGGTCTGCGTTATTTCAAATGCTCTCAAACACTTGTCAACTGTACAGATATGTATGCCGTGGCAGACGGTCAGAGCTGCACTCTCCATTACAAATTATTACTATATAAATATATGTAATTAGGTCAACCAAATATGTTAAAATATATATTCACATTTACAGGTTATTTGTGGCCAACATAAAAAATGTAATAATAGGGATAATGTAAAATAAAATAAAATAAAAAAAAGTGTAATGTCTCCACAACCAAGAGAGGTGTAATGACCAATATGACAGTGTGTAATTGCCCCCACTATTTAGCCAACTTTATATTTCCCATCACATGCCTAGTCATTTAAGCAATGCTTTGAAAATGGCCCTGCAGTCATATTAAATATTTGTTTTAGGAAACAGCAGAATACAAGCAGAAAAAAGAAAATTGGAAAACATTTCTCTCTATTTTGTAACTTTGACCCAATTTATTTTTAGGATCCAGCGTTAAGTTTCAACCCCGACTTACCCGCTGAACTTAATACACAATACAGTTTCACGCAAATGACTTTTTGACTTTACATGTTGCAGGTCTAATACAGAAATTGATTTATCCAAAGCATTAAAATAAATATAAATCTAGGAAAATTGCAGGCAGAGCAGTAGTTTGATGGAGAGAGTTGAATAACTGCCAGTCTGTTCCTATGTTAAAGTAATGTAGACATTTACATGTTAAGCTACATTATGCATTTAGGCATTTCCACAGATGTCTCCAAATATTTAGAACCTGGACACAGCAACTTTGAATGTACATATAGTGTAATAAATAACTAGTTTAAAATATTTAAATATTATCCCCAGTTTGTAAGCTACTATGCATTGCTTTGATTAGAGACTTGCTTTAATTTTTAGTCAATAAAAAGCAAAAAAGCTAAATAAAAGTCCCCGTCATCTAATTATAATATATTTATGATAAAATAATACATAATACAAACCGCAATAATACACAAGTGCAAACTATGTCTTATACATGAATACATGTTCAAGAAACTGCATTTATAAATCTGAGTAACCTTCATGTACCTTTAATAAAAACTTCTTTGTAAATTCAGGTTTTTGTATAACCTAGATTTTTTGTTCAGTATCATCATTTTAATTCCCATCAAAATGTAGCCCTGAAATTGTAGAGGGGGCCTCTATAGTTTCCACTGAGATTCGTAATGGTACGACCCATTTATCCACTAGCTTGACAACTGAAGCTATACTTGGACCACATGTGTCAATATGCCTGGCCAAGATTTATAAACTTCAGTGATGGCTCTTTATAATGGAATGCATTTTTTTACAGTTTGGAGATATAATATACAACAACATTTCTGACCAATTGTTTCAAGATTTCAGCTTTAATTTCCCATAAAACCAAATAAAACCAAGACTGGGGTCCATTTCTGTCACTGATTCATGACGTCATTGAAAACCCAAGCATTACCATCTAATCTAATTGTCTGAGCATGCTCAGTTGTTCAGTGTTGTTGGGAGAGGTAATTTGGGATGAAAATTTTGAAAAATATCCACTTAGGATTTTCAGATCTGAAACAAAAATTACGTGCGAGACTTGTTTCTGACAAAATGTTGAAGATGTGAAGAAAACGTCAGGTCTGTCGGATCTCTTGTATAACCAATACAGAATTTAAGCTACCCTGTTATCAATATCTCAAAAAATATTTGAACTAGACACACAAACTTTGAACTTGGTCAAGTATTTATATCAAATCAGAATATATATTAAAATGAAAACAATTGAATAACAAGGTTTGCAAGCTGCCATACACTACTTTGAATAGAGAGCCCTGATTTCAATTTCTTAAAAAAGGCAAAACATGTCAAAAAAAAAATGAAAGCAAAAGGATTAAATACAAAAAGTTAAATAACAGAACAAAGAGGGGAAAAATGAAGCCGGGTCATTGGCTTGAACCCAGGTCTGTCAGATGAGGCTAATCCCATGTAGAACCAATATAGATTTTAAGATACGTTTTTTTTTTACCAATATCTGATAAAATATAAGAGCTAGCCACACAAACTTTGAACTTGGTCAAATATTAAACCAGAATATATAGTAAAATGAAAACAGTCGAATAAGTATTTTTTGACTTATTGCACTAACAAGCCATAGTTAACATAACCGACGACAGACGCCACGGACACAAACTTCCTCTCTTATACCTAGCCCTTCCTCATTTATGATTCGGGCAAGGTAAAAATCAGTAGAAAAAATAACTAATACAAAATAAGTATGGCCCTCAAATTTGTTAGCGGTTGGCATAATATTACCCCCAACAGATCGTTTGGCTGTGAAAGATTGGTAATTTCTTCCTGATTTGTAGGAGTCTGAAAAACGCATTTCACAACTTGTCTGTTTATTTATGTTAATTCCGTATTCAAGATGGCGGCCCCCATATAGTTAATATCGCATTTATTTTATTGTGCGCCAACTGACCGTGGCGCTGTCATACTAAATATTGACGTCTGAGCTGGCCTAAATTCTGATTATTCGCGTAATCGCATTATGAAAATGTTCAGCAAGTAAATAATCGAAGCAATCATGGAACATGGAACAACAATAACCTTCTCTCTCCAGTCTTACTGCCTTCTATGATTAGAGATTAACATGTACTACTAACTTGACATTGTGCACACGAATAACGAGATTTGAACAAGTAATTTGCTGTTCATCAGATAATAAAATATCAAAATGCCAGTGATCCATTAATAGCTCTGTTGTGCTGATACTTGACGTGAAGCTTATGACATGGACTTCTGCAAGTAATAACATGTAATTCGATTTTGTTTGTTTGTTGATACAAAATAATATTTGTAACCAATTAAAAAATATCAGCTATATTGCTTTAATATTCGATACCAATCACGGACCTCTACCAGATATGCTCATTTAATGACAATATCAGTATTGTTAAATAATATTATTATTGGGCTCAGCCTTGTTCAAATTATATTGCTTTCATGGGGAAACGTTGCTATTCAGTGTGATCTATTGTCAAAATGTCAAATTATTCATAAATTATTTCCAACCATGGCAAAAAACACTAACCCAGACCACTGTGACTGTATAACTCATTAAGCGTGGCATTACAGATGATGTCCCACAATTCCAGTTGATTGACATCTAAAACAAAAAGTAATCTATACCAGATGATAGGAAAACTGTGATGATTCACAGATTCACAGATGATTCTCTTTAATTCCGTGACATTTGCATATTGTTTGTGTTGAACACATGTTACATTGTTAGCTTCAGATTGGGTGGTTGATTTCTATATACATAGCCATTTTAAATGTCTCTAAATAAAAAAATATTTCAAATAACAATCGCTTTTCAATCATTATAAAAACCAGTGTATAATTCGTTTTTGCCTAAATGACATTGTCAATTCTTATAAAAAATAATGCTTATTGTTGTTTTGATTCGCATTACATAATGTTACAGTATGTTGTGACGTGGGCCCTCTGTGGCAGAAATCAGGTAGATATTTCTTTTTGTACGGAGGTGGACTGTGCTGAAGGGTGGTTGCGGAGGTTTGTGAGGCGAAGTATTTCCGAGAGTTAGCGGAACTGCAGGCTAATAAGTGTAGATGCTAGTGTGGCAGCACTAACTAATACTAAATATAACAAGCGATCACGTTCTTGACTGATGTGGCATATCTCATTAATTTCATCTTTAATTTAAATATACCAACACCGTAAGATCTAGCAATTAACAAAAACATAACAAATCACTAAATCTTAATACAAGTAAGGTATAAAATATATAGTACTAAAGATATTTCTAAATACTACAGTTCAGTATTTCTCTATTTCACCAGAGATATAGATGGCGCTATCACCCAAGATCACAACATAACAAATAATAATCACAAATGCTAATGTGTAAATGCTAAGCTGTTAAAGCGTAAATTTTGTGATCTTTTGGCAGTCAAGAAAACAACTAGAACAATTTAGTATTCGAAAGCAATTCGGATTATTCATCTATTTATAATTTTATTATAATTATTTAACGTTACTGTTATTGTGTGATTTTCTGTTTACCGTGACATTCCTTGAATTGGCTGTGCAACTGAATAACTAACCAAATTGCTGATTGAAAGCTGGTGGTTTTTAGCTCAGTTATTCTCATTCTGTAATCGCAAGTGTATCACTATTTCCTGCAATGGGATACTTTTATTTGGTATGCATATTATGCATGAATCTACTGCATTTTTGGACGTGGTGGAGGCAGGGGCAGCAACCTATATTTTTGTGTGTGATTCTTTGTAGGTTTTTGAAGAAATACTTTATATTTTTTTTCATTAACTGCATTTTTTTATGTTATATGTCTTATTTGAATATCCGATATCATTTTATTTCAAGGAATACATAGTTGCACGGGGGACGAACGTAAATGGAAACAAGATTGGGGAGGTGACGACCTATTTTTCCCCCATGGTACTCGTGTGAGTTGTGGCACAGCTATCCTCATTCGTAAAAATTCAAATATTAAATGTGGTAAAGTGGTTACTGATGTTTCGGGTAGGTTTATCTTATTAGCTGTTGACTATCAAAATTTTGAAGCTGTAATTGTAAGTTTGTATGTTCCAAATAGAGAGGATGAGCAGATAATATTTTTGCGTGTCCTTAAATCATCCATTCAGCTTAAGGTAGAGATGCAGTTTACCTGATTGGTATTTTAATTAGTTAATTAGGAAACCAAGATGACTCCCCTTGTCCACAAAACTATATATGTTCGGAAAGGTTATTGTATGAGTTTTACAATTTTGTTAGTATTTATTTTTTATGGTCACTGTAGTTTGAAATATGCACAAAAATGTGCTTTTTTGGTCAAAAGTGATTTAAAAAAATAGCTCCTTAACCATGCTTCTGTTTCCTGTCAAAATTGGTTTATGGGTACATCTGTTTACTGTGGAGGATTTGTCGTCTTGAAAGCAGTCTACCAGTTGTAAATTTTGCAGGGCAACGCCCACATTTCACTACTTAAAGTTTATGCATATATTAACACACAGGCTAGTTGTCTGTACGATTGTTGTAACACTGTTCAACCAAAAACAATGCCCCGACGGCGTTTTGAAGATAAACACATTGTCAATCATTTGTGAAAATTTCATAACAAAAGGTCAAAGCGTCTAGGAGCTTTTTTTTTTTTAAAGTTCTGGGATGTGCACTAAAAAGAAGCTGAGATAATTGCTAATATGCATAACAATTCACTCAGTAAGAAGTTTGCTAACGCTCATAATTAAAATGGCTGTAACAGTTCCAAATTGAAATGTATTATCGTTTTCTTAAAAGTGAAATATATTCTTTTTTCACCATGTATGTATGTACAGCCTTGCTAAATCTTGCTAAGCATTCAAAAGAGAGAATGTTTGCACCTGTCATCTATATTTTAAAATCGTCTTTTGAGTATGTTCCACTATTCACAATTCTACAAAATTTTAACAGTCTATAGCCAAGACTGTTTGGATAATAAAAAGCAAAAAAAATCACTCCCAAATGCCCACGAACCTACATCTCTACCATTAATTTTCCTTACGAAAGTTTAATTGTAGGGGGAGATTTGAATATACCATTCAATCCGGCAATTGACAAAAGAGGGGAAAATGTAGATATACAAACCGCTTTCAGGAAAGAAATGTATAGTTTTATGCAAACATTCAATCTTATTGATATTTATAGAGAACTCAATCCTAGTAAACATAGATTTACGTGGAGAAGGGGAAACTCTGCAACGCGCTTGCATTATTTCTTAGTACGTAGTCAGGTGAATATTTGTGACATCAGACCATGTGTTAAATCAGACCATAACGCCATTATTCTGGCTTTTTCGGTTGATAAACGGGCACAGAGTGGACCGGGTTTTTGGAAGCTCAATTGTAGCCTCTTAAAAGATAGTATTTACATTGAGAAAATGAACCAATTAATTTCCAAAATTCGTCGGGACACTGCGCCACTGAACTGTCAATTGAGTTGCAGAAGTTGGAGCAAACAATTGATGAAATTTTGGATGCGGATGTTTTAATACAATATGAGGCTTTAAAAGAGGAGCTTAATCAAATTATGGATCAGAAAATTGAAGGTTCAGCTGTTCGTTCGTCTATAAAATGGGACGGCAAGAAAAGTACTCGATATTTTCTGAATTTAGAAAATCGGGGAGCTCAAAAGAAAAGGATAACAAAGCTGAATGTAGGTCAAACAGAAGTCACTAATCAGGGTGAAATTCTTATGCAAATTAGGACATATTATTCGGCATTGTTTCAAAGCACTCTCCTGATTTGGAGGCAAGCGATGTTTTTGGCTTTTTTTTGACGAAAAGAATATTCCAGTTTTTGATCCAATGAAGATCAATGCTTGCGAAGGGAGTTTAACTAAAAATGAAGTTGTTTCTGCCTTGAATAAATCTCCGCTAAATAAATCTCCTGGTAGTGATGGGTTCCCCTGAATTTTTACCTTACATTTTGGGATCTGATTGGGGTTGCTCTTGTGGCCTCTTTAAATTATAGTTATATGCATGGACTGATGTCGAACACTCGACATAAGAGGCATTTATAACTTTATTACCAAAGCCAGATAAAAAATATTTTGGAACTTCGTAATTGGAGACCTGTATCATTACTCAACACTGATTACAAAATAGCAAGTCGATGTATAGGCAAGCGTCTAGAAGACATTTTGCCCTATATTATCCACAAAAATCAGTCTGCTTTTTTATTAAAGGAAGAAATAACATTTGATAACATGGAGAAGGGGTAATCAGAAATTTTGTGGAATAACAAAGATTTTTTTATAGAAAGTAAATCATTATTTTATAGTGAATCCTTAAGTCAGAAAGTAGAGTGTATAGGATACCTGTGTAATTCTGGTGGTGTTTTAATGTCATATGAACAATTTATTAATACGTATAAAACCAATACAGATTTGTTGACTTACTGATGGTGTGAAACATGCAATTCCAGGAAAATGGAAGGTAAAGTTAGCTAACAATATTGGTGCAACTGTTCAGGGTATGATATGTGACCAAACACTTTTAAATGGTAAAATTCGAGAATGTTATAATGCCATTGTAACAAAATGTTTTGAAAAGCCAACGTCGATCTTGAAATGGGAAGAGAGTGATTGTGAGAGCCAAGGTGAGGTAGCCTGGAAATATGTTTGGAAACTTCTATATGCGACCACGATAGAGAAAACATAGAGAGTTTTCCAGTTTAAAATTGTGCACCGAATTGTTGCTACAAATAACTACCTTTACTAGAATGAGCTTAGAGTTGATTATCTCTGTAAATATTGTAAACAAAAAGAAACTGTACCACACCTTTTCTAGAAATGCAATACTGCTAATTTATTTTGGCTATCCTTTCTAGACTGGTGGAAAAATGTAACGGAGAGTGATGATCATGCATTGACTTGTATGAATGTAGTCTTTGGAATGCCAGAGCAGCGTGTTCTGCTTAACCATCTTATTTTGTTAGGTAAATATTTTCTATATACAATTCGTTATACAAATGCGACCCCGTCTTTAACCCATTTTATTAGAAATGTAAAGGGAAAAATGAGTACTGAAAAACATATTTTAAATGAAAATAATTTTAGTCAGAAATGGGGCCCCCTACAGCACTGTTTTGATTAATATTTAAAAAAAAAGTTTCTTGTACATTTTATTATATTATTTGTTTATTCTGGTTTGTACGCTGTATCTTTTGTTATTGTGACACTTTAATGTGATGTATCTTTCTCGTTGTAAAGAATGATTAAAAATAAAACATTAAGAAAATAAAAAAAATAAAAAATAATAATAATCACAATAATTCAGCTAAAACGATAAAAACGATTCTTCAACAATTCAAAAAGTAATTTTTCCACTACAATGAATTTGGATACACTTCAGTCCTTTCACAAGTCCATATGATAACATACTGACAACTGCTACTGCTGGTTCACTCCTTAACAAAACTGTTCTCTGAAGACTCAAAGTACAAACAATTCAACTGTATATTACCTCGTGGGCCTATTAAGTTGGTACTCCAAGAGAGATTGTCGACGAAATTGCGTCCGAGCGTTCATTGTTACAAACAATGGAACATGGCTGCTGTTGCATCACGGGCAAGCAAACTGCGATAATACGCAACAAAAAACTCATACAGACAATAAATCTGACCTCTAAATACACAATATCTATTCCTAAATATCTATTCGCCAATATTAGTCACTGCTTGAGGACCAAAATCGTAAACTGTCAAAACTGTATTGTTGATATTGTGTGTGAAACAGATAACTTGTGGACATTCCATGTTAGAATTGACAACACGGATATGTAGTCATTGGATGGAACTCTACAAATCAGTTCTGCTTAGCTAAAGACAAACACACACACATACACAATAGTTGGCAACAGTGGGCAGCATTTAATGAAAATACATGTGCTGATAAGAAATAATGCTCAAAGCACCCACGCATATGTGTATGTGAGCATAAAAAATTGTAAGTTATGTATAACAAATCAATTGTAATTAGATATAAAGTGAATAAACTTGAATATGTATAAGTCATGTGCCTGTGAGAAATAGGCAGTAACTATTAATAGATCACACTATTAAGTACCAGACTTAGCGAGGTAATTAGATATCAACCTGCTAGCTGGCAGTGAAAGATATTGTCCCATCATCTTAATTTCCCAGTCAGATAGTCCGGATGCAGCAGCACTAGTGGCACCCCCATTGCGAAAACTATGTCTACTAAATTCATCTGGGTTAAGTCCAATAAAGCGGACGGAATGTTTCAATTGGGATATTAAAAGATCGCGTGTAATTAGTTCAAACCTTGGCAGTGTGAAGATTGGTTTTGCACCTTCGCAAAGCATGAAAATCAGACAGTAACCTGACAGCACAAATTGGTGCATGGAGTAGCCAATAACAACAACAACAACCTTAAGAAATTGGTCTGTTTTTGATTGTTTTAGATGGACTACGACACATTTGCCAGACCCTGTTCCCTGAAACGATACATCTGTCATGGTAAGGTGGCGTGTAGGACAGAAGGGTGAATTCTTAATCACAAGCTCCCCAACCAAAAAAGGCCCAAAAATGCAGTAATCATAATTTTCCATACTGCACGATCTGTGCGACATTGAAGCAGAAATGTGTTTAATAAATTATTGAGTATGTAAAATGTTATGGCCAACTTCTGTTTTGAGGTGCCTTTAACTTTGTGTATGGCCCGCAAAGCAAGCTGGATATGTGGGGTGTCATGAATTGGGTCCCCATCACCATTTGTAATATGCCAAGAGCGTACTGAATACAGGTAGGTGATAATAGTACTATGTGCCAAGTTTTTTGACTCATGAAGGTAAGTAATGAACATAAGAAGCAATTCCTCGCTTGCTGGCAGAGTAGGCTTTTGGATAGAATCACAAAATGTAATATGCTAATTGACCCGACTGGTATGTTGTACGAGTGTTACTTGAATATGCATTCCAACCAGATTACAAGCACGTGTCCACCAGTGAGCAGTAGTGTCTGTCAAGAAAACAGGTTTAATATATTAGCTATCTTATTTGGTCAAATATGCGTTAAAGTTTATCTGCAGCCTGCTTATTTGCACCAGCAGCGTGTTTTGCCTGCAGTTCAAAGTTATGCTTAGCACAGATGAAGAATAACTGACGCAACAGGGAAGCACACAAGATGTTGCGAGAACTCACCTTTTTGATCATGTACACAACTGACATATTGTCACAATGAAAGAGTATATGTAATGTTTCAAAGTGGCTATCCCAACATTCAGTGGCTCTCACAATAGCATATAGTTCGCGCCAGTTATTTGAATATGTGCGTGTAATCTGCAATTACGTCACTAAACTTTCCCTGTAATGTTTTTGTTCCAAATATAGCACCATAACCCAAGTCTGAAGCATCAGTATAAAGGTGGATGTGGACATTTGTTTCCCAATGCAATTTCATAGAACATACCAACTCCGTTCCATGTGGGTAAATAATCCACCCACCACTGAATGTCAAGTTTGAAGTTCTTAGTGAGCCTTATCTTATGGTGCAGGTTCTTAAGCTTACAGGAAGTATCAATTAATCGTCTTGGGAATATGCGACCTGGGCGACAAACCCTTGTAATAAAACTCAGTTTGCTAATTATTGAAAGAATTTCACGCTTTGTGGCATATTGCCGATTGTGCCGATGATGTAGTTCTGTCAAGGTATCTTTTAGTCTCTCATTTGATGACTCATAAAGGAGCTGATGAAGTCTTCTTGAAATTTCAGCGATTTTTCCATGGCAACTGTTAGTTTGTCAAGGCGCTGTTCGTTATTTGTGAGCCTAGAATTCGTGTTCAGTGAGCGTGTTGACACTGGTGTCAGCAACGGTATTTTTTCCCTCGCCACTGCCAGACACTGGAGTTTTTATTTCTTGCATCACTTCGGTGACTTTATTGCCATTCTCATTATCTTTGTATTCTTGGAATGGAATTCGTCCCGGACAACGAAGATTGTAAATCATAACTGCGATAATAAACCACGCTTGTTTTTTGCGAACAACAACTGAACACTCTTGAAACTTAAAGATGCCGGTCAGCCCATGTAATCAACAATCTTAATGTATTGATTCGCAACGCTGAGGGCGCTGTAACATTAAAGCCGACTAGCTCACTAAAGACCATGAGGTATTTGAGGTAATAGAATGCTTTGGCAAACTTCACTGAAAACGAGCGCATTGATAGTGATATATTATTAGGTATACATTGTGTATTGTGACATGAATTGTAAGTGAAAACTGCAGAGCCCTTGCTGAGTGAATGAAAAGCACACAACCAACCCATTGCACCAACCTATTGCTACGGTGGCCATGGCGACAATCATCAATATGCTGACAGACAGGGTATTACACTACAAAAACTCGATAGTGCAGGCTCAATTGGGAATTTTGAATTAAAGCACAAAACAAATGCACACACTGTATTTGTGATGTTTGTAAATAATGTCTAAAATCCTTTATAAATGAGAAATTGTTGATAACATTTTCAATAATGTTTTTTTTTTTGAATTGAGGTTACTGGTTGCTGCAGTCGAATACCCCTATCCACATTTCATAAATATGAACGCCAATAAAATTTGATATATTATATTTTTTGAATAAATGTGAGTATACCATACAAGTTTACTGCTGCTAGTATATCTAGTGGCTTACAACAGGCGATGCATTTCTTTGCAGGCTGTGCCTGGGCAGTAAACTAAACACATTTTGAAATCCATGTGAATGGTATTTTACAGAAACAATAAGTCATAAGTAATTATTCATGAAATTATGAGATCTCGGCATATCACATATTCCCTTATAGCATATGAAATGAATCTTACAAAAGTTTACAAAAACTATACCTCGCCACTTCATTATCATTATGGGTAAGACAGAACAGACAAAACGTGTATTTGAACGACATTAAACAGGAAAAAGTTTTCTACCAAGTTTTATTAAAATCTGTTGAATGTTCCATGACCACTTAATGTCATATTTTTTCTAAACAAACTAAGGCCTTGTATTGAACAGTTATTGAACACGTGCACATCTCCACAGTGCGACATAACACCGGACAAAACTAAAATACAAATCACATTTTCGTAAGTCGACTTAATGTACTGACAAACTTTGTTTATTGTGAGTGCTTCCTGAAGGTTGTACAGAGGTCTTTGAAGTTTGAAGTTTTTGATAGCAGGTTTTTTGTGTTTGTGGATGAAAATTGGGTATGACTTTTTACCATTATTGTTTTTGCACAATACAAAAACATTTTATTCCAAATTCCATATGCTGACCTAGGCCACCTGAAACAGTTATCAACGAACTTGCTTTTTCGAATTCGGCACATTCGATTTCCATAATTTATGAAGTGAAATACGTTTATAACTATTGGTACAATAAGATTGATCGATAATTAATTGAACAATAAATGAACTTGTTCTTTCCTTGTTAATACGGATTTGGCTGCCAGCCTAATTGTCCTAATTGAGGACATGTAGAAAATGTAACTGACAATTTTTTTATATTGTACGAGCTTTCAACCATGTACATGACTATGTTTTAGTAATGGCAGTCACAGATTTTGACCATAGAATCCCTTTCTAATTTATGTAAGTGTATTTAATAACTGATTTTGCACAATGGTATACAAAACTAAAAATTAACAATAAGCTGAACATATGATATGAGTAAAACAGTAAGTGACCATTTCCTCACTAATCACTATTAGTTCAGTCAATAGAACTACTTTGTTAATCGAAAAGAAACTTGATTTGATTCCTTGGTATTGCCAGTAAAAAAATCTCTTATAAAATTTAGAAGGAATACCTTGAACGAACATCATGTGTTTTAGACTTACCTGAATAGTTATTAACCCCAGACAATGACCGCACAATATAATAGTGTGATGTCACAAGTTTAATAAGAATTATATATCCGCAACTTCCGATCGTGCCTCATTTTGTTATCAATAAAAACAGACATATGGAAAATTTCTTGACAACTTATCTGTATTTCGAAATTTGTATTTTACGTTTATAAACAAAGAGTAAATCTACTTTATTAGTTGTGACCGGTGATTATTTGAAGGACTCCCTCTATATGTATTTTTTTCTTTTCTTGATTATTGTACCATAGGCCTGAGGGCATTGTACTGAATACATTTATCCATTTTAGCAGGGCTAGATGTATGTTATTACCGTAAGGGGCGACGTCACTGAATATGTTTTAACTGAATGTGTCCATGCTACTTGATATGTCCCACCATAACATTGCTCATGTCCCTACATGCATTTTAATTTTAAAAGGTCAATGGCAATGAATATTTAGGCGTAGGTGGCTAAAGCATTATTACAATTCATGATTCACCAAAAGGCTACATGATAACATTACATTGCTCACGCCATTACATATATCATTCCTAATTTAACAAGGTCAATGACTAAGTACTACATAAGGACATTGATTGTTGCTATGGCTCATCACATATCAACCACAAATGCTTCTTATGGTGCACATCACAACGGTGTCAGAGAGAATTTGATAATATACTACTTTAATGCTTGTTATTCCAACCAAGAAATATTGGCTTCTCTTGCACTTTGTCATGGTATATACAATTCATTAATTCTGTTACTGTGTAAGTTAATATATTTTCTTCATATTGACCAGTTCATTCTGTGTAGACATGAAACGTTCTAATATCATTTTAAGAAAAAAATACATGTGTAATCATTTTTACATTGGTATTATGATATAAATTCAGTTAATGATTTTTATTTTTCAATATTTTATTTTTTCATAAGGCATTTTTTATCAGCTTGAGACACTTGAAACCTCTTCTGCGAAAGATTTGCTTGAGAAGAAGGCAGACAATTAATTTATTGCATTCAGATAATGTATTAGAAACTATACAACAAGAGCTAAATGGAAGTGGAAAGTGTATTGGCAACAGGTCAATGTGAAAACGGTTGAAGTTGAAATATGGATTAGCTGTTAACAGAGACATTGTACTTGAGTTGTTACGTATTGTTGACCCAGATGGTGTAGAGCGGCGTAAAAAGCGCAGGATGATGAAAAATAAATTGCACCCCGATCAAATTTTATCTGGAACATATACGGATATGATAAATTAAAACATTTTGGGTTTGCAGTCCATGGAGCGATTGATGGTTTCAGCAGAAGAATCCTACGGTTGGAAGTATCTCCAAGTAACAACAATCTGGCAATTGTTGCACACTATTATCTTGACTGCGTGAGGCAGACTGGATTTGTACCAAGGGTTATTAGATGAGACCAGAGAATTCTACTGTTGCCTCCCTACAACCACTGTTCAGATGGGATGATTCTAATGATTTGGCTGGAGTGGAATATTTCATGATTACGATAATATACATGTAGAATGCTTGAGATTCTGTTATATGCATGTTCTATAGAAAGAGCTCCATAGCGTCGCTGTTGAATGGAATCTACATCACATTACTTCCAAACGAAATTCAGAATGTGTTAGTGGGAAACCTGATATATTGTACTGTTTACCATATCTTTGTCAGGTTGCAGTAATTATGGCAGTGTAGCTGATGTGGACACTTCCAATGTATGTAGGGAGTTATATGCTTTGCAACTACCACTACATTTTCATAATTGTTAAACGGGGTTAGACCAGACCAGGACCCACCAATAACTGTTACTGTAGCTGAAAAATTGTTTGTTAGTTTGGTGAGTGATATTGAAATGTTTTTGGAGTGAATCAAATATCTTATATTGAACTTTACTTACACATTCATGTAACTTCAACTTACAGTGTAGTTTGAAAAAATAAATTATTATCACGACATTAATATCAGCATTTTATTCTTGTTCTTGTTCTATCACGAAGTACGTTTGTTACGAATAGTAGTAATATTTTTTTGTTAAGTTTACAGATATAAGTAGTAGCTTTGTTTATCTCATTTACCTTTTCACTACATTCAAAAAGCAGTTTTGCGTCGGTTTTATTAATCATGAATTATTATTAATTATTAAAATACATATTTTACCAGGAAGTTGATTGCTATTAGGGCATGTTTGTCATGGATTCACTATGGGTTTTTTTGAATGGTGTTATTAGTAAATTAAGCCTTTCGTTCTCCTGTAGTCAATTTGATATGCATGCATTTTAACCATTTTTGTTGACTGCTTTGCTACAAACATGAACAATTATGTTTTGAAATGTGACATTTTATTGAATATCAACGTTATATATGTAGTCAATTGAGACTTGCTTCAAACCATTTCAAAATTGGTGGTTAGCACATCGAAATAACACCATCGTTTGCATTGTCAAGCAGACATAGTTTTATACGTTTCTCATTTAATTTGAGAAATGCACGATTCCTTGTTATACTATCCCTGAGGCGCTGTAGTATGCAGATTGCAGCGTTATTTAAATGTTTCCACACATCAAATTTTAAAATTTGTATTTCAGTTTGGTTTATGCGCGTTCAATTTGCATATATGCATTTCATTTCAGGGACATTACTACACAAGCCAGACAGGGTGTCGCGAATTGCGCCCTCTGCCGATGAGGCTACATTTGGTTTAAAGCCCTGTCGGCGGAAGGCACAATTCACACCACCGTGTCAGACTAATTATTGCAATGTTATTGTATTGAATATTTTCGAATAAGTGTGTTGTGTAACAAGCACTCCCACGCTACTCAAAATGCACACTCATCAACAAAAATATATTTTTTATTTATATTCAATATACTGGATACTATCGGCATAATTTGAGAATACAGGGAGCATTTTAACGTTGTACAGCAATATGATGAACTGTACATTACAATACAGAATATATTCCCTGGTGAAATGTTTTTCTAGGAATAAATGCAGCATCTGAAGAAGCAATGTACACTCAATGCAATGCTGCAGTTTATAATAGTACATGCCAATTGTAGCCTGAAAATGAGCCGGATTTCTTGACTTATTTATGCAACATTAATGGCTGTGCAAAGTATTCATAGATCTAAAAGTTATAAAGACAAACTCGTCATGAGATTCTATGTGGTATAAGGTATACAAACCGCAAAGTAGCATTGCTATATACAAAGAAACAAATAAATTGGTATATATCTAAGATCAAATTGAAAACACTACTATTGCTATTCAATTGGATGTTTCTGGAAAAGTACAAACATAATTAAAGATTTATTTTAAAACAAGTCATAACACGTCAAAGTATATTGCATTCACAATTAAAGTTAAACATTGAAACGCTCTTGTACACTAACAATACCAAGTTTAAAGAATATCAGCATAGAATTTCCAGAAATACGGTCGCACAGATGATTATAACCACTATAATCCACTGTTAGCAGCGTGCCATTTAATCAATTGAATTTATGGTTACACTTTGAATCCTAGTCAGCACAATTTAAAACTTGGGGTTCCTCATGTTTTAGCAATATGTTTTTGGCTGTTTCCATGGTGTGTGACATAAACGTGAAGCTAACATCGGTTTATAACTAAATGGGCCCCTGTATACGAAGTCTGCAAACACTATTCAGTCTTTAGAAGTCACTTAGTTTATTACTAGTATCGGACGTATTCTGCTGTTACATTTGTTATCCAACCGTTTTGCGATAGTATTTCAGGTATTTTTTTTAGAATGAAGGCAGCATTTACAGTTCATTCAAAGTTCAAAGTTGCATTGGGATTACGTTGATACAGTGTAACAATGTCGGCGCCGGTGATCTCTTACCAGTGGCAAAGTAGCCAAAATAAAAAGCATGGTCATTTGTACACTGATATTAACAAAACTGGTAGGAGGTAATACATTTGGGGCGAAAGTATTAAAAAATCAGTTTGTGGCTGTTACAATGGCAGTGGTGGGCCAGGATTTTGTTCCAGTTAATGACGGTACGACCTACCTGTGAAGTATGAACAAAATCCCACATTGTGCCCACACTCAAGCTGAGTAGAATGAGCTATGTCTGATATGTTTTATCCCACTTTTGTAGGAGCAGATACATTTGGCGCGAAGCTATCTAAAAATCAGTTTTTTGGCTGTTGCTATGGCAACGGTGGGCCAAACAAAATTTTCAGATTTTTCCTAATAACTAGGATGAAGTTGTGACCTACCTGCCAAGCTTGAAAGAAATCGGCCAAGCTAAAAAAATCACAGAAGAAATCATACATAAAAACACTGGAAATCACACACACAGACACACACACACACACACACAAAACGACAAAAATGATTACGCAATTTCCCCTAATGCGACACCTGCTCTATTAAACTCACATGGTATTGCAGGAGACGATGTTTGTAACAATATTATTCAGAATCGTCAGTCTCAGAATCTGAAGTTAATGCATGTTTCTTTTTCAGATGGGCTTGTAAAATTGCAATCAGGTTATCAAGGTCCTCAAATGCATTGATGTTTCGCAAGTAAATTAGACCATTGAGGTGTTTCCTGGGCAACAGCTTCTGTTTGGCAATTTTATTAGTACTAATAACAGTATCTCGTTTATGTCCATATTTGGATTTAACAACCTTTTCTCCCATATCAGAGCTGCATGCATCAACCACTAACATCTTTGCCTATTTGATGGTTCTTTTTTCCTTTCTTCAGATATTTCTCTTTTTGTCTTCTTTGTTTCTACGTTTTGTTCGTGCTCGTTCTGTTGGTGCAACTCGCATGTTATGGAAAATCCAAGCAACAATACCCAACTATAATCCAAACAATCAATGTCAAAAGGCAATATTTACAAATGGGAGTTATGTCATTTTCTTGACTTGACACTGTTTCCAACCATCTCTCAATGGTATCTAATCTCTTCTCAATATAACAAATTTCGCTGTTGTCCCACGGTTTGGGGTTGTGTTTGTCGTCATATAATTGGGTCTTTCTGTTCTTTAACTTGACTGTGATATCTTGGGAGAATGTGCGCACGTTTTGACAGACTCCCTGTGCTTTCCCAACATCATGAACGGAAACCCCGTGAGGGATAAATGTGTATCTCAGCATATAATATGGCCACATATCATTGTAAATGCATGATCACAGGTATTCTTCATGGAATGTAAACATATTGGAAAACTGGTTATTTGAGGGGGTCATGAAAATAATAGGTGGTTGGTTGGGGGAACTGCCAATTTTTTTATGCAGCAAGTTGGGAGGGCTGTGATACAAAAGTAAAACAAAATAATTTCTCACCCCCCTGCCATAAATTCTGCTCACACCCTAAGGTCAAGTATGCGCCTGGTATGGACAAGAGACTATTTTATTGAATTAATTTTCTATGGCCGGCTTGACTCTCTATATACACCGTTTATAATTGTATAATCCTGCGAGAACGCTTTGATTTTTCTTTCTGGATATCCCACGTTTGCAAATGTTTGAAAGCTTTACATTTAAATATTATGCATTTTCAATAACATAAATGACCAAGCACTCGACTTGATTTGTATTCTTTATGTTGCCCTGAGTCGCAGGGTGTTAATAGGATTGCGCTACAAATATCCGCGTATGTGCTTATAAATGTGAAATGTGGCAAAACCAAAACCATATGACAAGCTTAATATTAATTTTATAATGGTACAACATCAGTGATGTAGAATTTATAGAATAAAATGGCTACGCCGGAATAATTAGTCGCACCATGAGAAAAACGTCCCTTCCCCCCACACAAGTAACCAAGCGTATTAATCTGTAGGTATGTCATGATTT
The DNA here is from genome assembly GCF_978046115.1 of Saccoglossus kowalevskii. Taxonomy (NCBI): domain Eukaryota; kingdom Metazoa; phylum Hemichordata; class Enteropneusta; family Harrimaniidae; genus Saccoglossus; species Saccoglossus kowalevskii. The sequence goes on from NC_140656.1 coordinate 30,240,382, forward strand.
ATATTTCCATGTGTTTAGGTGATGCCGCTTTTTGTAGTTATAGCGACTTTCACTGGTGACCCCTGGATGATCCACACCTGCTCGTAACTTGTCATGATCAGGTTCATTCGTATGTTAGGGAATTAGTGATTGTGGAACAACTGGCTGATATAATTTTCAACTATGAAGTGTTGTTTTAGCTCTTGTAGCGACGATAAGTATGAGAGTTATGTCCCGACATCGGGGCAATTAATCTGACATTATGGCGTGTTGAATACTTTGCGTGATTGGCTATATGTGTGGAGGCCACGCCTCGAGCTCTTAAAACTTCTCTGTAATGATTGGCTAACAGTTGGAATGTGAATGAAGCTGATCTCAGTTAGTTGTGGCAAGCTCTCGGCGAGGAGCAATCTTGAGGCGGTAAAAACGCGGCTGAGAGCAAATGTGACAAAATTCGATTCTCTGTGTGTATTTGTTCGATAGAAAGGTGGAGAGAACTCCCCGAACTTGGTACCTCTGACGTGAATGTTTGATAACACTCAAATTAACCTTTCACAGCTTATATTTGAACTGAAAAATGGAAATTATCTGTTAGGGAATTATCTAAAATACAGTATGTACTATTGGTGCCTATGCATCTCGAGAACAAACAATGGAACAAAAAGACATCAGCAGAAAGGAGAAGTTTCACATTAAGCGCAAGTTCCAACAATGGATATATTATATGAAGCAGCACCACGAGTTTCTGATAATTTATACATCATGGTAGATGCTACTGTATACATAGGAGATGATGAGAATTGTATAAGCTACCCTGATACCAAACGTTATACTATAGAGTGACAAAGAAGTGGTTCACTAGCTGGAATGCATACACCAATCAATCCGAAGAATTCAAAGTTTTACTACAGCTGTTTATGAGATTGTCATGATTTATTTCTATGTGTCTAAAAGATCGGTCACTGATATGACTTGATAGTTGAGTTCTCTTGAGTAGCTGGTTTATATCATTCATCGCATTTCCATAATCTGTCACCGTTTAGACCTATGGGACGCCTTAGTCGGAACTGAAATCATTGACTGGAACTATTTCTTGTTGTTTGGTATGTGTAGCATCCCGACGATTAATCAATAGATATGACGTGTTATGTACTTCGTGTGATTGGATGCGTATGAGTAGAATGTATGGAGGCTACGCCTTAAGCTCTTAAACTCCCTTGTAATTGGCTAAGGTTGGAGAAGTAAATAAAGCTGGTCTTAGTTACTCTTGGCAGAGTTACCCGCGAGCTAAACCAGCCTTGTCGGGCTCTCCATAGGGCGAATGAGGCCAGAAGTTGACAAGTATTTATCTGTGTTTGTGTCTTTGTTCAGTCGATCAGAGGTTGCGAAATAACACGATATTTAACCGCTTCATGAGATAGCCCTTACTCTCAAACGAAAAAACCCAATACATATTAAAAGTTTATTCTTCGAATAGGAGGATTCCATGTACTAAGATATTCATGTCAAAGCTGAAATCTGTCGTCGTAGAACAGCTAACAAAATAATATCAGGGAAGTATTCAAATGGTGTTTCATAGATAATAATATTTGATGACACATTCAATTATCGAACTGCCTGTGTGGATGCAACATCAGTGTCACTTGGTACTGTAAAATGGCTACTTAATGAATTTAACACTTCAATGAAAATATTCATGAGTAAGTTCTGATTGATGTACATGAGCATGGTAGTGATTTTAAAATGATACATTCAAGCAGACCGTCTCAACCTTTGTGAAACACACCTCTCAGAAATTGGGAACATGCTGTCATATTCTAATTGCTGTTGACCAGGCTTTCCGGAAAGGTAGTTTACAGTCATGAGACCACTAAAGCTTTTATTGCAGATATGTATATGTTTTCCTATATACCAGTTGTCAATCTGATGGCTTGACCCCTCAAATAGCCACTTCCGGTTTAAATTCAATCTAATATGATTGCAAAACCAATTGACCAACCAAAATTCTGCACAAGTTCACATTAGGGACTATCAGTGTAGTGTCATGAATTTGCTTTTGCGTATCTGTTGACCGACTTAATTAGCTGATTATTAGCTGAATTGCTGTGTTATGTCTGTCATCGTTTAGACCTATTTGAAGTTTTGGACGGAACTTGGCTCAGTGATTTGGAACTAATTACCAGATAACCGTCGCGACAGTTGGTATTCATAGTTATTAATGTAGTAAACGATTAATCAAACGATATGACGTATTCAGTACTTAGTGTGATTGGCTTTATGATTGAAGGTTACGCCCTAGAGTCTTTTTACAGCATTGTAATTGGTTAGAGTTTTGAAAATGAATAAAGAGAGTTTGAGTTGGTCTTGGGGAGCACAGCACGACAGACGCAGTCTAGGGCAGTCCTGTAGAGCCTTGGGGCGAGTCTTGACGCAGTCGAGTGCAGTCCTGAAGAGCCTTGGGGCGAGTGTTGACGCAGTCTAAGAGAGTCTTGAGTCAGCCTTGCGATAGTCAAGGGGATTTTTCCCCCAGGGCGCTGTGTCTTATAGAGTGCTCGATTGACCGACTAAGACGAGAGCTGAAACGTATTTCGTTGTGTGTGTCTTATTTGACTGTAAAGTTAAAGTGACTTTCCCGATCCAGTACCTCAAGGGGACGCGATATAGAGACGAGACGAGTTTCCCCCCTGACAAGTGTGGAGAACCCCGAGAGTAGAAGAATTTCCCCCTGATAGTAGATACATAGGTGTGGTCCTGTATAAGCAGTCCAGCAAATCGTGTAATTACCGAGACACAGGCTGTAGCAGGTACTCGGTGGTATGTTTACTCCCTATTACGTTTTTTTTTCTTGCTGGTTCTATTTTCCCCTCATATTCAATATATTCGTGTAATAGCTCACTAATTGATATATTCGTCTTCGCCAGTCCATGCGCTGTGAGGTGTGAGTATGGTAAACTCTTTTTGTTCTGTATATTGTCTAAATTAAATAACGCTTTTTGTTCTGACCCACATTTAATACCTAGATGAACAGAAACTGTGGAATAATAATTTCAAATATTTGTTGAGCCAAAATGTTTGAATATATGACAATAATCATTGAGTACACACTTGCTCAAAAAGACAGGACAAAAATACTTTCATTAGACGAATTTTATTTGAACTGTGTACCGGCCAGTCACCAATACCAATACCATATTTTTACATGCAAGTTGTCAAATTCTGGACACTTCAGTTATAACGTTGGACAACTGAAAAAAAAGAAATAAGAAATTACTATACATATACTGACACAAAATATTCATTATTTGTAATAAAGCAGCGGTAAAAATATGTTACAACATATACATTATTTTATTTGTCCAGGTAATGCACACTGGTTTTTGTTTTTTTGTATATCAATTCCAGGGACTACATGTCTTAAACAAAAACATGTACGTACACCCTACCAGGGACTACATGACGGCGTTTTGTTTATCTAACATGCTGTTTCGCATTCAATAGTAAATTTCATGCCAGAAATAAAACATATATATACTGACTGGAAAAATGTGCTTACCTTCCAGGAATCAACCAACTGTTTCCAAAGTCAGTGGAATCCGATGTTCGTTTGCCATCTGACATGACGAAGTCATTATGAGGATTTCCATCAGCATTTCCAAGCAGTCCACACACCTTTCCAATCATTTCACTGTCTTCAAACCCAATCGCTATAGCGTGCGAATGTCTGTCCCAGTTCACAGATACAGCTGGATTGACCAGGTCGATCGATATTTTTGGACCATTATGTTTCACAGTTCCTCCACTCTTTTGAATAGCAGTATAGTTTCCAATCATTGTCTTGCCATTTATCTATAATATAATATAATATAATATAATATAATATAATATAATATAATATAATATAATATAATATAATATAATATAATATAATATAATATAATATAATATAATATAATATAATATAATATAATATAATATAATATAATATAATATAATATAATATGCGTGTTGTTTTACAATGAGAGTAACCGTCCAGCAGTGTTCATTGACAGACAGACACACAGACATACAGACACTTAGTCAGTATATAACTCCCCTGTATAGAATTATCTGCATTAACACGGACTACAGATTTACCATCATTATATATGTCAAGTGCGACCATTCTGGTTGGAGGTTCGTAAGGATTTTCACCATCTCTACCTCGGAAATCAGCGTTGATTTGAAATGAAGGTACAGATTTACCACACTCTTTTGTCAGTACATATGAACAAAATCCATTAAAGTTGAATCTATATCCGTCAAACGTCGCCAAGTGGGGGTCACCTTTAACAAGGCCACCTGCAATAATAAGATCGATGACAAACGATCATTATTTTACCGTGACACGCGAAATCTGTGTATTTGTCGAGATTGTAATTCATTTGTAAAATCTATTGGACATTTGGACATTGCTTACATAGTAAAGAATCTCGCTAATTAATTTTCTTGTAAACAGCTTCATAAAGAAAAGATTACGTCAAAAGTGCCTCAAACAAATTGAACAAATACAAATAAAGTATGTAGCTAATTAAGCTTCCTGCAAATAGCCAACAAATACATATTTCTAATTGAAGCATAATACTTGTTTTTGTCGAAGCATCAATTATTTAGTGAAAGACAACTACATTCAATTATTCCTCGTATCTATACAAGCTTGTTAGGAAGTTATATTCAATATGCAAACTAAAGAAAAGTTTTTATCATAAAATGCCCCAAAATGTGCCTCAGGAATTCAACATTTTTATTGTAAACAAATGTATAATTTACTCACAATGTCCGAACGTGTCGTTTACCCATTGATCAGAGACTGGGTCGTGGAATCTCATTACAAAATTGGTGAAAGTGTCCCCATCTAATTCCAAATCTGGTGTAGCTGCTTGCGTATCGTTTCCTGCAGGTATGACTACAGTGCCGGATGTCAGGATGTGATCCGGATTTAGTTCAGCGTAAATGTAATACGGGAAGTCGAACTCTTGATGGGAAAGTACGACACCTTCAAAGTCAATTATTATTATTACTCTCACTCTGATCCTTAGATAACATTCAAGCCATTTAGTTAGACAATTAACTCTCCAACCTGAAAATAAAATACAAAAGTGCCAATGGTGAAACCAGTGTGAAGCTTTGGAGCATACACTCGACTGCAAACCAACTGAAAAGATGATTTACAATCAAGTCATGATGGAATCGTTGTATAAAACATTGCAGAACACTCACAACTAGTTTCCATTTACCGTCGAGAGGGCAGTAATTACAAGAGTGTTGTAGAGGCGGTGATTTTCGAAATTCATACACTAAAAAAGTCGGATATGAAAAGCCCTCGCATCGCCCTGTCAAGTATAAATAAAGCAATTGTACAAGAGGTTTTATAATATGACGTTTTTACAGTATTCACAAGACATTTCTAGGCAGTATTTATGCAACAGTAATATGCTCGTAAAGCGTTAAAAAGACAGGTTGGATACTCAACGAAGAGTCTAAATTATCGCACCACGTACGAAAAATGTTCACAAATACTTTGCCCATAAAATGACAAAATTAACCGATATAATAAGGAACAATGTGTATAGATTTGCACTTAAAGTTATTTCCATTAACTAACCTGTGAAGCGTTTTCCAACTGCAGTCGACTTTGATTCGTTGAGTTCAGTTGTTGGCGAAGCCTATAGAACGAGAAATGATGAAGTGTAAAATACGACAATAATCTGACATGAATCTTATTTAACAAATTACAAGCAGCAACACATTTACAACTGAAATATCCATACAATCTAAAATACTTACCACAGCAACAGTAACAAATACTGCCGCGAGTAGTAGAACCAAACTCCAGTGAGACATAGTGATCGATACAAGAACAATCAGTGTTGTGTTGATGGGTGAATTGAGGCGCATATATTCAGTTCCTCGACAGGAAGAACAAAAACATATGTTATTTCGTCATTCCATTCATACATAAAAACAAATCCTTTGAAGCTTACAACAACAATAATAGTAATATAATACTACAAATATTACACATACTCATTATTGACAGTTCCCGGCTGTTGTCACGTAGTTGTCATGCAGCTGTGATCCAGCCATCCCAACAAACAAGTATGTCAAGGACTCAAAACTGATGAACATATTTTGTCTGAAATCAAATTAAAATGCCCCACGCATAGTATAGTTACTATTATAGTTCCAATAAGTTACCATTAAAAAAAATATTTTTTTGTTCTCATTTTCTCGTCATGGCTTACCCTCTATTCCGACTAGTACATAATGAGTCTAGAACAAAAGTAAACATAATGTCACTATTCATTCAGTGTACAGTTTTATAGCTTAGTGTTTACATTTCATTGTTTCCACACGTTGAATATGGATAACATATCACGACGTTATGCCAACTAATGATTAACTATGTATCACTAAAAATTCAAATAACAAAATTGACGGATGAATTATAATGTATTAGGAATACACTCCTGTCAATCACGGTTACGTAAATAAAATGTCACTTGTTATCTGTTAATTATTAAATTTTCTGTATTTTTGTATACATATTGTTCGTACACTAACGGACGGTAATTTGAATAACCACACCATCATAGACAAACATCATTTCCGTCAACAGCGTTTCGCTATACTATAATAATGCGTAGGCTTTCAATAGCTATGCGTCACACATCGCTGTACTGCACATGAATTAAACTCAGATGTAAAAGAAGACAAGTTTATAAAATCATCTAAAATATCTATTTTGATAGACCGACGATTAAAGAGCATAGTTGGAAATAAAGTGTCAAGAACACTATGACCGGTGCAAGTCACAAAAATACTTTGTGTTATCAATACATTTCAATCAGATGTTTGTTTGTTTTTTCTTACAATTGACAAGTCTGGCTGCAACATTTTAACCAGATTGGTGTTCGTCTAATTTGATGGGCACTCAACGAGTATAATTATGTAGCAGTTAAATCTCGATATCAAATATGTTTGACTAAATTTAAATCAGCTGCTTTATCCAACAAAGTGCAAATATTACCAATTTTCGAAGTAAGCTGAATAACAAATCTGGTATACATGGCACCTCAGATCACCATTAGGGTTTCTAGTTGAACACCAAGCTCATGGAGGTAACTAGAATGGTTGAAACAGACAGATTTTTAAGGCGTGCAACCTCTCAACTCTTTCTGAGGGGCGATGAAAAAGCTCATTTCAGTTTTATTGCCGGGATTATAACACACAACGAGATTATTTGAATAAGATGGATTATCATATATCGCACACAACTTAAGTATCTGCACGAGTATATGCAGAAATATATGCAGGGCTGTAATATATACTACAGTGCATGAATTCAACTGGCAGGGCTGCAATAGATACTACAATGCATGAATTCCACTGGCAGGGCTGTAATAGATACTACAAGGCATGAATTCCACTGACAGGGCTGCAATATATACTACAATGCATGAATTCAACTGACAGGGCTGCAATAGATACTACAATGCATGAATTCCACTGGCAGGGCTGTAATAGATACTACAAGGCATGAATTCCACTGACAGGGCTGCAATATATACTACAATGCATGAATTCAACTGGCAGGGCTGCAATAGATACTAAAATGTATAAATTCCACTGACAGAGCTGCAATATAAACCACAATGCATGAATTCCACTGGCAGGGCTGCAATATATACTACAGTGCATGAATTCCACTGACAGGGCTGCAATAGATACTACACTGCATGAATTCCACTGGTAGGGCTGCAATATATACTACAATGTATGAACTCCACTGGCAGCGCTGCAATATAAACCACAATGCATGAATTCCACTGGCAGGGCTGCAATATATACTACAGTGCATGAATCATACTGACATGGCTGCAATATTTACTACAGTGCATGAATTCCACTGACAGGGCTGCAATAGATACTACACTGCATGAATTTCACTGGCAGGGCTGCAATATATACTACAGCGCATGAATCACACTGACATGGCTGCAATATTTACTACAGTGCATGACTTCCACTGACAAGGCTGCAATAGATACTACACTGCATGAATTCCACTTGTAGGGCTGTAATAGATACTACAAGGCATGCATTCCACTGACAGGGCTGCAATAGATACTACAATGCATGAATTCAACTGGCAGGGCTGCAATAGATACTAAAATGTATAAATCCCACTGACAGAGCTGCAATATAAACCAAAATGCATGAATTCCATTGGTAGGGCTGCAATATATACTACAGTGCATGAATTCCACTGACAGGGCTGCAATAGTTACCACACTGCATGAATTCCACTGGTAGGGCTGCAATATATACTAAATGTATGAACTCCACTGGCAGGGCTGCAATATAAACCACAATGCATGAATTCCACTGGCAGGGCTGCAATATATACTACAGTGCATGAATCATACTGACATGGCTGCAATATTTACTACAGTGCATGAATTCCACTGACAGGGCTGCAATAGATACTACACTGCATGAATTCCACTGGTAGGGCTGCAATATATACTACAGCGCATGAACTCCACTGGCAGGGCTGCAATATAAACCACAATGCATGAATTCCACTGGCAGGGCTGCAATATATACTACAGTGCATGAATCACACTGACATGGTTGCAATATTTACTACAGTGCATGAATTCCACTGACAGGGATGCAATAGATACTACACTGTATGAATTCCACTGGTAGGGCTGCAATATATACTACAATGTATGAACTCCACTGGCAGGGCTGCAATATAAACCACAATGCATGAATTCCACTGGCAGAGCTGCAATAGATACTACAATGCATGAATTCCACTGGTAGGGCTGCAATATATACTACCGTGCATGAATTCCACTGGTAGGGCTGCAATAGATACTACAATCCATGAATTCCAATGACAGGGCTTCAATATAAACCACAATGCATGAATTCCACTGGTAGTGCTGCAATAGACACTACAGTGCATGAATCACACTGACAGGGGTGCAATATATACTACAATGCATGAATTCCGCTGGCAGGGCTGCAATATATACTACAGTGCATGAATTCCACTGGCAGGGCTGCAATAGGTACTACAATGCATGAATTCCACTGGCAGTACTGCAATATATACTACAGTGCATGAATCACACAGACAGGGCTGCAATATTTACTACAATGCAAGAATTCCACTGGCAGGGCTGCAATATATACTACAATGAATGAATTCACTGGCAGGGCTGTAATATATACTACAAGGCATGAATTCCACTGGCAGGGCTGTAATAGATACTACAATGTATGAATTCTTCTGGCAGGACTGCAATATATACTACAATGTATGAATTACACTGGCAGGACTGCAATAAACACTACAGTGCTTGATTTCCACTGGCAGAGCTGCTATAGATACTACAATGTATGAATTCCACTGACAGAGCTGCAATACATACTACAATCTATGAATTCCACCGGCAGGCCTGCAATATAAACCACAATGCATGAATTCCACTGGCAGGGCTGCAATATATACTACAGTGCATGATTTCCACTGACAGGGCTGTAATAGATAGTACAATGCACGAATTCTACTGGCAGGGCTGTAATAGATACTACAATGCATGAATTCCACTGGCAGCGCTGTAATAGACACTGCAATGCATGAATTCCGCTGGCAGGGCTGCAATATATACTACAGTGCATGAATTCCACTGGCAGGGCTGCAATAGGTACTACAATGCATGAATTCCGCTGACAGGGCTTCAATGGATACTGAGTGTTTTCGCTGCAGGATTATGTTTGGAAATGTTACAGACTATATTCATCGATTATTCTACATTGTATTTTAGTTTCTGATTTTAAGGTAATATTAGTTTTGAATTTATATCTGCTATTTGTCAATTTGCTATTTGGGGAAATCACAGCTTGACCAGGACAGTCAATGAATGAACACTGTTTTAGTTGTACTATCACTGTGGGTCACATTTTGGACGTGGAAATTGTCAATTAACAACTGTGAGTCTATATCTAAAATAGATGACATGTTCAGTATTTAAATTAATAAAAAAATGTCCATCTCTCATTAACAGATACACATAAGAAACTGCTAACAGCTCAAGTACATAGGTTCTGCAAGATAGCACATAAATACTTCATAGCATACCGATAACATTATAAATAGTCGAGCAGTCGATCAGTTTGGCGATGTTGTTGGCAATAAGCCAATGTTTGAGTGAGTATGGATGATGTAGCGGACATTGCACAGTGCAAGGAGATTTACCCGACCAAGGTATGTAAGCAAAGCAAGGAAGAAGAAAAGAAACTACAAACCAAATCCGAGGTTGGACCTGTTAATGACAATACACCCCAACGTTCAGTGGCCAGCCTAATACAGGAAGTAGTCAAGGAGCTGGTGTATGTCCCAGTATTCCCGGTGTGGCCAAGATACAGGTGAGCAACGTTTTCTACGTTAATGTAGCAATGATTAGGTCATGCTTCCAGGAAATCTGAACCCAAAAGTTATTGGGAAAGGTGATCAACTCGGGGTCACGTTGCAGGATGCATTGTACTAAGACAGCCCAACCATGGATAGAAGCAGTAAGTGATACTGTGTCAACTCAGTCGGTACAGTTGCTTATTTGTATTTAGATTTTTTAAAACAAGTGAGTCTTAATGATGAGATTTTGGCTGACTCCAAGCTCTCTAAGATTGGTCTGCCAATCTGGGTTGACAGTAAGAAGGTAGTGATAGTTGTATTAGTTGATATTAAAAAATAATGGTTTATTGAGAATGGATTTTATGAGGAAGACTGATGAATTGTGACTGACAGTCAATATAACTTGTGATTTATTGTGAATCAAAATACACATCACAATAGAACAATACCTATTGGAGAATTCCACCAATGAGCCAATCAAGTTGAATGCTGGTAATAGGATAGGCATGGCACATGAATGTGAATGTGAATGTGGTTGATAATGACAATGATAATTGTCATAGCTCTGAGACTGGAAGGTCAAGCAAACTGGTGTGTCCTGATCAAAATTCCAGCAAGAAATATGCCACCAAACATCTGGGTGAGTGTGGATATAAAGGGAATTGGAGAGTTTTTGTATCAGTATCAGGATGGTATCCAAGCAACCTATTCGGCCTGGACAAGGTGTTTGCAATTACAACAGTATGGTGAGTTACATCAACAAAGTGAATGACTTATGCAAAATGTGATAAATCTGTTTGCTGATCCAGACATAAAATTGATGTTAAAGCCAAGGAGGTTGTAGATGGTCGACCAAGCTGGGCAGATATATCAGGTTTGTTGAATACAGCTGAATTTGACAAAATGGAAATTTATGATTATGAAGAATGGGGTATTGTCCCGCCAATGGCATCAGCTGATGGAAGTTAGATGATAAGTTAGTAGTTATCGATGATTTTAAGCTCATTATATGGATGGACTTCATTGTGCTACAACTGCAAACGTGATTATTATTGGCGAGATATAACTGTAGATGTTAGAAATTGAATAAGAAAGTGTGATAAATGTGCTGTAAGAATAAGACTGACTAAACAGTCTAAATTGACTTTAGACTTAATTGACAATGGTGATAAGATAATTGGCGACTACTTTAGCAAAATGGTGGAAGCACATTCACTTCCTGACCCGAAAGCAGTGACAGTTATTAAAGTATTTGACTCGGAGTTCCACAACACTTGTACTCTGATCTGGGACAGGAATTCAAAGCACAGGTCTTTCATGAGATGACACGCTTGGTTAGTTGGGAGTAGACGTATACGACGCCCTAGAATCCAAAATCAGATTCAGAAAAGACCGTGAACAGTACCTACAGTAAATTAATACGATCGCATTATGTACAGGTGATTCAATGCATAGTTAGAACTCGCCGATAATGGTCTAAAAATAGTAACAGAAACTTTTCTGAATCTTAACTTTATTTGGTGTTGGTTTGAATTAGAATAGTTATAGACTGTGATTAGTGAACGAAAAATATAAACATATAGACCCGGTATATACTAGCCAAATTTGAAGAGGAGAGTGAGTAGCATGAATTGATTGTAGGTGGATGAAAGGTTGTTTGCGTATAGAACAACGAATGTGAAAAATAGTAGTAATTTGTGTTTGTTGGGATGATGTTGATATGTTTACATACAACATTTATATTATTTTCTGCATTGTATTTTATTGTACTTTAAATATAATATTAATTTTTAATACAAAATCACTAATGATACCCCGTTAAGTAAATTATTTATCAGATCAAGCAATTTGCAAGTGGGGGAAATTATAGATTGGACAGGACGGTCAACTACGGAAGGTGTCATGTGTGAAACAGGCCTATGATACATCACTGAGTAAACTTGATATTGAACACTCTTTCAGTTCAGTTGCAATCTACCACTTTTGGCCCAAATTTATCGTGGGAACTATACAAAATTAACAAATATGAATCTATATCTTAGGAGGGTGACATGTTCTCAATGACAGTTCGTATAAATTAATTTAAACTTCCCATCTCCATGTGTTCAATGTTAACAGCTAAACAAACAGCTCAACAGCTCAAGTATATGGCTCCTGCAAGATGACGATGCTCCCTGTATCCTGTACTGTCTAAGTCTAAGTGTAATAGATACTACAAAGTCTAAGAGTTAAGTGACTCTGTATGTAATGATGGAAATTTCTTTGGTGGCTACCTATTTCTACCAGTGCATGTGCGTCTCTGCTATTACTTAATTTCTGCTACCGCATTGTACACATCTGCCCTTTCTCGGCATCCTCATTGCGTGGGATAACTATGTACACATCATGAGCTTGATTGTAATAACTTGATCAACACTGAAGGTTGAAAATGCCCATCTTGCATCATTTTAGGCAGTTCCTTCCTAAATAAATATTTTCTACTAAGAATAATCCATCACTTTTTATTTGTAATGTTTCATTCAATTCAGAGCAGTGTATTGTCATGCAATAATCTTTCCAATATATTGAAGACTAAATACACAAAAGCTTAGTATTTATTCTATATAGTTTGGATTTTTAACACCAATGTTTCCATAATGAAACTATGTCAATGATATAACATGTACCAGGCCTTGTACACACATAGCATGCATGGCACACAACACTCTGTAATCCCATAACAATGACATATTGTTTGTTTTAAACACATGTTGCAGATGTGGTAGCTAATTTTTAAATTCATACACGGTAGCCATCTTAAACATCATTTCAGTGTGATTGAAGTATTACGTAGTCTGAAATAACATATAATTTGCAAGAACAAAAACCGAGTACACAATGCTCAATCTTTTAAAGTATAGATTCACATTCGTGGACAGTTTATCATGAGTGAATTTATACATTGTTTATAAACCCCTATGATAGTTTTTAAGTCATTTATCAATGTATTAACTGCTATTTACTGGCCACAAGACAACAACATTCAAACAATTTAGTTTATATATAGACATGTGCCATGTGTCACTTTTGCATGTTGTATATTAAGATTAGAAATATGCAATCCCATGTTATAATACAATATTATTGTTTCGTGTTATTCTGTATGTAGTTATTGCATGCATGTGAGTGCCAGTCTACAGACCAACATACAAACGTATTATTGTAATGCATGTGCATTGGGCCTGTGAATTTACTATTATTTATCATCGACAATTTGTGCTTTAACTAGATATCACTAGTGTATACGTCTTTCAAGCATTCGGGGTCCGTTGCTAATGACGGCCAAGAGAATTTCTAATATTTTGGTTTTTGGCTTAACTTCAACTGATGAATTGGCGACATGAAATCACAATTTAAAGTTTAGCTGTATTTTTCAAAGTTATGCTTGGGGTGGCGTATTCGCCCTTTCGAAGATATGATTTTGAAATCAATAACGAAAATCAAAATCCTATTTTCAATTTGAGGCTTTTCATTCTATTGGCGCGCTAGGGGATACTGTCACGGGTCGAACTATAATAGATCAAATACAAGCGAAATCAACAACGTATCCAGTCAGTTATTTTCCCACGCTTCGTCTGCATGATGATCTCGTGGGTGACCTCCAATCTACACTATAGAACATTAACATTTTTCATTGTCTGTAACGAAAATTAGTTGTCTGTCTGGAAAAATACGAGACAAAATAAGGTAGGGAACGTCTGGGTTTATGTACTGGTACGTTTAATATTTCGAGCTGGCGTCTGGAAATCTGGACATGAATAGTAACGTATACAATGTCGCGTTCCAGCGTGGCGATTCAATCCACCGTTAATCAACCGGTCGTTTGTTCGACACGTGGTTATATTCCAGTCACATCATGTGTTGACATTTTTTTCACTGTCATCATTCAAAAGTGTTATTCCCTGTTTCGACATCGCAATCAGTGCTTGAAAATGTTGAGTGATATAATATTTTGGGGTTGGTGTTGAATCGTGCAATGTTTCAGTCCCGTAATTTTGTTCACAGGCAACCATATTTACAATGTGATCCGCTTATAGTGGGTGTATACCACGAGGATTACAGAATAGTCGCACGCTTCTTTCAGAAATTCCACTATGCTCGAATATTGAGCGGCCAATCGGCATTTTTCCCGGGGGGGGGGGGACTTAATGCAAATCATATATGGAGACGTGCTTTGTGGTCGTAATTTTTAACTGTTTGGTCTAGATTGGGGTATAGATTTGCCTGGTTTTAGGTCAATATCAGGTTTGCCTGTCTAGAATGGGACCAGAGTGGGGTCTGTTTGCTTTAATTTCCCTGTATAGTTTTTCAGGCGAAAATTGTAACCCCCTTCCGGATTTGATCTCATGGTGAGTAGTCTCCTGTTTGACAAGAACACTGATATACTCAATGTCAACAATTTTTCAATTAACAAGGCCTCGTACACGAATCGGTTAGCGTGGGTTTAGTTCTAGAATATGATGACGCCATGTACGAAACGAGCACGTGTCAATCTATATGAATATTAAAAAGTAGGCATCAAAACAGAGCTGACTGGTAAAATTGTTGCTGGGCTTGCTGTCGACTGAAAATGTGCAAATAACCGAAAAGGCCCCCTAGCGATTCAATAAAATGAAATTTGTATAATAAGTTATATAATAAATATATTATAATCTGAATCTGAGTTTTATACAATAATTTGGTGATAACAAGTATTTGACAGAAACTTTGAGATAAACGGACTTTTCAACACTTAGACTATGAAAAATATCCATATTTAATGCTTCAAGTAATAAAGCCACAGCGGTTTTATTCCATTTTAAATTACCCCTACATCTGCCCTACATACTGTGGCCATTCATTATTTTATTCTCATTATCACAGTTCAACTTTCAAAATACGAGCTTAATGTATTAAATTGGACTGAGGGCGTACTACGACAAATTGAAAATTGAAATACTGTAGTCAAATTTTATTATTCCATTATTTCATCTGGGTCTTGACCAATTTTCAAGATACACAAAAAAAAAACTTTCGAGATTTGATACAAGGTAGCAACCGGACAGAGACCCAAGACAGCTGAAAACTGAAAAAGTCTAATTGCTTAAGCGATTGATTTGATGTCATCTACATTGGGTGAACATGTAGTAGAATGTCATTTAAGCCACAACTCTAATATTACGGCGTTTTCTATTGACTGGAAGTTGAAATATGTCGACATGACTTGCACTGACACAGGACGAAACAGCGCATAAAACAGTACGGAGCTCGCCCGTATCAGTCCGGGGTATTAGTCACGGTGGTTGGGGTTGGTGCGTGCAGTATGTCCGTTAATATAAAGGTGCAGGAAGAAATACTGGAAATAGAACTACCGGATAGAGCTGGTAGACTCAAAGTTTTAATGAATGACCGGTTTCAAGAACAAAGCATGTATCTAGTGGAGGTGTCGATCAACGAAACAGGACGACACAGATCGCGAGTAATATGGCGCTCTACTCGTTACAATGGTTTTATATATGGTATTTTGTTGCTAATAAAATGAATGTCACAACATTATGAATAAAACAGTCTCGCGGTTACAAATTTAGTCGGCATAGGGATTGAACAATCTATTGAAGATCCTATCAAGACCAAACTGAAAAGAAAAAATATGTAAACACAGTACCTCTGTATTCAGGAGAATTACTCCACATTACGTCCACGAAATAAATTTGGAGGTGAAGCATTTACTAGCAATAAACTGACAAGGTGACACGCCCTCTACCCCAATACTCGAAGAACGTAGAACACTTTCCCAGGGGTATTTGAAACTGAAATTGTCATCTGACTGTAAGGCCGTCGCTGATTGACTGCTGACCTGGATTGACAATTTTTGGTTTTAAATACCCCAGGAAAAGGTTCTATGTTCTTCGTGTAATTAGATGTTCGTATTTAAGGGATTTTTCCACACAATAACGACGAATTCGACCGATTTTTTGTTATCGGCTGGCTTAATATTATCCCAATGGATCTTATTTCTGTGAAAGATTGGTATTTTTGTCCTGATTTGTAGACATCTGAAAAACGCGTTTCACAACTTGTCTCTTATTTAGTTTTACACTGTTTAGTGGCCCCCATATAGTAAATATCATATTTATTTTATTATCACGTGTGCGTCAGCTGACTTTGGTTGATCCCTAGCCTCACAATGTTTGGACTGCCACCGGATATGTCGGTCCCTTTGCGTATACGTCGAAATTAGGTCGCGTCCGACCAATACACATTGAATATTGAAATTTTGATTTCAATATATCAATTTTAAATTTAGATTTGTGCGCTATACACTCGACAATGTTGCATTCATCACACATTGTGGTATGTTCATGAGAACGTTCGTAAATAAATAATAAATGGCCGTATTATGTGCCACAGTTAATGTAATTTTCTATAACGTATTTTGTATTTCAATTCGACAAATGCGCATTTGAAAATTTGGGTAAAATTCAATTTCTGTTGTCGTTTTCAATATTGAAAAATGATTTTTTGGCATAATCATATTTACTTTATGTGTCATGTATTTTATATAATGAATGGCCGCCAGGTGTCACGGATTGTGTAACCTACATGTATATAAATTGCACAAGTCTAATGGTGTATGAATGGCTCTTTACTTGAAAGCTATGCAGAAATATTTGTATCTTATGATTTCTGTTTGTCAGTCTAACGATGCGGATTTTGATTTCTGGGACAACTGTCGTCCGTTCGCTTAATAAATAATCGTTAATTTGGATAGTGTATATGCTAATTACCATACTACTGATACTACATACATATTTTAATTTTTTAAAAACGTTTTTCTGTTAGCCTTTATCATTTTGTAAATAACTGGTGTCTGTAGTTGTTGTTCAGTATACAATTCAAGGGCAAGGTTAGTGTGTTTTGGTAGTTTTTCATTTGTATTTTCTCAGATCTGTGAGCCTGCCAATTAAAATGGCCGCTCGAATGGCAAATCCACGTGGTAACCCTCTTTCTCGGGGTTGACTCGCAAACACGGCATTGATGGTGTAGGAATTAAAGCCTACATTAATCCTTTTTTTCTGTTTATATCGATGCGAAATATTATTGCTGCATTGCGTGTAAGTATTTTTTGGACTCTGTTGACTCAGTTTCGCTGGTGTGTGTAGCGGGTGTGTGCATTGATTTCATTTTTGTTTATGTCTAATCCTTAGTGAAACCTGCTACATATTCATATACATACATACATATACAAGGTCATAGTTTCTGGTTTACTGCCATACATTCCCAAAGATCTAATAGAAAAAGAATTAGCCCAGTACGGGCATGTTGAGTCTAATATTCGGTTTATACCGTTGGGATTGAAACAGGCGGGACTAAAGGACCAACAAAACCAACTCTGGTCTGAATGATTCAGTTGTCAGAGAGGTGAAAGAAGAGATGTTTCACAGACGAGTTCCATGCATGGTATTTAATCACTATACCTTTTGTTATGTTTTGTAATATTTAAACTCTGAAGTGTTGAGCATTTTGGGTGTATGACATACAAGATGACTCACGCTGCTAATAACCATGCAGGTGTTTGAAGCATTCAGTTTAAAATAGATGCTAGCTGAAGGGGGTTCTAGAGGCAAATCGGGGTTGGGGGTTGGGTTGGGGTGTGCTTGAATAATGTGGAGGTTTCCAAAAATCCAACATAATAACCAACAGGGGGTGTATCATATATGGAGATGGTTTGTAATGTTGATGGCTTATACTGTTGGATTTGCCCTTATGAGATTCTGGGCTGGGTTGGGAGGTGGGATGGGAATTCAATAGGAATTATAGGAGTAGATCTGTTTAAATGTGGAGCATTCCAACATACTTTTGTTCATTCTCAGCTGCTGAAACTAAATGGTTACATTTACTCTGAATTCTGGGACATGTGCAAGATAAACAAAACTATAATGATGATGAACTTAAGTGACTTTATTGTACTGAGTAACGAATTGACTTCTTATCTTGAGTGATTAATTAACTTATTGTACTGAGTTAGACATTAACTTATTATCTTGAGTAACAGATTGACTTACAAGAAACAAATTGAATGAGTAATGAATCAACTTCTTGTTACACAGTATCCAGTCAAATGCCTACAACAACAAAATAACTACACAAAACAGAAAGTCCAGCTTGAGCAAACCAAAAGAAATACATTTCAGCCACTTAAGAGCATGGCCTAATAATGTCCATACATATGTGGATTCATTATAACACAACAGTCTAAGTGGCAGTCTCTCATACGTCAACAAGTATTACTGTCTGAAAAAGGTTTGACCATTAGCATGTATGGATGTGAAGGAAAGTCTCTAGAGAAATAAAAGCCAATATAGCCATTCAATGGCACATTCAACTTTCAAAGGTGTGAGAATTCAGGCAGGAAACTATCATATATCACAATGATGAGTCAAGCGACCAACGGCACTTTCTAATGAAGTAATTAAAATATAAACATCACAGGCAAATATATCAAGCACATATCTTGGTCTGCGTTATTTCAAATGCTCTCAAACACTTGTCAACTGTACAGATATGTATGCCGTGGCAGACGGTCAGAGCTGCACTCTCCATTACAAATTATTACTATATAAATATATGTAATTAGGTCAACCAAATATGTTAAAATATATATTCATATTTACAGGTTATTTGTGGCCAACATAAAAATGTAATAATAGGGATAATGTAAAATAAAATAAAAAAAAAAAGTGTAATGTCTCCACAACCAAGAGAGGTGTAATGACCAATATGACAGTGTGTAATTGCCCCCACTATTTAGCCAACTTTATATTTCCCATCACATGCCTAGTCATTTAAGCAATGCTTTGAAAATGGCCCTGCAGTCATATTAAATATTTGTTTTAGGAAACAGCAGAATACAAGCAGAAAAAAGAAAATTGGAAAACATTTCTCTCTATTTTGTAACTTTGACCCAATTTATTTTTAGGATCCATTAATAGCTCTGTTGTGTTGATACTTGACGTGAAGCTTATGACATGGACTTGTGCAAGTAATAACATGTAATTCTTCGGCGATTTTGTTTGTTTGTTGATACAAAATAATATTTGTAACCAATTAAAAAATATCAGCTATATTGCTTTAATATTCAATACCAATCACGGACCTCTACCAGATATGCTCATTTAATGACAATATCAGTATTGTTAAATAATATTATTATTGGGCTCACCCTTGTTCAAATTATATTGCTTTCATGGGGGAAACGTTGCTATTCAGTGTGATCTATTGTCAAAATGTCAAATTATTCATAAATTATTTCCAACCATGGCAAAAAACTCTAACCCAGACCACTGTGACTGTATAACTCATTAAGCGTGGCATTACAGATGATGTCCCACAATTCCAGTTGATTGACATCTAAAACAAAAAGTAATCTATACCAGATGATAGGAAAACTGTGATGATTCACAGATTCACAGATGATTCTCTTTAATTCCGTGACATTTGCATATTGTTTGTGTTGAACACATGTTACATTGTTAGCTTCAGATTGGGTGGTTGATTTCTATATACATAGCCATTTTAAATGTCTCTAAATAAAAAAATATTTCAAATAACAATCGCCTTTCAATCATTATAAAAGACAGTGTATAATTCGTTTTTGCCTAAATGACATTGTCAATTCTTATAAAAAATAATGCTTATTGTTGTTTTGATTCGCATTACATAATGTTACAGTATGTTGTGACGTGGGCCCTCTGTGGCAGAAATCTAGTAGATATTTCTTTTTGTACGGAGGTGGACTGTGCTGAAGGGTGGTTGCGGAGGTTTGTGAGGCGAAGTATTTCCGAGAGTTAGCGGAACTGCAGGCTAATAAGTGTAGATGCTAGTGTGGCAGCACTAACTAATACTAAATATAACAAGCGATCACGTTCTTGACTGATGTGGCATATCTCAATAATTTCATCTTTAATTTAAATATACCAACACCGTAAGATCTAGCAATTAACAAAAACATAACAAATCACTAAATCTTAATACAAGTAAGGTATAAAATATATAGTACTAAAGATATTTCTAAATACTACAGTTCAGTATTTCTCTATTTCACCAGAGATATAGATGGCGCTATCACCCAAGGTCACAACATAACAAATAATAATCACAAATGCTAATGTGTAAATGCTAAGCTGTTAAAGCGTAAATTTTGTGATCTTTTGGCAGTCAAGAAAACAACTAGAACAATTTAGTATTCAAAAGCAATTCGGATTATTCATCTATTTATAATTTTATTATAATTATTTAACGTTACTGTTATTGTGTGACTTTCTGTTTACCGTGACATTCCTTGAATTGGCTGTGCAACTGAATAACCAACCAAATTGCTGATTGAAAGCTGGTGGTTTTTAGCTCAGTTATTCTCATTCTGTAATCGCAAGTGTATCACTATTTCGTCCAATGGGATACTTTTATTTGGTATGCATATTATGCATGAATCTACTGCATTTTTGGACGTGGTGGAGGCAGGGGCAGCAACCTATATTTTTGTGTGTGATTCTTTGTAGGTTTTTGAAGAAATACTTTATATTTTTTTTCATTAACTGAATTTTTTATGTTATATGTCTTATTTGAATATCCGATATCATTTTATTTCAAGGAATACATAGTTGCACGGGGGACGAACGTAAATGGAAACAAGATTGGGGAGGTGACGACCTATTTTTCCCCCATGGTATTCGTGTGAGTTGTGGCACAGCTATCCTCATTCGTAAAAATTCAAATATTAAATGTGGTAAAGTGGTTACTGATGTTTCGGGTAGGTTTATCTTATTAGCTGTTGACTATCAAAATTTTGAAGCTGTAATTGTAAGTTTGTATGTTCCAAATAGAGAGGATGAGCAGATAATATTTTTGCGTGTCCTTAAATCATCCATTCAGCTTAAGGTAGAGATGCAGTTTACCTGATTGGTATTTTAATTAGTTAATTAGGAAACCAAGATGACTCCCCTTGTCCACAAATCTATATATGTTCGGAAAGCTTATTGTATGAGTTTTAAAATGTTGTTAGTATTTATTTTTTATGGTCACTGTAGTTTGAAATATGCACAAAAATGTGCTTTTTTGGTCAAAAGTGATTTAAAAAAAATTAGCTCCTTAACCATGCTTCTGTTTCTTGTCAAAATTGGTTTATGGGTACATCTGTTTACTGTGGAGGAATTGTCGTCTTGGAAACAGTCTACCAGTTGTAAATTTTGCAGGGCAACGCCCACATTTCACTACTTAAAGTGTATGCATATATTAACACACAGGCTAGTTGTCTGTACGATTGTTGTAACACTGTTCAACCAAAAACAATGCCCCGACGGCGTTTTGAAGATAAACACATTGTCAATCATTTGTGAAAATTTCATAACAAAAGGTCAAAGCGTCTAGGAGCTTTTTTTTTAAGTTCTGGGATGTGCACTAAAAAGAAGCTGAGATAATTGCTAATATGCATAACAATTCACTCAGTAAGAAGTTTGCTAACGCTTATAATTAAAATGGCTGTAACAGTTCCAAATTTAAATGTATTATCGTTTTCTTAAAAGTGAAATATAGTGCATAATATGGAGATCCCGTCATTTCTTTTTTTTCACCATGTATGTATGTACAGCCTTGCTAAATCTTGCTAAGCATTCAAAAGAGAGAATGTTTGCACCTGTCATCTATATTTTAAAATCGTCTTTTGAGTATGTTCCACTATTCACAATTCTACAAAATTTTAACAGTCTATAGCCAAGACTGTTTGGATAATAAAAAGTAAAAAAAATCACTCCCAAATGCCCACGAACCTACATCTCTACTATTAATTTTCCTTACGAAAGTTTAATTGTAGGGGGAGATTTGAATATACTATCAGGGGGTAAAAAATCTCTTCTCTCGGGTTCTCCACACTTGTCAGGGGGGGAACTCGTCTCGTCTCTCTATCTCGTCCCCTTGAGGTACGGGATCGGGAAAGTCACTTTAACTTTACAGTCAAATAAGGCACACACAACGAAATACGTTTCAGCTCTCGTCTTAGTCGGTCAATCGAGCACTCTATAAGACACAGCGCCCTGGGGAAAAGTCCCCAAGAATCTCACAAGGCTTTACCAAGACTCGCCCAAGACTGGACTGCCTCAAGGCTCGCCCCTGGACTCTCTCGGACTCTCGACTCGACTGCCCTAGGCTGCGTCTGTCGTGGAGTATTCGCCAAGACCAACTTAAACTCTCTTTATTCATTTTCAAAACTCTAACCAATTACAAAGCAGTAAAAAAAACTCTAGGGCGTAACCTTCAATCATAAAGCCAATCACACTAAGTACTGAATACGTCATATCTTTTGATTAATCGTTCACTACATTAATAACTATGGATATCAGAATAGCGACGGTATCTTGTAATTAGTTCCAAATCACTGAGCCAAGTTCCGTCCAAAACTTCAAATAGGCCTACACGATGACAGACATAACACAGCAATTCGCTAATAATCAACTAATTAAGTCGGTCAACAGATACGCAAAAACAAATTCATGACACATCCCTTCACCCAAACTGAGAGATATGCCTCCCGGCATTGCACGTTCATAAATCAAAGATACCGTTTGCCACTCATCGTCATACGGGTTAAATACAATACTAATAATAAAAGGTATAAATCAAAAAGAGTAAAACACACTAATTAAGTACAATGATTATAAAGTCTAAATACAATGGTTATAAAGTCTCAAATATCAACGGTTATAAATCAAAAACAAGGGAAAGGCTACCAATCGACTCACTTTTCTCAAAACGGTCCGCTGAGGTAACCCGTCGCTTCACTTTCTCCGTTACTAAGGTTACAAACTCTATATCAAAAGGTCAAAAACTAAGGCGTGGCGGTGTAACCAAGCGATCAGCCAATCGCTGCAGTCGACAGCATGATCACGTGATTACCAGGGATGCGTCTCTCGGTTAAAGCATTGCAAAGCGGTAACTGATAAAGAATGAATAAAAAAAGATATTAATCAAACTCCTGTCATCTACGCTTATAAACTTCAATTGAACTCACAAGTCGTTAATCTAAACACAAGTCATACGGCGTGGAAACAGAATGCAAAGACAAATGTCGCTTTCATAACACATTACTCCTCTGGCAAAAAAGACGGGAAAGGCTAAAACGATAGAAACTACTGAATTACATATAATCCTGTCAATCATGAACAAAAGCTTGCGTTATCAAACAATACGTATATAAGCGCACCAAACTCTCATCCCAAAAAGACATTAAAAAACGTTACAAAGGTGCTATCAACTCAAAAAGCGTCAGAAGTATTCCGGAACAACACGTAAACAAAAACAACTCTTAAAACGTCGATATCTCTGTACATCGACAAATCTCAAAACTCTTAAAAAAAACACGTGGGGGCATCACTCTCCCCATCATAATCCGTACTCATAAACTCATTAAAACTCCATAAAACTTCACAAAACTCCAAATCACTGTGTTGCTAATACTTGTCCACTGAAACGCGCTTAAATCGTTATAAAGGACCTCGAACGTCACTAAATATCAGTTTTAAAAAAAGATCTGGGCGCTTACATACATACAATTCGACATCACAAAAAAAAAACGGTAAAAACAATAGAAAAAACCAGCAATACATTACATTACTGAGCAATAGGGTTAGGGTTGTGAAAAGAGTTCAACGTCATTGAGTTACAGTGTCCGTTACAGTGTCCAACGAGCGGTTCTCCAAGCAAATAGCTAAAGTCAAAGTCTATAAGCGTCTCTTCTCTTGTCGCGTTATTCCGGGGTCGTTCTTTGTCATCTTCTTGTCTTTAATGTCGCTCAATTCTTAATTATACAGTCCTATCCGGTACTGGTCCTTCCGAAGGGGTTCTGAAATCTTCATCTCTTCAGCGTCGTACATCGGTGTCGTTCGGGTAAAG
The DNA here is from genome assembly GCF_978046115.1 of Saccoglossus kowalevskii. Classification (NCBI taxonomy): domain Eukaryota; kingdom Metazoa; phylum Hemichordata; class Enteropneusta; family Harrimaniidae; genus Saccoglossus; species Saccoglossus kowalevskii. The sequence goes on from NC_140656.1 coordinate 30,264,791, forward strand.
TCGTGAGTCGTCAAGCGCGGTTTCGTCTCTGCCATCGAGCCAGTTAGTTCGGTTCGCAAGAAAGACACATCTTCGCCATTTCACTTCTCTTCACAGGATGTCAATGTGTGTTAAACACCTGCCCGGGATCTCCACTCACGTATCAGGGGGTAAAAAATCTCTTCTCTCGGGTTCTCCACACTTGTCAGGGGGGAAACTCGTCTCGTCTCTCTATCTCGTCCCCTTGAGGTACGGGATCGGGAAAGTCACTTTAACTTTACAGTCAAATAAGGCACACACAACGAAATACGTTTCAGCTCTCGTCTTAGTCGGTCAATCGAGCACTCTATAAGACACAGCGCCCTGGGGAAAAGTCCCCAAGAATCTCACAAGGCTTTACCAAGACTCGCCCAAGACTGGACTGCCTCAAGGCTCGCCCCTGGACTCTCTCGGACTCTCGACTCGACTGCCCTAGGCTGCGTCTGTCGTGGAGTATTCGCCAAGACCAACTTAAACTCTCTTTATTCATTTTCAAAACTCTAACCAATTACAAAGCAGTAAAAAAAACTCTAGGGCGTAACTTTCAATCATAAAGCCAATCACACTAAGTACTGAATACGTCATATCTTTTGATTAATCGTTCACTACATTAATAACTATGGATATCAGAATAGCGACGGTATCTTGTAATTAGTTCCAAATCACTGAGCCAAGTTCCGTCCAAAACTTCAAATAGGCCTACACGATGACAGACATAACACAGCAATTCGCTAATAATCAACTAATTAAGTCGGTCAACAGATACGCAAAAACAAATTCATGACAATACCATTAAATCCGGCAATTGACAAAAGAGGGGAAAATGTAGATCTACAAACCGCTTTCAGGAAAGAAATGTATAGTTTTATGCAAACATTTAATCTTATTGATATTTATAGAGAACTCAATCCTAGTAAACATAGATTTACGTGGAGAAGGGGAAACTCTGCAACGCGCTTGCATTATTTCTTAGTACGTAGTCAGGTGAATATTTGTGACATCAGACCATGTGTTAAATCAGACCATAACGCCATTATTCTGGCTTTTTCGGTTGATAAACGGGCACTGAGTGGACCGGGTTTTTGGAAGCTCAATTGTAGCCTCTTAAAAGATAGTATTTACATTGAGAAAATGAACCAATTAATTTCCAAAATTCGTCGGGACACTGCGCCACTGAACTGTCAATTGAGTTGCAGAAGTTGGAGCAAAAAATTGATGAAATTTTGGATGCGGATGTTTTAATACAATATGAGGCTTTAAAAGAGGAGCTTAATACAATTATGGATCAGAAAATTCAAGGTTCAGCTGTTCGTTCGTCTATAAAATGGGACGGCAAGAAAAGTACTCGATATTTTCTGAATTTAGAAAATCGAGGAGCTCAAAAGAAAAGGATAACAAAGCTGAATGTAGGTCAAACAGAAGTCACTAATCAGAGTGAAATTCTTATGCAAATTGGGACATATTATTCGGCATTGTATCAAAGCACTCTTCTGATTTGGAGGCAAGCGATGTTTTTGGCTTTTTTTTTGACGAAAAGAATATTCCAGTTTTTGATCCAATGAAGGTCAATGCTTGCGAAGGGAGTTTAACTAAAAATGAAGTTGTTTCTGCCTTGAATAAATCTTCGCTAAATAAATCTCCTGGTAGTGATGGGTTTTCCCCTGAATTGTACCTTACATTTTGGGATCAGATTGGGGATGCTTTTGTGGCCTCTTTAAATTATAGTTATATGCATGTTATATGTCGAACACTCGACATAAGCAGGCATTTATAACTTTATTACCAAAGCCAGATAAAAAAATATTTTGGAACTTCGTAATTGGAGACCTGTATCATTGCTCAACACTGATTACAAAATAACAAGTCGATGTATAGCCAAGCGTCTAGAAGACATTTTGCCCTATATTATCCACAAAAATCAGTCTGCTTTTTTATTAAAGGAAGAAATAACATTCGATAACATGGAGAAGGGGTAAACTCAGAAATTTTGTGGAATAACAAAGAAATTTTTATAGAAAGTAAATCATTATTTTATAGTGAATCCTTAAGTCAGAAAGTAGAATGTATAGGATACCTGTGTAATTCTGGTGGTATTTTAATGTCATATGAACAATTTATTAATAAGTATAAAACCAATACAGATTTGTTGACTTACGATGGTGTGAAACATGCAATTCCAAGAAAATGGAAGGTAAAGTTAGCTAACAATATTGGTGCAACTGTTCAGGGTATGAAATGTGACCAAACACTTTTAAACGGTAAAACTCGAGATTGTTATAATGCCATTGTAACAAAACGTTTTGAAAAGCCAACGTCGATCTTGAAATGGGAAGAGAGTGATTGTGACAGCCAAGGTGAGGTAGCCTGGAAATATGTTTGGAAACTTCTATATGCGACCACGATAGAGACAAAATAGAGAGTTTTCCAGTTTAAAATTGTGCACCGAATTGTTGCTACAAATAACTACCTTTACTAGAATGAGCTTAGAGTTGATTATCTCTGTAAATATTGTAAACAAAAAGAAACTGTACCACACCTTTTCTAGAAATGCAATACTGCTAATTTATTTTGGCTATCCTTTCTAGACTGGTGGAAAAATGTAACGGAGAGTGATGATCATGCATTGACTTGTATGAATGTAGTCTTTGGAATGCCAGAGCAGCGTGTTCTGCTTAACCATCTTATTTTGTTAGGTAAATATTTTCTATATACAATTCGTTATACAAATGCGACCCCGTTTTTAACCCATTTTATTAGAAATGTAAAGGGAAAAATGAGTACTGAAAAACATATTTTAAATGAAAATAATTTTAGTCAGAAATGGGGCCCGCTACAGCACTGTTTTGATTAATATTTAAAAAAAAGTTTCTTGTACATTATATTATATTATTTGTTTATTCTGGTTTGTACGCTGTTATTGTGACACTTTAATGTGATGTATCTTTCTCGTTGTTGTTGTAAAGAATGATTAAAAATAAAACATTAAGAAAATAAAAAAAAATAAAAAATAATAATAATCACAATAATTCAGCTAAAACGATAAAAACGATTCTTCAACAATTCAAAAAGTATTTTTTCCACTACAATGAATTTGGATACACTTCAGTCCTTTCACAAGTCCATATGATACTGACAACTGCTACTGCTGGTTCACTCCTTAACAAAACTGTTCTCTGAAGACTCAAAGTACAAATAATTCAACTGTATATTACCTCGTGGGCCTATTAAGTTGGAACTCCAGGAGAGATTGTCGACGAAATTGCGTCCGAGCGTTCATTGTTACAAACAATGGAACATGGCTGCTGTTGCATCATGGGGCAAGCAAACTGCGATAATACGCAACAAAAAACTCATACAGACAATAAATCTGACCTCTAAATACACAATATCTATTCCTAAATATCTATTCGCCAATATTAGTCACTGCTTGAGGACCAAAATCGTAAACTGTCAAAACTGTATTGTTGATATTGTGTGTGAAACAGATAACTTGTGGACATTCCATGTTAGAATTGACAACACGGATATGTAGTCATTGGATGGAACTCTACAAATCAGTTCTGCTTAGCTAAAGACAAACACACACACATACACAATAGTTGGCAACAGTGGGCAGCATTTAATGAAAATACATGTGCTGATAAGAAATAATGCTCAAAGCACCCACGCATATGTGTATGTGAGCATAAAAAATTGTAAGTTATGTATAACAAATCAATTGTAATTAGATAGATCACATAGATCACACTATTAAGTACCAGACTTAGCGAGGTAATTAGATATCATCCTGCTAGCTGGCAGTGAAAGATATTGTCCCATCATCTTAATTTCCCAGTCAGATAGTCCGGATGCAGCAGCACTAGTGGCACCCCACTGCGAAAACTATGTCTACTAAATTCATCTGGGTTAAGTCCAATAAAGCGGACGGAATGTTTCAATTGGGTTATTAAAAGATCGCGTGTAATTAGTTCAAACCTTGGCAGTGTGAAGATTGGTTTTGCACCTTCGCAAAGCATGAAAATCAGACAGTAACCTGACAGCACAAATTGGTGCATGGAGTAGCCAATAACAACAACAACAACCTTACGAAATTGGTCTGTTTTTGATTGTTTTAGATGGACTACGACACATTTGCCAGACCCTGTTCCCTGAAACGATACATCTGTCATGGTAAGGTGGCGTGTAGGACAGAAGGTTGAATTCTTAATCACAAGCTCCCCAACCAAAAAAGGCCCAAAAATGCAGTAATCATAATTTTCCATACTGCACGATCTGTGCGACTTTGAAGCAGAAATGTGTTTAATAAATTATTGAGTATGTAAAATGTTATGGCCAACTTCTGTTTTGAGGTGCCTTTAACTTTGTGTATGGCCCGCAAAGCAAGCTGGATATGTGGGGTGTCCTGAATTGGGTCCCAAGCACCATTTGTAATATGCAAAGAGCGTACTGAATACAGGTAGGTGATATTAGTACTATGTACCAAGTTTTTTGACTCATGAAGGCAAGTAATGAACATAAGAAGCAATTCTTCGCTTGCTGGCAGAGTAGGCTTTTGGATAGAATCACAAAATGTAATATGCTAATTGACCCGACTGGTATGTTGTACGAGTGTTACTTGAATATGCATTCCAACCAGATTACAAGCACGTGTCCACCAGTGAGCAGTAGTGTCTGTCAAGAGAACAGGTTTAATATATTAGCTATCTTATTTGGTCAAATATGCGTTAAAGTTTATCTGCAGCCTGCTTATTTGCACCAGCAATGTGTTTTGCCTGCAGTTCAAAGTTATGCTTAGCACAGATGAAGAATAACTGACGTAACAGGGAAGCACACAAGATGTTGCGAGAACTCACCTTTTTGATCATGTACACAACTGACATATTGTCACAATGAAAGAGTATATGTAATGTTTCAAAGTGGCTACCCCAACATTCAGTGGCTCTCACAATAGCATATAGTTCGCGCCAGTTATTTGAATATGTGCGTGTAATCTGCAATTACGTCACTAAACTTTCCCTGTAATGTTTTTGTTCCAAATATAGCACCATAACCCAAGTCTGAAGCATCAGTATAAAGGTGGATGTGGACATTTGTTTCCCAATGCAGATCATAGAACATACCAACTCCGTTCCATGTGGGTAAATAATCCACCCACCACTGAATGTCAAGTTTGAAGTTCTTAGTGAGCCTTATCTTATGGTGCAGGTTCTTAAGCTTACAGGAAGTATCAATTAATCGTCTTGGGAATATGCGACCTGGGCGACAAACCCTTGTAATAAAACTCAGTTTGCTAATTATTGAAAGAATTTCACGCTTTGTGGCATATTGCCGATTGTGCCGATGATGCAATTCTGTCAAGGTATCTTTTAGTCTCTCATTTGATGACTCATAAAGGAGCTGATGAAGTCTTCTTGAAATTTCAGCGATTTTTCCATGGCAACTGTTAGTTTGTCAAGGCGCTGTTCGTTATTTGTGAGCCTAGAATTCGTGTTCAGTGAGCGTGTTGACACTGGTGTCAGCAACGGTATTTTTTCCCTCGCCACTGCCAGACACTGGAGTTTTTATTTCTTGCATCACTTCGGTGACTTTATTGCCATTCTCATTATCTTTGTATTCTTGGAATGGAATTCGTCCCGGACAACGAAGATTGTAAATCATAACTGCGATGATAAACCACGCTTGTTTTTTGCGAACAACAACTGAACACTCTTGAAACTTAAAGATGCCGGTCAGCCCATGTGATCAACAATCTTAATGTATTGATTCGCAACGCTGAGGGCGCTGTAACATTAAAGCCGACTAGCTCACTAAAGACCATGAGGTATTTGAGGTAATAGAATGCTTTGGCAAACTTCACTGAAAACGAGCGCATTGATAGTGATATATTATTAGGTATACATTGTGTATTGTGACATGAATTGTAAGTGAAAACTGCAGAGCCCTTGCTGAGTGAATGAAAAGCACACAACCAACCCATTGCACCAACCTATTGCTACGGTGGCCATGGCGACAATCATCAATATGCTGACAGACAGGGTATTACACTACAAAAACTCGATAGTGCAGGCTCAATTGGGAATTTTGAATTAAAGCACAAAACAAATGCACACACTGTATTTGTGATGTTTGTAAATAATGTCTAAAATCCTTTATAAATGAGACATTGTTGATAACATTTTCAATAATGTTTTTTTTTTTTAATTGAGGTTACTGGTTGCTGCAGTCGAATACCCCTATCCACATTTCATAAATATGAACGCCAATAAAATTTGATATATTATATTTTTTGAATAAATGTGAGTATACCATACAAGTTTACTGCTGCTAGTATATCTAGTGGTTTACAACAGGCGATGCATTTCTTTGCAGGCTGTGCCTGGGCAGTAAACTAAACACATTCTGAAATCCATGTGAATGGTATTTTACAGGAACAATAAGTCATAAGTAATTATTCATGAAATTATGGGATCTCGGCATATCACATATTCCCTTATAGCATATGAAATGAATCTTACAAAAGTTTACAAAAACTATACCTCGCCACTTCATTATCATTATGGGTAAAACAGACAAAACGTGTATTTGAACCACATTAAACAGGAAAAAGTTTTCTACCAAGTTTTATTAAAATCTGTTGAATGTTCCATGACCACTTAATGTCATATTTTTTCTAAACAAACTAAGGCCTTGTATTGAACAGTTATTGAACACGTGCACATCTCCACAGTGCGACATAACACCGGACAAAACTAAAATACAAATCACATTTTCGTAAGTCGACTTAATGTACTGACTAACTTTGTTTATTGTGAGTGCTTCCTGAAGGTTGTACAGAGGTCTTTGAAGTTTGAAGTTTTTGATAGCAGGTTTTTTGTGTTTGTGGATGAAAATTGGGTATGACTTTTTACCATTATTGTTTTTGCACAATACAAAAACATTTTATTCCAAATTCCATATGCTGACCTAGGCCACCTGAAACAGTTATCAACGAACTTGCTTTTTCGAATTCGGCACATTCGATTTCCATAATTTATGAAGTGAAATACGTTTATAACTATTGGTACAAGATTGATCGATAATTAATTGAACAATATATGAACTTGTTCTTTCCTTGTTAATACGGATTTGGCTGATTATCTAATTGAGGACATGTAGAAAATGTAACTGACATTTTTTTTATATTGTACGAGCTTTCAACCATGTACATGAATATGTTTTAGTAATGGCAGTCAAAGATTTTAACCATAGAAACCCTTTTTAATTTATGTAAGTGTATTTAATAACTGATTTTGCACAATGGTATACAAAACTAAAAATTAACAATAAGCTGAACATATGATATGAGTAAAACAGTAAGTGACCATTTCCTCACTAATCACTAGATTAGTTCAGTCAATAGAACTACTTTGTTAATCGAAAAGAAACTTGATTTGATTCCTTGGTATTGCCAGTAAAAAATCTCTTATAAAATTTAGAAGGAATACCTTGAACGAACATCATGTATTTTTGATTTACCTGAATAGTTATTAACCCCAGACAATGACCGCACAATATAATAGTGTGATGTCACAAGTTTAATAAGAATTATATATCCGCAACTTCCGATCGTGCCTCATTTTGTTATCAGTAAAATCAGACATATGGAAAATTTCTTCGTTAAAAAAAGTTTGACAACTTATCTGTATTTCGAAATTTGTATTTTACGCTTATAAACAAAGAGTAAATCTACTTTATTAGTTGTGACCGGTGATTATTTGAAGGACTCCCTCTATTCGTATTTTTTCTCTTCTTGATTATTGTACCATAGGCCTGAGGGCATTGTACTGAATACATTTATCATATCATATATGCACAACATGACGTACATGTAGAACAATGATGATCCTTGTGATGTTTACAAAACCATATCTGTGAGTGATAGTTTACACTAAACGTCACAACTGTGGTTATTATGAAAATTAGTCAAGTGATAAACATTAAGATTTGATTGAGAACAAGAATAAATAATTACAGGCATAAGTGTATCACCAATATCATATATATATATATAGTTTCACCTGGACTGTTGTACAAGGTTTCTGGAATAAAAAACAGGCACCCCCGCCATGTACACGAGATGTCATTCTTCCTCCCAGATAGTAGCAGTCATCTTCCATAACTGTAATGGGTTCACAATCACTCATTGAGATTGTAATGAACAAATTATGTACACATATATAAATAAATAAGTTATTAATATCATTACACATATTCATACTTATTTTTCATCTTTCATTATAGTATTCTACTGACACACAGTTCAATAATTTCCCTACCGTTCTAGCTCACATCTTTCAAACATGTAAAATAAAATACAACGAATAACTGTGATTAAACGTGCCCGCTATGAATGTAAATAATAGTGATTCAACATATAAGACAACGTAGACGAGGAGGAGATTGTTGTGTCGTCTACATTAACAATATGAAAGAGCAATACGGCATGATCCGACGGATATGTAAAAATTGAAAGGTAGCAAACAGTGTCTAGCTGAGGTCTTCCGACTAGGCATTGCAGGTCAGCTTCGAGGCGCTCTATTTAAAAACAAAACAGCCAACATGAACGTTCGCATCGTTTCAAAAAGTATAACGTGTACTTTACATACTGACATATTTCAAATATCCACGGAGAGCGATTATAAAAAAAAAGTTTATATAATGCATATCTTTATTTCATCCTTATAAATAACATTTTATATTGGTTAATATCAATATGTAAATAAAATAAATGAAAAAAAGTATTATCATCTGAAGGTTGTCAAGAGAGCCGGTTAACAGAGTGCGTAATCATATCTACCCCAATGCCAAACTTATCGATTAACGCGATTGCATGCAAAACGTTGTTACTGTTATGATCTCGCGCAAGGAGATCATTTGACACCCTACCGTCGGGCAAAGAATCATCTGCGCTCGGGCACAAACGCCCATATTCGGGCAGTAATATATATAACTGTAGAGGAAGAAAACACAAATGGTTCAATGTCATTGTATATGTTTTACGTGAATGGAGTAACGGTACTTGGTATGTCCCCCCCCCTAAACTTGGATCATGGAACTGCATATATGTTATTTTTGCATATCAATTGTCCTCGATAAGTTCCATTTTAGCAGGGCTAGATGTATGTTATTACCGTAAGGGGCCACGTCACTGAATGTGTCCATGCTACTTGATATGTCCCACCATAACATTGCTCATGTCACTACATGCATTTTAATTTTAAAAGGTCAATGGCAATGAATATTTAGACGTAGGTGGCTAAAGCTTTATTACAATTCATGATTCACCAAAAGGCTACATGATAACATTACATTGCTCACGCCATTACATATATCATTCCTAATTTAACAAGGTCAAAGTACTACATAAGGACATTGATTGTTGCTATGGCTCATCACATATCAACCACAAATGCTTCTTATGGTGCACATCACAACGGTGTCAGAGAGAATTTGATAATATACTACTTTAATGCTTGTTATTCCAACCAAGAAATATTGGCTTCTCTTGCACTTTGTCATGGTATATACAATTCATTAATTCTGTTGCTGTGTAATTTCACCTTAATTACAAGATGATCATATTAAAGTAAGGCTGAAGCTATGAGCATTCAGGTGAAATCTCACATTGTCTCATGTGATATTAATTGTTAATATATGTTCTTCATATTGACCAGTTCATTCTGTGTAGACATGAAACGTTCTAATATCATTTTAAGAAAAAAATACATGTGTAATCATTTTTACATTGGTATTATGATATAAATTCAGTTAATGATTTTTATTTTTCAATATTTTATTTTTTCATAAGGCATTTTTTATCAGCTTGAGACACTTGAAACCTCTTCTGCGAAAGATTTGCTTGAGAAGAAGGCAGACAATTAATTTATTGCATTCAGATAATGTATTAGAAACTATACAACAAGAGCTAAATGGAAGTGGAAAGTGTATTGGCAACAGGTCAATGTGAAAACGGTTGAAGTTGAAATATGGATTAGCTGTTAACAGAGACATTGTACTTGAGTTGTTACGTATTGTTGACCCAGATGTTGTAGAGCGGCGTAAAAAGCGCAGGATGATGAAAAAGAAATTGCACCCCGATCAAATTTTATCTGGAACATATACGGATATGATAAATTAAAACCTTTTGGGTTTGCAGTCCATGGAGCGATTGATGGTTTCAGCAGAAGAATCCTACGGTTGGAAGTATCTCCAAGTAACAACAATCTGGCAATTGTTGCACACTATTATCTTGACTGCGTGAGGCAGACTGGATTTGTACCAAGGGTTATTAGATGAGACCAGAGAATTCTACTGTTGCCTCCTTACAACCACTGTTCAGATGGGATGATTCTAATGATTTGGCTGGAGTGACAAGTATCATGTTTGGTAATACACTTCAAACCAACGAATTGGTGGGGCATGATGGGAAGGAGGGGAGTGGTGGATAAATTATTTTAAAGGCTTGCGAGATAGTGGAATATTTCATGATTACGATAATATACATGTAGAATGCTTGAGATTCTGTTATATGCATGTTCTATAGAAAGAGCTCCATAGCGTCGCTGTTGAATGGAATCTACATCACATTACTTCCAAACGAAATTCAGAATGTGTTAGTGGGAAAACTGATATATTGTACTGTTTACCATATCTTTGTCAGGTTGCAGTAATTATGGCAGTGTAGCTGATGTGGACACTTCCAATGTATGTAGGGAGTTATATGCTTTGCAACTACCACTACATTTTCATAATTGTTAAACGGGGTTAGACCAGACCAGGACCCACCAATAACTGTTACTGTAGCTGAAAAATTGTTTGTTAGTTTGGTGAGTGATATTGAAATGTTTTTGGAGTGAATCAAATATCTTATATTGAACTTTACTTACACATTCATGTAACTTCAACTTACAGTGTAGTTTGAAAAAATAAATTATTATCACGACATTAATATCAGTATTTTATTCTTGTTCTTGTTCTATCACAAAGTACGTTTGTGATAGTATAACTACGAATACTAGTTATATTTTGTTGTTGAATAGTTTGTATAAGTTTACAGATATAAGTAGTAGCTTTGTTTATCTCATTTACCTTTTCACTACATTCAAAAAGCAGTTTTGCGTCGGTTTTATTAATCCTGAATTATTATTAATTATTAAAATACATATTTTACCAGGAAGTTGATTGCTATTAGGGCATGTTTGTCATGGATTCACTGTTTTTTTTAATGGTGTTATTAGTAAATTAAGCCTTTCGTTTTCCTGTAGTCAATTTGATATGCATGCATTTTAACCATTTTTGTTGACTGCTTTGCTACAAACATGAACAATTATGTTTTGAAATGTAACATTTTATTGAATATCAACGTTATATATGTAGTCAATTGAGGCTTGCTTCAAACCATTTCAAAATTGGTGGTTAGCACATCGAAATAACACCATCGTTTGCATTGTCAAGCAGACATAGTTTTATACGTTTCTCATTTAATTTGAGAAATGCACGATTCCTTGTTATACTATCCCTGAGGCGCTGTAGTATGCAGATTGCAGCGTTATTTAAATGTTTCCACACATCAAATTTTAAAATTTGTATTTTAGTTCGGCTTATGCGCGTTCAATTGTGCATGTATGCATTTCATTTCAGGGACATTACTCCACAAGCCAGACAGGGTGTCGCGAATTGCGCCCTCTGCCGATGAGGCTACATTTGGTTTAAAGCCCTGTCGGCGGAAGGCACAATTCACACCACCGTGTCAGACTAATTATTGCAATGTTATTGTATTTAATATTTTCGAATAAGTGTGTTGTGTAACAAGCACTCCCACGTACGGTGGCCCATATATACAATCGGCGACGAATGACCAAATTTCGGCGATCAATAACGCATTGCGACGATCAATAACCAATTACGACGATCAATAACGCATTGCGGCGATCAATAACCAAATTGCGGCGATAAATAACGCATTGCGACGATCAATAACCAAATTGCGGCGATCAATAGCCAAATTGTGGCGATCAATGACGAATTGCGACGACCAATAACGCACTGCGGCGATCAATGACGCATTGCGACGATCAATAACGCATTGCGACAATCAATGACGCATTGTGACGATCAGTAAGGCGTTGCGGCGATCAATAACGCATTGTGACGATCAATAACGCATTGCGATGACTAATAACGCATTGCGACGAGCAATGACCAACTTCAGCAATTTATTTTAAAGGATGGACCCACAATGATATTGTTGTGCGCCTAGCAGGCTTCCCCTCACGGAAGCTCTGCAAAATTGTTTGATTTAGTGAATACCATCGATTATTAAGCTGTTTTGTACGGTGGCCCATATATACAATCGGCGAAGAATGACCAAATTTCGGCGATCAATAACCAATTACGACGATCAATAACGCATTGTGGCGATCAATAACCAAATTGCGGCGATCAATGACGCATTGCGACGATCAATAACGCTTGCGACGATCAGTAACACATTGCGGCGATCAATAACGTATTGCGACGATCAATAACCAATTTCAGCGATCAATAACGCATTTCGACGACCAATGACGCATTGCGACGACCATAGACCAACTTCAGCGATTTATTTTAAGGTATGGACCCACAATGCTTTGCACATTTCAATGGCGTCCGCCATTGAGTTAACTCCGTTCGTCCACGAACTACAGCTTGTGTAAGTATTCATTATATAAATAAATCCAAAATGCTAGAATTCATGGCTATGGCAAGCCAAGTGTTGCAATATTATTGAAAAGAAATTTGTTTGTTTTTTAAATCCATATTTTATTCCACAAAACGCGATTTACATTTGTAAAATCTATATTTCATTCCATAAAACGCAATTTATGTTTGTAAATTCTATTTTACATTTTATAAAATATTATTTTATTTTCTAAAATTCGTATTTGATTTCATCAAACGTATTTCTGTTCAAAGAATTCGTATTTAATTATTCAGACGCCATTTTGTTGTGTACAATTTATATTCTATTCAGTACACAAATTTATATTTTTAAAAAAGGTTGTCATTTTGTGTTATTCATTTTACTTCTAAAATAATTAAATAGGAATTCGTTGAACAGAAATACGTTTGATGAAATCAAATACGTTTGATGAAATCAAATACGAATTTTAGAGAATAAAATTGTTGGCAGTGGTGATGTTTTATCAGTGGTTAGATTAGATGATAACTGAAATAGTGCTTTTTGATTGTGAGCGTTCTCTTCAATTATATCTGAATAGTACTAGTTCTAGTTTAGTAGTGCGCCACTTCCTTTCATGAAATCTGCGTGTTTTCTTAGCTACCATCACGTCCGTTGTATACCAATCTGCATTAGGGTGCACAGTGATAAGTTGTTTACGTTGCGGTGCAAGTTTATTTAGTAGTTTCCTGAGGCACGAGTTGTAATGAGAAATAGCCAGGTTCACATCTGCTGAAGGTTGGCTGGGGATTAGAGCATCCTTAATGTCACATTCAAAATCTTCCACAACAATATCTGCAATGCGACGATATTTAATTTCCTGTTGAACTAATGGAGGTTTAGGTAGTAAGACTTGTATGTAGATTGGAAAATGATCTGAAATATAAACAGTGTCAACAGTGACATTGAGAATCAGGTCAGGATTTGTGAAGACCAAATCAAGTGTGTGACCATGAGTGTGTGTTGGAGTGTTCACCCACTGCTTTAAATTACACGAGTCCAGTAATTCTTGAAATTTGCGAGTATTAGGATCCGGTGATACATTTGCCCAGTGAAAATTGAAATCCCAAATAATAGATAAATTGCCAGTGTATGTAGATGAAGATTCAAGAAGATCTCCAAATTCATTGAGGAATTTAGAGACAGTGAATTTGTTCTTCGTGTTGGGAGGTGGACGATACACAATAATGACTTTAAAAGTAATTTCATGGTAACGCAGAGTGACTTCAACAGCTTCAAAGGTAGTAACATTCTGTCGTGGCTTCCAGGTGGTGACTGTAATACTCGACTTAAATATAAATGCAATCCCTCCACCAGTTGATTTCACACGTGGAAAATGACGGTAAGTGTATCCAGCTGGTGTAACTTCATTAATGATTGGTTCATCGCCACTGGCTTTCAGCCATGACTCTGTGATTGAAAGTGCATCAATATTATGTTCTACAATATAGTCAGAAATTAGTGTAGCCTTATTCCGAATTGAATGTAAATTCCATCAACCAAGCTGAAAATGCTGATTCCTTGTAATTGTGCGTTGTGGGTGAGAATTCAGCTGACGAGTACCAGCTCTTTTCCCTCCGTGGGTTGATTACTTTGACTGAATACCTAATGATCTGATCCTATTCCAGACTGAGAGGGAGCATTTGTGCTCAATAGTACAGATGTTACTGTTCCTAATACTGAATCGATCCTTTTTAGTATAATTAATTCTCCTGGAATGATTGTTCATTTGCATGTGAATGATAATTAGTAGGACAACGATTTCAATGAGTCTTTTCATTTGAACTGCTGAGTGGTGACAGGTATTTCCAAGTGTGCATGAATATTAAATGAGTCTATTGTTCATGCAAGGTAATTACCATGAAAATGGTGACTGAGTTGAAACACAAAACAAAAAGGATATGAAGAAATTACAGCAAACAGCGATTCTGGCACACACAATGACAGTTCTGCTAGTCCAACGTGTTCTCTGACTGTTCATAGATGGAGTATTGGCACAAAACTACGGTGGCCTATATATACAATCGGCGAAGAATGACCAAATTTCGGCGATCAATAACGCATTGCGACGATCAATAACCAATTACGACGATCAATAACGCATTGCGGCGATCAATAACCAAATTGGGTCGATCAATAACGCATTGCGGCGATCAATAACCAAATTGCGGCGATCAATAGCCAAATTGTGGCGATCAATGACGAATTGCGACGACCAATAACGCACTGCGGCGATCAATTACGCATTGCGACGATCAATAACGCATTGCGACAATCAATGACGCATTGTGACGATCAGTAAGGCGTTGCGGCGATCAATATCGCTTGCGGCGATCAATAACGCATTGCGACGATCAATAACGCATTGCGACAATCAATGACGCATTGTGACGATCAGTAAGGCGTTGCGGCGATC
Source organism: Saccoglossus kowalevskii (assembly GCF_978046115.1). Taxonomy (NCBI): domain Eukaryota; kingdom Metazoa; phylum Hemichordata; class Enteropneusta; family Harrimaniidae; genus Saccoglossus; species Saccoglossus kowalevskii. Next base: position 30,279,982 of record NC_140656.1, read on the forward strand.
AATAACGCATTGTGACGATCAGTAACGCATTGCGATGACCAATAACGCATTGCGACGACCAATGACGCATTGCGACGACCAATGACCAACTTCAGCAATTTATTTTAAAGGATGGACCCACAATGATATTGTTGTGCGCCTAGCAGGCTGTACCCCAGACCATTCGTCCCGGTGTTATCGCTATCGCCACACGAGACTCCAGCTTGTCTCCTATACAATTTTTCATCCGCCCACTTAATTTTAATATTCATATGACCTTTGCACTGACATCGATAGCCAATCGCATTCGACCGCGGACGTCACTCTAAATAAACAACTGAATAAATTAATATACCATATTTGGAAGATAGCGGGTAAATTCAACGTTGTTGGTGTGTTCCTTCGGGTTCCGAAGTCGCACGAAACGAGTTCATGTTCCGTTATCTTTCACAAGTAAAACAGGTCGATATGTATTAAACATGGCATTTGTTTTCTTGTTTTAACCCCCTTATTACGCAAGCTTCCGTCGAAGTGGTGTTTTTTTCGACGATTTGTGGCATGTTGCAAAACGAACGAAACATTGCGGCATTTTTAGCGGTGGATAAGGGATCGACTATGTCGTCACATTTATGTCTCGTTTGAAAGAGAATAAACAACCGCTCAGAAAAATATGTTGCTAATATTTAAGTGCGGTGCCTTGAAATCGCCTGCCCGACGTCCAAATTTCAAAAGGATGTTCGATTTGCAATGACGACCGTTCATATGTACTAGGCGACGTTACTAATTACTACTAGGGTCGGTGTTTGCATTAAGAATTATAGAACAAAAGATCAGCAAAGCGGTGCTTTTGTCGGCGATTTTGTCAAAGGGAATATTGATAAAATGTTGCAAAACAGAATCGCGAGTTGGGTGAAAAATTGCGCCGGCGGCATTCTCAGCGATGGCGACACCATTCGTGCATCAGTACACCGAAGAAATACATACACTGTCCACTGCTGACGCGACAATTTCCTTAGAAATCATTTTGATTTGATTTATGGATGACGAGCACTGACACTCCGATCCGATGAACTAATCAAAACTAAAATGGCGCGTGTCACGTGACTTTGTTTACTAAAGATAGCGTGGGCGTTTGATTGACACTCAACTCATTAGTATTCCACCAATCACAGCTACATCTACTTTCTGGATGTGCGCAGTCAAATTGTATAGGAGACAAGCTGGAGTCTCGTGTGGCGATAGCGATAACACCGGGACGAATGGTCTGGGGTAAGCAGGCTGCCCCTCACAGAAGCTCTGCAAAATTGTTTGATTTAGTGAATACCATCGATTATTAAGCTGTTTTTGTGCCAATAATCCATCTATGAACAGTCAGAGAACACGTTGGACTAGCAGAACTGTCATTGTGTGTGCCAGAATCGCTGTTTGCTGTAATTTCTTCATATCCTTTTTGTTTTGTGTTTCAACTCAGTCACCATTTTCATGGTAATTACCTTGCATGAACAATAGACTCATTTAATATTCATGCACACTTGGAAATACCTGTCACCACTCAGCAGTTCGAATGAAAAGACTCATTGAAATCGTTGTCCTACTAATTATCATTCACAAGCAAATGAACAATCATTCCAGGAGAATTAATTATACTAAAAAGGATCGATTCAGTATTAGGAACAGTAACATCTGTACTATTGAGCACAAATGCTCCCTCTCAGTCTGGAATAGGATCAGATCATTAGGTATTCAGTCAAAGTAATCAACCCACGGAGGGAAAAGAGCTGGTACTCGTCAGCTAAATTCTCACCCACAACGCACAATTACAAGGAATCAGCATTTTCAGCTTGGTTGATGGAATGTACATTCAATTCGGAATAAGGCTACACTAATTTCTGACTATATTGTAGAACATAATATTGATGCACTTGCAATCACAGAGTCATGGCTGAAAGCCAGTGGCGATGAACCAATCATTAATGAAGTTACACCAGCTGGATACACTTACCGTCATTTTCCACGTGTGAAATCAACTGGTGGAGGGATTGCATTTATATTTTAGTCGAGTATTACAGTCACCACCTGGAAGCCACGACAGAATGTTACTACCTTTGAAGCTGTTGAAGTCACTCTGCATTACCATGAAATTACTTTTAAAGTCATTATTGTGTATCGTCCACCTCCCAACACGAAGAACAAATTCACTGTCTCTAAATTCCTCAATGAATTTGGAGATCTTCTTGAATCTTCATCTACATACACTGGCAATTTATCTATTATTTGGGATTTCAATTTTCACTGGGCAAATGTATCACCGGATCCTAATACTCGCAAATTTCAAGAATTACTGGACTCGTGTAATTTAAAGCAGTGGGTGAACACTCCAACACACACTCATGGTCACACACTTGATTTGGTCTTCACAAATCCTGACCTGATTCTCAATGTCACTGTTGACACTGTTTATATTTCAGATCATTTTCCAATCTACATACAAGTCTTACTACCTAAACCTCCATTAGTTCAACAGGAAATTAAATATCGTCGCATTGCAGATATTGTTGTGGAAGATTTTGAATGTGACATTAAGGATGCTCTAATCCCCAGCCAACCTTCAGCAGATGTGAACCTGGCTATTTCTCATTACAACTCGTGCCTCAGGAAACTACTAAATAAACTTGCACCGCAACGTAAACAACTTATCACTGTGCACCCTAATGCAGATTGGTATACAACGGACGTGATGGTAGCTAAGAAAACACGCAGATTTCATGAAAGGAAGTGGCGCACTACTAAACTAGAACTAGTACTATTCAGATATAATTCAAGAGAACGCTCACAATCAAAAAGCACTATTTCAGTTATCATCTAATCTAACCACTGATAAAACATCACCACTGCCAACAATTTTATTCTCTAAAATTCGTATTTGATTTCATCAAACGTATTTGATTTCATCAAACGTATTTCTGTTCAACGAATTCCTATTTAATTATTTTAGAAGTAAAATGAATAACACAAAATGACAACCTTTTTTAAAAATATAAATTTGTGTACTGAATAGAATATAAATTGTACACAACAAAATGGCGTCTGAATAATTAAATAGGAAGTCTTTGAACAGAAATACGTTTGATGAAATCAAATACGAATTTTAGAAAATAAAATAATATTTTATAAAATGTAAAATAGAATTTACAAACATAAATTGCGTTTTATGGAATGAAATATAGATTTTACAAATGTAAATCGCGTTTTGTGGAATAAAATATGGATTTAAAAAACAAACAAATTTCTTTTCAATAATATTGCAACACTTGGCTTGCCATAGCAATGAATTCTAGCATTTTGGATTTATTTATATAATGAATACTTACACAAGCTGTAGTTCGTGGACGAACGGAGTTAACTCAATGGCGGACGCCATTGAAATGTGCAAAGCATTGTGGGTCCATACCTTAAAATAAATCGCTGAAGTTGGTCATTAGTCGTCGCAATGCGTCATTGGTCGTCGAAATGCGTTATTGATCGCTGAAATTGGTTATTGATCGTCGCAATACGTTATTGATCGCCGCAATGTGTTACTGATCGTCGCAAGCGTTATTGATCGTCGCAATGCGTCATTGATCGCCGCAATTTGGTTATTGATCGCCACAATGCGTTATTGATCGTCGTAATTGGTTATTGATCGCCGAAATTTGGTCATTCTTCGCCGATTGTATATATGGGCCACCGTACCCACGCTACTCAAAATGCACACTCATCAACAAAAATATATTTTTTTATTTATATTCAACATACTGGATACTATCGGCATAATTTGAGAATACAGGGAGCATTTTAAAGTTGTACAGCAATATGATGAACTATACATTACAATACAGAATATATTCCCTGGTGAAATGTTTTTCTAGGAATAAATGCAGCATCTGAAAAAGCAATGTACACTCAATGCAATGCTGCAGTTTATAATAGTACATGCCAATTGCAGCCTGAAAATGAGCCGGATTTCCTGACTTGTGTATGCAACATTAATGGCTGTGCAAAGTATTCATAGATCTAAACATTATAAACACAAACTCGTCATAAGATTCTATGTGGTATAAGGTATACAAACCGTAAAATAGCATTGCTATATACAAAGAAACAAAGAAATTGGTATATATCTAAGATCAAATTGAAAACGCTACTATTGCTATTCAATTGGATGTTTCTGGAAAAGTACAAACATAATTAAAGGTTTATTTTAAAACAAGTCATAGCACGTCAAAGTATATTGCATTCACAATTAAAGTTAAACACTGAAACGCTCTTGTACACTAACAATACCAAGTTTAAAGATTATCAGCATAGAAATTCCAGAAATACGGTAGCACAGATGATTATAACCACTATAATCCACTGTTAGCAGCGTGCCATTTAATCAATTGAATTTATGGTTACACTTTGAATCCTAGTCAGCACAATTTAAAACTTGGGGTTCCTCATGTTTTAGCAATATGTTTTTGGCTGTTTCCATGGTGTGTGACATAAACGTGAAGCTAACATCGGTTTATAACTAAATGGGCCCCTGTATACGAAGTCTGCAAACACCATTCAGTCTTTAGAAGTCACTTAGTTTATTACTAGTATCGGACGTATTCTGCTGTTACATTTGTTATCCAACCGTTTTGCGATAGTATTTCAGGTATTTTTTTTAGAATGAAGGCAGCATTTACAGTTCATTCAAAGTTCAAAGTTGCGTTGGGATTACGTTGATACAGTGTAACAATGTCGGCGCCAGTGATCTCTTACCAGTGGCAAAGTAGCCAAAATAAAAAGCATGGTCATCTGTACACTGATATTACAAAACTGGTAGGAGGTAATACATTTGGGGCGAAAGTATTAAAAAATGATTTTGTGGCTGTTACAATGGCAGTGGTGGGCCAGAATTTTGTTCCAGTTAATGACGGTACGACCTACCTGTGAAGTATGAACAAAATCCCACATTGTGCCCACACTCAAGCTGAGTAGAATGAGCTATGTCTGATATGTTTTATCCCACTTTTGTAGGAGCAGATACATTTGGCGTGAAGCTATCTAAAAATCAGTTTTTTGGCTGTTGCTATGGCAACGGTGGGCCAAACAAAATTTTCAGATTTTTCCTAATAACTAGGATGAAGTTGTGACCTATCTGCCAAGCTTGAAAGAAATCGGCCAAGCTAAAAAAATCACAGAAGAAATCATACATAAAAACACTGGAAATCACACACACACACACACGCACGCACGCACGCACGCACGCACGCACGCACGCACGCACGCACGCACGCGCACACACACACACACACACACACACACACACACACGCACGCACACACACACACACACACACACACACACACACACACACCGACAAAAATTATTACGCAATTTCCCCTAATGCGACACCTACTCTATTAAACTCACATGGTATTGCAGGAGACGATGTTTGTAACAATATTATTCAGAATCGTCAGTCTCAGAATCTGAAGTTAATGCATGTTTCTTTTTCGGATGGGCTTGTAAAATTGCAATCAGGTTATCAAGGTCCTCAAATGCATTGATGTTTCGCAAGTAAATTAGACCATTGAGGTGTTTCCTGGGCAACAGCTTCTGTTTGGCAATTTTATTAGTACTAATAACAGTATCTCGTTTATGTCCATATTTGGATTTAACAACCTTTTCTCCCATATCAGAGCTGCATGCATCAACCACTAACATCTTTGCCTATTTGATGGTTCTTTTTTCCTTTCTTCAGATATTTCTCTTTTTGTCTTCTTTGTTTCTACGTTTTGTTCGTGCTCGTTCTGTTGGTGCAACTCGCATGTTATGGAAAATCCAAGCAACAATACCCAACTATAATCCAAACAATCAATGTCAAAAGGCAATATTTACAAATCCGAGAACACACAGGAGACACACAAACAAAACAAACAACACACTCTTATATCAGTGAGAGAGATACATGGACCTCAAGGCACAAACCAAGTTGTGATGTCAGGTGTTTCGAAAAGAGTGAGCACATTTCGCTCCACATGTGGCACCCGCCATATATCTCTCTGGAAGCGAGACGTCAGTTGTTGAAGAGTGGGAGTTATGTCATTTTCTTGACTTGACACTGTTTCCAACCATCTCTCAATGGTATCTAATCTCTTCTCAATATAATAAATTTCGCTGTTGTCCCACGGTTTGGGGTTGTGTTTGTCGTCATATAATTGGGTCTTTCTGTTCTTTAACTCGACTGTGATATCTTGGGAGAATGTGCTCACGTTTTGACAGACTCCATGTGCTTTCCCAACAGCATGAACGGAAACCCCGTGAGGGATAAATGTGTATCTCAGCATATAATATGGCCACATATCATTGTAAATGCATGATCACAGGTATTCTTCATGGAATGTAAACATATTGGAAAACTGGTTATTTGAGGGGGTCATGAAAATAATAGGTGGTTGGTTGGGGGAACTGCCAATTTTGTTATGCAGCAAGTTGGGAGGGCTGTGATACAAAAGTAAAACAAAATAATTTCTCACCCCCCTGCCATAAATTCTGCTCACACCCTAAGGTCAAGTATGCGCCTGGTATGGACAAGAGACTATTTTATTGAATTAATTTTCTATGGCCGGCTTGACTCTCTATATACACCGTTTATAATTGTATAATCCTGCGAGAACGCTTTGATTTTACTTTCTGGATATCCCACGTTTGCAAATGTTTGAAAGCTTTACATTTAAATATTATGCATTTTCAATAACATAAATGACCAAGCACTCGACTTGATTTGTATTCTTTATGTTGCCCTGAGTCGCAGGGTCTTAATAGGATTGCGCTACAAATATCCGCGTATGTGCTTATAAATGTGAAATGTGGCAAAACCTATGATATGACAAGCTTAATATTAATTTTATAATGGTACAACATCAGTGATGTAGAATTTATAGAATAAAATGGCTACGCCAGAATAATTAGTCGCACCATGAGAAAAACGTCCCTTCCCCCCACACAAGTAACCAAGCGTATTAATCTGTAGGTATGTCATGATTTATATTTCCATGTGTTTAGGTGATGCCGCTTTTTGTAGTTATAGCAACTTTCACTGGTGACCCCTGGATGATCCACACCTGCTCGTAACTTGTCATGATCAGGTTCATTCGTATGTTAGGGAATTAGTGATTGTGGAACAACTGGCTGATATAATTTTCAACTATGAAGTGTTGTTTTAGCTCTTGTAGCGACGATAAGTATGAGAGTTATGTCCCGACATCGGGGCAATTAATCTGACATTATGGCGTGTTGAATACTTTGCGTGATTGGCTATATGTGTGGAGGCCACGCCTCGAGCTCTTAAAACTTCTCTGTAATGATTGGCTAACAGTTGGAATGTGAATGAAGCTGATCTCAGTTAGTTGTGGCAAGCTCTCGGCGAGGAGCAATCTTGAGGCGGTAAAAACGCGGCTGAGAGCAAATGTGACAAAATTCGATTCTCTGTGTGTATTTGTTCGATAGAAAGGTGGAAAGAACTCCCCGAACGTGGTACCTCTGACGTGAATGTTTGATAACACTCAAATTAACCTTTCACAGCTTATATTTGAACTGAAAAATGGAAATTATCTGTTAGGGAATTATCTAAAATACAGTATGTACTATTGGTGCCTATGCATCTCGAGAACAAACAATGGAACAAAAAGACATCAGCAGAAAGGAGAAGTTTCACATTAAGCGCAAGTTCCAACAATGGATATATTATATGAAGCAGCACCACGAGTTTCTGATAATTTATACATCATGGTAGATGCTACTGTATACATAGGAGATGATGAGAATTGTATAAGCTACCCTGATACCAAACGTTATATTATAGAGTGACAAAGAAGTGGTTCACTAGCTGGAATGCATACACCAATCAATCCGAAGAATTCAAAGTTTTACTACAGCTGTTTATGAGATTGTCATGATTTATTTCTATGTGTCTAAAAGATCGGTCACTGATATGACTTGATAGTTGAGTTCTCTTGAGTAGCTGGTTTATATCATTCATCACATTTCCATAATCTGTCACCGTTTAGACCTATGGGACGCCTTAGTCGGAACTGAAATCATTGACTGGAACTATTTCTTGTTGTTTGGTATGTGTAGCATCCCGACGATTAATCAATATATATGACGTGTTATGTACTTCGTGTGATTGGATGCGTATGAGTAGAATGTATGGAGGCTACACCTTAAGTTCTTAAACTCCCCTGTAATTGGCTAAGGTTTGGAGAAGTAAATAAAGCAGGTCTTAGTTACTCTTGGCAGAGTTACCGGCGAGGCAAACCAGCCTTGTCGGGCTCTCCACAGGGCGACTGAGGCCAGAAGTTGACACGTATTCATCTGTGTTTGTGTCTTTGTTCAGTCGATCAGAGGTTTCGAAGTAGGATCCCTGGTACCTCAGATGAATGTTTAATAAAACGATATTTAACCACTTTATAAGATAGCCCTTACTCTCAAACGAAAGAACCGAATACATATTAAAAGTGTATTCTTCGAATAGGAGGATTCCATGTACTAAGATATTCATGTCAAAGCTGAAATCTGTCGTCGTAGAACAGCTAACAAAATAATATCAGGGAAGTATTCAAATGGTGTTTCATAGATAATAATATTTGATGACACATTCAATTACCGAACTGCCTGTGTGGATGCAACATCAGTGTCACTTGGTACTGTAAAACGGCTACTTTATGAATTTAACACTTCAATGAAAATATCCATGAGTAAGTTCTGGTTGATGTACATGAGCATGGTAGTAAAATGATACATCAAGGCAGCCCGTCTCAACTTTTGTGAAGCACACCTCTCAGAGGTTGAGAACATGCTGCCATATCTCATTTCTGTTGTCCAGACTTTCAGGAAAGGTAGTTTACAGTCATGCGACCGCTAAAGATTTTATTGCAGATATGTATATGTTTTCCTATATGCCAGTTATCAATCTGATTGCTTGAACCCTCAAATAGCCACTTCCGGTTTAAATTCAATCCAATATGGTTGCAAAGGTTCTATTTCCCCCCCCCCCATATTCAATATATTAGTGTAATAGCTCACTGACTAGATATATTCGTCTTCGCCGTCAATGCGCTGTGAGGTGTGAGCTATGGTACCTGTTCTTACACACCACTTAAGGAGTTGTGAACTCTTTTTGTTCTGTATATTGTCTAAATTAAATAACGCTTTTTGTTCTGACCCACATTTAATACCTGGATGAACAGAAACTGTGGAATAATAATTTCAAATATTTGTTATGCCAAAATGTTTGAATTTATGACTATAATCATTGAGTACACACTTGCTAAAAAAGACAGGACAAAAATACTTTCATTAGACGAATTTTATTTGAACTGTGCACCAGTCACCAATGCCATATTTTTACATGCAACTTGTCAAATTCTGGACACTTCAGTTATAACGTTGGACAACTGAAAAAAAGAAGAAATTACTATACATGTACTGACACAAAATAGTCATTATTTGTAATAAAGCAGCGGTAAAAATATGATCTTTTGTACACAACATATACATTATTTTATTTGTCCAGGTAATGCACACTGGTTTTTTTTTCTGTATATCAATTCCAGGGCTGCATGTCTTAAACAAAGGCATGTACATAGGGCGTACATGACGGCGTTTTGTTTATCTAACATGCTGTTTCGCATGCAATAGCAAATGTCATGCCAGAAATAAAACATATATATACTGACTGGGAAGATTTCCCTACCTTCCAGGAATCATCCAACTGTTTCCAAAGTCACTGGAATCCGATGTTCGTTTACCATCTGCCATGACGAAATCATTATGAGGATTTCCATCAGCATTTCCGAGTAATCCACACACCTTTCCAATCATTTCACTGTCTTCAAACCCAATCGCTATAGCGTGCGAATGTCTGTCCCAATTCACAGATACAGCTGGCTTGACCAGGTCGATCGATATTTTTGAACCATTATGTTTCACAGTTCCTCCATTCTTTTGAATAGCAGCATGGTTTCCAATCATCGTCTTGCCATTTATCTATAATATAATATAATATAATATAATATAATATAATATAATATAATATAATATAATATAATATAATATAATATAATATAATATAATATAATATAATATAATATAATATAATATAATATAATATAATATAATATAATATAATATAATATAATATAATATATGGTGGTTGCTCTGGAAATTGAATGGATGTGATTATATGTCAATTTTGTGTAAAGTCAGTCAGTAAACAAATAACTCACCTGAATAGAATTATCTGCGTTAACACGGACTACAGATTTACCATCAATATATATGTCCAGTGCGACCATTCTGGTTGGAGGTTCGTAAGGATTTTCACCATCTCTACCTCGGAAATCAGCGTTGATTTGAAATGAAGGTACAGTTCTACCACACTCCTTTGTCAGTACATATGAACAAAATCCATTAAAGTTGAATCTATATCCGTCAAACGTGGCCAAGTGGGGGTCACCTTTAACAAGACCACCTGCAATAGTAGATTATTAGCAAACAGGCGTATTCCACAGTGAAGTATGGAATCTATATTTTACATTTTGTGATTAAATAAACAAAGCTTGCATAATCTATATCCATTCGTCGTGTTAGTGAATGACTGGAAAATACACTAGGCATTGTGACTTTACTTTCACATACCTTTTACACAGCTTCAATTCATATGTCAAATCAGAAATGTAGCTAATTGAGCTTCCTGTAAAGCCAACAATTACATATTTCTAAGTGAAGCATCAGTTATTTAGTGAAAAACAACTGTATTTAATTATTCCTCGTAATATACAAGCTTGTTAGGTAGTTATATTCAATATGCAAACTAACAAAAAGTTTTTATCATAAAATGCCCCGAAATGTGCCTCAGGAATTTAACATTTTTATTGTAAACAAATGTATAATTTACTCACAATGTCCGAACGTGTCGATTACCCATTGATCAGAGACTGGATCGTGGAATCTCATTACAAAATTGGTGAAAGTGTCCCCAGCTAATTGCAGACCGGGTGAAGATGCTTCCGTATCGGTTCCTGCAGGTATGACAATAGTGCCGGATGTCAGGATGTGATCCGGATTTAGTTCAGCGTAAATGTAATACGGGAAGTCGAACTCTTGATGGGAAAGTACGACACCTTCAAAGTCAATTATTATTATTACTTTCACTCTGATCCTTAGATAACATTCAAGCCATTTAGTTAGACAAGCAACTCTCCAACCTGAAAATAAAATACAAAAATGTCAATTCCAATGGTGAACCCAGCATAATGTTGCTTGAAGCATACACTCGACTGCAAACCAACTGAGCAGATGCTTCGATCGCTGTATAAAACATGTCAGTCAAATTGAATTCACAACCTTTTTTCCTATATTTTACATTCAATTCGTCAACAATCGGTGAAAATAAACTCCGTACAAAACACCCAAGAAGTCTTTTCAGCGAAAATTAATTCCAGCTAAAATAAATTATTTACAGTATTAATATTATAATAGAGATGGTCGGTGCACCAACAAATACTTGCCTATAAAATGTCAACCCTCACATGCACAAATCCGTCTCACATCACCAAGTAAGATATAAATAAAGCAATACTACTAGGGCTTTATATAACGTTTATATAATATTTACACGACGAATATTATTAAGGTTATAGAATATTTCTCCAAAGTTTCTTTGCAGTAGAAAAAAATAAATCAAAAACAAAATATACTTGTAAAGCGTACAAAGACAATTTGAACACTGGCAAGGACACTTACATAGCACTCAAATAGCGATATTTTTTTACTTTCAAGTTATTCTTAACAAAGTAGACTTAAATAATAATGAAGTCAAGTGAGTTACTGATACCCCATTAGCAGAAAACATTATTTAAGTATGAAAGAGTGATGTGTATATTTACCTACGTAAATGTTTGGGATACGTATGTCAATAATTGGACAATTGTCCCACACTAATGTACTACTATTTGCATGAACAGACGCGGGAATATCATTGACACGTAAACTCCGTTAGTCATTGAGTATACTATAATGTAATACAAATGTACAAACTTTTAGTTTGAGCTTAGAAGAGATCATAGTTACTTCCATTAACTAACCTGTGAAGCGTTTTCCAACTGCAGTAGACTTCGATTCGTTGAGTTCAGTTGTTGGTAAGGCCTATAGAACGAGACGTGAATCTTAGTTTTAATGTAAACATACCGCACATATACTCGCCTAAAATAACCATTTTATAGAGACACTACTGCTTTACAGTGCATTGAACATAATTTATCAAAATCCAACAAAATAACGTGTCACATATTTCAAGTCCATTATAATGTTTATATATTTATCTGCATGTGATAACACCAAATCATAGCGTGTTAATGTTATCACTCCGTCACCAAACCACATTACAAAACAGGCAAACAACGAAACAGAATGATTAAAATAAGTAAATTACGAGCAGCAACTCATATACAACACTATACACTATCAAATACTTACGATAGCAACAGTGACACATACGGCTACAAGCATCAAAACCAAACTCGAGTGAGCCATTGTGATTGACACAGAATCAACCAGTGTTACAAAGTAAGGCAAAGTGTTGTGTTGAAGAGTGGGATGGGGTGCATATATTCAACATTCGACAGGGAGTACGGAAACATCTGTTATTACGTCATTTTATTTATCATATTTAGAGACACCGCTGCAACAACAACAGGATACCGGAAATAACACACCTAATCGTAATTGACAGTGTTCAGCTGTTGTTAAATAAATCATAGCTGATTTGATATGCATATTGCTGTCTCAAGATTATGAAAATATGCTATGCTCATGCCATGTGAGTCATTTGAATTAGATATTATCATTATATTTTCACGCACATCATTTCGTGAAATATGCAGTATAAATGGTATGTATACTATATACAAATTAATATTAAAAAAATATTATTAATATAATAGTGTGTCACTGCCATGCGTTCGCCTGTTTGTCCGGTCGGTCGATCGCTGAGTGGTTTGTTGGTGAGTGGGGTTGGGTGATTGTAAGCTTGCGATTGATGTTTTGTTGGTTGGGCTGGGTTAACGTTGAATACGTCTACATTATACTACTACTTTGCCCCAATCTAAATTAAAATAGTCTTAGTTTAGTGTTTGTGTAACAAGGCAATCATAAAGTATATTAGCTCATAAAAAAATATTACTTATTCATTATTCTATACGCAATGCTCCCGCGACCCGCCGTAGGTGGCAGTATTTTTATGCGAGGTCAATCTAGGATCATCAGGTCATGCTTAAACGCGTAATTAGGACGAGAATCATTTTTGGATGCCAGAAATCAACCAAAGACGCCTATTTAGGTGTAATTTGCGCTGTCAAGACGAAGTTCAGGTTAATAAAATAAGATTGACGACTTTTTCCCAGGGGAAAAAAATGAATTATTATTGAAAAAAAAGCGGAGATATATTGACACGGAAAAGTCGTGACGTCAATTCGCAGTTCTGGGCAAATCAAGTGCGCATACTCATTTTCAGCCAATCAGGCGTGCCGTAATAGCGAGTATTTCCTTAAGGTAGAGATGCAGTTTATTTGGCTTGCTTTTTAATTGAGTAATTAGACAATGAAGATGGTATTATATATCCAACATGTTATATATTTTCTGAAAGCTTATTATACAAACTTTGTAAAACTTGTCTTTATTTTAAATATCCAGAATGCGTTTTTGATTTTGGGTCAAAAATATGCTTTTTTGGACAAAAGTGGTTTAAAAAAAATTAGCTTAAAAACTTCAAGTCCATTTGTGGGTAAAATTACATCACTGGATACCTTGGTATACTACTAATTCAAATGCGTCCACTCATCTCTCTAACGGCTTTCAAAGTCGCACAGCATGACCTCAAAGTTCACTCTTTTCTATTTTTGCATAATTTATATATCCATGTTAATTGCGGACCTGTTATTTTTGTTCCACTCGCCGTAATAAACTGTCCGGACGCATTTTGAAGGGGGAACACCTTGTCAATAATGTGTGAAAATTTCGACGCAAATGGCCAAAGCGTCTATCAGCTATTTTAATTTAAAACCCAAGAATTCACCAAAAATAGAAGACGAGAAAAAGGCTAATTTGCATATTTGCGCGTTAAACCGGGATTTACTGCTTTGTCATACTTTGTCATACTTTCTAGACTATTGAAATTGAAAGTTGACGTATAGACATAGACATTTTATGTAAAATCGTTGCACCAGAACAACTGCTCTTGAATATATAAATCAGAAACACGTCATTCATACCAGTGTTTTGATGGGGTCGGTAAAAACACGTGGCAATGCCCAGTAAATATGACGTCATCTCATGAATTATTAAACAGGGGGCGGTCCTAGGAAGGTGACCTTTTATCACGATCAAAACATCATGGCTTCTCTTCGATGTATTTTCAATAAAAAATCTACGAGTATTTCAGAGCCTATGGTTTACCGTGAAGAGTACAAAGTGGGATATTAAATTATTTATCCTTGATGATTTTTATGTAGTATTGAGAACCAACTCCAGGAAGCGAACGCACAATAATGAATAATCGCGTAATCCTAGAATCGAAACGCGAGGCACATAAGTTTTGTTCATCGTTTCCAATCCCATTTTTCCCACTGCAACATATTTGTTAAAAGAAATATTTGAATTATGTTCGTTTTTTAAGGAGGCATTTTTTTATTTTTCCGATTTTGGCAACGCCTTATTCAGGGATTTTCTAAGACAGTCGCAGACAATCAGTGCACGGATGTACGTACAAAACATGCTGTTGTACTACCGGCGACGGTCGCCTGCAAGAAGAGAGCTCCAGCTCCTAACGTAACAGTTTTAAAATTTCGACCGGTTTTAAATAATTAGTGTTGGAAATCTGACATGTTTTAAGAGTGCAAAATTAAGGTGCATTTTCGAGCGGTCGAATTTTTCTGAATAGAAATCGGCAAATGAAAAAAATAGGAGTGCGAAACAGTGTGCTTCGGTAGTTTAAAAAAATGGAATGTCCGTCAAATTTACATAAACTTCCCCATTTTTCACGGAAAAAGCAAAGGTCGTGGCCGTGTTGCAGGCTAAAAAACTCAAAAATCAAAACAAAATCATCAATCAGTAAGCATTATGACAAGGAAAACAAAACATCAGACGCGGAGAAGCGGTCAGCGCGTCAAAAGAGTTGTTACCGTAATGTATCAAGTTACCTCTCTCTGTGATTAAATTTTCATTGAAATTATTTGGTTGTTTTCAATTAATTTTAGCGTACCTTTGCAATTTATTTTAGCATTGTCAGTTGTTTGCTTCATTGAATTAAACGGAGTTCGTCCGGTTGCAAACAAAGCTGTCTCGCATCACCGAGCAAAACTTGCGAATGATCGAAGTACAGGTACCCATTGGACAAAAGATACACAAAAGTTTGTATCTCCCCGACCCAGTGCAATATATCCGGTTAGAATCAAAGCTCACGTGTCCCTTATTTGAGGGACCAGATTCTGCCGTAAATTCGGGATGGGATTTAGAAAATAAATAAAATGGGACTTTTAAGGTGTATTTTGGCGTCATTTCAATCATACCTAATGCCTAAAATAGAGTCTAAGTTTTACCGTAGTCATTGACGCCTATTCAAGAGTATGATGTTTATTGACTAGCGTGAATGGGTAAGCTTCGTTTCGACTATGAGCAGTTATCACTGTAAACAATGTTAAATTATTCTTCACATGCTCAGTTTATTTTTTGAGAACAATTATTTAAAAATAAAATCTCTCAGTCAATCAGAAACTCGGATTCATGCCTTCAGGGAAAGTCATGTTTGGACGCTCACATCGATTTGTTTTTCGTTCGGTGGGCTGATGCCTTCAGTGTAGCTTTTGCATCTTCCGACATAGAAATCATCTGAATCTTCTTTCTACCTCTCTTTCTTTTCACACCACGCATAATGTAATGATAAAAATTAAGAAAAAACGCTGAGGAAATATAATGTTTGGTTTGCTAGCGAGCGAGAACTGATTTGAGAATAATTGCACATGCGCGTGAATTGAATGAACTATGACCCGTACAATCTCGATTTGCATATTGTCAATCAAAGGTCTTGTTATTTGGTTACTCATGCAAATTAGGCAATTGGACATAAACATTGCCACGTGTGAGTGTTTTTTATTTTTAACCAGAAAATAAACAGCAATTTTAACGGTGTTCCAATAAGAATTCATTGGTCAAATTTTCACAGAATGTTCTTTAGATAAAAATCTATATAAAAAACGAAAAAAACTATTTTTGATTGAAATTCACAAATAAAGTGCATCTCTACCTTAATTTACCCAAAACTCTGTGCGAATCCCCCTTGATTCTGGCTGCTGGCAATTTTTGTTCATGATATCGTCGGATGTCGGAAAACGCGGGATTCGTGCAGTTTTAAATAAAACCAAGTTAGCGATTATGAACAATGATTATTAACGTAACACCCGATCCCCTCTAAACTTTTTGTTTCGCATTTTAAGGTAAGAAATCGAAATTTGAAAACGACAAGGTGTCGATTTACTAGGTTCCATTTTTCACAACTTGTTTTTTTTATATACGTATAGCGGATGATATTTTTCTTTTTAAAAAATGAGTATTTATTGATTTTCAATCCCCAAGTGACTGGATTCCACGCATGCAATGCAGCATCATGAAAATTGTCTACGGTACACGAACATGCACCTTTCGATGACGTAGAATATTTTGCCAGCCAGCCGAGGACGCCGTACAGAAATTGTATTATAGTTAAGAGCTCGTGCCCTTTTCCACAAATTTAAATATATTCTTAACAATAGTTTTACCTCTAAAACTCTGCACACCATGCTATGATCATTCAGTGTTTTGAAATAAACGACTCATCGCTTAACAAAGCCGATTTTTAGGATTTATTGGCACATGATGTCATGAATCATGGAATCTAATGGCCAAAAATAAACGTGACGTGTCATTGCGGCCAGGGCAGCATGTCATCGCAAAACATTGCATCGCACATAAATTATGACAGCGATTTACTAGGCCTATGGCCTGTGAACTCATATGATTTGTGTGATGTGCACATGCACGGTGCGGCGAGTAACAGTTACAGCCATCGTTGTAACGATGCATTTCAATTTAGTATCTAAAACCAAATTAGGGCCGATATGTGTAAATACTACAGGTATTAATAGTCCATCAAGGCAGCAATAATGAAATTTCAAGAATGGCATTGGCAAAAAGATAACCTCGTATGTAGCCATGTCTAGGAGCATGGATATGATTGGTAGTGTCTATGAATTATGTGATCATGACTAATCTTCATGATCTTTGTTGATCACGCCATTGATTATTCGGCAAAGGCTACCACACACTGTATAATATTGAGCAGAAAGTCATTCAATAATTGCATTTCATTCACAACAGAATTGGCATGGCTGGCTGTACCCAGTCTAACTTTTTCACAGCCATTGTTTGGCCGACTACAATTTTCTCGTGATTTCGGCTGATTTTTGTCACCTGCAAGAAACAGTAAAGGCTCTCATGCTTGTAACGTTGCTATTGTACGTAAATGGCCACAGCAAGAATGCACATAACTGTCATTTATTAAGCTGAAACTGATAGGGGCCAATTCCTCATGTCTACATACACATGTACATCAGTGAAAGTTTTGCTGTCACCAGCTGTCATTCTTGAAATGGTGCTCCCGATCAACAGTTCTTGTCACTCACCTCAGCCTGAAACAATGACATGTGTTGCCATTGTTATGTTAATTGAAATGAGTTACTTTTTTCTAAAATGAACAAAAGTTGATAATAGTATAATCATGTCAAAAAACAATTGTATAAAGTTATTGTGTTTGATATAGACTGAACATGAAAAAAAAACAATCTAAAATAACAATAAAATCCCTGCCTAACTACCCTAATACTTGTAACACCGAATTTGTTTTCATTGTCCTCATAATGGTTTGAGATCTTTTTAACATGGTCCACATAAATAATGAGGAATGAACTGGTATTCTGTACAAACAGGTCCGTGCCTTTACATTCTATGTTTCTGGTGTGATGTTGACTCATTTACAACCCTGTCATTGATGATACCAGGTCTTATGCAAACCAACAATGCTTCTTCGCACATTCACTCCTATTATATGTCAGATGGCGCATAGCCATTGCGATGCGTAAAATTCATGATTTCACGGGTTCTATCAGTCTGATGGCATTGTTATCCTTCATATATGGCAGTGATATTCAATGTATGAGGGGGAAATTCTTCTTCTCGGGGTTCTCCAACACGTGTCAGGGGGGAATATCGTCTGTCTCTACATATCCACGTCTCTTTGGGTACCGGACCGGGAAAGTTACTTCAACCTTACAGTCAAATAGACGCACACAACGAAATACGTTTCAATGGCTAGTCCCTTAGCCACAGCGAGATCGCCTCAAGGCAAACTGCCTCGTCGGAGCCTCTCTGTCCCGGACTCCCCAAGACTCTTTCGCCTCCTGTAGTTCTCTCTCTCTGCACATATACTTATTGAAAACAACAAGATATAATATTTTTGGCAATATTACTACTACCAAATTGGTTGTCGGTGGTGATACCTGTCATTTGGGTCTTCCGTCAACACTTATGCGCTTTTGTACCATGAGTCGTATCATGCACATCATACGAGATTTAATCATAACACTCTGTTAACATCACTAATTTATCTAATTATAATGTAAATTATAATTATAATGTATCTCCTACTGGTTAAACTTGACAATTATTGTTACTTCATTCTTACTCGAATGTTTTTTGTAAACTTGTTTATTGTTGGTTAAGATAAAAAATAACAACTTTATTATGTCCTTGTTCATTACAGACGTGTATTCTATTCACGCTATCTTTACAAGGTTGTCTTCCAACTAGTCATGCTAGTGATGTATAATAGCAACTGGCCAAATTACAATCGAGTGGTGGATGGGTCAGTCAAGAACAAATAAGCTATTCACTTCCAAAGAACAAATATAATCATTCTTTTCGATCAAGTATTTTAACTCTCCCCTTCTTGATTCAAATGAAATAACAAAAAGACTTAAGACATCACCTACTTCCTATAACACACAACACCATATTCACATAATTGTTCATACATTGTCACAGCAAAATCAATTCCATTAATGTACCAATTGCTCAAGCAAATCATTTGCCCATATTAACTATAGCCTCTTTTGTAATCCATCTATTACTTTTGTCTTGTGTTTCAGTTACATAATGTTAGTCAAAAAATGTCAGCTTCTATTATTTGAGCACTTTGAAAAACTCAATCCCATCATCATGGTCACGTTTATGTTGCGCGTATCCCGCAAACTGGATGAAAAATCACATGTAATTCAAGTAATTAAGGTAGAGATGCAGTATACCTGACAGGTGTTTTAATTAGTTAATTAGGAAACCAAGATGACCTTCCTTGTCCAAAAAACTATATATTTTCGGAAAGCTTATTGTATGACTTTTAAAATTTTGCTGGGCAGCAGCTCAAATTTCACTACTTCAAGTTTATGCATAAAATAACACCCAGCCAATTGTCTGTACGATTATTGTAACATTGTTCAACCAAAAACAAAGTCCCGACGGCGTTTTGAAGATAAACACATTGTCAATCATTTGTGAAAATTTAAAACAAAAGGTCAAAGCGTCTAGGAGCTATTTATTTAAAGTTCTGGGATGTGCACTAAAAAGAAACTGAGATAATTGCTAATTTACATATCAATTCACTCAGTAAAAAGCTTGCTAATGGTCATATTTAAAATAACTGTAACAGTTCCAAATTTAAATGTATTATCGTTTTGTAAAAAGTTAAATCACAGGGAGCCCAGGAACTATGACCAACTGTATGATCGGGGAGGGGATATCGGCTGGTATATAGTGTAAGAAATAGACAAGGGATGAAGGCTCCAGCCAGCTCATATTTTTTAAACTGGAAAAAAAAACAGACGAACAGAATGAAAAATAAAATCTATAAAAAATACCAGGTTGAAGAATATTAGTTGCTCTTTCAAATTTCGCCAAAGCCTCATCTACATTATATGTAGAAAACTACAAACATTTACTCCATTTATGAATAATTAACGGTTGGCCCGAACGCACGGCACAGTTGGAGTCGTGGCCTGTTCAAAATGTGTCAACAACCAATTATAAACTGGTTACGAGGTTACAACTCGGTTAGCATCACTCAACTGGCTCGTAACCAGTCTTGTGATTGGTTCATGACAAATTCTGAACAGGCCACGCCTCCAACTGTGCCGTGCGTTCGGGCCAACCGTTAATTATTCATAAATGGAGTCAATTTGTGTAGTTTTCTTACCCCCCCCCCCCCCGCTCATAGGGAGTGCCTGGGCTCTCTGTGGTTAAATATAGTGCATAGTATGGAGATCATGTCATTTCTTTTTTCACCATGTTTCTTTTTTATTATTTATGTACAGCCTTGCTAAATCTTGCTAAGCATTTTTGTGCAATTGATACAGGATTATAGAGTTATATTCTACAAAATGTTAACAGTCTATAGCCAAGACTGTTTGGATAAAAAAAAGCAAAAACAAAACAATTCACTCCCAAGTGCCCACGAACCTGCACCTCTACCTTAATGAAAGTATTTAATTATCTCATTTCATACACAAGCCATCTGATTATGACAAATTCGTGTATTCTATTCTATTCGTGTATATAATACTCTGATCTGACCGTGATGCCTTCATCAGCGGTTAGGTATGTTATGAAGCGACTCAGGAATCAACAACTCGCAACACTGAACACAGCACAACTGAATTCAAGACATGTTGGCACTGAACTAATACCCCATTCTTTCAGAGACAATATAAGGTAAATAAATGCTGATTTTATATGTGCCATGAGACTTTTATATGCATTGGGCGTATTTTTATTTTATGGTTGTCAAAATCATACTTTCTTTTTTCATCAAGGTATATTTTGTAATTTAGCTTTTATAAAATAGTTTCCCTGTTCCCTGCGCTCATGTTTGTACAGATAGTTAAATTCAGACAAATATATGACGGTAAATGGTCATATTTTATTTTGAAGCAAATAAATACATTGTGGATGTTGCTAAACTAAATCATATAAATGTTGAGTTAGAATATTTAGGTAATCTTGTAGTTGTTATGGAAATTGAATTGATCTGACTGTATGAAAACATTGCGTATAAATCAAATACATTTGTACATCATGTGGCTAGGTTTCAGATTATTGAGTAATTGCTTTGCATACTTTATATTATGTGACATAACAAACCAATATGCATGCACATAAGCATGATATATTTTTGAATAGTTAGTTGACTTAGGAAAAGAATTAGTTAGTGCATTGCCAGTGGTTGTAACACTGAGTGCGTTAAAATATTCAAAGAACACCGATGAGCACTCCGTTTAGTGATTCTACAATACAACAAAACACATTTCAAAATGTCCGCCAGTGCCACACTGCGGAAAGTATGCAACTAAAATGTTGTGAACAGCTTACCAATATGTAAGTGTCACAAACATCACTAGGGGATTTTAGTCCAAAAAACTGTTTTATTGGGTCTACAATGAAAGAATGAATTTGTTTCTCCATGTAATTGAGACAGAAAAAGAATATACATTGTCTTTTATATTGTTTGAAATGCGATTTACGAAATGCGAACTACCCACGCCTGAAACTAACAATGTAGCATGTGTTTAATTCAAACATTGTGCAATTGATACGGGATTATAGAGTTAAAGCGTATCACCACAGTCTCTCCATGTGTATTGTTTCAGCTGTCAATCAACTGCATTAGAGAGACATCGTCTGTGAGGCGAAGCTTGGTGAGTTATACTTTCACAGTGTTCTGGTCACGATTATAAAATGTTTGGCATGGTTGATGAACAAACTTAATTTATTTAACATTTTGATTATACATCGCGGTCAGTAGCGATGTTTCGTTCCATGAAATCACGAGTTTTAGTCGTGTCGACAGGGTGTCAAAGTACTCAAAATTGTTGACTCCGTTTTGTGTGTATATTTTGTTCAAAAGAATTAAACGATCCGCACTACAACTAATAGTGTCAATAAAGTCAATTATTGATCAAGGTAATACAGTGATAATTGTCTGCAGAATGATTTAATGGTGGGTAGAACAATTTAGTTCAAAATTGATTCTCGAATGCGTTTTAGTATCATAAGTTGATTTAGTGATTTATTCATTTGTGAGTAACATGTCAGATGAATTTTTTGGAAAACGCATGTGAAGGTTAGAACAGGTTATGTTGATACTATTAAATGGGCTTTCTATCCAAACTACTGACAAAGGGATTATGGTGTCAATTACCTCAAAAACACAACATAATTTGATCTGAGCTCAATAGCTCGGGATACCATGCAATTCTATATAGACACATATTGATTAAATCAGCAGAGTCGTTCTTTTAAAAATCTGATTATTACTATCGGAGTTCATGTTCATCTACTGTTAATTTATCGTGCCATAAACAAAACCACAAAACCATGTCTTACAAAAAACTGGACATCGTACATATATGAACGAGACATTGTACAAAAC
Organism: Saccoglossus kowalevskii; assembly: GCF_978046115.1. Classification (NCBI taxonomy): domain Eukaryota; kingdom Metazoa; phylum Hemichordata; class Enteropneusta; family Harrimaniidae; genus Saccoglossus; species Saccoglossus kowalevskii. Next base: position 30,302,603 of record NC_140656.1, read on the forward strand.
TGAAAAAACAGTATTTTCACTTAAAAAGTTATTACCCAATTTGTTCAATATCCATGCCATCCCAACTTTCTAATAGTGATTGCAACAGTGTAAATTTCGTTAAATGATACACCGAACAATGCTCCCCACTGTTTCATTTAGTGTCATGTATTTATTATACACATACTCTATGTATATGGTTTACACAACAAAATGTTGCACTAATATATTTCATACGAAACGTGATACGCAAAATCGTGAACGAACAGTTGAGCTTGTAATTTGAAAATTTCAAACTGGTAGAAAATCAATTGACGAATACATTAGAGCACATGTCACAGCGCCACTGTGATTCATAGCTAAACAAATAAACGCAAAACTTTGAATGATTACATTACTAAGTTATATTAGTTAGTGCATATGCCTTGAATAGCTGATTGTTTCATTGATCACCAGAGATCTAATATCAACGATAAAATAATATGAACAAGGCTAAGCCTTGCACTTGACATTGATTTAGCTTATTTGACCTCGTTTTTTATCATTGGCTCAATATATTTATTTTATATAACATGCATTTTAAGTAAGTTAAAACATACCTTCAACGTCCTGTCACTAGACCAGCAACATGACGAGGAAGATAATCTCCCAATTTTAACACGCACGCTCAATCTGATTAAAATCCGATGAAGGTATGAGGCTCCAATTTTTATTTTTTTCATTATTATTATTTTTATGACCCATTATATAATATGTATTTGTATTTTATTTGGAATATGATGTCGATTTTTTGTTTTTTCTTGCCGTTAATCAGTTCTTAGAATATCGTGCCCCAGTCGCCTCCAGAGTCATAATAAAAAGAAAATTGGAGCCTCATCGGATTTTAATCAGATAGACGTACGCTAAGCTGTGAACAGCTGTAATTTGTTGGCACTCTCGTGTACAGTAATATATAGTAAATTCACCACGAAGTGACAACCAAACAGTCATTTTTATTTTGGCACATTTTATTTATACAGGAAACTATTTCAACATGCCGGAGATCACAGTCTGACAAACTTCACTACAATTCTATAATAGTTTGCCGATCCCGAAAACACGCCAACGTTATATATGAACAACGATAAATTACCATATGAAATGAACAAACAATCAGTCAATGACATATGACACGAATAATTATTCGATGTAGTTGGTGGCGTTTTGTCAAACATAGACCCCCCTCGCTCCCCCAGAAAACATAATTCTTTCCAAGAATTTCCTTTGATTGTATTGTGTAATGCACAATACGCATTGTGTATTGGGAAACACGCATTCTCGGTCTTACTTGTAATTATTTCGAATGAATATGACACATTTTAGCTCGTAACTCCAAATCGGTAGTTGATTTTACCTTTTATCTATAGTAAATGTTTATTGAAAAAAACATATAAAGCAAAGACACATGAAACAACAAATTAGTAACAGAAAATTCCAACTTCACCACGCGCTGTGAATGACCCAGAGGTCAGGATCATCTATTACATATCAAACCTCAGTCTCGGAGAAAGTAATTTGACACGCACAGCTGGTTATCTCCTGGATTTACATAAAGACCGCCTCTTTGTTAACACATTGGAATATAGCGGGTCACTCAACTAACTACACGCAAAAATGCGTAAAAACTATTCAAAGCATAAATAAAAAATCGATTGACATAAATCTGTAGTTGTGTGTGCCTCGATCCAGGGTATTTCTATGAGTTTCAGTTACACATATGAAGCGAATGATTCGTTTTTATCCTTTTTTTTTTACTAAATTGCGATTATCTCAGTGTCATGAACTTCTAGACGGTTCATTCGTTTCCCATGCAATTTTTAGGGGTGATTATTCTGGTATATCCTGAGTAAGTGGCATCGTGTGGTTTCATTGGAACAGAAAGCAGCCAATTAGCGGCTCTGTTAATTGTGAACGATTTATATAAAGTGTGAATGTTTCAAAGAGCACTATGTAAAAACATTTCAATGGAAACATTAATAAATAAGCCACTATGTTCCTGGTAAGCAAAAGTTTTCTAAATAAGTGTTTTAAATCAAAATCACCTAAAAATGCATGATTTTAACCCAAAATCCACGCAATTTAATACGGTATCATAGTACAAATATTTAAATTATAGAACTGGAAACTAATAATTCTCTTTCAAATGATATATAACTATATGGGTAAAAGTTATATTTTACTCGTGTAATTGCAGTTAATTGCAGCCAATTACAAATAATGTCTCTCAACCTGCATCTCTACCTCAAAATGCTGTGAACAACCCATTAATTTATAATTGTCAATTTCTATACACAACATTTGATTATCTCAAATCTAGTCAAAATTAGTATGTATGTTCTGTATAACTGTAAAACGTCACATCAATGACAATTCCAACATGCACTGTTATCTGTTCAATATACATATTATCAAACAAACAGTTATGACGCTAGATAGTGTCATTCCCCAATAATGAAATTGTGTATTTTATGACAATTTTAATGCAGAGACATTACACATGGCTGCTTGATATAAACTATATGCAATTGTTACGGAATTATAAAAATATAGTTGTGAGTTGCTATAGATTAGGATAGATTAAGATGTCATAAAATGCCTTCTGGTGATCAATTTGAGGCATGGCAGTGGCGGCGTCACGGGGGGGGGGGCAGAGGGAGCGATCGGACCCTCAAATTTGGTGGACGTCTCTCCCCCAAAATCAAGATGAAACCCTTTGTGTCAGCAAAACTTTCCTTTTAAAATGCAAGAAACAAGAAACAAGAAAATGCAAGGACCTGGACATTTTTTAAGGGGGGGGCATGCCCCGGACCCTCTATTAAGGTCGCGCAAGGTCGGTGACCTGATCTCGCGCCCATTCAAATATGTACAACAGTGAACCAACCAACGTGGGTTTAACTTTGAAGCAGATTAAGCTCAAACACTCAAAGTTGCTGATGTAGAAGAAACGAATACCTGATTGTACTAAGCTCACCAAGACATGTCAATTCAAATTAAAAGCTCAAATCTGGCAAAACAAATAAGAGAGTTGAAACAAAAAACAGGCTTCGCCTATGTATAAATGGGGTAGAGTATAAAGTATGAGAGGTCTACACACAGCACGATTCCTATGAATATGTCAAACAATATCAATCTTGTTGCTTTTTTTGCACAGATGAAGCAAACAATCTCCACAATATAATGACAAAGCAAATTGTATGAAAGAAGTCAAGTATTTGAACTGAGATAAACTTGAACAAGAAGATTATTCTGAAGGGTAGCTCATCCGAATTTCAGCTGAAATCATTTTTTGCTCTGTGCTTCAGGCTGGTAATTATTAATAAGTCAGAACAACACTTTGAGTTACAGGATGCTCTTTCTGTCATTGATGCAATGAAATGGTAACCATGCAAAATTAAAAGTGTTCTTAGAAGTGCTAATGGATGACAGATAGAATGGTAGTTGTGCAAGGATTGATGCATGCAAGAAACTACAAAAGCATTTTTAAGCACATTGATTCTGAAAAATACAACTTTGCACAAAATCGTAAAAATATCTTAACAAATAGTAAAGAATATCAACTGGTTTGAGTACACACAAGAAGTCCGACATCTGATGATGATTGAACATCGTCAATTGTTATTTCAGAATTGTCCCAACTTGGTCAAGGTAGCACACCTAATGTCATATGCATGTTAGTTAGCACAAAGGCATGCTCTACATTTGATGCATCTACCCAGAGATGGAAGAAGTTCCAGAAATTGTCTCCCGGTCAACATGCCCTTCTGAGGCTTGGCTTCAGCATATCTATCACGCACACTTCACAGCAAATCTCTGGACACAAGACATTGTTCTGCATTCAAACTTAGCTAAACCATGCCCGCTAGAGTGATAAAAATAACCTCATAGCTGTGTTGTCTACAGTACAAGCTGCACCTGAAGCAGTTGTACAACTTCTGAAATGCAGCTGTGGCGTTAGTCACTGTTTCAGAAGATATAAAAAATAAAATCAACTACTATTCACTAGAATGTGTGGTTGTAAGGCAGATGTAAGATCACTGTTTTGAGTGCATAATGCCTGTATTACTAAGAAAAGATAAGAAAAAGCAAAAAAAATCACGAACCCACGAACCTGCATCTATATCTTTAGGTAGAGATGCAGTTTTCCTGACAGGTATTTTAATTAGTTAATTAGGAAACCAAGATGACCTTTCTTGTCCACAAAACTATATATTTTCGGAAAGCTTATTGTATGAATTTTAAAGTTTTGTTAGTATTTTATTTGTATGAACACTGTAGTTTGAAATATGCACAAAAATGTGCTTTTTTGGTCAAAAGTGATTTAAAAAAAAATAGCTTCTAAACCATGCGTCTGTTTCCTGTCAAAATTGTCTATGGGTACATCTGTTTACTATGAAGAAAGCGCCGTCTTGAAAACTGTCTACCAGTTGTCAATTTTGTAGGGCAGCAGCTCAAATTTCACTACTTCAAGTTTATGCATAAATTAACACCCAGGCTAGTTGTCTGTACGATTGCTGTAACACTATTGAACAAAAAAGAATGCCCCGACGGCGTTTTGAAGATAAACACATTGTCAATCATTTGTGAAAATTTCAAAACAAAAGGTCAAAGCGCCTAGGAGCTATTTTTTAAAGTTCTGGAATGTGCACTCAAAAGAAGCTGAGATAATTGCTAATTTGCATAACAATTCACTCAGTAAGAAGTTTGCTAATGCTCATAATTAAAATGGCTGTTACAGTTTCGAATTTAAGGTAGCGAGATTATTATTTGTGTTGAAAATTACGATTTTCACATTTATTTATTAATTGATGAAATGCACTATAAACTTTCATGTGATAAAGTCAACATAACATGGAATGTCATGTAAGTTGGTTAAAATGTAGATTTTCTGAAGGGAAGCAAGGCAGCCTCAGTAGTGTTTTCCAAAATCAACAACACAGGTTTAATCTGTGTGCCTATAAGTTTCAAAGAAACTCAAGACAAAGCAATGTTAGGATGTGTTATCAGTAGCTATCTGACACACAATGAGTGTTTCCAAACATTTGAGTGGTTTGTCTCCGCCCCTGTTTATTTCACAGATTAGTCATTTGCATATGAATGTGTCAGTCACAAGGTCACATAGCCACTGAAAAAAATCATTGATTTTGGTGTTTTCATATGCCGAATTTATCCAATTATAGCTATCCCATTCCTTTATTTTTTTGGTTTCCAATAGCCTTACACATTTGGATGTCCCTACACATGTTAAAACAGACCTTGATGGGAAAACAAATTGATTGTTCTGATAAACAAGCTTGAAAATCTTTGCTGTTCCTTCATGGACGTTTTCTAGGAGTTTATGTTTTTCAAAATACAAGGTCTTTAACAAAAAATAACGTATACTTATTTTCGTCAGATTAACACCAAATTTTCACAGCTTTAAGGTGACAGTGAGAGGAACTTGAATGTGTCCAGACAAACTATTTCATCGATTATTTACCAACGAGTTGTGGTTTGAGTTGGGGGCAATGCGACTAAAACAGTAATTGAAATTCAGCACACTATTTTTTAAAACGTGTTGCTTGAATAAAACTGAGCAGACACATTCACTTTACCAGACTATTGAACAACTAGGAAAAGTGGAAAAAATACTTCTTATCGCCAGCATAAATGCGTAATTATTTTTTTTACAGAAAAAGTAATTTTTCACTTTTGGTTGAGTAACGCGTCGTCGAATGCAGATACGTGCATGCAAAATACACTTGTGAAAAGCTTGAAGTCTGGCGATTCTAAAAATATATACTTTCCTGGGTCTATTTGTAGTCATTTAGTCAAAATTAGAGGATGAAAACAAGTATGCAAATAATAGTCCCGCTACCTTAAATGTATTATCGTTTTGTAAAAAGTTAAATACAGTGCATAATATGGAGATCCCGTTATTTCTTTTTTTCACCATGTTTTTTTTAATTATTTATGTACAGCCTTGCTAAATCTTGCTGAGCATTCAAAAGGGATAATTTTGCACCTGTTATCTATATTTTAAAATCGTTTTTGTGAGTATGTTCCACTATTCAGAATTTACAAAATTTATAGCCAAGACCTTTTAGATAATAAAAAACAAAAAACAACAATTTCACTCCCAGTGCCCACGAACCTGCATCTCTACCTTAAGCAATCCGAGTTTCATTTTGTAGATGTGAGTGTAACTTTTACAAAAATGTGTGGCTTAACAGAGTGTCGGCCTCGACTGCTTTGGTCGGCTACAGTGAAAATAGGAGTATGTATACATATACTGGTTTCAATCGGAGGGGATGTAAAAACTGGTGTTCTTGTTCCTAGTGCACGTAACAAAATTCAGCACACTTGTAGTAACGAGTAGTAGATAATGCAAAGACAACTCGGCCCGCGTATGAGCTACTTAAGGATCTACAGAAATCTTTGACAAAAATACACATACCGGCTGAAAAGTATCATGCTCGTTTTATATTAGAATATAATATTAGCATTCGTCAGTTTTGGAGATTAAAATCTTTTGAAATCTTTATTTGAGATCTCAGGTAGACACTTGTTCAGTGATTTGTGTGTCCTACAGCCATAGTTCTCTATAGCAGTCACAATACAAGTATCAAGTCCCAGTGAAAGTAGTATCTACAATAATTGATATATCTTGTAAAACTAATGAGGTCTGCGCAATGTAACAGAAAATCTATGTCTCCAAGTTTAATTGAAATGTGATTAGAACCAAAAAATTATGAATTATTATGCTTATTAGGGAATTAATATTAACAGATTTTTACCCCAAACTAATTAGGTTTGTACATTGTCCTAGAGCATCTTTGTACTAAGTTTCATTGAAATGGAATAATTAGTACCGTGAAAACTCCAAAATTTCGACCCCTCTAAAAATTCGAACGCCTATTTATTTGCCGGGTTTCGGTGTTTTATTTACCTCCAAATTTTCGACTCCACTAAAAATTACCGACTCATTCTTATTCGAAAATTGCGACCAGTTTTAGTTTTCCCCCAAACGAAAAAAAAAACTATGTGAGCGTTCAAACGAGACCTTCCTCGAAGGCATGAATTGATTGACTGAGAGATTTTTATTTTATTGGTAACGAAAATATATTCTAAATAAACGAAGTTTCAAATAAAAACGAACACAAAAATCTCGGCATGCTGCGTTTCTGAATTGTTGATTATTACTGTACTCAGTAGTGATTATAATAATGTACACAAAATAAATTTGTTGAATGGTTATGAAATACAAATAAAAGTCAACTTAGTTTCATCGTAAGCAATGATTCCGGTCTCGTATAAACGTTTGATGCTGTAGGATATCCGCCATGTTCTCTTAGGTCAAATAGGTCAAATCGCTAATTAACCAATCAAAAAGCTGGATGATGCCAACGTGTTCAAATTACCATAGCTTATTTAAATATGTTAATGTTATTGAACGCAATGCGGAAGAGATTGATGTTGTAGTACGATATTTTGGCTTGGATTTTGATGCGAAAACGGCATGATTTTTTTTAAATAAAAAAATTAGTTGTTTTTAAAAAATAAACTGGTCATCTGAAGAATAATTTAACATTGTTCACAGTGATAACAGCTCATTCTCGAAAGGAAGCTTACCCGCTCACGCTAGTCACGATAAAAATCATACACGTGTACTCTTGAATAGACAGACGTCAATGACTACGGTAAAACTTAGACTCTATTTTAGCCGGCAGGATTGATTGAAATGTCCGAAAAATGACGCCAAAATACACCTTAAAAGTCCCATTTTATTTTCTTAAATCCCATTTTATTTTTTAATCCAAGGGCGAATTTACGGCAGAATTTGGTTCCTCAAATAAGGGACACGTGAGCTTGATTCTAACCGGATACATTGCACTGGGTCGGGGAGATAGTTTGCTAAACTTCCATGTATCTTTTGTCCAATGGGTACCTGTACTTCGAACATTCGCAAGTTTTCCTAGGTAGTGCGAGACAGCTTTGTCTTTTGACCTATTAGTTTTGTGCTGACCTCTTCTCCGCGTCTTGATGTTTTGTTTTGCTTGTCATAATACTCACTGATTGATGACTTTGTTTAGATTTTGAGTTACAACTCGGCCACGACCTTTGCTTTTACCGTGAAACATGAGGAAGTTTACGTCAATTGACGGACATTGCATTTTTTAAAAACTAATGAAGCACACTGTCTATCATCCCCATTTTTTCATTTGCTGATTTCTATTCTGAACAATTCGACCGTCCGAAAATGCACCTTAATTTTGACTCTAAAAACATGTCACATTTCTAACACCAATTATTTAAACCGGTCGAAATTTTGGAGTTTTTACGGCACTTTAGATATCAGTGTGAAAGCTTAAAATTGGTTAATTATGCAAATTAGGTAATTAATATGTACAGATTTTAACCCACAATTATTCAGGTCTGTCTATTGTCCTACAGCATCCATGTACATTCATTGATATGTGATGTATAGTACCTGAGATATCAGTGTGAAAGTTGGTTAATTATGCAAATTAGGTGATTAATATGCACAAATATTTACCGGAAACTAATTGGGTCTGCATAATTCTAGATTCATTGAAATGTGATGATTAGTACTTTAGATATCAGTAGAAAAGCTGAAAATTAATTATGCAAATTAGGTAATTAATATGCACAATTATTTACCCTAAAACTAATCAGGTCTCTGCATAGTCCTAAAGGATCTATGTACCAAGTTTCATTGAAATGCGATGATTAGTACTTGAGATACCCGTGGAAAAGCTGAAAATTAACTAATTATGCAAATTAGGTGATTAATATGCACAAATATTTATCGAAAACAATCAATCTCTGCATAGTCCTTGAGTATGTAAGTACCAAGTTTCATTGAAATGTAATGCTAACTGCTTATATCAAATGCTGAAAATTAATTAATTATGCAAATTAGGTAATTAATATGTACTGATATTACCATAAAACTATCAGGTCTGTGCAGTGTCGTATGACATCTATGTACCAAGTTTCATTGAAATGTGATGATTAGTACTTGAGATATCAGTGGAAAAACCGAAAATTGACTAATCATTATGCAAATTAGGTAATTAGTATCCACGGATTATTACCAAAAACTAATCAAAACCTAACATTAGGTCAGAGCATCTATGTACCTAGTTTCATCAAAATCCAATGAGTGGTTGTTTAGATATCAGTGGAACAGTCATGGAACCACTAAAAAATAGCTAATTATCATGCAAATTAGGTAATTAATATGCACGGATTTTTACCAAAAATTAATCAAATCTGCGCATATGTTCAGAGCATCTATGTACCAAGTTTCATCAAAATCCAATGAGTGGTTCTTTAGATATCAGTGGAACAGTCATAGAACAGCTAAAAATTAGCTAATTATCATGCAAATTAGGTAATTAACGAGCATGGATTTTTACCAAAACCTAATCAAATCTGCGCATTGGCCCAGAGCATCTATGCATCAAGTTTCATCAAAAACCGATGTATGGTTCTTGAGATAGCAGTGGAACAGTCGGACACACATACACACACATACACACATACACACACACACACACACAGACACACTAACTGCAAAGACTCCCATTTTGTGCTTCGCACATGGGAGTCAAAAAGGGAATGGAAATGGCATAAGCATGGAAATATTTATGGGTGGAAAGCATAGCGATCTAACATTAATAATGTTGTATTCCAGGCGAATAACCAAGTATTCAATAATATAGTTTTCAACAATGCCAAAAATGTTAAAATCTTGACCAGACTATTGTAATTGTATAACTCACCAAGCTTCGTCTCTTGCCATTACAGGCAATGTCCCGCAATTCCAGTTGATTGACAGCTTACACAATAAACATTCCAGGCTGGATGGTAGAGAGAGTGTGATATGTCACTGAAACTCGATAATCCCGCAACAATAGCATGTTATTAAGAGTTAAACACATGTTACATCGTTAGTTCAGGTTGGGTGGTTGATTTCTATCTACACACCCAGGAACCTTACTGAATGTATCTGCGTCAAAATTATTTCAAATAACAATCGCCTTTCGAAAATACAGACACTATAATAGACAGTGTGTCTTTCTTGTCTGTCTCAATACTTTCCATATTGTGACACTGTCATACAATTTTTAATGTTTTTCGGCTTAGTTTTTTCCACGAAACGAAACGAAACCCTAACCTTTAATTTTGAACGACTTCAAACATCGCCACGTCACAGAAATAAATTTGTCGAAAATATTTAGTTTCCATCTCTTTTCCGCCTACTTTGCAGCTCGATTCATTTGTGCTGACATAATGTGACAGCCATTTTGGAATTGTTGAATACTGGTGGCGCTATTCATTTCGTGTTTCACAGTGTGAAATTTTCTCAGATATTATTAGGCCAATGAAAAAAAATGCGAGTTAGGGTTAGGGTTTCGTTTTGTGGAAAAGACTAAGCCGTGCTTTTCTGTATCTGCAAAACCACTAAACGGAGTGGTCATTGCTGTTTGAATTTTGACCTCTCAGTCACACTTAGCAAACGCATTTATTTAAATGTAGTTAAACTTACGTATTCTCTCATAGCGCTGCACGAATATTTTCATGATATATTGCCGGGTAAATTGTCCTTGATAAGTTTCATTTTAGCAGGGCTAATGCAACTAGATGTATGTTATTTCCGTAACGGGACCACGTCACTGAATATGTTTTAGCTGAATGTATCCATGCTATTGGTATGTCCCACCATTGCAATGCTCATGTCACTACATACATTTTAATTTAACAATGTCATTGCAAATTGATATATTTAGGCTTATGTGGCAAAAAAGCATTATCACAGTGCATGTGCCACCAAAAAGCTACTTGATATGTCCAACCATAACATTGCCCGTGAGACCTTAACAAGGTCAATTGCACTGAACATATTTAGGCGTAGGTGGCTAAACCATTATTACAATGCTAGTGCCACAGGAAGTCTACTTGATATGTCCCACAATAAAATTTCTCAATATTTTGATTTAACAGAGTCAATGTCACTGAATATGTTTAGGAATAGGTTACTAAAGTATTATTACAAAGCATGTGTAACCGAAAGGCTACATCATATGTCCAACCATAACAATGGTAATTTCACAACATTTATTTTAATTTAACAAGGTCAATGTTATCCGATATATTTAGACTTAGGAGGCTAAAGATTTCAAACGATGCTTACGCAACCAAATGGCTACTTGATATGTCCCCGAATAACATTTCTCATACCGTTGCATTCATTTAATTTGACAAGTTCAATGCCACTGAATATGTTTATGATTAGGTAACTAAAGTATTATTACAAAGCATGTGTAACCAAATAGCTACTTGATATGTCCCACCATAGCATTCCTCGTGCAACCATATTTATTTTAATTTAACAAGCTTATGGTCAATACCACTGCATACTTTTAGGCTTAGGTGACTAAAACATTATTACAATGCATATGTAATCAAAAGGCTACTTGATATATCCCACCATAACATGCACATGCCGCTATATTTATTTTAATTTAACAAGGTCAATGTCATTCGATTTATTTATTTATTTATATATTTATTTATTTATTTATTTATTAGGAAGCATACGCAACCAATTGGCTAATTGATACGCCCCACCATAACATTGCACATTTTAATTTGACAAGGTCAATGCCACTGAATATGTTTAGAATTAGGTATCTAAAGCTTTTAAATTATTACAATGCATGTACCACCAAAAGTCTACTTGATATGTCCCACCATAACATTGCTAACATCATTACTTATATTCCAATTTAACAAGGCCAATGCCACAAAATATTGTAATGAAATATTTTCAAGATTAGGTGTTCTAAAAAGGGTCATACCGTATTTTGCAATTGCAACAACTTGTATGCTTTACAATGCGACTATCGCTATTGGACTATGATGATGTGGTATGGTTTAACTATGATTTTGATCGGTTACAACGCCAGCATTATTCCGCAGTATGAACTGACACGCAATTTAGTCTTTGAAATGGTCACACCTAAAAAGCGATCCGACTTCCACAGCGTATATACTTACTTCATAATAATAATACATGCACCGTTGTAATTGAACAAGCGCATAATTTCAACTTAAACTTGGTTATCTGAATGCAACCATCTTTAGGTATGTTAGTCATGGATACTTTTTGTCCTATATAGCTTGCGTGTCAGTAACTAGTAAACATGATTGGTCAAACTCGCAATAATAATCGACAAGACATATCACACATATGTCATTGAAATTGACAAAGGCTTCATACGAATGTGAATTGGGTGGAAAGTGAACTTAGAGTGTAAGAAATTTAAGATTTAAGAATACCGGAATGATTACTAGTTGTTTATCTTGTATGGCTTGGTGCGCCATGACACTTGCGGTGGAACCCAGCCAAAGCCAGTCTCATTTTCATTCCTAGATTACCGTATCTCTGCCAACACACAGCGCCATTTTGAGGTGAAACAACACAAGACTTTTAGTAGGCATAATCTTGGCTTGTTCTTGTTACTAAAGGGATCTCATGTTGGTTTCTTCCTACTGGTAATACATTTTAAAATATGCTGTCTATAGCTGATAATGATCTTTCTGTGAACGCGACGAAATGAGTGAATAGTTACAATTTATAAAAAAATCATTGCTGAATAAAGCGGTTAAAAAGTAACTAAGATCTTCAAGCTGACCTTTCTGCAGATTACCAGGCGAAGGAATATAAACAAACAAAAGCACTTGTGAGTCAGATTCGAAAATCGAACACCAGCATGTTTTTGACATGATGTATTGACCAATCAACGACGAGCATAAGATCGCATGATGACAGAGATATATTTTTAGAAAAGCGCTCTGCGTAGTTCCCCGGGTTCTTTCGATCGTTTTCCCGATTCGCTACCGAAAATAGACTCCAGCACATTTGCTAAACGATTCCTGTTCAGCCCACAATAAATTTGCATAACTGATGTGCAGGAAAACTGGCATATATACTACCAAAGTCAACTGGTGTAGTTGAGTTTTCTACACAAAATACACAGAACAATGATATTATATTAGATACCAAAAATACACCTGTCATTCACGTACAGCTTGAATAAGATGTGCTACCATGTTTATTTGAGGATAGAGATGAGGAAACATTGAGTCAAATTGCTGAACCTGTTGATACTGAATATGTACTTAAAGACAATATAAAAATTACACTGGAGGAAAAGATAGTTGTGTTTTATAAATACGTCCGAAAGAACTGCAAGAAGTACAGACATCTTTATCAGTACCACATAGACTTGCTGTTGCATCGAAGTAGGCTGAAGATACTTGTTTTTCTTGGGAATGAGGTTTATTATATCGAAAGTGGACTCTGAAATCTAAAACTTGTACAATACTAAACACGTTGGTTAGAGCCAAACATGTATTTTACGCTTAGCACATGACATACCACTTGCAGGTCGTTGTGTGGAATAAACTAAAAGAAGGCTAATTCAACACTACTATTGGCCTGGAATCTTTATTATAGATGTACCAAAATATTGTTGCACATTTGAGGTATGTCAGAAGGCTGCAAATAAAAGTGTTGGCGGTTAAGGTAAACTCATCCCTTATCACATTTCCTGTGTTAAAAATGCTTTTCCCGCGTATAGACATATAGATTGGTCCACTACCCCGCACAAAGCATGCCATTCAATACGTTTTAAGCATATGCAATTATGCAACAGCTACCCTGAAGCTATACCGGTACCTACCTTAGAAGCTGAATTAATTTCTGGGGAACTGGTGACTGTGTTTAGTTGGGATACCAAAGGAGATCAAGACACAACCTTTCTATCACATTTAATGAGAAACGTGTGTAAGTTGCATTATTGCATTACATTACCGTCACATGGCAAATGGTCTGGTAGCGAATGTTGAATGGTACTCTGAAGTCCAAGTTCGCAGGTACAAACCCAGACAGTTGCGACAGATATATTCCATACTTGTTGTTTTCCTATAGGCTAATGATGCAAGAATCCACTGGCTATATACAGTTTGAACTTCTCTATGGTTGGCAAGTGAGAGGAACCTTAGTAGTTATGAGAGGATTGACGACAGATGAACTACCACCTGCAGAAAATATAGTGCAATTTGTAGTTGAAACAAGAGATAAGTTATCAGAAATGTCAGATCTAGCTCAGCAGAACCTCAAAAATACACACAGCAAAAACAGAATGTGTTATATGACCGCAATGTGTTACTCTTGTTACCATCTTCTACCAAGAAAATTACAAGAGCAGTGAAAAGAACCATGCAATATATCCAGAAAAGTGTTGTTTCAAGCCGTGTTGTAATTGATGTAGAAACTGTCTGACGCTAACTAAAACATGTATTACGTACTAGATGATCAGTTTAATGAAACGCATTCAAGTTGACGAATGCAGAATCTTAACCAAAGGGAAATAATCATTAAAAAGGCTTACCGAATCACTATATTAGTTTATTTCATCGCACGCGTATGTACAATAGACGTACGTACGTTTTGATCCTGTTCACTGGAATTGTAGAAATGGAGAGTTTATCAATATCAGCTCATGATATTATAAAATTACAAAAACTGGACAAACAGGTTGAAGGATAAATACAACGCTTTGAATGCCAGAAGAAAACTGTCGAAATGATTGTACTACTGACATGGTAACAAAATGAAATAATACAGTATTTTTGTTTACTGTGATATACGTGTTATGTTTGAAAACATCTAAAAAAAAATGACAAACAAAGTTCAAAACATCGTATGCGATTCGCAAATGCGTGTTCGCGTTTTCCCATGTGCTGTCCCTATTTGTTGATGGTCAATTTTTAAGTAGGGTAATCTTAACGCCATATTCCCTCTGAAAGTCAAGTTCGAAATCAGATCATTCGATTTTTGTGGAAATTATCAGGTCCATACACAATACGCGAAATTTCAAAGTGAACGAAAATTCCTTTCTTTCATGGGTTTGCTCAATGACTTATACTGTTATAGTGAAGAGTGCACACACAAAGAATGTGTCTAAGAAACAGTGAATAACAGTCACAAAATTAAAACATACAAAACAACATAAGGTTGATATGTCCGCGAGACATGGTTCACTAGCTGATATAGAGAACTGACCATCATTAACTACTGACTATCATTAACTAGTGACTCTCATTGGTGTTACTAGGTGTTCAGAGGAAGCACACCTTCCTGACTAGTAACATCGGAATTTGTTTCATATTGTAATATGTGTCTTGACATTTCATGACTAATCTATAGACTTGCAATTGCGGAAGTTGTTTCGCATAATTGTTTCGACAGACAAGCCATATTATGATAATTATTTGTTTAATGTTGTTTCAAAAATTGTTGAGAGTCCCAATCAGTATATTGCTCGAGTTCAGTCCAGTTCATGCACAAGAATACAGATGGGCACAAGTCTGTTCTACATGAAAATGATTCACGAAACCCGTATGAAGTCCTAGGGTTTAATTTTCTGTTACATTACTGCTTTATCACAGTTGAGTAGTTAATAAGTATATAAGAACAAAATCAAGATGAGACAGACTCTATTGTAAAACTGACGCCCGAACTGAGGGCGAGGGGCGTTCAATAAGTAATGCCCCTGACCCACTTCCAATTGTCTGATCTAGATGAAATTGTACATGTGTAATTTTGCATGGGTTATGTTGCAAAAAACAGCAGTGGTCCGGTATTTGTATTTGAAAGGACGCACACAAAAGGAGACTTTTAATGGAATGAAAGAAACTTATGGTGATGCCCCATCATATGACCTTGTAAAACGCTGGCATCGTGAATTCAAACATGGCCGGAAGTCTGTGGAAACAGCTCCCAGACCTGGTCGTCCCTCTTCTGCCATTGATGAGGCATCTTTCCGTAAAGTTGAGGCAGCCATTTTAGAAGATCGACGCATTACTGTTCGCCAAATAGCCCAAGAGATTAGTACAGGGTCTGTGGAAACTATCATTCAGGACCATTTGCATATTATGCATAAGGTATCTGCCAGATGGATTCCCAGGTTGCCCACACCTTTCCAGAGTCAAAGTTTTTTCAAAAAAACTGATTACATAGGATGAAACCAAACCAATGAGACCAAAGCCCAGTCAATGCAGTGGAAGCACTTAGACTCACAACCTGCAAAGAAGGCAAGGGTGCAACCCTCCGCTGGCTAGGTCATGCTCACAGTCTTCTGGGGCCAGGACAGAGTAGTGATGACAGATTTCCTGGCAAAGGGTACCACAATTACAGGAGCTTATTACACTTCACTTTTGATGAAATTCGGAGAAGCTATCAAAATCAAAATGCTGGGCAAGATCAGCAAATATATCCTCCTCCTGCAGGACAACGCTCCGATCCACAACTCGCATGTCGCCAGATCAGAAGCACGGGCGTGTGGCTATGAATCCTCCCTCATTCCTCTCCTCGGACTCATATTGAGAATATGTTGTCTAATTTACGATGGATGAGTTTTAAATAGCGAATCCATTTTAATAAGATGATTTTAATGTGCAGAGTGCACCATAATTTGGCACCTGAGTATCTTATTTCAAAATTTAAATATCTTAGAGAATTGCACTCATATGACACAATTTCAAGTGCCTTCTCACTATTTCAGTTGTCAGAGAATGGAACTCTCTCACCCAGCAAGTGTATAATCACGATACGTTTGCTGGTTTTAGGAAGTCATTTTCTCAGTATATTTTATAAAATGCTGGTAAATTTTAAAAATATTCTAATGTAATTGTTGCTTGTATATTTGTATATATTTTTATAGCTTTTTTTCTGAATTGTATTTTAATGTAATATTTTAAATGGCTCCTTGTAAAACAGCATTTAGCTGACAGGATTCCTAATAAACTTTGAACTTTGAACCCTCTGACTTCCCAGCCATGAAAGGAACGCGTTTCCCAGATGATGCAGCCTTGATTTATGAAGAAGGGGTGTTCTACAAAAACGGTGTCCAGAGCTGCATCAAACTATGTGAGAAATGCATTACTGTGAGTGGTTCCTATGTAGAGAAAGACTAATAACTGTGCCAAGTTTTATTAATCTTCTGCTATGGGAAATGGCTTAGGGGCATTCTTATTGAACGCCCCTCGTACATATTAAACATGCATCAACATACCTTTCATTCCTGCTTTTCACTTATTTGAATAATTACTTCAAATGAAAATCGTTGTAATTTTGTAATGTTATTTATTTAAAAGTATTCTCGAGAGAAAGCTTATCTCAATTCGTGAACACAGGAACAAAGTACGATGCGCATGCGTAGAACATATGATGTGGCTATTTATTACCTATAAATTCATTAGTAAACTGGACACGCCTCGCTGTATTGCCATGCTGTCTTGTTTAATCAGCTTAAAATGACAACATAGATGATTACCAACAATAAGGAAATAAACATATGACAAATACCGTGTGTTCGATGATAGCAACAATCTACTCTGTGGTCAATACATATAATTTTATCGGGGATATATTTAATAATTTGTCCACTTCTGATTGATGGCTTACTGTTTTAATGCAGTGACCATCTGAAGATGAGTGTATAATCACTAGGGCGTTTATTGCTTTGGCTGAAACAACAATTTGTGTTCAGTCTTTACCTAAGTCATATATTCACCTTGTCTGTTTATTCCTGCTTTTCAAATCACTTGTTGGAATACATACTTCAAAAACAATAACAATCACTGTATTAAACAATGGCAAAGGTACACATACATATGCTTCATTTCTCCAATTTATTCAGTACGACATATGAACAATCCAATTAAGCATCCTATGTTGCATTTAATGCCGGAACTGGATTCATATAATGCTAATTCATCGTGTTTTTATTTTATGCTGATTATATGTACATACAATTAAACATAGGACCATTATGTACACTCACGGTAGGAATAGAAACTCAATGATCTGTCATAATAATACATAGTATTTGAAATCAATTCATCAGATAGAGATCTTAACTCAATTTGTGATTATGATTATAAAAACACGGGAAAGAAATATAAATCATTCTAAGTACTCATGCGAATGTGTTGGACATATGGTTTGCCAATTTAATACTACTTATTCGTAAACTGGAAACACCACTGTGTTGTAGCCTTTTAATCCGCTTACACTGACAGACATTATGATTGATTGCCAATAATAAGTATTAACCTATTATTCTTAATATTTTGGAAATAAACATATTGCCAATATATTGTATTCAATATTAAACATATGAATTCTTCCTAATAAATCCAATCACCCAGCAAAGACTCTACTGACAACGTGTGTATATAGTTCCAAGCTAAGCGTACAGATTTACTCAAAATGCATTTTACATATTTAGTGTGTCTGCTGGTACTTTTGGTTTGTCTGGCGACAAGTGTGAGTATCAAGTATGTTAATATGAATTGATTGTAGTGAAGGAGTCCTTTATCAATGTATACATTGAGGAGCTAACCTCTAAAATAAACATATTTAATGATGAATACATGCACATGTTATCCAACATTTTTTACAATCATTAAACAATAACTGTTCATTTTTATTGCAGGTTGCTGCTAGTAGTAAGTATTCACCCTATTATATGTTCTCTATTTGCTACACTAGCATAGCATAATCTACACAGATCGTTGTCGAAATGCTAATAATTCGTTGCATATATATTAAGTCAACTATATTTAAATACTAGACAGCAAATTGAAGGGGAAATTCCTACTGTTCTATTCGGGGAAATTCATACATAATATTATTATACATCTGTCACCGTAACGCCATAAGTTACAGCGTACCGTAATTTTGCGGTATTTTACGGGATATTTTCATACTACCAAATTAGGAAATCCGAATTCCACATATGGAATGATTACGCGCGTAAGCGTCCTCTAATAATAAAAACAAACATGGCTGCCACCAGGATTTGATCGGACTCCACACAAAGAAGCTCGCTGATTATGTTATAAACTTTTTGGATTTCGGCATTCCCATGATGTATCCTTGGAAGGAAAGATACATAATAATAATAAGGTTATTACGAAGATACCTCAAAGTATGCACTCAGACAGTACGCTGTCGCATCGACCTCCGCTGCGCGTCGGTCGATACTCCCGCTGTACTGTCTTCGTGCATACTTTGGGGTATTTTCGTAATAACCTTATAGTATAAAGAAACGGAGACGGGGATGTGGGAACCTGTACAATAATTTATTTTATAATTAAATGCCGTGTAAACAACGATGAGAATCTTTTCAAGGAAACCTTTTATAAGTTTTCAAGATATCATAATGTACTGTTTAGACACATAATGACAACAAGCTTCATTTTTTGAATCAACAAAACTAAGAGCAGCTTGTAATCCCGATTGCCGATTACAGCTGGTAAATGGTAATCAAAACAGGAAAATAGAGAACTAGCCCAACTGGTCATGATTAATCAACAGATTAATTGCCAATGTCAGCTGATAAAATACCGCTACTAGCAATATCGGAAAATTTCCCAGCTGAGCATTCAACTAATATATAATTTAATAGCACAGTTTGAAATACTTGAATGGCACATCTTTCGAAAGTGTTTTATTTTTCAAAATAGCGAGAATTACATTTCTTTCCATGTGACCCCTCTGATACAACCAACTCTTAACTCTAAATAGCATGAATTGTAATGATTCAACTATGGCATAATAACGTCAATAACCTCTCTTAAAATTGTTGAGAAATAAAGAAACATGCTTTTTGACAAAGATTTACGGGAGAAAATAATAATATTTAGTTCTCTACATAGTTCTCAAGAATTAGATGGAGAAAATAGTCACGTTACCAATACATTTTAAGTTAAATAAAGGATTAAATATGATATTGCGGAATTTACGGTCCATACAATTAGTATAAAAGTCTCTGACTTTATTTAATGGTTTTCAATATCATATTCAAAACAGGCGGATTCGTGATTGTGATTTTCATATTTTCAATTCGAAGCGACTAATCTAGACAGGATGAATTGCAATTGTATTTAATTCCCTGGCGATGAGCACAGTCGGTTAATGATATTATGGTGTTAAATATGTTATTAAAGATATTATAAAATCGAATGCAACCCGTTATTCACATACATAATACGGTTTTGATCAGGGATCGAGTAAATATTTAATATCGAGTCGACACGATAATTTAAATGCTAGTCCATTGAAGCTAGCAGAGCCAGGGATGTAATTAAAAAACATACTTGTTTAAAAACATTGAAATGAGATTAAGCGCACTGACGCACGGGTTGTTGTCCGCTCTGATATCAATGATGATAATGCCAATTTATCTAAATGGATTATGCTATACTGAATTGAATGCTGTCTATCACCCTAGTTCTGTTGAGGCCAAATGTTAATCCACAAACACCGACAAGGGTTAGGGATTATAACGAAAATATTTTGCGTTGCCGATGCGTTTTAAACATTACTGTATATAACAAAGTCACATTTGTACTTAAACAGTTCATTTTGTTTGTGTTTTATTATATAGTGTAAATTTTATTTACGAATACATCATTTACTTCGATAACTATCTACACTCCTGACAGCGTTGCAATCTCCATGTATAGGATAAAAAACAGGAGGGCTATCCAAAATAAATTACTAATGCAAACTCTATTTACACACAGACCTATATAGATAGCCTATTAGTCGAACGAGTTCTGCTGTTCTATAAGAACTTATAAGTATTAAAGAGCAATCATGCTGGTAGAAAATGGAAAATTAATGACATCATCACGAAAGTCTAACTAGCAATTATCAAAAAAACCGGACGAAAATATTAATGTGAAATAACGAATTGAACTAAGGTATACCCCCCCCAAAAAAAAATATCACCCCAGATAGGATAAGTATTCTTTATGTACATGGAAATACAGTGTAGCACGATAAGCCGACAGAAAACATCCAATTGTCATATTTTGGGGAATACAAAATGCTAAACGTGAAATCTGGCCTGTTGAACAAACAATTGTACAAAAACTCAACTAAATAGGCTACACAGTTCCCCACAAAAAAGTATCATTCATAAATTGCATTTTCTACACAGTTTCATAACTTTCTGGCTCAAAAATAACAACTGACTACAGCGATTTTACACTCCGCATCACTACGTATCACCACAAACAAATTCGCCACATTTAGTTCACACGGTTTTGAAATTACAGCCGAAATCAATTTACGCAGACAAATAATAATATTAATGAAACAATAGGCTTGTGGTTGCGTCGTTATTATTAATAACATTGCGATTACAACATACTACATGCAGCAACAAACTGCAGTCGGTTTTTAGACACCCCCCCCCCCCCGAAACGTATTTTGTTTATCAAATAAATTATAACCTTATCTTACACGAGAATTGTAGAACCAGTTCAAATATCTAATATCAAAATATATTGTAATCCGGGAGCCAAGTTTTCAAAGTGTTTTTAAGGTTTTGGTGCCCCTATGTAATTTGATTGAGTGACTTCTTGTGGTATTTGCGAGATATGGTGCAAGTCTGAAGTCAGTAACAGAAGCGAAACATGCCTTGAGTTATAGGTATAACTATTTCTAAGGATTATTGTATATGTCAATAGTAATTTAATGTTTAATTCTGTGGGTTAAGTTCAACTTAAAATCAAATAAATGAGATTAAATTATTACTGTTTTGATAAAGTACCCATTTTATGTAGGGTAAAATTAAATTTTGTGATGGGAGTTACAAAAGGTTCAGTTCATCTCCAGTTTTAAAGCTTACCTTTAAACCCAGTACAGCAGAGATTATCAGCTATAGATGCAAGTTTCACAATTTTCTAATAGTGTTTTTTTAAGTTTTATAAGTATATGTATGTATAAATTTCCAGACCGCTTGCAGTCGGTCAGTTTCTAAATTTCTTTGCTGAAATTGCTTCACCAATACACCTCGTTCATTCATCAAGGGCTTCGATTATTGATTTGCATAATATGCATTAGTCATTAAATGACGGCTGTCATATTCTTTAAACAGACATAACAGTTCAGTTGTCAAACCAAGATTTTACCCTGAAGTAAAAATTATGGTCTACCTAATGTGTGTTCGAGGATCTGTGGTTAGTCCAATCCTTGATAGGGAATAGGAGTGACGAAGACTTAGTGTACATTAAATGGTAAAATTAGTTTACTAATTATACAAGTTTTGTTTTGCAACTGCATTAGATATTGATGAGTGTGATTATTACTGTGGTGGTACATGCCGTGCTAAAAAATGTAATAGGGGCGAGATAGCCTCGGAAAACTCGTACTATTATTGGTATTATGGCTGCTCTCACTACTGTGGGGAAGGTCGGGTGTGCTGTGTGCAAGGTAAGTGTTCTGCCTATAAATATTTGAGTTGCAATTGATGCATATTGTATGAGAATTGCAGCATGTACACGTGTTTTCTATTTTAATATGCACATGTTTGGAACATTTTAGGTTGTTATGGACATCACAAGTTGAATAACCATATTTCTATCAAATCATGATGTTAAATTTATGTGGAATAATGGTATTAGATTGATGTTGACATAGTAATTTTTGACAAACTACGGTGCGTTTATTGATGTTGACATCACCAGTAGAATAAACATAATTCATTTAAGCCATAGTTGTATAATAATTAGGAGAAATAATGTTGATTTACTGAAATTCTATGTTTTATACTAAATATATTAGATTACGATTCAGATGTATGTGAATATTATTGTGGTGGTACATGTCGTTCTAAAAAGTGTAATAGAGATGAGATCACCACAGAATCGGCATACTCTTATTGGTCGAATGGTTGTTCTAGCTACTGTGGGGAAGGAAGGGTGTGCTGCATACCGGGTATGTAATCATTCTGTAAATAATTATCACATATATCAGTCATTTGTTAGATGTTCTTGTAAATTCGTCAGGTGGCCATAGCGTGTCATTGTTTAAAAATTTCGTCTACCCGTGAACCTTTGCTTTCTTAGCGCGTGTTATCATCGCTTGGGACTCAATTCCCGTGCGTGCGTAGGTGACGACCCTCCCGCTTTAATTACTATGAATAGCGATATCGTTGTTAATTATTGTTAGACAAAATGATTGTTTTTTTATTGGCTTCAAGTCTTATTCAAAATTTGTTTGATTAAAAAAGTGCAAATGATTGACTTTGATGCGCCAATGGCATGCATGCAATTGTAGTTAATAGTAATGGTTGATTCACTAAATCTACGTCTTATTAAGAACCTTATGATGTATGTGACCATGAATGCGGAGGAACATGTCGTGCTAAAAAGTGCAATGCAGATGAGGAAGTATCTGATTACAGTTACTGCAATAGCTACTGTGAAGAAAAGAAACGACTGTGCTGTGTGCAATGTGAGTGCCCTTTGTTGAGTTCGATTCACTTAGACTGGGTAGCCCCTTTAGTTACATAACTATCATTTTGACATGATAACAGACATATGACAATATCTAAAGACCGTGAATCACTAAATAAAATAGTGAATCCAAGTTTGCAGTGATGATTACACATTTTGCTTTCATAGTATTATATTTAATTTAGTTCATTGTTATTTGACGTTTTGTGAGTTTTGTATCAAAATGTGCGAGTAGAATTTGGATCAATAATACAATTTTGAAAATGCGCCAAACCACTGTATTACAAACTTGGTAATTTGTTCTTATCACAGGGGAATGAACCGTGTAAAACAAGTTCAAAATGCACTGTGAGTTTATGTATAATAATGTAATGACAGTTAATGATTTGACAAAAATGCAAATATTAATGTCAAGTTTAATTTGCCATTGAAGAAGGATGGTTCATGTTAGTTGCCACAAATCATGAAAGACGCTCAAATATGTATTTTTTATTCACTTTCCCAATTACAAAAAAACGTATTGATTTAAAAAATAATTCAAATTTATTCTTACAGGTTTATTGTTGATAATGTGTTACATAATCAACTATGTCAGATTTGAATTTTCGAATAGGAATTCTGATGAGTAAATTAAGATGAATTTTAGTGATTTTTTTTTTTCATTTATTTTCGTGACCCCCTCGTTTCATTTTCTACCCTATTATTGTTTAGTTTTGTTTTTATGTGCTACCATATACCTAAGTATTGGATTTTATGACACAAGCATGGTATGTTACATACAATGTTCATATTTTAATGCAACTATATAATTATGTTTATATTTTTTTCAGAGGAATCAGCTCAACACAACAAGAGAGCACTGTTAACATTA
This sequence comes from Saccoglossus kowalevskii, assembly GCF_978046115.1. Lineage (NCBI taxonomy): Eukaryota > Metazoa > Hemichordata > Enteropneusta > Harrimaniidae > Saccoglossus > Saccoglossus kowalevskii. The sequence continues at coordinate 30,326,880 of NC_140656.1, forward strand.
GCTCTAGCAATAAATCAGATTAAAATAAATAGTTTTTTAGTGATTTTTTGTGAATGACTGTCATACTGCAAAAAAATATTTTCACACTCTTGTGCGAGTTCTGGATACTGTATGACGATGCTCCCATTCTGGGCTAGTATCATTGTCATTTTTCAGAGAGCAGAGACCCATTTATACAGGGGACGCTCCAGTAGGACATTGTTAAAATTGCCCGATTGGCATATCAAAATCCTGTATTGAAACAGAACATATTCTGTATTCACTTTCATAAACAAAAGAAACAGTCTGATCCAAACAACCTGCGTCTTTGAAAATCAAGTCTTATCGCCCTTGTGTTTCCGAGCGAAAATACGTGGATGCCAAAAACAACCGATTTTTGCCAAATCTTCTGAGATTTTTTGATATCATTAATTCAGTCCAGCGGTTAGATAGGATATTTATTAGAGACACTCGGAGAACCAAAACTGACGATGTAAATCAATCTGGCGACGAAAAATCAGCGATAATAGCCAAGGGGGTGAGAGACTGAATTTTAAAAACATATTTTATATATAGGGTATATAATAAATCATTTATAACAAGCCCCTTCCAGATTTTTTTTAATGAATTCATTACCCCAGGTGTAAACAGATGGTGACAATTGTGATTTTCATTTATGAATTCATTACAATAAATACATGATAATTTCTCTAACAATACTGATATCGGTAAAGCAGCAGTTTAAATAAGAAAATTTTTTCAACTATTTTTTTTTATTTTATTTTTTCAAGTACGTCAGTCACTGACATGGGGGTAGCAAAGACATACTTGTAGTTTTTTAGGTAAGATGATATTTGTGTGTCACGTAACTCCTTGTATTGTATAGAAGGGCAATGGACCAGTGACCTACATTTGTAATTAATGTATATATACATATACTTAACAATATGTTGCTTTCAACAACAAACAACCTGTTGAGCTCAGTCAATGGAGTGAGCTGAGAATTCATTCAAAAATCTAGTCAATCTGAAAACCGTGAGTTGGGATCATGGGTGTTGCTGCTTAAAAATAAAAATGTACCATTTTTAAATAGTGGAGGAACATTGTGCTCTTGAGTCATGCTGGAACAACCTATTTCTTGAAAAATGAAAAAACAGTTCTCTTCTATGAATGAATGAGTATTGTTGAGAACAAAGAAACTAGTAAGCGGGTACTGTTTTGGAACCAATGAAAAATACTTTCTCAGTAAACAAGCATTGTTGAGAACAAAGACTCTAGTAAGCGGGTATTGTTTGAAACAAATGAAAAATACTTTCTCAGTAAACAAGCATTGTTGAGAACAAAGAAACTAGTAAGCGGGTACTGTTTTGGAACCAATGAAAAATACTTTCTCAGTAAACAAGCATTGTTGAGAACAAAGAAACCAGTAAGTGGGTACTGTTTGGAACAAATGAAAAATACTTTCTCAGTAAACAAGCATTGTTGAGAACAAATAAACTAGTAAGCGGGTATTGTTTGAAACAAATGAAAAATACTTTCTCAGTAAACAAGCATTGTTGAGAACAAATAAACTAGTAAGTGGGTACTGTTTGGAACAAATGAAAAATACTTTCTCAGTAAACAAGCATTGTTGAGAACAAAGAAACCAGTAAGTGGGTACTGTTTGGAACAAATGAAAAATACTTTCTCAGTAAACAAGCATTGTTAAGAACAAATAAACTAGTAAGCAGGTACTGTTTGGAACCAATGAAAAATACTTTCTCAGTAAACAAGCATTGTTAAGAACAAATAAACTAGTAAGCAGGTACTGTTTTGGAACCAATGAAAAATACTTTCTCAGTAAACAAGCATTGTTAAGAACAAATAAACTAGTAAGCAGGTACTGTTTGGAACCAATGAAAAATACTTTCTCAGTAAACAAGCATTGTTGAGAACAAATAAACTAGTAAGCAGGTACTGTTTGGAACAAATGAAAAATACTTTCTCAGTAAACAAGCATTGTTGAGAACAAAGAAACTAGTAAGCAGGTATTGTTTGAAACAAATGAAAAATACTTTCTCAGTAAACAAGCATTGTTAAGAACAAATAAACTAGTAAGCGGGTACTGTTTTGGAACCAATGAAAAATACTGTCTCAGTAAACAAGCATTGTTAAGAACAAATAAACTAGTGAATAGTACTGTTTGGAATTAAGAAAGAGTATTTTCCTAGTAATACTGAACAAAAACTGTCCAATGTCGAAGGTTGGCAGACTCTTAACTACCGTTAGCTTCCTCATAGCCGTACTTTAACTATACAACAATGGTAGTCTATAGTTGTTACCATAGTAATTACAATTGTTATCTGGTTACAAATCTTGCAGAGGCCCACCCATGATAACTATTAACATTAGAGAACTGCATGTGTCTTCACAAAATTAACAAACCTGATGGAGATTCACCCAAGGTACCTACATGCTAAGTGTCAAATTCATTGAGCTGGTAGCTTTCAATATGAATTCTAAAATAGCATCTTTTTGTCAAAAATTACCAAAAAAAAAATTCAGGACAGCATTCTGCTACGTTTGCATCTTTATTATTGAATGCAGGGGAACTGGACTCAATTAGTGGTCAATATGTACCACAATTTAGGTAATATTGTTGTATTTTAGACAAAGAACTGAACAATACTGGAAATATTTGATGCCCTGTAACACACAAGTCTATGCTGTCACCATGCATCAGTACATTTATTATGTTATATTCATAACAGCCAAACTAACAATATCTTGAAATGTTTGAAACACAGTGTTTGAATTTAATCTGTGGAAAAGGGGACAGCTAATTGCATATAATTACTGTATGTAATTTGCATATTAATGCAATCAGAGGCAAATGTAAAAATAAAATAGGTACTTTTATTTGAAGCCCATCCTCAAACAATGTAAAGTATGATACTGATATTCTTGAATTCTCTTCACAGATATATATACATTGTAACCTTTCTGTAAAAACAAATTTAATTATTAAACAGGAAATATTGCCAAACTACCAATCACTGTCCATCATGATACATGTAGAAGAAAGGTGTATCATGTATTTTTCTCTATAAGAGAAACAAGTGTTGCATTTCTAGTCTTGCATTCAATCTTTTACAATTTGTGTCAAGTAATTTCAGTCAGTTCAGTTGTATATACAGTTTGGATATGCATTGGCATATTATTATAGTTGTAGAATTAAAGAAATAAAAAGACAATGTTTTGAAATCAAAATAACGATAAAAATCTGTTAGCTGCTAATAACAAACAAGTTGTTTGTTTTTACATTCCTGGTACAGTACTGTACATCAATTAAGAAGCTGAGAAAATTCAAGAATGAGAAGATATTTTTGTTCGACATGCATTTTGCGGGTGCCAATCATTTTATGCATATGATTATTGTTTTGTTTCTTCATTCAGACAGTTAGTTTTTCTTGATAACCATTTTATTGTAAAAGTTGTACTGTCAAACACCCGTCCCAACAACTGACACTGGTTCTTTGTTTAATGCCTGTTAATTAAATACAGTGTCTCAATAACGTTGTCAGGACATCTTTCAGAACTCAGTTTTCATCAGAAGTAAACAAAAAGCAGAACAACAAAATGAAGCGATGTTGGAATAAATGATGATACTCATCCCTATAAAATCGATAGTAAAAAACAATCACACATGTCCATGTCTGTCACCATATGTTAATGCATCCAATTATGTTGTAGTCATGACAGCAAAACTAACAATGTCTTGAAATGTTTGATGCACAGCAACACACATAGCCAAATCCACATTTGATGTTTTCAGAAGATGTTCTGATATTTGCTGCTCCCTGTTTTCTCTACCAATGACTGCATGTGAGCTGCCATTCAGTCCTACCAAATAAACAGAGTATGAGCATCAATATTATACAATCACAAGTTCATTATAATACTACCTATGATTAAATAAAAAGAGAAACTGGCATAAAAAACAAAATAGCTACCAGTCACCCTTATCGTTTAAATCACAAAAAATTAAAGCTGCAAGCGACATTAAGTTGATTGCTTGAAGCATTCGTGAGAAACCAAATTTGTGGTCATCTTTGTCAAAAACCAAAGATGGCAGCCAAACCATGTGACTTGTCAACATTTTTTTTTTTCACTTTTCTCGTAAAAAGCTGTGACCATTAATGCAATATGCCAAATATGAAGTGGATCAGTGATGATGTAAGTTTTTTGTTGTTGAGGGTTTGAGACTATGGCTTTATGTGCTGATGCATACCAATGGGAACTGGTGCACTTTAAAATAGTGACCGGTCCAACGTTTTGGCAGTTATCTTATTTGGAAATTTTGTATCGCTTCTCACTCAACAGTTTAAGTTCAAACTACTTGAGATTACACAACTAGTTGCATACTAAGCACATGCAAAATGTTGGCTCATTTTGTCCAGTGGCCATTGAGAAGAAGTTGATTAAAGGATCCAATATGGGGTATTGTGGGTAATTTCTTTTTTTTAAGAATTGTGGTTACAGTTATGAAAATTGGTGAGCACATGGCCAGTTGCTTGACCTTCAGAATTTGGCTATCTGGTCAAAAACTTTGGCCGCTACAGCATCTTGTAAAATCAAATAAAGATTAGAAAAAGTTCCAGTGTGCTGAAATTATAGGAGATATAAAGTTAAAATATGGAGTTTTTAAAATTATTTCAAAATTTAAGACTTTATTTTCAAGCAAGAAACTTATTGAATAATATAGGCCTGCTATTTGCGATGCACAACGTGAAATCAATGCAACTCACAATATTGATTCAATTTAGAACATTCACGGAAAATAAGTTTGATTGTACATCATTCTGTGATTTGCAGTGTGATTTATTTCTGAGCACCTGTGCCACAAGTACAGTTTAAATAAGTCAGAAATTGGCTCATAAAACCTAGATACCGATAAATTAGTATGCACGGTTTTCAACATTAAACTAAGTTTCATTAAAATGTGATGATTAGTACTTGAAATATTGGTAGAACGTTCAAATATTTATTATATGCAGGGCTGCATAATGTTCCAAAGCATCTATCTACCGAGTTTCAGTGAAATATAATGAATATGCAAATTAAGATGACAATATGTACAGATTTTATAAACCAAAACTAATCAGGTCAATTAAAATCTGTTGAACAGTTCTTCAGATATTCATGGAACAGACATGCATAAATGCACATATACAGACAGACATACATACATACATACTGGGTAACTGCAAATACTGCCATTATTACATATATTTATTTAATATGCAACCTGTTAATTTTGCTAGTATGTGACATACAAGTCATCTTCGGTAAATTGTTACATAGGATATATGAGAGCTATGTCCATTGTAACACATTATGTAATTGATTATTAATGAGTTTAACTTACCTAACTGTTTGAGTGGTTTATTTGTGACGACAGAAGAATGAGAGTTACATATCCTACCCATCTGTTGTAACATAGATGTGATGTCATCATACAACGGTGGGAAAGCTTGACATATTCTAACTAAGGCTGGTAATGTAGGCAGAAAAAAACGACTTCGTTTATCACTTGGTAATACTGCAATACAGATCAGAAACATGAACAAATTAGATAAATTGAAATCAAGAGAAAACTTACATTTTGTAGCAGTACAATGTTCTTTTGGTAAAGATTGTTATTTGGAACACGGCTAATTAACAATGCTTTCTGTTTTGATACAACTCTGACTGATTGGGATTTTTAATTTCACCTTAATTACAAGATGATCATATTAAAGTAAGGCTGGAGCTATGAGCATTCAGGTGAAATCTCACATTGTCTCATGTGATATTATTCACTCAGTGTCTCTAATATTGCATGTATTTTTATTAACATTCAACAAGTCTATCATTTTTGTTTTATGAAAAGCTGTAAGTTATGTAAAAGTATTTGATGTATAAAAGGTATACAAATGTATAAATGAGATTATACCCAATTTTTTTTTTTTATTTATGCTGTAAAAAGCATTTTTTTTTAGAAAAAGGATAATTTTTGGAACAATTTCCATAGAAATTCATTATTTCATACAAAATTTTAGTATTTATCACAATTTTCCTATTATTACAGCATATGAATTTCTCACCATATGTAGCCAAACAAAATTCTGTGATAAAACCTTTTTAAACATAAAATTGAAATATTTCATTGTCATGTATGATTTGTGTGAAGGGTTTGCTAATCATATATTGTTTTATGAACAGCATAAACCATATTGTAAATTCTAAAATATGATCACCAGTCTCAATAGTAGCAAACTGCTTTAAAATGCAGAAAACTGTTTTGTAAAAAAAAAATATGAAACACGAAAGATATGTGAAGGTATAAGACAAGATGAACTGCTCGTAGCTTGTAGACATGATCTTTATATCATATGCAGCTATGTAGTGTGGTGGTGTAATTAGGAAGACTATAACGTTCATGAATTAGCTAACCTGTGAGAAGAGTGGACATCACGTTAATAGATAACCTTGCTACGCTTAGAGACTTTGGAAGTGCATACTGCAAACATAAATAAGAAACCAACTCTATGGCGAACACCTGAAAAAAAAATCAATATTAGCATAAATGTTGTATGTAAGAGGCATAATTTATAAATGATCCAGTTTCAACCCAAATGTGTGAAACGCCAATGCAAGGTATGGGTAAGCTGCAGCCATTACATCCAATCTTAGATCAATCTTTTGATCATGTATGACCATACTAACATAGATCAGTCTTTAAATCAATGAAAGCTTAGAAAGAACTCCCATGTGCTGAGAGTATTGGAGACACATTAAATATAATTTGAAATTACTTAGCTGAAAACTAATTATGCAAATCAGAAAATTAACATGAACAGATTTGATTGTAAAACTAATGAGGTCTGCGCAATGTAACAAAAACTCTATGTACCAAGTTTAATTGAAATGTGATTAGAACCAAAAAATTATGAATTATTATGCTAATTAGGGAAATAATATGAACAGAGTTTTACCCCAAACTAATTAGGTTTGTACATTGTCCTAGAGCATCTTTGTACTAAGTTCATTCAAATGGAAATTAGTACTTTAGATATCAGTGTGAAAGCTTAAAATTGGTTAATTATGCAAATTGGGTAATTAATATGTACAGATTTTAACCCACAATTATCCAGGTCTGTCTATTGTCCTACGGCATCCATGTATAAACATTCATTGATATGTGATCATTAGTACCTGAGATATCAGTGTGAAAGTTGGAAATTGGTTAATTATGCAAATTAGGTGATTAATATGCACAAATATTTACCAAAAACTAATTGGGTCTCTGCATAGTTCTAAAGGATCTATGTACCAAGTTTCATTGAAATGCGATGATTAGTACTTGAGATACCTGTGGAAAAGCTGAAAATTAACTAATTATGCAAATTAGGTGATTAATATGCACAAATATTTATCCGAAACAATCAATCTCTGCATAGTCCTTGAGTATGTAAGTACCAAGTTTCATTGAAATGCTCACTACTTGTATCAAAAGCTGAAAATTAATTAATTATGCAAATTAGGTAATTATATGTACTGATATTACCATAAAAACTATCAGGTCTGTGCAGTGTCATATGACATCTATGTACCAAGTTTCATTGAAATGTGATGATTAGTACTTGAGATATCAGTGAAAAAAACGAAAATTGACTAATCATTATGCAAATTAGGTAATTAGTATCCACGGATTATTACCAAAAACTAATCAAAACCTAGCATTAGGTCAGAGCATCTATGTACCAAGTTTCATCAAAATCCAATGAGTGGTTGTTTAGATATCAGTGGAACAGTCATGGAACCACTAAAAAATAGCTAATTATCATGCAAATTAGGTAATTAATATGCACAGATTTTTACCAAAAACTAATCAAATCTGCGCATATGTTCAGAGCATATATGTACCAAGTTTCATCAAAATCCAAAGAGTGGTTCTTTAGATATCAGTGGAACAGTCATAGAACAGCTAAAAATTAGCTAATTATCATGCAAATTAGGTAATTAACGAGCATGGATTTTTACCAAAACCTAATCAAATCTGCGCATTGGCCCAGAGCATCTATGCACCAAGTTTCATCAAAAACCGATGTATGGTTCTTGAGATAGCAGTGGAACAGTCGGACACAGATACACACATACACACATACACACACACATACAGACACACTAACTGCAAAGACTCCCATTTTGTGCTTCGCACATGGTAGTCAAAAAGTTCAAACAGAATTATAAATTATATCATATCCTCTACATGTTTTTTTTAATATACGTTAATGCCACTCATGCAATATAAAATCCATGATTATACGATAAAAATAATTTGTACATTACCTGTTTTTCCATGTGAGGCTGACTGAGTAACTCAGCTATGAAATCAAGACATATATGCATGGATGGAATGCCAGCTACTGTCACTGGTAATAATTCACTATTATAACCCTATGGAGATAAGATATCATGACAAAATCAGATAAGTTCAAATATCAATTTAAAGGCAATGGAGATTCAATTCAAATACACTTTTTGATGAGTTAGAAGGTACAGATAAAGAATCACCCAAATGCTCAAGAATGCATCATACAATTGAAGACACTGACAGCAGTGAATCAGATGAGTCAGGACATGTGTTGAAGACAGGAGTGACTCAGATGAGTCAGGACATTTGTTGAAGACAGCAGTGACTCAGGTGAGTCAGGACATGCGTTGAAGACAGGAGACTCTCAGGTGAGTCAGGACGTGTTGAAGACAGGAGAGTCTCAGGTGAGTCAGGACATGTGTTGAAGACAGGAGTGACTCAGGTGAGTCAGGACATACGTTGAGGAGAGGAGACTCTCAGGTGAGTCAGGACGTGTTGAAGACAGGAGTGACTCAGGTGAGTCAGGACGTGTTGAAGACAGGAGTGACTCAGGTGAGTCAGGACGTGTTGAAGACAGGAGTGACTCAGGTGAGTCAGGACATGTGTTGAAGACAGGAGACTCTCAGGTGAGTCAGGACATCTGTTGAAGACAGGAATGACTCAGGTGAGTCAGAACATACGTTGAACAGAGGAGACTCTCAGGTGAGTCAGGACGTGTTGAAGACAGGAGTGACTCAGGTGAGTCAGGACATGTGTTGAAGACAGGAGACTCTCAGGTGAGTCAGGACATCTGTTGAAGACAGGAGACTCTCAGGTGAGTTAGGACATCTGTTGAAGACAGGAGACTCTCAGGTGAGTTAGGACATGTGTTGAAGACAGGAGACTCTCAGGTGAGTTAGGACATGTGTTGAAGACAAGAGACTCAGGTGAGTCAGGACATGTATTGAAGACAGGGTTGACTCAGGTGAGTCAGCACATGTGTTGAAGACAGAAGAGACTCAGGTGAGTTGGGACGTGTGTTGAAGACAGGAGACTCTCAGGTGAGTTAGGACATGTGTTGAGGACAGGATTGACTCAGGTGAGTCAGGACACGTGTTGAAGACAGAGGAGACTCAGGTGAGTCAGGACGTGTTGAAGACAGGAGTGACTCAGGTGAGTCAGGACATGTGTTGATGACAGAAGAGACTCAAGTGTGTTGGCGACAGAAAAGACTCAAGTGAGTCAGGACATGTGATGAAGACAGGAAAGAATCGGATGAAGTCTATGCTCACAAACAAAAAAGTGTTTACCTGAAAGTGGACTAACTTGGCAATATTGGGGTCAGCAATAAACATCTGATGTAAAAGTGAACAAACTTGACATTGAACTTCACGTAGTACACTTAAAGAACCATCCACAACCTAAAATATAGAAATTGAATAAAAGTACCAATCACCAATGAAAATGCAACCATGTATCTGTGATGTAAATGAGTATAAGGAATTGATCTTGTATGGTCTGTAATCATTCGTCATAAAAAAACACTGTTCAAACAGCATTGCTAATAACTTTGTACATCATTTTGACTTAATGACTTATTAAGTGTGCATTAAACAGGTGAAATACCACATGTTTACATGTACCTTCTCGGCAGATATTGGTAGACATATCTCCAGCAGTATCTGTATTGCTGCACTCTCCTGAGCCGATATTAATGCATTTTTCAATTCCTCTCTTTCCACATCAGTCATCATAGGGTTTGTCGTCATATCCGATTTCTTATTTAGATTGGGAGTTGATTGCAGATGGTTAATGAGGTAAGCTTTAGAAGCAGCTAAGTACGAAGTCAGTATTTTCAATACTATGTCTAATATTGGTGGACATCTAAATTAAACACATGAATGCCTTGGAATTATACATGATAATCAGAGCAAGATTCTATGGTTTGTCTATATGGAGTGTGATTAATACAAAAGTACAGTACAGTACAGTGAAAGTACAGCAGAATACACCGCATCTCGAATACACCGCATCATTTCATATCAAAGAAAGAACGTGCAACAAACCGGCATGGAATTTAGGTTGGATACCCCATTGCCCATTAATATGTTCAAACACTGAGTATAGTATTACGCCCAAGTAACGCGTGTCAGTGTAGAACGCGCCCTGAGAACGCGTGTCACTATTTGTTTGAAATTAAAATAATCAGACGTCTAATCTGAGTCACTGTCAAAATGAATAATTCGTGGACGTTTATTTGGGACCACCACAGAACCAGAACTTGAACTGGATGACTATGATACACAGCTTATGATGAAGTTAAAAGTTCCTCCAAAAATTGTGCACTGGTAAACATGCTGTGCAACTGCGGTACTCCACTGACGAGGTGACTTTCGTCGACAGCGGTCGTTGCTGAGTTGCACGCTACAACTTCGTGTGTGATATTGCTTGCTAGTCGTGGATTGACCGAGTCTTGGTTACCGGTTAAAATGTTGCTCATTTGGCATTGGTAATCTTTATTTGGAACTGAGTAACGCCGCAACGTCACCAGCAGAGACCTCCTAGTATCTCGATGTTGATGATTGCGGTTCAATAGTACATGTGTAATCGCTGATTTTACGGCGGGTGGATCTTCCGAGAGCCGTTCAAGGTTTATAAAACTCAGTTTCCAGGTGGTCAACATACATTAAGTTCTCCCAATCGTAGTATTCCATGAGATGTACACCTAACATGCCAAAAACGTTGCTGAACGATTTGAATCTTACAAAAATAGCAGACGAAAATGTGTTTACAAAATAAAAATAGTTCAGTAGCCAATGGAAATACCATGTTCATTTGCATATAGACCGTGAAAATACCGAAAACATTATTGCATGGGTGATATGCAAATTAGTTTTTGTCAAAATAAGTGACTGCCAAAGAGGATCGTTACTGTTGTTCAAATTTCATTCCACTCGGCAAGTATATTCATGTACCCCAAGAGAAAAATATCGCACTTCTTAAATATTGTTTATTTCTGCTATGTTTCGAAAAACAGTACTCCTAAAGGAACTAATTTGTTTGCTTTCAAACTCATTTGCATATGAGGTGTAGAAATACCGATTTTGATTTCAGGGACGAATCAAAATAAACTGTAGTACATATGTAATAAGATGGATTATTTTATAAACAGTTATCAAATTGCCAACTTTCAAATCGCAGTGACTTTTGAACTTCTGGCGTCAACAAATTATATATTCTAAAACACAAAATACACCTCATATGGATGACCACGATTTGCCAAAAAAATTACTGTAAAACATGTTGAAAAAGCGACATGCAATTTTAGCGAATTGTGGTAAAATGACGTAATAGCAAATGTTGATTTAGCGAATCTCTCTTGTCATTGTTGACTTCCTGTTTTCGCAATACTTGTCTGTCGCATGCTAAAACAAATGCACAGTTATCACCTCCATAAAAACAAAGAACAAGTGTAATAAGGAAGCGCCCCAGATTTTTATGTTCCAGATTACTGTATACAAATCCCCAAGCCTTGGTCATTTTGAATTTATAATATAGTCATTAGCGACATCTTAAATTAGCAAACCAGTTCTCTCGCTAAATTCGCGAAAAGGACATGTTTTACAGTAATCAGCTATAATACAAGTCAATTTACTTTTTCTATCAACTTATAGTCTTAATACTCTTAGGTCTAGTAATGGAGAATTTGAAACAACCACAGCATTACAAACTTCTACATGTACAATGTATGAGACAAATTTCATTGGATGCAAGTATCTTAAATTTGAAACAACCACAGCATTACAAACTTCTACATGTACAATGTATGAGACAAATTACATTGGATGCAAGTATCTTAAATTTGAAACAACCACAGCATTACAAACTTCTACATGTACAATGTATGAGACAAATTTCATTGGATGCAAGTATCTTAAATTTGAAACAACCACAGCATTACAAACTTCTACATGTACAATGTATGAGACAAATTTCATTGGATGCAAGTATCTTAAATTTGCAACAACCACAGCATTACAAACTTCTACATGTACAATGTATGAGACACATTTCATTGGATGCAAGTATCTTAAATTTGAAACAACCACAGCATTACAAACTTCTACATGTACAATGTATGAGACACATTTCATTGGATGCAAGTATCTTAAATTTGAAACAACCACAGCATTACAAACTTCTACATGTACAATGTATGAGACAAATTTCATTGGATGCAAGTATCTTAAATTTGAAACAACCACAGCATTACAAACTTCTACATGTACAATGTATGAGACAAATTTCATTGGATGCAAGTATCTTAAATTTGAAACAACCACAGCATTACAAACTTCTACATGTACAATGTATGAGACACATTTCATTGGATGCAAGTATCTTAAATTTGAAACAACCACAGCATTACAAACTTCTACATGTACAATGTATCAGACAAATTTCATTGGATGCAAGTATCTTAAATTTGAAACAACCACAGCATTACAAACTTCTACATGTACAATGTATGAGACAAATTTCATTGGATGCAAGTATCTTAAATTTGAAACAACCACAGCATTACAAACTTCTACATGTACAATGTATGAGACAAATTTCATTGGATGCAAGTATCTTAAATTTTTCCCACAATGCAATGTGCATTCATGGTACAAAGTATTGAGAATTTTATGAACTTGAAGGAAACTAGTTTTAAATTAATAATACCTGAATATTCGTGGATCACATCGCAGTACAATTAGTGGATCTACAGTAATATCTTGTTGACCATAGGCACCTGCTCTTTCTCTGTTCACAGCTAATGAATTTACTGTCATTACATGTAACCTGTTAAGTAGAAATAAATAAATAGTGATTACATGACAGAAATAATAAGTTTAAAAAGTGAAGAGTATCATGGCTTGAAATACAATGAAATAAACAACAATTAATTTGTCAATTTGTAATAATAGGTTACATATATTCAACAAAATGACTTTCATGTTCCCAGACAGCATTTCTTGAAAGACTTAATTGAGAATAAACAGCGTCCGGATAACTTTCGGAAATTCCGTCGCGTTTCGGAAAGATTTAATTTTCACAACTTTTGAATATTTATTCATACTTTTAGGCTAGTGAGGAGGTTATAATAATTTTTCATTTCACTTTAACTCTGTTTTTTTCACCCCTCAGACCCCTTTGAAAAGTCACTTCTGGCCATTGTAATGGCCACTATTTTCTTAATGGCCAGAATACCAACCAGAAATTTTTTAATGGTCAAAATATTGACCAGTATTTTCAAACTGGTAGTTATAATGACCACTATTTTTACACTGGTCAGAATAATAGTAATTTTTTATTTAATGATGGAGTGGGTGACAATCTATTTTTTTAATGGGTATTATAATGATCATTTTATTTTTCATTACATGAATAAAATGGTCATTTTTTTTTTCATGTCACAGATAATACCCGGTAATAGCACATGGGGATTGACAGCTCTCCTCTTTTTCTCTCACTCGCTTCAGTTTGCTTCAATTTTAAGCCAGTACAATTGTAGGTAAACGTAAAATACAAGATTTTGAAAAATTTGAAATATGGAATTATAATAATAAAGATAATTTATTGCATCCTTAGAAATACAGTGTTTCCATCAGTTTATAGCAACAAAAGTAAGATATTAAAAAACAAAATAACAAAATAACTATAGCAAATAATAAATGATAGATTTTAGTGTTTTTGTTAAGTATCTTTCTCGTTTCTCATTAAGAACGAGCTGTCTATCTTGAAAAAATATGACGTTTTGGGTTAATTTGTTTTTAAAATCACAACAAATCATGCACTTGATACTGTTGACTTAATAATATATACTAGTAGTATAATGCAATAGGTTATTGAACATAGAAGATGACTCGTTTTCAAAATTCGGTCTAGACCCTTATCACGGGTGCTAATGAAGTGTGTGCAAACATTGAGCCCAGGCTAATCACCCAAAATACCATTGTACTTGATGTCCATTTGAAAATTTAACTATTATATTCATAACTATTCTTATTCATAACTATACTAAACTTGACAATCAATACAAGCACATTCTGTGACATTATTCTTGAGATAAAAATGGACTGACAATGAGACTCTGTACTACATCCTGTTCTTATAAAGGCAATGTCCAGCATTTTAATACCTTGAACAAACAAACAAGACATTCACTACTGAACCTTCGAAAAGGGTGCAACCCCAAAAATACTCAGTTACTCCAAAAAGTCACAGGGAGTTACTCCAAAAAGTCACATAAACAGCGAGTTATTAATCCGAAAATGAGGCTGTCTTTATGAGTGGGGTTATAAACATAAACAAAATTCCCATTTTAATAATGACAAAAAACTAAAGTTTAGTCTTCAAATACACCCAAACTATAACATTTTAAATTGAAATACTTAACCAGTAACTTTTCATAACATGTGTTATAAACTGTAGAAGTTTATGTTGAAGGGTTGATGGAAGGTGATTTTAAAGTGGCTAAGACACAGTCAACTAAAAAATACCCATGATGCTCTGCTTTATTTTTATATTTTGCTATTTTCTCTATTATGAATGGTTTAATGTGATATGAAAATTATCTGTGAAAATATTCCACGACTACTGCATGTGTACAAAACGGTGTTGGGTGGTTCAGTAAGTTATATGGGGGGGGGGTCCTAGCATAGAGCTCCATGTGTGTAGCTAGCTGACTTAGCAGTGAATGGCATGTTTGTTTGTTCACGGTATTATAATGCTGTACAATAATAGTGTTCATGCTACATGAAGTACTGGCTAAGATTTTAGCTGATGTTTTGACTAGACCATGGAACTATAAACCCCTTTATAGTTCCATGACTAGACCCAATTGCATCCATGCATTGGGAGGGCCAGTCCTTAGCACGGGCTAAGGGGCGCTGTTTACGAACGCAAAATTTCTGCTGCTGACATGTTTCATTCTAATTTATGAAGCGAAGTGCACTGGAACACGAGCGTAGACAGACCGATTTATTTGGATGCACAGGAACAGTATATAACGGTGTTACAGAATGCAGAGTTTTATTAGTGCATGTTGTAGACACAGGGGCTTGTCGACTCGCCAAGGGGCTTTCGCGCTCGCCAAGGGGCTTTCGCGCTCAGTCGACAAGCCCCTGTGGTTGTAGACAGCAAACTAAATTGGCGTTGTTGTATGCTCTACTACAGCGACCCAATCAGTGTGGAAGCGTGTACGGAGTAATTAATGACTGGTGGGATACTAGTTGACGACTTCCCCAGAAGTCGAAGATATGGTGTTTCGCATGCGCACGCATGCCGTTTTGGAGTGTAACGTAAATTGCACATGTGATATTGCTTTTGAGTGTACCAATCAACATCACAAAAATTCCCTTCTAACAACTATCAGCAAACTAGTATCGGAAGCACCACAATGGTTTAAAAAAAAAAACAATTGAAAAAACTGGTGATGATATTAATAAAAAAAATAAGCATTATAAATCAATAAAACATGGAAAAGGAATGAAAAAAAAAAAATATTAAAGGCCCAGGTATACTTTAAATACGCTCCTAAACAACAGGGATTATTTCCTTGCTTGTCCTGCTGTAGTAAACAGCTCCAGCCAAGCTCCAGTAAAAACGCGTTTTCTCGAACTTACATGTCTATTATGTCGTGCCAAAGTGGATGCATGTGACTATGAATATCACAGCAGTGACTGTGTGTAGTATTTATGACAATAAATAGTGTACGAGCTGAGATTTTGGCGGATAAAAGTAAAAAACATGAACCGGGGAAAGGGATGCGCGACTCATCTTGAATAATTACTACTGTCAATCAAAGTCACGTGATGTTGGACCGCTGAAACAGGATGCGTCATAGGCTATGCAAGTGTTTAATACCATGCATTAGAATAGCCACACCTCCAATTCACACTTGCCCAGGGCAAGTGAATTGGGCCTTTAAGGGAGAAAAATATATGGTGGTTTCGATAATTTGTGGTTGGTTTATTTAGGTTAACAGTGTAGTTATAGAACTGTACCATTGCTGTTTAATTGTTTGTTCATAATTGCTGCCTCCCTTGGGAAACAAGTTTGGGTGTTGTTAGCCAGTGCACAGACCCTCAACACTGTGGCCTGTGCTATAATTGTTGGGCCCTCCTGTGAGTGAACACAATTGGGTATAGCTGATAAGCAAACATTTGGGATTCACTTATATCTTAGCCTGTACTTGGTCAAAGTCCCTCTTATGACTATGACTTGGTGTAGCCTGAAACCAGACTACTGTGGATTAGTGATGTTTTGTAATGGATTACCTCCCTGATGAGTACATTTAAATAACAATGGAAACTAGCATATCACTGGCAACACATATAAGGATTTTGGCAAATTTTCACCGTTTTGTATGAAACTATTTTCACAACAACAATAATGTTTTACAATAAATTATATCAAACATATGTATAATTTAGTAGTATTAAAACTTTTTAAGTTTTTTTGAATTAAGAATGCACCAATCTTACTAGGAATCTATTCAAATCTAACCTAATGTGTGCTATTAATAATGGCTCATCAAAGGTATTGAATTACTGAACACACATCTTTGCATAGTTTCCAAAACTAAAATATTATTTCATGCTCTGCCCCCTCTCATGTAACAGTTTGTTAAGAATACGTACATTATTTAAAATCATTTTAAAAATGTGACTGGAATGTCCAGGCCCAAACTTCTGCTGCTGCAACATCCGACCATTCCTGCATGTACATGCAATTGTTTCTCTGAGATTCTGCATGCAACCAGTTTATTTTTTGAACTGAATAACAGATTCCTAGAAGTTTATTTTGACATTTTCAAATAACACTATATATAATTTAACAATTTCAGGAATAGATTAGATTGCTTGCTATTCCATTAGAAACTCTTACTTCCAAGTGTGATTTTCAACAAGCGTTCATATGTTTAGCTAACCAAAGGGAAACAAAAGCATAGTGACAGGAAGTCAACACAGCAGAAAGTATGACAAAGGTTTACACTTCAAAAATGACTGGAAAGTAAATAATTTATAACCAAAGACCATCTATGCATAAACAACTAAAGATCTGGGAGGTACAGCTTTGCAAAGTAAAAATGTCATATGGGGGTGGGGGGTGGTGAGGGGGGGGGGTTAAAACATTGCTTCAAACACAGTCCCTCTATCACTGTGCTTCAAAACATCATCTTAATTATTCAGCTCAGTGTACAAACACATAAAGTACAGAAATTGGATAATTAATGAAAACATTAGACAAAACAAGAATATGTAAGCAATATTTTGTTTTGTTTTTTAAAAATCATGATGTAGTGCACAGCCATACAGACTGTTTTAGTGGATAATAATATTTTAGGTTTGCAATGTCATACTCCTCCAGATATTCATCAAGTTTTCTTGAGAGGCGATTAGCTTAAGGAGGGGGCTGTGCAAAATGTTTTTTCTCCTCTTTGTTTTTGTGCTATTCTTTTTCTAGTGTAAAATATTTTTTCTCAAAGATGTAGGCGTGTCAAATTTGTTCATGTTTTTGATCTCTACAGGATTTTTTCAATAATATTTTCCTGTTAATTATTATTAAGAAGATGAAAGATTGTGGAGTGAGTGTGGGTGTGTACAAAAGGGTCAGCAAGAAGAACTATATAAGATAGCTGAAAATCATGAAATACCAGTTGAAAGATGTCACTTTTATTTGAGGGAAAACATAAAAAAAGGAATGTACAGTAACTCATGGAACTATAGTTCCATGAGTAACTCTACACACTTGGAACTTTCAAAATCTGTGTGCAAATGTAAAACTGATAAACATGCAAATGCTAAACCATTGCATCCATCAATACTGGTTAAACTTTTTTTTTCCCTTAACGTCCATAAATTCTGGTTCTTCAACTTCTTACGTTCCATTTATATAGTATTTCCTTTTTTTAAATTGTCATTATCTGCAAAAAATAATTCAGATTGCTATTAGCTTACAATGACCAGTTTTTAATTAAGACACTTTGTAATCAATTTTGTAAACAAAAATTTGTGGTGTCTGTGTATTTTGGCATATTTCTGTCCTCACTAATAACAATGTGGATAAAATGACATCTTGTGATATGTCAATTTTTCCCCTATGCAACTCAGATATACTTCCAAAAAGATGATACCCGGTACATTCTGATTGAAAAAATATAAATATCAAATAAAACAGAATAACATCAAATTGTTTCCTAACCGAATATATTAGGGGTTGTGCCATATATACACACAGTTTGTCTCTTGAGAGACTAGGACAGTACACAGTCCCTCTGTGGACAGTACATTGCTGTACTTGGGAACCTAATTTCTGAGAACAATAGGGGGATTTAACTTCCTACAAGAGACAAAAGAAAGTTATGTAACAATGCAGCTGCATGATTTTGTCTTTCAAAGTAGGAAGCTGTGTACATACAAAATTATAGAGTCCCTCCACAATGGGAATGCCACCATGCATGTACAACTTCATCGATCCCCAGGTACTTTCACAAAATAAATAATTGTATTATAATTATGATCCAATACAATACCATATTTGCTCTAAAATTACATTTGTGGATACTAAATCATGAAAATATTACATATTTCGACCATTGAAGATCCCTGTAAATTACCTAAGTGCATGTGCTGCTAATAGAGTAATTATGTTAAGTGTAATATTGTTTCTATATTTTTTTTTCAAAATCAAAAAAATGATATTAAAAATATAAAAACAGTTTAGTTTGAAAAGTGAAATAATGGTATTCAGATGGTTATGATTTAAGCATGACCTTAGAAAACTGGGTCATGCAACTTCTGTCTGAGACAATGTGCAATGTGGGTTATAACCTCCTGTATAATCTCATTAATACATATACATGTACCTAGAAGATTTATACATCTGAAACAGTTTTTACTAGTATTCCCATTAGTCAGTGTATAACAAGTGCACTATGCTATATCTGTTCTAAATATGATGAAAAATCCACTTGTTATAATGACACAAATTTCCACAGGTCATTGTTTACTTTTAGGCAGTTTTGTTTCCTTGCAGAGAAAACTTACCATTTTTGTTTCCCTTTCCTGATTTCATAGTGGAATAAAAATTGTTAATTTTTAGTTTCACTCGCATCAATAGAATGGACTTGGCTATTCAAGTTTTGATCAAATTTAATTTTTCTGATTATATTCCAACCACAAAATTGTCTCATTTTGTGTAGCTACACCCTGGCAGCCATGTTTGGCTTATGAAACAGGAGAGGATGTAACAGTGGTGTTGACATAGATTTATCATCAGTTTCTCTAAGGTGTTAATTTGGGTAGGGGGATTATAACTAAGGTTACATGAAAGGGGTAGCCACAGTAGCATGTCCCTGTTCTCTAAGGTCTATGATTTAAGTAACATTATATAGACTAAATATTTTTTTGTCCAAGTTGAGCAAGAGTACCCATGATCAATTTGGCTGACCCAGAAATGCCTAGGACATTTACTGACTGCATATTACACCTTCATTATATTTTGTTTAAGTCTCGCCCATTTGCCCCCTGTATCTTCAAAAGTAGTGTTCATGCTACACAAAGTACGGGCTAAGATTTAAGCTAATCTCATATGTTTGAGTTCATGCACAGAAGGAAACAATGGTTAGCACGGGGTAAGGAACGCCCAAACTTATTAAGAATAGGCAAAATCTTCAGAAATTTTAACTATGAGTGCTCAGTAAGAGTAAGTAGGAAGGTTAGTTCTACAGCTATAAAACAATACCAAAGCAAATTCAGAAAGTGCAAATTGCAGAATAACAGGAAGTAGCACAGTATCTCATCATCGGTACATTTTTTCTTGAGTCAATCTCTCTATATGTGTTAGCGTTGATTGTCATGCAGGAAATGGCACACCAAAATAAAAAGTTATGAATATAGTAGTAAATCTTCTAAATGAACATTAAATACAATGGTTTTTTTAGCCGAGCTAAGCGTTCATGCTTGTTTTGTTTTGCCTGTGCTAAGGCTTTGGACTGACCAGATTTACTCTGTACCTAGTATTTCTTAGCCTGTATTCATGCACATTTTTTTAGCATAGGTTAAGGTATTGGACCTCTTAGCCTTTGCTAAAGAGCTCTACGTGAATCTACGAATAAGTGTCTTCTGTTTATTTCTACCTTAGGTGCATACATTAAGATTCACTTCCCCTTTATATTGATCTCTACAACTCATTCAAATCAAATCAAAGATGAGCAAAGAATATTAGATTCAATTGAAATTTAGTTTAAATCCATGCTAAATTAAAAGTTATTTTGAGTATGAGTTTTACTTTTTTCTTTTGTGCGCAAAGAAAAATGAACTGTTGCACACTGTAGACATATATCATCTTTACTAGTTTACAGGAAAAAGGGATTCTGGATGGTATTTGATGTTATGGGCATAATATATACATGTATAGTTAATACATGATTACTAAATTAGATTTCCCAGTGTACAGTACACTATTGCTGGTATTGTCTGAGGAGAAAAAAAAAAACAATATACATAGTCTTCAAAAATTTAAAAAAAACAAACATTTTGCAGTCAGTTAAATTATTTTATTAAAATAATTTGAAAACATTGCCATGAATGGAAACAAATTTACGTTGATGTTTTTTTGCAGATTTCAGGAGTTGGAAATAAATTTTGTTTATACTTTTCTTGTATTAACAAACATAGGAGCTAATCCTCATTAACACCTACTTGAGCTTGTTGTTTGACAATTATGAATAATAATGAAGCATTACTTACACAGTGTGCCATGACTGAACAAAAACGAAAGCCCCAAAAAACTATCCTGCTACATAAACAACAACAAAAGTATCTAATATTGTATTGAAGTCATTGTAAAATGGTAAAATAATTACAAATTCATACCTTGATGTGCCAGTTGCAGTACTGCAATCGTCCTATGATTCAACACCATCTAAATACTCCGCAGGTTATGCAGTCCACCAGCAGTCACTGGCATCAGCGTTACTATGAAATTTCACTGGGGATCGAGGCAATATTCGCGAAATTTCATTTAAGTGTACTTGGAAGCGCCAGTGAAACTTGGGAAAAATAAATTCCCACACGTATATTGAGGCTGTTTTCTGGGCCATTATATTTAGAGACATGAACAAAAATACTGGTCATTTTATGTATGTAATGAAAAATAAAATGACCATTATACTGCCCATAAAAAAAAAATGTTCATCAACTCCATCATTTAAAAAGCAATTGTAATTATTCTGACCAGTATAAAAAACATGGGTCATTAAAACCACCATTTTAAAAACACTAGTAAATATTTTGGCCACTTAAAATATTCTGGTCAATACTCTGGCCATTAAGAAAATAGTGGCCATTATAATGGCCAGAAGTGACTTTTTAAAGGGGTCTGAGGGGTGTAAAAACAGTGTTAAAGTGAAATGAAGAATTATTATAACCTTCTCACTAACCTAAAAGCACAAATAAATATTCAAAAGTTTTGAAAATTAAAACTTTCCAAAACGCGACGGAATTTCCGAAAGTAATCCGGACGCTGTTAATAGTTTCTTCAAAAATTGTCCAGTGACTACCAATTTTTGTATTCAATTTCTGTAACTCACAGGCATAAACTCATATTAGTGATAATATAAAGAAAGTGACAATTCATTTTCAATGTGGTCACAACCTACTTTGAAGTAAATATGATTTGTAGGTACTGAAAACAATGTAAACACTTCCAATGTGTTGATTTATTGCAGCAGTAGCAGCATAATTTTAAATTAGAAACAGAATTTGCATGACTGTATGCGCGTGTACCGAAGGGATGACTGTATGTGTGTGTACCGAAGAGATGACTGTATGTGTGTGAACCGAAGGGATGACTGTATGCGCGTGTACCGAAGGGATGACTGTATGTGTGTGTACCGAAGAGATGACTGTATGCGTGTGAACCGAAGGGATGACTGTATGCGTGTGTACCGAAGGGATGACTGTATGTGTGTGTACCGAAGGGATGACTGTATGCGTGTGTACCGAAGGGATGACTGTATGCGCGTGTACCGAAGGGATGACTGTATGCGTGTGTACCGAAGGGATGACTGTATGTGTGTGTACCAAAGGGATGACTGTATGTGTGTGTACCGAAGGGATGACTGTATGTGTGTGTACCAAAGGGATGACTGTATGCGTGTGTACCGAAGGGATGACTGTATGCGTGTGTAACCGAAGGGATGACTGTATGCGTGTGTACCGAAGGGATGACTGTATGCGTGTGTACCGAACGGATGACTGTATGCGTGTGTACCGAACGGATGACTGTATGCGTGTGTACCGAACGGATGACTGTATGCGTGTGTACCGAAGGGATGACTGTATGCGTGTGTACCGAACGGATGACTGTATGCATGTGTACCGAAGGGATGACTGTATGCGCGTGTACCGAAGGGATGACTGTATGCGCGTGTACCGAAGGGATGACTGTATGCGCGTGTACCGAAGGGATGACTGTATGCGCGTGTACCGAAGGGATGACTGTATGCGCGTGTACCGAAGGGATGACTGTATGCGCGTGTACCGAAGGGATGACTGTATGCGCGTGTACCGAAGGGATGACTGTATGCGTGTGTACCGAAGGGATGACTGTATGCGTGTGTACCGAAGGGATGACTGTATGCGTGTGTACCGAAGGGATGACTGTATGCGTGTGTACCAAAGGGATGACTGTATGCGTGAGTACCGAAGGGATGACGGTATGCGTGCGTACCGAAGGGATGGCTGTATGTGTGCGTACCGAAGGGATGGCTGTATGCGTGTGTACCGAAGGGATGACTATATGCGTGTGTACCGAAGAGATGACTGTATGCGTGTGTACCGAAGGGATGACTGTATGCAGGTGTACCGAAGGGATGACTGTATGCAGGTGTACCGAAGGGATGACTGTATGCAGGTGTACCGAAGGGATGACTGTATGCAGGTGTACCGAAGGGATGACTGTATGCAGGTGTACCGAAGAGATGACTGTAGGCGTGTGTACCGAAGAGATGACTGTATGCGTGTGTACTGAAGGGATGACTATATGCGTGTGTACCAAAGGGATGACTATACATTGTATGTGTGTGTACCAAAGGGATGACTGTATGCGTGTGTGTGTACCGAAGGGATGACTGTATGCGTGTGTACCAAAGGGATGATTGTATGTGTGTGTATCGAAGGGATGACTGTATGTGTGTGTATCGAATGGATGACTGTATGCGTGTGTATCGAATGGATGACTGTATGCGTGTGTATCGAATGGATGACTGTATGCGTGTGTATCGAAGGGATGACTGTATGCGTGTGTACCGAACGGATGACTGTATGCGTGTGTACCGAAGGGATGACTGTATGCGTGTGTACCAAACGGATGACTGTATGCGTGTGTACCGAAGGGATGACTGTATGCGCGTGTACCGAAGGGATGACTGTATGCGCGTATACCGAAGGGATGACTGTATGCGCGTGTACCGAAGGGATGACTGTATGCGCGTGTACCGAAGGGATGACTGTATGCGCGTGTACCGAAGGGATGACTGTATGCGCGTGTACCGAAGGGATGACTGTATGCGCGTGTACCGAAGGGATGACTATATGCGTGTGTACCGAAGGGATGACTATACATTGTATGTGTGTGTACCAAAGGGATGACTATACATTGTATGTGTGTGTACCAAAGGGATGACTGTATGCGTGTGTGTGTACCGAAGGGATGACTATGCGTGTGTACCAAAGGGATGATTGTATGCGTGTGTATCGAAGGGATGACTGTATGTGTGTGTATCGAAGGGATGACTGTATGCGTGTGTATCGAAGGGATGACTGTACGCGTGTGTATCGAAGGGATGACTGTACGCGCGTGTATCGAAGGGATGACTGTACGCGCGTGTATCGAAGGGATGACTGTACGCGCGTGTACCGAAGGGATGACTGTACGCGCGTGTACCGAAGGGATGACTGTACGCGCGTGTACCGAAGGGATGACTGTACGCGCGTGTACCGAAGGGATGACTGTATGCGCGTGTACCGAAGGGATGACTGTATGCGTGTGTACCGAAGGGATGACTGTATGCGTGTGTACCGAAGGGATGACTGTATGCGTGTGTACCGAAGGGATGACTGTATGCGTGTGTACCAAAGGGATGACTGTATGCGCGTGTACCGAAGGGATGACTGTATGCGTGTGTACCGAAGGGATGGCTGTATGCGTGCGTACCGAAGGGATGGCTGTATGCGTGTGTACCGAAGGGATGACTATATGCGTGTGTACCGAAGAGATGACTGTATGCGTGTGTACCGAAGGGATGACTGTATGCGTGTGTACCGAAGGGATGACTGTATGCAGGTGTACCGAAGGGATGACTGTATGCAGGTGTACCGAAGGGATGACTGTATGCAGGTGTACCGAAGGGATGACTGTATGCAGGTGTACCGAAGAGATGACTGTAGGCGTGTGTACCGAAGAGATGACTGTATGCGTGTGTACCGAAGGGATGACTGTATGCGTGTGTACTGAAGGGATGACTATATGCGTGTGTACCAAAGGGATGACTATACATTGTATGTGTGTGTACCAAAGGGATGACTGTATGCGTGTGTGTGTACCGAAGGGATGACTGTATGCGTGTGTACCAAAGGGATGACTGTATGTGTGTGTATCGAAGGGATGACTATATGTGTGTGTATCGAATGGATGACTGTATGCGTGTGAATCGAATGGATGACTGTATGCGTGTGTACCGAATGGATGACTGTACGCGCGTGTACCGAAGGGATGACTGTACGCGCGTGTACCGAAGGGATGACTGTACGCGCGTGTACCGAAGGGATGACTGTACGCGCGTGTACCGAAGGGATGACTGTACGCGCGTGTACCGAAGGGATGACTGTACGCGCGTGTACCGAAGGGATGACTGTACGCGCGTGTACCGAAGGGATGACTGTACGCGCGTGTACCGAAGGGATGACTGTACGCGCGTGTACCGAAGGGATGACTGTACGCGCGTGTACCGAAGGGATGACTGTACGCGCGTGTACCGAAGGGATGACTGTACGCGCGTGTACCGAAGGGATGACTGTACGCGCGTGTACCGAAGGGATGACTGTACGCGCGTGTACCGAAGGGATGACTGTACGCGCGTGTACCGAAGGGATGACTGTACGCGCGTGTACCGAAGGGATGACTGTACGCGCGTGTACCGAAGGGATGACTGTACGCGCGTGTACCGAAGGGATGACTGTACGCGCGTGTACCGAAGGGATGACTGTACGCGCGTGTACCGAAGGGATGACTGTACGCGCGTGTACCGAAGGGATGACTGTACGCGCGTGTACCGAAGGGATGACTGTACGCGCGTGTACCGAAGGGATGACTGTACGCGCGTGTACCGAAGGGATGACTGTACGCGCGTGTACCGAAGGGATGACTGTACGCGCGTGTACCGAAGGGATGACTGTACGCGCGTGTACCGAAGGGATGACTGTACGCGCGTGTACCGAAGGGATGACTGTACGCGCGTGTACCGAAGGGATGACTGTACGCGCGTGTACCGAAGGGATGACTGTACGCGCGTGTACCGAAGGGATGACTGTACGCGCGTGTACCGAAGGGATGACTGTACGCGCGTGTACCGAAGGGATGACTGTACGCGCGTGTACCGAAGGGATGACTGTACGCGCGTGTACCGAAGGGATGACTGTACGCGCGTGTACCGAAGGGATGACTGTACGCGCGTGTACCGAAGGGATGACTGTACGCGCGTGTACCGAAGGGATGACTGTACGCGCGTGTACCGAAGGGATGACTGTACGCGCGTGTACCGAAGGGATGACTGTACGCGCGTGTACCGAAGGGATGACTGTACGCGCGTGTACCGAAGGGATGACTGTACGCGCGTGTACCGAAGGGATGACTGTACGCGCGTGTACCGAAGGGATGACTGTACGCGCGTGTACCGAAGGGATGACTGTACGCGCGTGTACCGAAGGGATGACTGTACGCGCGTGTACCGAAGGGATGACTGTACGCGCGTGTACCGAAGGGATGACTGTACGCGCGTGTACCGAAGGGATGACTGTACGCGCGTGTACCGAAGGGATGACTGTACGCGCGTGTACCGAAGGGATGACTGTACGCGCGTGTACCGAAGGGATGACTGTACGCGCGTGTACCGAAGGGATGACTGTACGCGCGTGTACCGAAGGGATGACTGTACGCGCGTGTACCGAAGGGATGACTGTACGCGCGTGTACCGAAGGGATGACTGTACGCGCGTGTACCGAAGGGATGACTGTACGCGCGTGTACCGAAGGGATGACTGTACGCGCGTGTACCGAAGGGATGACTGTACGCGCGTGTACCGAAGGGATGACTGTACGCGCGTGTACCGAAGGGATGACTGTACGCGCGTGTACCGAGGGGATGACTGTACGCGCGTGTACCGAAAAGAGTCTTTCTATACAGCTTTAACTTTAAAGCGAGAGGGTCGTCAGCTGCGCATGCGCAGGAATTGAGTCCCAAGCAACGATAACAATACACGCAAACAAAATGCAAAAGCTCATGGGTAGACACCTGTTTGTAAACAGTGACATGCTATGGACATCTAACGCTTGCGCAGGTTACGACTCCCTCACTTTAAGTTACTATTTTGAAGATCTATTATGAATTATTTTAAAACATGACATTGTACACGAATAAGTTAATGGACAACTAGTATTTCTGAACAAACAAAGATACTAATTAGTATGCAAAACTTTATGGTAATTAACATGCAAATTAGGCACAATGTACAATTTGTAATTTGGCAAAAAAAAATAAAAATAAAAATTTATAAACAAAATAAGTAAATAAAAAGAAAATCAGAGGCCAAAACATTTTTGTTTGTGCCTAAAGTCACCTATACAGTCGTACAATTATATTTTTCAACATTAATGGCAAATACTCTTTTGGATATATGTTCTAAATAATAAATGACTACACATTGACATTGTTTTCACTCATATGCATCAGTTGGATATCACAGAATTACTTCACTGCTACAGGGCATGAACCATGTATTGTTTTCATCTGAACAGTGACAGTTCATAGTAAAACACTGGTTCGAGCCCCTTATCTCTAACACTGGCTAACAATTCCTTACAATGTTTTAGACCAAACAATTTACTGTCCAAACAGGTTTCATTGTATAGTTACCTTCTTGGCATAATAGTATTTAATATCCCCCAAAGTTCAATGACCAAGGTTTGAACTTTCCTTGGCATATCAGTTGTCAACATCTTGGGTAAACTTGCCACAATAACATCAGCAAAACTCATGAGTTGAGTAGCTGGTATGTGTGATAACTGATCCAATAATTTCAGTGACTGAGATGGTAACTGTAGTACATTATCAATAGCTGTAATAAACAAACACAGAGCAGGAGTTACTGCAATGAACAAACACAGAGCAAGAGTTACTGTAATGAACAAACACAGAGCAAAAGTTACTGTAATGAACAAACACAGAGCAAGAGTTACTGTAATGAACAAACACAGAGCAAGAGTTACTGTAATGAACAAACACAGAGCAAGAGTTACTGTAATGAACAAACACAGAGCAAGAGTTACTGTAATGAACAAACACAGAGCAAGAGTTACTGTAATGAACAAACACAGAGCAAGAGTTACTGTAATGAACAAACACAGAGCAAGAGTTACTGTAATGAACAAACACAGAGCAAGAGTTACTGTAATGAACAAACACAGAGCAAGAGTTACTGTAATGAACAGACACAGAGCAGGAGTTACTGTAATGAACAGACACAGAGCAAGAGTTACTGCAATGAACAAATAAAACAGAGCAAGAGCTACTGTAATGAACAAATAGTAAAACACAGAGCAAGAGTTACTGTAATGACCAAAAGCACATAGCAAGAGTTACTGAAATGAACAAATAGTAAAACACAGAACAAGAGTTACTGCAATGAACAAATAGTAAAACACAGAGCAAGAGTTACTGAAATGAACAAATAGTAAAACAGCAAAAATTACTGTAATGACCAAATAGTAAAACACAGAGCAAGAGTTACTGTAATGAACAAATAGTAAAACACAGAACAAGAGTTACTGTAATGAACAAATAGTAAAACACAGAGCAAGGGTTACTGTAATGAACAAATAGTAAAACACAGAGCAAGGTTTACTGTAATAAACAAAAGCACAGAGCAAGAGTTACTGTAATGAACAAAAGCACAGAGCAAGAGTTACTGCAATGAACAAATAGTAAAACACAGAGCAAGAGTTACTGTAATGAACAAACACAGAGCAAGAGTTAATGTAATGAACAAACACAGAGCAAGAGTTAATGTAATGAACAAACACAGAGCAAGAGTTACTGTAATGAACAAACACAGAGCAAGAGTTACTGTAATGAACAAACACAGAGCAAGAGTTACTGTAATGAACAAACACAGAGCAAGAGTTACTGTAATGAACAAACACAGAGCAAGAGTTACTGTAATGAACAAACACAGAGCAAGAGTTACTGTAATGAACAGACACAGAGCAGAAGTTACTGTAATGAACAAACACAGAGCATGAGTTACTGTAATGAACAAACACAGAGCAAGAGTTACTGCAATGAACAAATAAAACAGAGCAAGAGCTACTGTAATGAACAAATAGTAAAACACAGAGCAAGAGTTACTGTAATGACCAAAAGCACATAGCAAGAGTTACTGAAATGAACAAATAGTAAAACACAGAACAAGAGTTACTGCAATGAACAAATAGTAAAACACAGAGCAAGAGTTACTGAAATGAACAAATAGTAAAACAGCAAAAATTACTGTAATGACAAAATAGTAAAACACAGAGCAAGAGTTACTGTAATGAACAAATAGTAAAACACAGAACAAGAGTTACTGTAATGAACAAATAGTAAAACACAGAGCAAGGGTTACTGTAATGAACAAATAGTAAAACACAGAGCAAGGTTTACTGTAATAAACAAAAGCACAGAGCAAGAGTTACTGCAATGAACAAATAGTAAAACACAGAACAAGAGTTACTGTAATGAACAAATAGTAAAACACAGAGCAAAGGTTACTGTAATGAACAAATAGTAAAACACAGGGCAAGGGTTACTGTAATGAACAAATAGTAAAACACAGAGCAAGAGTTACTGTAATGAACAAACACAGAGCAAGAGTTACTGTAATGAACAAACACAGAGCAAGAGTTACTGTAATGAACAAACACAGAGCAAGAGTTACTGTAATGAACAAACACAGAGCAAGAGTTACTGTAATGAACAAACACAGAGCAAAGAGTTACTGTAATGAACAAACACAGAGCAAAGAGTTACTGTAATGAACAAACACAGAGCAAGAGTTACTGCGATGAACAAACACAGAGCAAGAGTTACTGTAATGAACAAACACAGAGCAAGAGTTACTGTAATGAACAGATACAGAGCAGGAGTTACTGTAATGAACAGACACAGAGCAGGAGTTACTGTAATGAACAGACACAGAGCAGGAGTTACTGTAATGAACAGACACAGAGCAGGAGTTACTGTAATGAACAAACACAGAGCAGGAGTTACTGTAATGAACAAACACAGAGCAGGAGTTACTGTAATGAACAAACACAGAGCAAGAGTTACTGTAATGAACAAACACAGAGCAAGAGTTACTGTAATGAACAAACACAGAGCAGGAGTTACTGTAATGAACAAACACAGAGCAAGAGTTACTGTAATGAACAAACACAGAGCAAGAGTTACTGTAATGAACAAACACAGAGCAGGAGTTACTGTAATGAACAAACACAGAGCAAGGGTTACTGTAATGAACAAACACAGAGCAGGAGTTACTGCAATGAACAAATAAAACAGAGCAAGAGTTACTGTAATGAACAAATAGTAAAACACAGAGCAAGAGTTACTGTAATGAACAAACAGAGCAAGAGTTACTGTAATGAACAAATAGTAAAACACAGAACAAGAGTTACTGTAATGAACAAATAGTAAAACACAGAGCAAGGGTTACTGTAATGAACAAATAGTAAAACACAGAGCAAGGTTTACTGTAATAAACAAAAGCACAGAGCAAGAGTTACTGTAATGAACAAAAGCACAGAGCAAGAGTTACTGCAATGAACAAATAGTAAAACACAGAACAAGAGTTACTGTAATGAACAAATAGTAAAACACAGAGCAAAGGTTACTGTAATGAACAAATAGTAAAACACAGGGCAAGGGTTACTGTAATGAACAAATAGTAAAACACAGAGCAAGAGTTACTGTAATGAACAAATAGTAAAACACAGAGCAAGAGTTACTGTAATGAACAAACACAGAGCAAGAGTTACTGTAATGAACAGATACAGAGCAGGAGTTACTGTAATGAACAGACACAGAGCAGGAGTTACTGTAATGAACAGACACAGAGCAGGAGTTACTGTAATGAGCAGACACAGAGCAGGAGTTACTGTAATGAACAAACACAGAGCAGGAGTTACTGTAATGAACAAACACAGAGCAAGAGTTACTGTAATGAACAAACACAGAGCAAGGGTTACTGTAATGAACAAACACAGAGCAAGAGTTACTGTAATGAACAAACACAGAGCAAAGAGTTACTGTAATGAACAAACACAGAGCAAAGAGTTACTGTAATGAACAAACACAGAGCAAGAGTTACTGCGATGAACAAACACAGAGCAAGAGTTACTGCGATGAACAAACACAGAGCAAGAGTTACTGTAATGAACAGATACAGAGCAGGAGTTACTGTAATGAACAGACACAGAGCAGGAGTTACTGTAATGAACAGACACAGAGCAGGAGTTACTGTAATGAACAAACACAGAGCAGGAGTTACTGTAATGAACAAACACAGAGCAGGAGTTACTGTAATGAACAAACACAGAGCAAGAGTTACTGTAATGAACAAACACAGAGCAGGAGTTACTGTAATGAACAAACACAGAGCAGGAGTTACTGTAATGAACAAACACAGAGCAAGAGTTACTGTAATGAACAAACACAGAGCAAGAGTTACTGTAATGAACAAACACAGAGCAGGAGTTACTGTAATGAACAAACACAGAGCAAGGGTTACTGTAATGAACAAACACAGAGCAGGAGTTACTGCAATGAACAAATAAAACAGAGCAAGAGTTACTGTAATGAACAAATAGTAAAACACAGAGCAAGAGTTACTGTAATGAACAAACACAGAGCAAGAGTTACTGTAATGAACAAACACAGAGCAAGAGTTACTGTAATGAACAAACACAGAGCAAGAGTTACTGTAATGAACAGATACAGAGCAAGAGTTACTGTAATGAACAGACACAGAGCAGGAGTTACTGTAATGAACAAACACAGAGCAGGAGTTACTGTAATGAACAAACACAGAGCAGGAGTTACTGTAATGAACAAACACAGAGCAAGAGTTACTGTACTGAACAAACACAGAGCAGGAGTTACTGTAATGAACAAACACAGAGCAAGTGTTACTGTAATGAACAAACACAGCAAGAGTTACTGTAATGAACAAACACAGAGCAGGAGTTACTGTAATGAACAAACACAGAGCAAGAGTTACTGTAATGAACAAATAGTAAAACACAGAACAAGAGTTACTGTAATGAACAAATAGTAAAACACAGAGCAAGGGTTACTGTAATGAACAAATAGTAAAACACAGAGCAAGGGTTACTGTAATAAACAAAAGCACAGAGCAAGAGTTACTGTAATGAACAAAAGCACAGAGCAAGAGTTACTGCAATGAACAAATAGTAAAACACAGAACAAGAGTTACTGTAATGAACATATAGTAAAACACAGAGCAAAGGTTACTGTAATGAACAAATAGTAAAACACAGGGCAAGGGTTACTGTAATAAACAAAAG
This sequence comes from Saccoglossus kowalevskii, assembly GCF_978046115.1. Taxonomy (NCBI): domain Eukaryota; kingdom Metazoa; phylum Hemichordata; class Enteropneusta; family Harrimaniidae; genus Saccoglossus; species Saccoglossus kowalevskii. The sequence continues at coordinate 30,359,190 of NC_140656.1, forward strand.
CACAGAGCAAGAGTTACTGTAATGAACAAACACAGAGCAAGAGTTACTGTAATGAACAAACACAGAGCAGGAGTTACTGTAATGAACAAACACAGAGCAAGAGTTACTGTAATGAACAAACACAGAGCAAGAGTTACTGTAATGAACAAACACAGAGCAAGAGCTACTGTAATGAACAAACACAGAGGAAGAGTTACTGTAATGAACACACACAGAGCAAGAGTTACTGTAATGAACAAACACAGAGCAAGAGTTACTGTAATGAACAAACACAGAGCAAGAGTTACTGTAATGAACAGATACAGAGCAGGAGTTACTGTAATGAACAGACACAGAGCAGGAGTTACTGTAATGAACAGACACAGAGCAGGAGTTACTGTAATGAACAAACACAGAGCAGGAGTTACTGTAATGAACAAACACAGAGCAGGAGTTACTGTAATGAACAAACACAGAGCAAGAGTTACTGTAATGAACAAACACAGAGCAAGAGTTACTGTAATGAACAAACACAGAGCAGGAGTTACTGAAATGAACAAATAAAACAGAGCAAGAGTTACTGTAATGAACAAATAGTAAAACACAGAGCAAGAGTTACTGTAATGAACAAACACAGAGCAAGAGTTACTGTAATGAACAGATACAGAGCAGGAGTTACTGTAAGGAACAGACACAGAGCAGGAGTTACTGTAATGAACAGACACAGAGCAGGAGTTACTGTAATGAACAAACACAGAGCAGGAGTTACTGTAATGAACAAACACAGAGCAGGAGTTACTGTAATGAACAAACACAGAGCAGGAGTTACTGTAATGAACAAACACAGAGCAGGAGTTACTGTAATGAACAAACACAGAGCAAGAGTTACTGTAATGAACAAACACAGAGCAGGAGTTACTGCAAGGAACAAATAAAACAGAGCAAGAGTTACTGTAATGAACAAATAGTAAAACACAGAGCAAGAGTTACTGTAATGACCAAAAGCACATAGCAAGAGTTACTGAAATGAACAAATAGTAAAACACAGAACAAGAGTTACTGTAATGAACAAATAGTAAAACACAGAGCAAGAGTTACTGTAATGACCAAAAGCACATAGCAAGAGTTACTGTAATGACCAAATAGTAAAACACAGAGCAAGAGTTACTGTAATGAACAAATAGTAAAACACAGAGCAATTAAGGGTTACTGTAATGAACAAATAGTAAAACACAGAGCAATTAAGGGTTACTGTAATGAACAAAAGCACAGAGCAAGAGTTACTGTAATGACTAAAAGCACATAGCAAGAGTTACTGAAATGAACAAATAGTAAAACACAGAACAAGAGTTACTGTAATGAACAAATAGTAAAACACAGAACAAGAGTTACTGTAATGAACAAATAGTAAAACACAGAGCAAGGGTTACTGTGCTGGACGCCCTTTCACTTTTAACAGTATACCGCCCTCTTTAGGCGCGGGCGTTACGTTCAGCGTAGGTCAGAGTTCGCTATAACTATTATGGGCTAGAGTCTCATACGCGTACGCCAACTGCGTTTTGTATGACTGAAGATCGCTACATAAAGTCCTTCTAAAAGAACACTAGACTCAGCGAAGTAAGTTATTTTTCTGAATTTATTGACTCATGAGTTGATCAGGCCACCTTAGCTCCGAGTGTCGTAATTTGATAAGTGTATTTTTCGCAATTTCCATAAATTTTTCCGTAAGTCGTTCACGCTCGTTCGTTCAGTCAGCGATGACGTCATTTGAAATGTGATTTCTTTATCCTGTTATAGTTTTCACCGCTTTCTTGAATAAACTGGTTACCCTAACGCAACTGTGTACGAGTTATTTGGGAAGTGGTTGACACCAGTACGAGTACTAATGCACTTGGACCTCGGAATAGTGAAAATTCGCCTGAATATATGAAGACCACTGGAGTACAGCTAGTCTACTTCAAGCAAGGTTAGTCCCAGTGTTAATGTTGTTAATGCTTAACGGAGATTCATCATGGCGTCCATGGAAGATAACTTGCCTACAGATGATAAACAACATGATATTGAACGGAAATCTGAGGATGAAAAGTATGAGGAAAATTTACAGGACAAAGTGCGCCCTCAACGTCAAACAAAAATGACAATGAAGGCTATGATCAATGCTACTACTGATGCAGAGAAAAGCATGGCAGCAGTGTGGACAAGGTTGAAACGAATTCTAACAAACTTGCATGTGTCAACAGAATCATCAGACACACCATTAGCAGAAATTGAACACCTTACCCAACAATACCAAGACACCTGGAAACGTTTGACCACCCTGTATGAACTTGATAGCTCAGATGAAACAAAAGACCACATGGCATACATGGAATCGATATACCTTAGAAATATGCATATCATTGATTCTGAAATCAATGAGATATCAATCAGACGACTTGATCGCACTCCTCCTATCAAGCCATCACGTGGTCATACACTATCTATTTCGGGTTCCATCACGTCCAGAACGTCATCCAGACTCAGCACTGCACATGCCAGAGCCAATGCTGAAGCAGCCGCAGCTGCAAAGGCAGCTGAATATGAGAAAACAAGTCATTGTCAATGACACGACCCCGTTCCGTTCATATTTGAGTGACATATACATTCAAAGCAGATCATGACCGAAATGCACCTGCATATGTACAACACATTGTACTAAATCTGAACAAAATCCATGCATGCATGACTGAGATCCGGTTCTGGAATTGTGAAAATACGTGATTTTAATGCATTTTCGGCCTTAAAATGGCCATCATTCAGCTATTGCTAAGCGAATCATGAAACAAAAGCACATATCTATTTGTGACATGATGCACCATGTGTGTGTGAAGTTTGAACTTGATCAATCCAGACATGTCTTGGATACGGATCCAGAACTGAATTCTTTAAGAAAATGGCCGCCAGTCGGCCATTTCGAACTTGATCCAAAAAAAAAAATGACGTGCATCAAGGTCCTATTATGTTTAATGTAAGTACCGAATTTGAACAAAATCCGTCCATGCATAACTGAGATCCGGGTTCGGAATGGTGAAAATGTGCGATTTCAATGCATTTTCGGCCTTAAAGCGGCCGCCATTTGGCTATCGTTAATGGGATCATGAAACAAATGCACATACATATTTGTGACATGATGTACCTTGTGTGTGTGAAGTTTGAACTTGATCAATCCAGACATGTCTCGGATACGGATCCAGAACTGAATTCTTTAAAACAAAATGGCCGCCAGTCGGCCATTTCGAACTTGATCTGAAAAAAAAAATGACGTGCATCAAGGTCCTATTATGTTTAATGTATGTACCAAATTTGAATGAAATCCGTCCATGCATAACTGAGATCTGGGTCCGGAATGGTGAAAATGTGCGATTTCAATGCATTTTCGGCCTTAAAGCGGCCGCCATTTGGCTATCGTTAATGGGATCATGAAACAAATGCACATACATATTTGTGACATGATGTACCTTGTGCGTGTGAAGTTTGAACTTGATCAATCCAGACATGTCTCGGATACGGATCCAGAACTGAATTCTTTAAAACAAAATGGCCGCCAGTCGGCCATTTCGAACTTGATCTGAAAAAAAAAATGACGTGCATCAAGGTCCTATTATGTTTAATGTATGTACCAAATTTGAATGAAATCCGTCCATGCATAACTGAGATCTGGGTCCGGAATGGTGAAAATGTGCGATTTCAATGCATTTTCGGCCTTAAAGCGGCCGCCATTTGGCTATCGTTAATGGGATCATGAAACAAATGCACATACATATTTGTGACATGATGTACCTTGTGTGTGTGAAGTTTGAACTTGATCAATCCAGACATGTCTCGGATACGGATCCAGAACTGAATTCTTTAAAACAAAATGGCCGCCAGTCGGCCATTTCGAACTTGATCTGAAAAAAAAAATGACGTGCATCAAGGTCCTATTATGTTTAATGTATGTACCAAATTTGAATGAAATCCGTCCATGCATAACTGAGATCTGGGTCCGGAATGGTGAAAATGTGCGATTTCAATGCATTTTCGGCCTTAAAGCGGCCGCCATTTGGCTATCGTTAATGGGATCATGAAACAAATGCACATACATATTTGTGACATGATGTACCTTGTGTGTGTGAAGTTTGAACTTGATCAATCCAGACATGTCTCTGATACGGATCCAGAACTGAATTCTTTAAAACAAAATGGCCGCCAGTCGGCCATTTCGAACTTGATCCGAAAAAAAAAATGACGTGCATCAAGGTCCTATTATGTTTAATGTATGTACCAAATTTGAACGAAATCCGTCCATGCATAACTGAGATCCGGGTCCGGAATGGTGAAAATGTGCCATTTTGATGCATTTTCGGCCTTAAAATGGCCGCTATTCGGCTATCTTTAATCGGATCATGAAAAAAATGCATGTGCATATGTCCCATATAATGTGTGATGTATGAGTGAAGTTTGAACATAATCGGTCCATGCATGTTCGAGATACAGGTGATCACGGACGCACGGACGCACGGACGGACGCACACAGGGCAAAACATAAGTCCTCGTTTTCGGACTCCGTCCGAACGGGGACTAACAAAGGCTAGAGAAGAAGCCACCTATAGGGCCAGAGAAGCGGAGTATATAGCACACATGAAAATCTTAGAAGCCGAAAAGAAAGCAGCCATCACACTAGCGACCGCTGAGGCCTTTCAAAGGGCTGTAGAAGAAGACAACTGTCGACAAATGTACACTTCACCACTACAGTCGGCAAACGATCATGCACAACGTTTTCGTGACCATACTGAACACAATGCAGGTTCACAGGCTCCACATTATTCAGAACAAGAACCCACCTTGGGTGTTCCACACAATCTAACTCACATCAAGCCACATTCTGAGCAAATTAAAATGGAAGTGACAGCCCTAGACCGTCAAACCAACCCGTCAACCGAGGTTAACAATCTAACTCAACCAGATCCTAACCACTACATTCGTCTTCTAGCCCGTCAACGTTTACCTGTACAGGAGCCAGAGGTATACGAAGGGGACCCAATCATGTTTTTACCCTGGCGCCGGTCATTTGAATGCATGGTGCAAACAGCTTGTGTACCCACATCAGAGAAATTGTTATTCCTAGCCAGATATACAAAGGGAGAGCCGAAAACATTAGTAGACAGATTCCGTCTAAGATATGTTCGAGATGCCAGCACTGCCTACATAGAAGCCTGGAAGGAATTAGAAGAGAGATTCGGCAACCCAGCAGTAATCACGGCGGTTATTATAAAAAAGTTAACCTCCTTTCCACGATTTGGAGCTGGCGACTCTCAAAGACTACGTGACCTGGCAGATCTATGCGTAGATACTGAAGCTCATATGGAAGAACTCCCACATCTAAACACACTGAATTCTCCGCATGTATTGAATCCCATAATTGAGAAATTACTGTCATTCATCGTCAACAAGTGGAGAGATAAAGTATTAACATACAAACTAAGCCATGGAACATTCCCACCATTCAGTTTCTTCGCCTCCTACATGAAAAATGTTGCAAGATCACAGAACGATCCTGACATTCCAAAACCTAGCAACTTCGCACCAGAGAAGACTAGACCAATCCAGACAAAAACAACTGCACGTGTACACGCTACAAAGTCATCTGAAGGTGTTAAACAGTGCGTATACCATGAAGTAACCGGACATGATTTATCCGACTGTAAGGCATTCGCTAAGCAACCGATAAATGAAAGGATCGATCTATGCAAGATCAAAGGCTTGTGTTTTAGGTGCACACAGAAACACCTCGCGAGAGACTGCAACTCAAGCATCAAGTGTGGTATCTGTCAGAGCACCAAACACATAACCTGTCTACACAAGCCTGGTGACACAACTAAACATGGTGCAGAAACCGAACCAAAGAAAACTGACAGAGCTCAAGCAGTAACATCAAATTGCACAAAACTCATTAAGTGCACAGCTGGACGTTCGTGTGGCAAAATAGTTTTAGCAAAGGTCTACAAACAATCCAACCCAACACATTTCATAGAATCGTACGCAGTACTTGATGATCAGTCCAATGCATGTATGGGGGACACCCATCTGTTTAATGCATTGGAGATACAGGGTCCAACACTTGAGTACGAACTGTCAACATGCAGTGCCAAGGGCGAACGCAGAACTGGAAGACGCGGTGACCACATCATAATTGAATCCATCGATGGCAAGAAGAAGTTCACACTTCCAGTCCTACTAGAGAACGATTACATACCCAGTGACAAAGATGAAATACCTTCACCAGAAATATGTAATAAATTTGATCATCTAAAACCTATAGCCGACAAAATTCCTGAATTGAGAGAACACATTGGTATACATCTCCTTATTGGCAGGAACTGTCCAGAACCACTGAAAGTCAGAGAGACCAGAAATGGACCGACCAACTCACCATGGGCTCAACGCACCGACCTAGGGTGGACGATATCTGGTGAACTGTGTATGGAAACTGTAAGGGGCGCTATCAGAGCTTCAGTACACCGTACAACAGCAACAGTGAACTACCTGGACACACAAATAACAAACAGAACAGATACAACACTCAAATGTGATCACCACTTGTATATTAGAGACCCAGTCACCCCTAAACGTGCCAACATAGACGTATTTGAAGAGACAGCAGATGACGAGAAAGTTGCCCTCTCTGTTGAAGACAAACAGTTCCTTCACATTATGCAAAAGGGTGCTCACACAAACCCTCAGGGAAACCTTGAATTCCCTCTACCTTTCAAACAACATCCGAGCGAACTACCAAACAACCGACAGTCGGCACTCAATCGCTTTAGCAATCTCCAGAACCAGCTCAAACGCAAACCAGAAATGATGCAACAGTACCTGCAGTTCATGGGCAAAGTCATCGAACGTAAACATGCTAGTCCAGTTCCAAAGTCAGAATTGAATGACAACAATTCTTGGTACTTGCCACACTTTGGTGTTTACCACCCTAGAAAATCTCAGATACGAGTAGTATTCGACTCAAGTGCTAGATTTAAAGGTGTCTCACTGAATGATGCACTACTTCAGGGACCTGATCAGATGAATAGCCTACTTGGTGTCATACTGCGATTTCGACGCAAGCCAGTAGGTACAATGGGCGACGTGGAACAGATGTTTCACAGCTTTCATGTCAACAAGGAACACCGTGATTATCTTCGCTTCTTCTGGTTCGAGGACAATGACCCCATGAGACCTGTGATACAATACCGTATGAATGTTCACCTCTTTGGGAACATTTCCTCCCCTGCCATAGCCACACTAGGCCTAAGAATGATTGCCACAGAAAACCAATCCACCTATGGTGAAGACGTGAAAGACTTCATACACAAAGATTTCTATGTAGATGACGGTTTAACATCTCAACCTGATGCAGCGACAGCAATAAGCCTCATCAAAAAAAAACAAGAGACATGTTAGCCACCAAGAACATTAATTTCCACAAAATAGTCTCCAATGACAAGGATGTAATGATCGCCCTCCCAAGTGAAGTACGCGCCAAGGACCTGCAATGTCTAGATTTTAGTCAAGACACTCTACCCTCACAGCAATCACTCGGGATACAATGGTCCCTTCAAGCAGACACTTTCACATTCAAAGTGGACTTGAAGGACAAGCCATTCTCACGGCGGGGAGTATTAGCGACCATAAACTCCATCTATGACCCAATAGGAATACTAGCTCCAGTTACAATAGAAGGGAAGTGCATTCTCAAGGGACTCATGTCAGAAATGCCAAAGGGACGTGAGATGGCCAGCGTTGGATGGGACGATCCGCTTCCAGCTGAATACCTTCCTTGCTGGACCCACTGGTGTAACAGACTTACATATGCAGAGAAAGTACATCTACAACGCTGTTACATTACACCTGATTTAGGTTCCATAATTCAAAGTGAATGTCATGTATTTTCCGATGCAAGCAATGCAGCCATAGCAGCTGTCGCTTATTTACGACTAGTGAACCAAGATGGTAAAGTTCATGTAGCATTTCTGCTTGGCAAAGCTAAAGTCAATCCCTCACATGCTGTGTCAATTCCTCGCTTAGAACTTTGTGCAGCCGTTTTAGCAACACAATTGGCACAAAAGGTAGCTATAGAAATTGGAAGTACTATAGACCGCACAGTTTATCACACTGACAGTACAATCGTCCTTGGCTACTTGAGCAATCGATCGAAGCGCTTCCACGTATATGTAGCAAATCGAGTACAGAAGATACATAATGTATCTTCACCAAACCAATGGCGACATGTGTCTACCGAACAGAATCCAGCCGATCTCGCAACGAGATCTGTTTCAGCCCAACAACTGATGTCTACTGTATGGCTTACAGGCCCTTCCTTCCTATGGGAATCTGACCCAACATCTGGACCCACAACGGAAAGCATCCAGTATGCAATAACAGAAGAAGACCCAGAAGTTCGAAAACAACCACGCATCCTAGCCACATCTGCCAAACAGCACAAGCCTAACGTTAATTGTCTAGGGTCTGAGAGATTCCGCCGCTTCTCAACATGGACTGCTCTTAAGAGAGCAGTAGCGACCCTTATAATCAAGCTACGGAAACACCAGAGTGACAATAGTGAACTTCCATCGAAGATTGTCACCGCTGCATGTGCAGAGATCATTATCCTCCGCACAGTACAAGAAGAGGCGTTCCCAGATGAACTCAAGGTATTGATGATTGCAGACACAGCTGATGATGGTAACAATAACATAAAACGAGAGAGCCCACTGTATCGACTCAACCCATTCCTGGACAAGGATGGACTCATTCGTGTTGGAGGCAGACTTCGTCAAACCGATCTTGATCTCTGCGGCCGCCATCCAATACTACTGCCAAAAAACAGCCACATCTCTCGACTTATCGCTGAACACATTCACCAAGAGACTGAACATCAAGGTCGTCAACTCACACATGCAGCTATCAGAGCAAAAGGTTTCTGGATTCTTAGCCTACATGACTTAGTAAGAACCATCCTATATCAATGTACAACCTGCAGAAAGCTGAGAGCGAAACGTCTAATCCAAGTGATGGCAGACCTTCCTGCAGACAGAGCTGAAAACACCCCACCATTCACAAATGTGGGGATGGATGTCTTCGGTCCCTGGAGTGTAGTGAACAGGAGAACGAGAGGTGGTTCATCAGAAGCCAAACGATGGGCCATGATCTTTGTATGTCTATATACAATAGCCATACACATTGAGATCATCAACTCAATGGATACCTCCGCCTTCATCAATGCACTGCGTCGCTTCATAGCCATTCGTGGCCCTGTTAAGAAACTGAGATGTGACCAGGGCACCAACTTCATAGGAGCGAAGAACGAACTAAAAGCAGCACTCGAAGAACTTGACCAGCATCAAGTGCAAAGGTTTCTAACAGAACGCCAATGTGAATGGGTGTTCAATCCACCTCATGCCTCACATTTTGGGGGCATATGGGAGAGACAGATTGGTACCGTCAGACAAGTCCTTAACTTTATGTACGTCCAACTTGGCAAACCGCAGTTCACGCATGATTTACTCTCCACACTAATGGCTGAAGTTTGTGCCATAGTCAACGCTCGACCCATAACCACCATATCTTCAGATGCCAATGACCCGCTGGCACTCAGTCCCAGTATGCTTCTCACAATGAAGACGCAACAAGTACACCCTCCTCCGGGTACATTCATTCAGCAAGACATGTACAGCAGGAAAAGGTGGCGTCGCGTACAGTATCTTGCCGACCAGTTCTGGGTGCGTTGGAGGAAGGAGTTCCTACAAAGCCGTCAACCAAGACGCAAGTGGAACAAGACTACTGCAAACATCAATGAAGGTGACGTCGTCCTGTTGAGAGATAAAGAATGCTCTCGCAACGACTGGCCTCTTGCACGTGTCGTGAAGACATACTACAGTGATGACAACAAGATCAGAAGAGATGACATCATGGTTTGTAGAGACAACGTAAGAAGAATCTACCAGAGACCAATTGCCGAACTCGTTTTGATCCAAAGTATCAAAGAGAACAATTCTGAACATTAGTTGTTTTGATTATAATTAAGTTTAGTGTTAGTGTTCTAGCGTTTAGTAAAAATTACCTCTATCGCTCATTTTTAGACGGGGAGTGTGCTGGACGCCCTTTCACTTTTAACAGTATACCACCCTCTTTAGGCGCGGGCGTTATGTTCAGCGTAGGTCAGAGTTCGCTATAACTATTATGGGCTAGAGTCTCATATGCGTACGCCAACTGCGTTTTGTATGACTGAAGATCGCTACATAAAGTCCTTCTAAAAGAACACTAGACTCAGCGAAGTAAGTTATTTTTCTGAATTTATTGACTCATGAGTTGATCAGGCCACCTTAGCTCCGAGTGTCGTAATTTGATAAGTGTATTTTTCGCAATTTCCATAAATTTTTCCGTAAGTCGTTCACGCTCGTTCGTTCAGTCAGCGATGACGTCATTTGAAATGTGATTTCTTTATCCTGTTATAGTTTTCACCGCTTTCTTGAATAAACTGGTTACCCTAATGCAACTGTGTACGAGTTATTTGGGAAGTGGTTGACACCAGTACGAGTACTAATGCACTTGGACCTCGGAATAGTTACAGTAATGAACAAATAGTAAAACACAGAGCAAGGGTTACTGTAATGAACAAATAGTAAAACACAGAGCAAAGGTTACTGTAATGAACAAATAGTAAAACACAGAGCAAGGGTTACTGTAATAAACAAAAGCACAGAGCAAGAGTTACTGTAATGAACAAAAGCACAGAGCAAGAGTTACTGAAATGAACAAATAGTAAAACACAGAACAAGAGTTACTGTAATGAACAAATAGTAAAACACAGAGCAAAGGTTACTGTAATGAACAAATAGTAAAACACAGAGCAAGGGTTACTGTAATAAACAAAAGCACAGAGCAAGAGTTACTGTAATGAACAAAAGCACAGAGCAAGAGTTACTGAAATGAACAAATAGTAAAACACAGAACAAGAGTTACTGTAATGAACAAATAGTAAAACACAGAGCAAGAGTTACTGTAATAAACAAATAGTAAAACACAGAGCAAGGGTTACTGTAATAAACAAAAGCACAGAGCAAGAGTTACTGTAATGAACAAAAGCACAGAGCAAGAGTTACTGAAATGAACAAATAGTAAAACACAGAACAAGAGTTACTGTAATGAACAAATAGTAAAACACAGAGCAAAGGTTACTGTAATGAACAAATAGTAAAACACAGAGCAAGGGTTACTGTAATAAACAAAAGCACAGAGCAAGAGTTACTGTAATGAACAAAAGCACAGAGCAAGAGTTACTGTAATGACCAAATAGTAAAACACAGAACAAGAGTTACTGTAATGAACAAATAGTAAAACACAGACCAAGGGTTACTGTAATAAACAAAAGCACAGAGCAAGAGTTACTGTAATGAACAAAAGCACAGAGCAAGAGTTACTGAAATGAACAAATAGTAAAACACAGAACAAGAGTTACTGTAATGAACAAATAGTAAAACACAGAACAAGAGTTACTGTAATAAACAAATAGTAAAACACAGACCAAGGGTTACTGTAATAAACAAATAGTAAAACACAGAACAAGAGTTACTGTAATGAACAAATAGTAAAACACAGAACAAGGGTTACTGTAATAAACAAAAGCACAGAGCAAGAGTTACAGTAATGAACAAAAGCACAGAGCAAGAGTTACTGAAATGAACAAATAGTAAAACACAGAACAAGAGTTACTGTAATGACCAAATAATAAAACACAGAGCAAGAGTTACTGTAATGACCAAATAGTAAAACACAGACCAAGGGTTACTGTAATAAACAAATAGTAAAACACAGAACAAGAGTTACTGTAATGAACAAATAGTAAAACACAGAACAAGGGTTACTGTAATAAACAAAAGCACAGAGCAAGAGTTACAGTAATGAACAAAAGCACAGAGCAAGAGTTACTGAAATGAACAAATAGTAAAACACAGAACAAGAGTTACTGTAATGACCAAATAATAAAACACAGAGCAAAGGTTACTGTAATGAACAAATAGTAACACAGAGCAAGGGTTACTGTAATAAACAAAAGCACAGAGCAAGAGTTACTGTAATGAACAAAAACACAGAGCAAGGGTTACTGTAATAAACAAATAGTAAAACAGCAAGAATTACTGTAATGACCAAATAGTAAAACACAGAGCAAGGGTTACTGAAATGAACAAATAGTAAAACAGCAAGAATTACTGTAATGACCAAATAGTAAAACACAGAGCAAGAGTTACTGTAATGAACAAATAGTAAAACACAGGGCAAGAGTTACTGTAATGAACAAATAGTAAAACACAGAGCAAAGGTTACTGTAATGAACAAATAGTAAAACACAGAGCAAGGGTTACTGTAATAAACAAAAGCACAGAGCAAGAGTTACTGTAATGAACAAAAGCACAGAGCAAGAGTTACTGAAATGAACAAATAGTAAAACACAGAACAAGAGTTACTGTAATGACCAAATAGTAAAACACAGACCAAGGGTTACTGTAATAAACAAATAGTAAAACACAGAACAAGAGTTACTGTAATGAACAAATAGTAAAACACAGAACAAGGGTTACTGTAATAAACAAAAGCACAGAGCAAGAGTTACAGTAATGAACAAAAGCACAGAGCAAGAGTTACTGAAATGAACAAATAGTAAAACACAGAACAAGAGTTACTGTAATGACCAAATAATAAAACACAGAGCAAAGGTTACTGTAATGAACAAATAGTAACACAGAGCAAGGGTTACTGTAATAAACAAAAGCACAGAGCAAGAGTTACTGTAATGAACAAAAACACAGAGCAAGGGTTACTGTAATAAACAAATAGTAAAACAGCAAGAATTACTGTAATGACCAAATAGTAAAACACAGAGCAAGGGTTACTGAAATGAACAAATAGTAAAACAGCAAGAATTACTGTAATGACCAAATAGTAAAACACAGAGCAAGAGTTACTGTAATGAACAAATAGTAAAACACAGGGCAAGAGTTACTGTAATGAACAAATAGTAAAACACAGAACAAGAGTTACTGTAATGAACAAATAGTAAAACACAGAGCAAGGGTTACTGTAATGAACAAATAGTAAAACACAGAGCAAGGGTTACTGTAATAAACAAAAGCACAGAGCAAGAGTTACTGTAATGAACAAAAGCACAGAGCAAGAGTTACTGAAATGAACAAATAGTAAAACACAGAACAAGAGTTACTGTAATGACCAAATAATAAAACACAGAGCAAAGGTTACTGTAATGAACAAATAGTAACACAGAGCAAGGGTTACTGTAATAAACAAAAGCACAGAGCAAGAGTTACTGTAATGAACAAAAACACAGAGCAAGGGTTACTGTAATAAACAAAAGCACAGAGCAAGAGTTACTGTAATGAACAAAAGCACAGAGCAAGAGTTACTGAAATGAACAAATAGTAAAACACAGAACAAGAGTTACTGTAATGAACAAATAGTAAAACACAGAGCAAGGGTTACTGTAATAAACAAATAGTAAAACACAGAGCAAGGGTTACTGTAATAAACAAAAGCACAGAGCAAGAGTTACTGTAATGAACAAAAGCACAGAGCAAGAGTTACTGAAATGAACAAATAGTAAAACACAGAACAAGAGTTACTGTAATGAACAAATAGTAAAACACAGAGCAAAGGTTACTGTAATAAACAAAAGCACAGAGCAAGAGTTACAGTAATGAACAAAAGCACAGAGCAAGAGTTACTGAAATGAACAAATAGTAAAACACAGAACAAGAGTTACTGTAATGACCAAATAGTAAAACACAGAGCAAGAGTTACTGTAATGAACAAATAGTAAAACACAGAACAAGAGTTACTGTAATGAACAAATAGTAAAACACAGAGCAAGGGTTACTGTAATGAACAAATAGTAAAACACAGAACAAGAGTTACTGTAATGAACAAATAGTAAAACACAGAGCAAGGGTTACTGTAATGAACAAATAGTAAAACACAGAGCAAGGGTTACTGTAATAAACAAAAGCACAGAGCAAGAGTTACTGTAATGAACAAAAGCACAGAGCAAGAGTTACTGAAATGAACAAATAGTAAAACACAGAACAAGAGTTACTGTAATGACCAAATAGTAAAACACAGAGCAAAGGTTACTGTAATGAACAAATAGTAAAACACAGAGCAAGGGTTACTGTAATAAACAAAAGCACAGAGCAAGAGTTACTGTAATGAACAAAAGCACAGAGCAAGAGTTACTGTAATGAACAAAAGCACAGAGCAAGAGTTACTGTAATGAACAAAAGCACAGAGCAAGAGTTACTGTAATGAACAAATAGTAAAACACAGAACAAGAGTTACTGTAATGAACAAATAGTAAAACACAGAGCAAGGGTTACTGTAATAAACAAATAGTAAAACACAGAGCAAGGGTTACTGTAATAAACAAAAGCAGAGCAAGGGTTACTGTAATAAACAAAAGCACAGAGCAAGAGTTACTGTAATGAACAAAAGCACAGAGCAAGAGTTACTGTAATGAACAAATAGTAAAACACAGAGCAAGAGTTACTGTAATGAACAAATAGTAATACAGAAAGAGTTACTGTAATGAGCAAATAGTAAAACACAGAGCAAGAGTTACTGTAATGAACAAATAGTAATGAGCAGCACACAAGACATAACAATGGAAGATACAAACCTGTATGTAATTGGTATGGAGTACATGGTACATTGGTAGAGTACACCACAGTGTGTACAATCTCTGGCACTCTAACCAACTCTTCTCCTAGTAAATCTTCTACTTGGCTAAGATGAGGATAATGGGTTGATACAAGACGTAATAGTGATGGATATAAGCCACCATAATGATGTTGTTGTTGCTGACATTGTTGTAACAGGTGTTTTATTGGTATCTGGGCGAGCAAGGACTTCGGATAAGATTCTGATTTTGTATTTGCTGAAAAGAGTATTGTTAAATCAAAGTTAAACACTCCTAACCACCCATCTGAATACAGAATATATACGCAATTATTGTTGTTTAACAAATTTTTAGGAAATGAAAATTCCCACCAGTCAATGTCACTGGCACTAAGGGTTAGAATCATCAGCCAGCAGATGTTCAGCACCAACATATAGTACCAGTAAATTTTATAAAAATTTTGTGATTTTGCTTACACAGAGACAGGAAACTCATAACCTCCATTGTGTACTTCGCATACACAGGAGCTAAAAAAATTGACTAAGACATGTCTGAGAACTACTGATGACATATATTCAAATATTGAGTTTTGTGACTAAGATGGCTACCAGTCAGTCAGAAGTCATCAAAATAAAAAGCAAATGAACATGCATCATTAAGTACATTGTTACGTCCCGTCTTTGTACCTACTTTAAACTTAACCTGTCAAAGCATGTTAAAAACACCAGAAATTAAAACCAATAAGGCCACCAGTTGGCCATTCTGAATAGAATCACAAAACAACTTACATGCATGAGTAACACACTATGTGTGATATCAAACCAAGTCTGAATAAAATGTACCCAGGCATGTGTGGCAAACAGTTGATGAAATGTTCAAATTTTACTTTTTTTTGACGAAAATAGCCACCAGTTTGTTAAATTTCATCAGAATCCAAAAATACCTGAAAGGATCATGTAACCCTTTATGTCTTGCCTTTGTACAAACTTTATACAAAAAGTGTTTTCGAAAAAGGGACTAATAATACATTATAAAAACCTAGATATAAACTCTAGACTTGGACTAAAATTAACTTACCTACAATTTTCATATTCGTAAGAAGACAGTCTTCATAAAGTAAAATATAATATAAAACCAATAACTGGGCAGTTAATCCTCCAACATGTTTCTGCTCTTGATGTGATTCACTATACATCATAGTGAATTCACTGACTGATCCTCCAGTACGAATCCTGGTGTCTTCATACACTGATATGATTTCTCTCAATGTTAATGGCCTATTTCTTGCTTGCTCACCACCGCTGTGTGTGGGTTGTAATATTGAAGTGACGTAGACTTCTATGAGTGGTGGCAGCAAGGGATGCAGTGGAGTTGTGGTATTGCAGATTTGTTTATAAATCCAATTCTAATGCCAAAATAATAATAAATAAATAAAACATTTTATTAATGGGATTCTGCATCTACATAGCTGTACATAGTAGAGAAGGAAACTCTAATTGAATGGTAAAATTTTATTTTGTTAGGAAAGTATTACTATTCAGAACAAGATCAGTCATCAAGTCAACAAAAATACTTTTTCAGTCCATATTACTAATTTAAGGATAATTTTGATGATGAGATACTTCTTCCCTCAGAAACCAGGGCAAAAACAAAACTATTGACAATGTTCATAATTTCCACAAGATATCAGGTTCATTACTCAAAATATAATTTTTTTTTGTTAATTTCTGAACTCTAATGAACCCATCTACATGTTTCAAACCTAGTAATCAAATTTTACAAAACAATGCCTTCAAATCCAGTACATGTACATTGAAATTATGTCTGGTAGTCAATTTACAAATATTGAATGTCCATGGGTAACTATCCCCTAAGGCCAAAGGCAAGTGCCTTATAACCAAATCAAAGAAAGCTTAGAAAGAACTCCCATGTGCTGAGAGTATTGGAGACACATTAAATATAATTTGAAATTACTTAGCTGAAAACTAATTATGCAAATCAGAAAATTAATATGACCAGATTTGAGTGTAAAACTAATGAGGTCTGCGCAATGTAACAGAAAATCTATGTCTCCAAGTTTAATTGAAATGTGATTAGAACCAAAAAACCAAAATATTATGAATTATTATGCTTATTAGGGAATTAATATGAACAGATTTTTACCCCAAACTAATTAGGTTTGTACATTGTCCTAGAGCATCTTTGTACTAAGTTTCATTGAAATGGAATAATTATTACCGTGAAAACTCCAAAATTTCGACCCCTCTAAAAATTCGACCGCCTATTTATTTGCCGGGTTTCGGTGTTTTATTTACCTCCAAATTTTCGACTCCACTAAAAATTGCCGACTCATTCTTATTCGAAAATTGCGACCAGTTTCAGTTTTCCCCCAAACGAAAAAAAAAACGATGTGAGCGTTCAAACGGGACCTTCCTCGAAGGCATGAATCCGGGTTTCTGATTGACTGAGAGATTTTTATTTTATTGGTAACGAAAATATATTCTAAATAAACGAAGTTTCAAATAAAAACGAACACAAAAATCTCGGCATGCTGCGTTTCTGAATTGTTGATTATTACTGTACTCAGTAGTGATTATAATAATGTACACAAAATAAATTTGTTGAATGGTTATGAAATACAAATAAAAGTCAACTTAGTTTCATCGTAAGCGAATGATTCCGGTCTCGTATAAACGTTTGATGCTGTAGGATATCCGCCATGTTCTCTTAGGTCAAATAGGTCAAATCGCTAATTAACCAATCAAAAAGCTGGATGATGCCAACGTGTTCAAAGTACCATAGCTTATTTAAATAGATTGATGTTGTAGTACGATATTTTGGCTTGGATTTTGATGCGAAAACGGCATGATTTTTTTTAAATAAAAAAATTAGTTGTTTTTAAAAAATAAACTGGTCATCTGAAGAATAATTTAACATTGTTCACAGTGATAACAGCTCATTCTCGAAAGGAAGCTTACCCGCTCACGCTAGTCACGATAAAAATCATACACGTGTACTCTTGAATAGACAGACGTCAATGACTACGGTAAAACTTAGACTCTATTTTAGCCGGCAGGATTGATTGAAATGTCCGAAAAATGACGCCAAAATACACCTTAAAAGTCCCATTTTATTTTCTTAAATCCCATTTTATTTTTTAATCCAAGGGCGAATTTACGGCAGAATTTGGTCCCTCAAATAACGGACACGTGAGCTTTGATTCTAACCGGATACATTGCACTGGGTCGGGGAGATAGTTTGCTAAACTTCCATGCATCTTTTGTCCAATGGGTACCTGTACTTCGAACATTCGCAAGTTTTTCTAGGTAGTGCGAGACAGCTTTGTCTTTTGACCTATTAGTTTTGTGCTGACCTCTTCTCCGCGTCTTGATGTTTTGTTTTGCTTGTCATAATACTCACTCACTGATTGATGACTTTGTTTAGATTTTGAGTTACAACTCGGCCACGACCTTTGCTTTTACCGTGAAACATGAGGAAGTTTACGTCAATTGACGGACATTGCATTTTTTAAAAACTAATGAAGCACACTGTCTATCATCCCCATGTTTTCATTTGCTGATTTCTATTCTGAAAAATTCGACCGTCCGAAAATGCACCTTAATTTTGACTCTAAAAACACGTCACATATCTAACACCAATTATTTAAAACCGGTCGAAATTTTGGAGTTTTTACGGTACTTTAGATATCAGTGTGAAAGCTTAAAATTGGTTAATTATGCAAATTAGGTAATTAATATGTACAGATTTTAACCCACAATTATTCAGGTCTGTCTATTGTCCTACAGCATCCATGTACATTCATTGATATGTGATGTATAGTACCTGAGATATCAGTGTGAAAGTTGGTTAATTATGCAAATTAGGTGATTAATATGCACAAATATTTACCGGAAACTAATTGGGTCTGCATAATTCTAGATTCATTGAAATGTGATGATTAGTACTTTAGATATCAGTAGAAAAGCTGAAAATTAATTATGCAAATTAGGTAATTAATATGCACAATTATTTACCCTAAAACTAATCAGGTCTCTGCATAGTCCTAAAGGATCTATGTACCAAGTTTCATTGAAATGCGATGATTAGTACTTGAGATACCCGTGGAAAAGCTGAAAATTAACTAATTATGCAAATTAGGTGATTAATATGCACAAATATTTATCAAAAACAATCAATCTCTGCATAGTCCTTGAGTATGTAAGTACCAAGTTTCATTGAAATGTAATGCTAACTACTTATATCAAATGCTGAAAATTAATTAATTATGCAAATTAGGTAATTAATATGTACTGATATTACCATAAAAACTATCAGGTCTGTGCAGTGTCGTATGACATCTATGTACCAAGTTTCATTGAAATGTGATGATTAGTACTTGAGATATCAGTGGAAAAACCGAAAATTGACTAATCATTATGCAAATTAGGTAATTAGTATCCACGGATTATTACCAAAAACTAATCAAAACCTAGCATGAGTTCAGAGCATCTATGTACCAAGTTTCATCAAAATCCAATGAGTGGTTGTTTAGATATCAGTGGAACAGTCATGGAACCACTAAAAAATAGCTAATTATCATGCAAATTAGGTAATTAATATGCACGGATTTTTACCAAAAATTAATCAAATCTGCGCATATGTTCAGAGCATCTATGTACCAAGTTTCATCAAAATCCAATGAGTGGTTCTTTAGATATCAGTGGAACAGTCATAGAACAGCTAAAAATTAGCTAATTATCATGCAAATTAGGTAATTAACGAGCATGGATTTTTACCAAAACCTAATCAAATCTGCGCATTGGCCCAGAGCATCTATGCACCAAGTTTCATCAAAAACCGATGTATGGTTCTTGAGATAGCAGTGGAACAGTCGGACACACATACACACACACACACATACACACATACACACATACACACATACACACATACACACACACATACAGACACACTAACTGCAAAGACTCCCATTTTGTGCTTCGCACATGGGAGTCAAAAACAAACCATATTCCCAATTCTCAGAGAAGAGCATGCATATAATGTGCAAGTAGTTTGCATGATAGCAGTTGGTCAATACTGCATAGCACTTATAGATGTCTACAGATGTCCTAAACACTCTGCTGGATACAAAATGAGACAATTTATCCTCACAGCAAGATACAATGTATAGCTTGTGGAATTGCTTCTTTATTGATGTTATCTATTACTACATTAAACAGCAACATCTTGCCTTGGTATTTTAAGGCGCAGTCACACCATGACGTTCTGGCTAGCATTCTCTGGCGTTTGAGGAAACGTTGGTAGTCGCCCAAAGTCACTGGGACAGCGCCAGAAGAGCGCCGTGAGAACGCTAGTGAATGTCGGTAATCGTTGCTGATCGTCGGGAATCGGCGAAGAACGCTGATCCCAAAAAAAAGTTTTGAACATGCACAAAAGTTCTCATTTGAGACCAGCGTTCTTCAACGTTTATTTTTAAACGCTGTTAAACGTTAAATAACGTTCTTCGATCGTTTTGCTAATGTTCGACGCGTTCAAGAATCGTTAGTCAGTTGTTGCTCTAGCGTTACTTAGTTGTTACCAATCGCTCGCTTTGCAGTGAACAACTCACTAGCGACCTGTCAACGACCGCTGAACGTACCCCTAGCGCACATAAAGCGTGCGACTAACGTCAAATTAACGACCTAATGTTAGATACACGCTCAACACGCTCACTTAACGTTTAAAAGTCATTCATCGCACGCTAGTGACACATTAGCACACATCCATGATTTCCAGGGGTATCTTACTTGGTCGCTCATTACACGCTCCTCGTGCATTAGGGGCACTCGTTATTCAAACGCTGGGAGTGTCTACCTCGTTCCAGAATGCTCGGAAATTGGACGATTGGAATGTTCAGAGAACGCTGACCAAAACGTTATGGTGTGACGGGGCTATTACAGACAGTTATTATATAATGTTTGACAGAACTCTGCACAGAGTAATGCGGGTTCTGGAATAAAGAGTATAAAAAATAACCAGTCACATGACAGAATTTGGATGTACATGCATGTTTTGAAACAGTGTTCAAGTGGATCAGTTCAGGTGAGATATATAATATTGGCTCACCTTAATTGGCACTTTATGCTTTGAGAAAGCTCTACTTTTTAAAAGCTGGTATATACAATGTACGGGTAAAAAACCTGTTATTGTAGAACTCAAATCTGCTGTCACAGGTACAGTCACTGCATGTGATGTCACAACCTAAGAATTGAGAACATATAACGATTATCAAAAACAACAGAAATTAATACTCAAGATGAACTGACCCTTTCACCACTATTGTCAATTTTTGTTACCTTCCACAAAATAGTCCTCTTTCTGTTTCCATAAACAAGGTGTGAATTAAAGTTTGAACAATTTTAATTTCACCTGATACTTTATATGAAAGTTACTGTGTTAAAAGGATAAAACATACCTGTTCAGTAAATATTTCTTGTGTGAAAGTCAACCGCATTCTGGCAAGTGAGTTCGGTCTGACAGCGATCTAAGTAGTATGCAATGAAAGGATAGAAATATTATCAACTTAGGCCAGACTTTTATTATCCCTTGTTTCGCGAACCCGCCAAATGAACAGGAGCCAAAATGGAAATAAAAATAAAATTTTATTTCAGCGTAATTTCTCGGGCCCACCGACTTGTGAGTGAAAAAAATTGCTAAAAAGAATTACCGCGATATTTTTATTTTCATTTTTTTTCCACCCGCCGCCTAACAAATCCAAGTTGCATTTTTGTGGGAGTATCATGATCGAGTACTAAAGTCTCTTGCAGATCTATACTATATGCGCGTTGGTTGACAGTAAATCTCGGGTATTGACCTCTCTATGTGCTGCTTGCGAATACCAGGCGAACATGGCGGCGGCGTGGTTTGTGGTAATACGCCTTGAAACTCTGTCGTCAAAAACTGAGAAATCCCTCAATAATGCTGAAAACTGCCAACCAGGTTATACATGGAATAAAATTTTATTTCATTTCTTCTTGCTGATCAATTATCTTACTTACAATTTTATTTTTTTTTATCGCCCTCCTCAAAAAAAGGAATAAAAAAAGTTTGGCCTTATTTATATCATTCATTTTACCTATTAATCCATTCCACAGAACAAGCAAAGAGCCTAATTACGGCTCTGGAATCTGGGAGGCAACATGTGGATGGAGAGAAAGTAATCACCATGGAAATCCAAATATGTGGTTTCTTTAATGATCAGCACTGAGGTCAGAAACAGTACTGTAAAGGGGGTAATTATTCACTGGGTTTTAATTTAGCTTATTTCGCTGACTGGAAAAATGCGCTAAATTAAAACACAGTGAATATGTAAAATTTAGCATAGAACACATTATCTAAATGACGAAACCGTGAATTTAAAACCCACTGAATATGCCCGAAATGGTAAATCAGTGAAATTTAAACCCAGTGAAAATTAGTCATTTTACAGTATATGGGACAAATAGATTTGAATATCTTCATCTAAATATCTAATAATTCATAATTGGTGTTCTAAGCAGACTGCACTCATATTTGTACCCATAACTCTCCTGATGCACGGCAACCAAGCAATTATACTTGCAGTTTTCAAGAAGCTGAAAATATCACTTTTTACCAAAAACAACAAAAATATTTATCAAAATTAGAAAATTAACAATATTGTCACAAAATGAACAAAACATATATACATATACTTGTATATATCAAACCTATCAGACTTGTACATTTCAAAAGAAGTCAAAAATGAAAAATGACTAGCTAGACTTGATGAATTTGACAATGGAGCTAAAAATAGTACTAACATTATAGAATTAAATGAACAAATCTAAACAAGAATTGTAAAGTTGAAGTCAATGGGCAGTCAGTAATATGATTTAAATTGACTTAAATAGAAACATTTGTACCACAACTTATCAAAGCGACATAACATACATGTACATGTACAAAGTTACATTGACGCACAATAACATTAGGTCGGGAATAGATTTTTTTTAGTGGGTGCCATTTTTTTAAAAATTTAAATTACATGTATATCTTTCAAATAGAAAAAAAAAACATTAATTTTTGTGCATAATACCAACAACATGGACAGTTACATACAAAATTGAAGTTACATAAAGAAGAACTTCTACTTTACCTTCATCCCAAGTGTAGAGCACACTAAATCTACAACTGGCTGCATTTGATTAGCATGGAAGTGGATGGCCATCAGTAATAACATTTCACCAAATGAAGCACTGACTCCACTGGCACTGTAAACAAAACACAACAGTGGGTCATCATGGGGAAGTTGTAAAACGAAAACTACCAACAAAATAGGATTACCCAGCATTTAATACTTATTTTGATTTGTTAAAAAATACAAAACAATGTTACAAGGTTTAGTTAAAAAAAATGTTAAATATCTCAGAGAGAGAAGAAGGGGTTAAGATAAATGGAATAATAGAGACTGGAACTTATGACATTCAATAGCAGGGCTTGCCATGTTGCATTTTTGTCCAGCAAAATGCTTATCCTAAAATAGTGGTCCTAATGAGTCTGGATTGAAGAAGATTAGAAGTAATTCTTCACAGTTTTATAGATGTTAGGAGAAAATGGGAAAAAACTATAACTAGGCTATATTATTGAAAGACTGGTAATTCAGTTAGCACAACATCTGCTGAAAGCCTCCAAAGATAGCCAAATTGAATGACAAAAAAATGACATCAGCATGGTAAAGTTGGAAATTTTGAAGACAGTCTGCAATTGAGATACTTATAGGATTAATCTGACCGAGTGAATTGGTCTTAAAATAGACTATGAACTGTGGGAAGTAGATATCTAGACTGGCATTGCAAACAAGGTTCTTACAGTATACATGCACCTGTTTTGTAATTTTTACAAAAGCTGATAGTTTACCTTTCAAAGTAGGAGCCTTCCTTCACCAACCAATTCATCCAACTTATACCAACTTTCTCTTGATCAGCAGAACTGTCAATTTAACAAAATTTCAGGTATATTTAGTTACATGTAATAAAGACTTGGATCCATAAAGCACAATGATGTAACCTCAAGGTAGTACTACCTCATGTTTTTAGTATATATCAAGTTTGAATGAAATGCAGTCAATGTACATTTGTAGATCACAGTCTGGACCCAGAATAATAGAAATGCTTGAATTTTGTGTATTTATAGTACAAAAATGCCATCTTCAATCACTAAACAGATGCATGTACATATTTATCCCGGGTGTAATATTTTTGAGAAAATTTTGAATGTAGTCACTACAATCATTTCCGAGAACAAAACAACATTTAATATACACTTTACTTATAATATACCTCTATACAAAATAGACACTTTGAAAGGAATCAGTAACACAAAGCCATGTATCAAGGTCACAAAGCCATGTATCAAGGTCACAAAGCCATGTATCAAGGTCACAAAGCCATGCATCAAGGTCACAAAGCCATGTATCAAGGTCACAAAGCCATGCATCAAGGTCACAAAGCCATGCATCAAGGTCACAAAGCCATGCATCAATGTCACAAAGCCACGCATCAAGGTCACAAAGCCACGCATCAAGGTCACAAAGCCACGCATCAAGGTCACAAAGCCACGCATCAAGGTCACAAAGCCACGCATCAAGGTCACAAAGCCACGCATCAAGGTCACAAAGCCATGCATCAAGGTCACAAAGCCATGCATCAAGGTCACAAAGCCATGCATCAAGGTCACAAAGCCATGTATCAAGGTCACAAAGCCATGCATCAAGGTCACAAAGCCATGCATCAAGGTCACAAAGCCATGAATCAAGGTCACAAAGCCATGCATCAAGGTCACAAAGCCATGAATCAAGGTCACAAAGCCATGAATCAAGGGTCACAAAGCCATGAATCAAGGGTCACAAAGCCATGCATCAAGGTCACAAAGCCATGAATCAAGGTCACAAAGCCATGAATCAAGGTCACAAAGCCATGAATCAAGGTCACAAAGCCATGAATCAAGGTCACAAAGCCATGTATCAAGGTCACAAAGCAATGAATCAAGGTCACAAAGCCACGCATCAAGGTCACAAAGCCATGAATCAAGGTCACAAAGCCATGCATCAAGGTCACAAAGCCATGAATCAAGGTCACAAAGCCATGCATCAAGGTCACAAAGCCATGAATCAAGGTCACAAAGCCATGCATCAAGGTCACAAAGCCATGAATCAAGGTCACAAAGCCATGAATCAAGGGTCACAAAGCCATGCATCAAGGTCACAAAGCCATGAATCAAGGTCACAAAGCCATGAATCAAGGTCACAAAGCCATGAATCAAGGGTCACAAAGCCATGAATCAAGGGTCACAAAGCCATGCATCAAGGTCACAAAGCCATGTATCAAGGTCACAAAGCCATGCATCAAGGTCACAAAGCCATGCATCAAGGTCACAAAGCCATGAATCAAGGTCACAAAGCCACGCATCAAGGTCACAAAGCCATGACTCAAGGGTCACAAAGCCATGCATCAAGGGTCACAAAGCCATGCATCAAGGGTCACAAAGCCATGCATCAAGGTCACAAAGCCATGCATCAAGGTCACAAGTGGATCTCTGCATGTACAAAGGTGGATACATCAACTTATGCCTGAATGAATACACAGGAAATAAAACCCAGAAAATAATACCTGGTACATGTAAGTATTTGCCATATTTGCTCTATCAGAAGTTTAAATAAATATAAATGGTCAAAATAAGACATAATTCAGTAAGATAGAACACAATAAATGTAATTTGTATTATGTTGAACTTGATCATTACATAATGGATATGATGTTCATACCTTATGATTGAGGGGCATGCCATTAACATGCAGAGTCCTAAGGAAACAAATCGTATACCAGCTGGAGTGGGTGGTGGTTGTGATGTCACCAAACACAATAATTGCTCTGATTCGTCTTCACTGAATCTATAAATATAAACATGCAGGTAATTTTAGATAGTTAAAGGGCCATAGGGAAGATACATGAAAACTTACTATGTTACCTTCGTTAAACAAAGTTTATTATAATTATAGCTGCTATGTCATTATTAACAAACTTAGTGGGCATGAATAATAAAAATGTGCACACAATAAATATATTTTTCAGAGGGGTGGGGGTCAAAAGTTATTTAAAAACCATTTAAAACTCGTCCTCGTTTTTTTTTTACATTGGTCTACATAAACATGCAGTTATCTTAAAATTATCCACTTTCAATTGTAGGAATTCAATTGTCAATGAGTAAATATGTTCTTAATTAATGTGTTACAGTGTGTAACTGAGTTAATTTACAAGTATTGTGAATAAGCTGGGATCATTTCTGGTTGACAGTTCATAATTGAATAATGACATCACACAGATAAGCACTATGTAACCATTACCTTCAATCATGTTTAATAAAACAAACTTACTTCATGGTAGCTATCCCTCGCAATGCACAATATAATCGAATTAAAGCACTGGCTTGCACGACGTGCCTGTCCACAATAACACAGTGATCACCAGATGGTATGATGGTGGTTAATTCTTGTAATAACTGTTCCCTCAGTGAATGCAACAATGAACTTGGTGGGTCTCTCTTCCTCTGTCAAAGTCAAAATAACATAAACTATATATTAAGCCTTGCCAATCTATTACATTGTTAGATGCAGAGACATAATATATGTAAGATAATTCCTAAAACATTTATAATATAAGTGAATTACATGTGCAGCTTGTTCTCCTCTCAGGTTGGTCTAACAATGCACAATACTGTAAAAATCTGCAGTATTGAAAATAATTGTATTTTTTTCTAGAGTGTGATACAAATGAACATTTTTTTTTTTTGGTAAAAGAATTAATGGAATAATTTTTGGTCCATTCAATAAATTGATTGTCTTTTTTTTTTTTGGATGAAAATAGACAAGACGGACATTTACCAGCCTGAAAATATTATCTATTATTATAGATCTTTCACCGTAATGCCATAAGTTACAGCATGCCATAATTTTGCAGTATTTTACAGGGTATTTTCATTCTACCATATTAGGAAATACGAATTCCAAATATGGAATGATTATGCGCGTAAGCGTTCTCTATTAGTAAAAACAAACATGGCTGCCACCAGGGTTTGACACTAATTTCACTAATTCTGTTCTAAACATTTTGGATTTCGGCATTCCCATGATGTATCATGGGAAGGAAAAGATGTATAATAATAAGGTTATTAGGAGGAGTATGCATTCAGACAGTGCAAAGTATGCACTCAGATAGTGCACCGTCACATCGATACTCCTGCTGTACTGTCCTTGTGCATACTTTGAGGTATTCTTGTAATAACCTCATAGTATCAACATGTTCAGCAAGAGTTTAAGGCATACTACTGCAATGTACTTGTGATGAAGCACACAATTCTGCCAAAATATATTGCTATGATATCCAAGTTATGCCCAAGATGAACATCCCAAAAACGAGGTACTCTAACTTGTTTTCCCCAAAAAATATATAATGAAATTTCCTTGTTAGGTTAATTTAGAGACATTAAGAAATTCAAAATGATATGCAACTAAGAGCTTCATGGATCTGGTGAGCTTGTACTGAAACAGAGTCAAGTAGTTATCCAATCAAAAAATACATGCATTAGGTCACTCATGGCATCTACAATGTAAGTACGTAGTAATGAACCTTCAACCTTTCGGCAACATTGGAGTGTACACTACTAAAGAGTTTGCACTATACACAGTGAGTGACTTTAGAGCCGAGACAGCTGCTCTGAGATTTTTATGGCTGGATCATGATTACATGCAAAGCCTAAATCTTACCTTCTGTCCATTCCTTACAAACTGTGCCATCCACCCTCTGACTGTGGAATTGCTGCCAAGTAAGAGTCCACTAATAAAACCAACTAAGTCACTTACACCATTAGATTCAACATGATTACTTTTACAGTGGTCTAAAGACAAGGCGATTGCTAACCCAGGTAAGCGACAATTTTCAACCTGATACAAATGATAGATAATATACAGTTAGGTTAAAAATAATATGTAGAGTTAGGTAAATAATGACGTAATATGCAGACTTAGGTAAATAATGACATAATATGCAGAGTTAGGTGAATAATGACATAATATGCAGAGTTAGGTGAATAATGACATAATATGCAGAGTTAGGTAAATAATGACATAATATGCAGAGTTAGGTAAATAATGACATAATATGCAGAGTTAGGTAAATAATGACATAATATGCAGAGTTAGGCAAATAATGACGTAATATGCAGAGTTAGGCAAATAATGACATAATATGCAGAGTTAGGTGAATAATGACATAATATGCAGAGTTAGGTAAATAATGACATAATATGCAGAGTTAGGTGAATAATGACATTATATGCAGAGTTAGGTAAATAATGACATAATATGCAGAGTTAGGTGAATAATGACATAATATGCAGAGTTAGGTGAATAATGACATAATATGCAGAGTTAGGTGAATAATGACATAATATGCAGAGTTAGGTGAATAATGACATAATATGCAGAGTTAGGTAAATAATGACATAATATGCAGAGTTAGGTAAATAATGACATAATATGCAGAGTTAGGTAAATAATGACATAATATGCAGAGTTAGGTAAATAATGACATAATATGCAGAGTTAGGTAAATAATGACGTAATATGCAGAGTTAGGTAAATAATGACGTAATATGCAGAGTTAGGTAAATAATGACGTAATATGCAGAGTTAGGTAAATAATGACGTAATATGCAGAGTTAGGTAAATAATGACGTAATATGCAGAGTTAGGTAAATAATGACGTAATATGCAGAGTTAGGTAAATAATGACGTAATATGCAGAGTTAGGTAAATAATGACGTAATATGCAGAGTTAGGTAAATAATGACGTAATATGCAGAGTTAGGTAAATAATGACGTAATATGCAGAGTTAGGTAAATAATGACGTAATATGCAGAGTTAGGTAAATAATGACATAATATGCAGAGTTAGGTAAATAATGACATAATATGCAGAGTTAGGTAAATAATGACATAATATGCAGAGTTAGGTAAATAATGACATAATATGCAGAGTTAGGTAAATAATGACATAATATGCAGAGTTAGGTAAATAATGACATAATATGCAGAGTTAGGTAAATAATGACGTAATATGCAGAGTTAGGTAAATAATGACGTAATATGCAGAGTTAGGTAAATAATGACGTAATATGCAGAGTTAGGTAAATAATGACGTAATATGCAGAGTTAGGTGAATAATGACGTAATATGCAGAGTTAGGTGAATAATGACATAATATGCAGAGTTAGGTGAATAATGACATAATATGCAGAGTTAGGTGAATAATGACATAATATGCAGAGTTAGGTAAATAATGACATAATATGCAGAGTTAGGTGAATAATGACATAATATGCAGAGTTAGGTAAATAATGACATAATATGCAGAGTTAGGTGAATAATGACATAATATGCAGAGTTAGGTAAATAATGACATAATATGCAGAGTTAGGTGAATAATGACATAATATGCAGAGTTAGGTAAATAATGACATAATATGCAGAGTTAGGTGAATAATGACATAATATGCAGAGTTAGGTAAATAATGACATAATATGCAGAGTTAGGTGAATAATGACATAATATGCAGAGTTAGGTGAATAATGACATAATATGCAGAGTTAGGTGAATAATGACATAATATGCAGAGTTAGGTGAATAATGACATAATATGCAGAGTTAGGTGAATAATGACATAATATGCAGAGTTAGGTGAATAATGACAATATTCAGAGTTAAAGTGAATAATGACATAATATGCAGAGTTAGGTAAATAATGACATAATATGCAGAGTTAGGTAAATAATGACATAATATGCAGAGATAGGTAAATAATGACATAATATGCAGAGTTAGGTAAATAATGACATAATATGCAGAGTTAGGTAAATAATGACAATATGCAGAGTTAAAGTGAATAATGACATAATATGCAGAGTTAAAGTAAATAATGACATAATATGCAGAGTTAGGTACATAGCAACAATATGCAGAGTTGAAGTGAATAATGCAGCATATTCACCAAGTAAGGTCAATTGCAAAACATTAAAATCAAGAGAAATATGTCCAATTTTATAAACCGGACAAGAACATAAACAATGTATCTTATAAATATCAACTCACTGCTAGTGCTCTGACACTCATAGCTTGACTTGGATACATTTTACAAAGTCTACGTAATGTTTCAGTCCTCCGCCTTCCACCCAGACTTTCTTCATCTTGATGTTCCCCTCTTGATACCAATATCTCACAAACTAAGAAGGGATTGATAAAGATACATTGCTACAATTAATGCACCACGTCATGAGAAGCAAAAATAAAAACACCTTAACCCTTTCACTACCAGCTCTGTTCATCACAAATTCAATAATCCCTTTTATAGTCTGCAGTTACCTTCAGGAGATAGGGACAAAAATAATTACATTTTTTGAGTAAAAACTGAAAAGTTACCAAATTTTGTCTGGTGGTGAAAAGCTTAAGCCAAGAGAGGATTGCTACAATGAGACAAGATAAGAGCACCTCAGGCCTATGGTAGAATGCTACAAGAAGATGCAAGCTAAGGACAACTTAAGCCTATTAGAAACCTGAGTGACTTGAATAGTCTACATTGTAGGGATGCACCCCTTTCATGTTTTCTTAAAGGTGATATACCCTGATATCTAATACTGTGGAATACTTTATTTTTGCTGGAATTAATTTTTGCTGAAAAAGCTTTTTGGGCGTTCTTTATGGAATTTATTTTCACTGATTTTTGATGAGTTGAATGTGAAATATAGGAAAAAAAGTATATTTGCTGGATTTTATTTTCACAGAATCATCCCTTCATCGAAAATAGCGAAAATAAATTCCAAACGAAAATAAAGTATTCTACAGTAGTCTGAATACCTGGAATGTCTGACAATGGAAGCAGAGTAAGTTTGTGAGAAAACAAAATGTGCATTACCTTCATTAAAACTATCAGGAACATTTGCTACTAGTCTACATAACAGCCATGCACCAAACTTCACTCTCAGTAATGCCTCAGCAACCTGTGATACAGGAAGTAATGACGGTAGTTCTGCAACAGATAATATAAAGATAATATGTCTGTAAATAAAACAGACAGAGGAAAAAAGGGACATATGTGAAAAAAAGAAACTCTACATCTGCAAATCAACATGTATAGTTATCCGAGTTTGGTTTAAATTGACCCAGTCATCTCCAAGCACTATTTGTGAACATGTTGACAGACAAAATTATGTACATATGCACCTAATAATAAAGTGTATGTGTACCATGCTTTAAAATGGGTCAGTGCTGGGTCAGTGCTAGGTCAGTGCTGACATGTAACGCCATACATTGTACGTACCTGCTTGAGCAATACATAAAACGTCAGATACTTCTTCAAGGTAAACTTCATTCTCAAATAATTCTGAATTCCTTGCTATAAATTCACAGTTAGACTCTTTAATCTGAGAAAATGAGTATCAATCAATGTACAATTGTTCATAAGCTAGATGAAATATTGAATGAAATATTGAAAATGCATGCCAACTTAGACTGTAGAATTCTGGATGAATGCTCTATAGTTAATTATAATCAAAGAAAGCTTAGAAAGAACTCCCGTGTGCTGAGAGTATTGAAGACACATTAAAAATTAATTCAAAATTACTTGTACATGAGATATTGATAGAAAAGCTGAAAACTAATTATGTACATCAGGTAACTAATATGAACAGAACAGAACAAAAAAATTATGAATTATTATGCTAATTAGAGAATAATATGAACAAATTTTAACCCAAAATTAATCAGGCCTGTCTATTGTCCTAGAGCATTTATGTACCAAATTTTATTCAAATGTGATGATCAGTAATTGAGATATCAGTGTTAATTAATTATGTTAATTAGGAGATTAATAAGCATAAATATTTACCAAAAACTAATTGGGTTTCTGCATAGTTCTCTTTAAAAGTTTCATTAAAATCCAATTTGTGGTTCTTTATATATCAGTGGAACATTATGCAAATTAGGTAATTAATATCCAATTAAAACTAATTAGGTCTCTGCATAATCCTAGAAGATCTATGTAGCAAGTCTCATTGAAATATGATGATTACTACTTGATATATCAAAAGCTGAAAATTAATTAATTATGCAAATTAGATAATTAATATGTACTCATATTACCCTAAAAACTATCAGGTTTGTGCAGTGTCCTATGACATCTATGTACCAAGTGTCACTGAAATGTGATGATTACTACTTGAAATATCAGAAGCTGAAAATTAATTAATTATGCAAATTAGGTAATTAATATGTACTCGTATTACCTTAAAAACTATCAGGTCTGTGCAGTGTCCTATGACATCTATGTACCAAGTGTCATTGAAATGTGATGATTACTACTTGAAATATCAAAAGCTGAAAATTAATTAATTATGCAAATTAAGTAATTAATATGTACTCATATTACCTTAAAAACTATCAGGTCTGTGCAGTGTCCTATGACATCTATGTACCAAGTTTCATTGAAATGTGATGATTACTACTTGAAATATCAAAAGCTGAAAATTAATTAATTATGCTAATTAGGTAATTAATATCTACTGATATTACCCAAAAAACTATCAGGTCTGTGCAGTGTCCTATGACATCTATGTACCAAATTTCATTGAAATGTGATGATTACTACTTGAAATATCAAAAGCTGAAATATAATTAATTATGCTAATTAGGTAATTAATATGTACTCGTATTACCCTAAAAACTATCAGGTCTGTGCAGTGTCCTATGACATCTATGTACCAAGTGTCATTGAAATGTGATGATTAGTACTTGAAATATCAAAAGCTGAAAATTAATTAATTATGCAAATTAGGTAATTAATATGTACTCATATTACCCTAAAAACTATCAGGTCTGTGCAGTGTCCTATGACATCTATGTACCAAGTTTCATTGAAATGTGACAATTACTACTTGAAATATCAAAAGCTGAAAATTAATTATGCTAATTAGGTAATTAATATCTACTGATATTACCCTAAAAACTTTCAGGTTTGTGCAGTGTCCTATGACATCTATGTACCAAGTTTTATTGAAATGTGATGATTAGTACTTGAGATATCAGTGGAAAAGCCAAAAATTGATTAATCATTATGCAAATTAGGTAATTAATATTGCACAGATTTTTACTCAAAACTAATCAAATCTGCGCATTAGTTTGGAGCATCTGTGTGCCAAGTTTCATCAAAATCCAATGAGTGGTTCTTTAGATATCAGTGGAACAGTCATGAAACAGCCAAAAATCAGCTAATTATCATGCAAATTAGGTAAGTAATATGCATGGATTTTTAGCAAAACCTAATCAAATCTGCGCATTGGTCCAGAGCATCTATGCAACAAGTTTCATCAAAAACTGATGTATGGTTCTTGAGATATCAGTGGAACAGACGGACACACATACACACACACACATACACACACCCATACAGACAAACTAACTGCAAAGACTCCCTTTTTGTGCTTCGCACACGGGAGTCAAAAAGTGTGTCAACAGAACATTGTGGAGGCCAGGTAAGATAACAAGCAAGAGAGATTATAGTGTAAAATATCAGTTTTGATGCAATTGCTAAAATAATCAAAAAGAGAACAAATCTGACTGCATTTGTCTCACCAAATATTCATACACATTGCTCATGGTCTGGGGAAACACAAACAGATATATATTACCGCAAACATGTTTTTTTTTCATTGAAATCACTCTTAATGTAATTTTTACCATTATTGGTAGTTTTTGATACTTTTTTTTTACTTTTACTTTTTACTTATTTCTGCTTGTGAAATCCCATGAGAATTGTATGAATAATTATGTGAATCATACCAAGGAAGGTGATGGGAAATTCTTGGGCACAAAATGATACATTGTAAATATATCAATGGTACATGTATTACCGTAAAAACGCGATTAATTCGAGGTAGTAAAAATAATTATTTTTTCAAGTGCACGAATTAATAGCGTAAAAACGGAAATTATTGGTTTTTGGTGCGCGAATAGTACTTTTAGATTGATTCGAAAAGGAGCTGTTTTCATAAATTTATTAGTGATTTGTTTTGTTTTCCAATGAACACGATTACAGGACGTTTTTTTAGTGCCTCTGAGACTTGTGGCTATTGACATTCATGGTGTATAGTTGGGCAGAGAACACGCACTACATCAAGGACCACGCACCATGTTACACTTGAAATGAAACAGTGAAATGGCAAAGGTCACTCTGTACACAAACAATGAACACGTGGCTACAAAGTAGCCATCTGGCTGCACTCCCTTTTTTATTTTTCTGGGCATCGCCCGGGCGATGTTATGGCAGATATTACGAAGCCCATCTTGTCTGGAAAAATAACCCTGCGTTGATAAAAATGATCTCAAAAAATGTTTAGAAAAAATACTGTTTCGCGTTGACCAAATATAATCATGCAAAGTATAAATTAAGTGTTTCAATACATTGGTGAGAGGTCGAATTTTACGTGAACAAGAACATGCACTAAGAAGAAAAAGCAAGCCAAAGTCGAAACGGGGAGCATCATGGACATGACACAACACATGCTGCGATTACTGAGTGATCAGCGACATCATTTTGGGACGCAATTGAACTTCAAGTACTTCTTTGCGAAACTTGCTGCGCGGCATGCTGACATCAAGTGTGTGTTGACCGAAGTTTGACCCCAAGTCACGCACTGAACTGGCGCGTTACCTTAGCAACCTTTTTCTTTTGTGCCTCCCGCGTCAATCTAGTAAAATTGTTATTATATCCGAAGAAACTGTAATTACGCAACTTGTATGCAACTCTGTACTGGCTTTGAATATATCAACGTCGTTTACATAGTGCACTGCTTTTCTAATTTGTTTACAATATTGTACCGGCTCTGAATATTTCAACTTCGTAATGTATTGCTTTCATGATAATTATTTTTTTTTAACCACGCGTTTGAATTACGTGCGGCATTGGGCAATGGGCACAGATCTAGAAGCAGTACCTACACACGAATTGGTGACGTCATAAAATACATGACCTTCAATCTGGGTCGTTTCCTCGGTATATACGAATTGGTATATACAAATTACAATAAAGATACTTAAGACATTACACATAAGGTAAAACAAATCACGTGACAATATAATGATAATAACGGTAATAAATCCTAGCTTAACAGTTGAACAGAACGCTCATATAGTCAGTAGGGTGACGCCGAGGGTCACGAACTGTGTTGCAAAATGGCCGTGTGGTTGAAACTGGGTCATGGCGTGACGGGTGAGGAAGACATCATTAAACACTCAAAATCACAATAAAACGGAGAAGTGGTTGCATATTACGGCGTAGCCAACATGGGAAATAAAAAAAAGCCCAATACAAACGACATGGGTTCGAATCACACTAGATACACACTCACCAGAACCGAAGCAATCAGAAACCAGTAATCGCTTTGGCTTTTCCGTTCAACTCATCGGAACACTGGAGTAGTTAGAAAAATGAACACCACTTAACGACCAACGTCGTGGCGTGGTACACAAGCGTGCCATCAAAATAAAACAAAATTAGCTTGAAAAGACAGTGGGTTCGAGTCCCGCTCAGAGCTACCGTAAAAACGTAAATAAAATAAACTGAAATCTCTCAAACCGTAAACAAGTAAACAAAGAACGTCGCAAAAAAAATAATAAACCTCACAAAACTCCACCATACAAAACTGAATGAATAAATAATAAAATAACTAACACGCGCAATTTGTTCAACAGATTGTGACATGAGATGAGCAAGACCCAAGTCAAGGTAAGTTTTGTTAAAGAGTCGATGGCGTTCCCTATATTATGAAAACAATTCAGGCAACAGACGAATATCTTCTGTGGTGTTGTTGAATTTATACTGTGTCTGCGGAATTGTTGATTGAGGGTTCGAAGCCAGCAGTTAACATTTTGTTAGAAAGTTTCACAATTAAATCAAATATCCAATGATACCAGTATATTTATTTCATTATTTTAACAACTTGCAATGGTGGAAGTTGGTCAAACACGAGTTCTTACACCTAAATAAGTATCAAATATTTGTCGACATTTATTCTCTCAACCTTGTAGAGGTGGAAATTAATTAAACAACAGGTATTTACTCACAAATATAATGGTCAATATTTGTCCATACATTCATTCTGTCAATTTAAGAACTTGTAATTGTTGGAATTAATCAAATGAGAGTTGTCTACACCAAAATAAGTTTCAAATACTTGTCCATACATTTATTCTCTCAATTTAACAACTTGTAATGGTGTAAAATAATTAAACGAGAGTTGTCTACACCAAAATAAGTCTAAAATATTTGTCCGCACATTTATTCTCTCAATTTAACAACTTGTAATGGTGTAAAATAATTAAACGAGAGCTGTCTACACCAAAATAAGTCTAAAATATTTGTCTGCACATTTATTCTCTCAATTTAACAACTTGTAATTGTGGGAATTAATCAAACGAGAACTGTCTACACCAAAATAAGTCTAAAATATTTGTCCGCACACTTATTCTCTCAATTTAACAACTTGTAATGGTGTAAAATAATTAAACGAGAGCTGTCTACACCAAAATAAGTCTAAAATATTTGTCCGCACATTTATTCTCTCAATTTAACAACTTGTAATGGTGGAAAATAATTAAACGAGAGCTGTCTACACCAAAATAAGTCTAAAATATTTGCCCGCACATTTATTCTCTCAATTTAACAACTTGTAATGGTGTAAAATAATTAAACGAGAGCTGTCTACACCAAAATAAGTCTAAAATATTTGTCTGCACATTTATTCTCTCAATTTAACAACTTGTAATTGTGGGAATTAATCAAACGAGAACTGTCTACACCAAAATAAGTCTAAAATATTTGTCCGCACACTTATTCTCTCAATTTAACAACTTGTAATGGTGTAAAATAATTAAACGAGAGCTGTCTACACCAAAATAAGTCTAAAATATTTGTCCGCACATTTATTCTCTCAATTTAACAACTTGTAATGGTGGAAAATAATTAAACGAGAGCTGTCTACACCAAAATAAGTCTAAAATATTTGCCCGCACATTTATTCTCTCAATTTAACAACTTGTAATGGTGTAAAATAATTAAACGAGAGCTGTCTACACCAAAATAAGTCTAAAATATTTGTCCGCACATTTATTCTCTCAATTTAACAACATGTAATTGTGGGATTAATCAAACGAGAGATGTCTACACAAAAATAAGTCTAAAATATTTGTCCGCACATTTATTCTTTCAATTTAACAACCTGTAATAGTGGGAATTAATCAAACGTGAGTTGTTTACATCAAACTAAGTATTTAATACTTGTTGAGACATTTATTCTCTCAATTTAACAACTTGTAATGGTGTAAAATAATTAAACGAGAGTTGTCTACACCAAAATTAATCTCAAATATTTGTCCACACATTTATTGTCACAATTTAACCACTTGTTAATAGTGGAAATTACTTAAACGCGACTTGTTTAATCCGTTGACGTCAATGCAACTTACCTGCAGACAGTGCACAACAGAGTATCATTATTGAGTAATTATAAACAGGAACGTGTCTTGGCATTAGGGTTAGGGTCGGGTCAGGTATGGGCAACGGAATTATTAACAGGAACGTGTCTTGACATTAGGGTTAGGGTCGGGTCAGGTATGGGCAACGCAAATGGCAAACACCCAATTGGCAAGATGTACACTTAACGGGTTATGTCATGCATATAGTTTACACAAGTAAAAACACAAAATTGGCAATTTTTTGGACAATTGTAACTCAATAATAGAAATACACACTATATAGTCTTATCAAATGCAAACACATCCAGTAAATCCATTGTGGTCTTGTGGGTCAGTTTTCTACATAGTGATCAGGAGGACCTGGGTTCAATTTCCTTGCCTGCCCATTTTTTTCTCGCAAACACCATTCGGCAATAAAGCTAAATATGACAACGAATTATTTAATTTGCATGACTACCCACATAGCTCAGTTGATTTGTACTATGTCAGCAATGTGAGCGATCGCTGGTTCGAATCCAGTATGTTTAGTTAGATTTTTGAATGCTAGTGAAGACAGTGCTCCTATGAATAGGACTTAAATCCTAACTCGTGTGTGAAGACACTCGTGGTACAGTGGACAAGACAGTGCGCCGGGAACTCAAAGATCGCAAGAATCACGGATTGGACACTCCTACAAAAGACATGAAAGACGTTAAAAACATAAACAGCGGATTCAAAAACTCAAGTCAGGAAAACAGAACACAATAATACTACCCCACATGGAAGCCAGTCGAAGTCGTCGAAGAACGAACACAGCTGTAGGTCACGTGCAACAACAGACACGAGGAGCATGGCTGATCTCCAAATGGGTCCCTTCTTTTGTATTGACCCCCTAAGGATTGCTAATCCCCCTTTCTAACTCTTCCCCCAAAAATAATATATCGCCCCTTTTAAAATGTATTGACCCACAAATTAATGAATATTCATGAGCACAGAAACTGCTACGTCATGAATAAATTAGCATAATTTTAAAAAATTTGCATAAAGTGTAGGTACTCCTTCTGGAGCTCTGCCGGGCAATGACCTCCAGAGTTCATGCACTGGTATTTAAATTCGGGCCACCCAGCTTGACGCAAATCAATATAGTTACTTGTCATTTGTTCAAAAAATCTTTCAACTTTCACAAATACCATGGACGCAAAGAGTTAACTGGGGGTTAAATGAAAAGGAACGTCTTTCTTGGACAAAAAATACGTCAGTACAAGATTATGTGTGCAAGGTTAGATTTATAGAACGTACATGACCGCTTAACTCTGTGTTTTTTACCGAATCCGGTATAATGAAAATGTGACATAAGGTCAATCGCCCGACTAATCAAAAACGTCAATTTACGCACCATAGGGCGGTTCACTTAAATGACATAATAGAATAATGGCAGACACACGGTCGATGCAACCCTGTGGACCAGTGACGAAAAAGCCCTGTACTAAGCTTTCCATTACGGAAATTCGTAATCGATGTGCTTACTGATGGATTTTTATCGACTAAGTAATAACCTTGCCCAACATCTGTAGTGTCGTGGGGGAATGATTTTTTTCAGGTCAAATCTTTACCGAACCTAAACTACTTGCTAACTGAAAAGCTGTGATGACGGAGATCATCTGCGATGATTGCGGCTACACCAAGTACTGATAACATAAAAACTCAAACAAAATGTATATTTTTAATGTCTTCATGCAATATATTCTGAGTTATCCACTTTATTCTGGCCCGCGTTTTTGAACGCCGTGAATTAAAAGGATACATTTAAAAATTAGTGCTCGAAAATAAAATGGGTGCGCGAATTAATAGAAACGAGTTTTTACGGTACCTAGTATATTTTCTGCATGTTTTAAAACATTTGTTCACAACTTAGTGACAAACCTGACTAGATATAAAATATATAGTTTGGTACTATATCACACACACATGCATGTATGTACTAAGATGGAATTTATGAAGTGCATATTACCACAGTGTGACATCATAACTAGTGTGTATACTTGTATGATAAGTAACAGTTTGGAATACATCACATGTAAACTTTTTACCTACTCTACTTTCATTTAAGGGAATAATGGGTGCTCAGTTATAATATTATTATTATACTACTGATATGATATAATAACCTTGTGTTAATTTTCATGTTAAAGCGAGAGAGTTGTCACCTGTGCATGCGTCAGATGGCCACAGCGTATCATTGTTTACGAACAAGCGTCTATCCATGAGCCTTTGCATTTTAGCGTGTGTTGTTATCGTGTGTGCGTACAGATGACGACACTGCCGCTTTAAATCTTACCTGATTCATTATATTCATTAATTCACTGATAATAATTCTAAGTCTTCTTGCTGGATCACTTCTTTCAAACTCCAAAGCTGGACACGGAAGTGAAGATAACAAACTCTCAGAGTCTCCAGCCTTTTGTCTGTAAAATAAACAAACTTTGTAGATCTGGTACTGAAAACAATAAAATTCACCATTCTATTACAACGAGCGTAAGATATTTCCCGCATCTGGTAGGCAATTACTGATGGACTTTCAACATCCTTCCTAGATGATCCAGTGACCGTTGTAGACGCAATAAAGTTACATACCCGTCTACGTGACAGTTAATCAAAACAAACCATAGTTTCAGATGGGTTAACTATTACAACATGTAAGCGTCCTGTCAAACTTTCACCAAACAATCATGTTTTACTCGTTGTTGATATCGGACACTTTATTATTTCATGCATACATATGCACGTTCATTTAATAAATTCTATTTTGAACGTTTCAAGAAAATAATAAACCTAGTTGATACAAATATTTAAAAACTTCCCTAACATGATGATGATGAAATTACCTAAATTATCCTCGTGAGAACAGTTTAGTTGTTAATGCAGTTTCTGATTTTGAACAATTATTGCTATTATGTCAAAGCGTCTAGACGAAGACGAAGACAATGAGATGGAGATTATTTGCCTCTTGCGAATGATCGTCGAGAAAGTTGGATTAGCGAGGGCAACCGTTCAAGGGATTGAGAACGAAAATGGCCAGCAGCCAGAATCAAGGGGGTTTCGCACAGAATTCTGGGTAAATTAAGGAAATACTCACTGTTCTGGCACGCCTAATTGGCTGAAAAATAAGTCTGCGCACTTGATTTGCCCAGAATCCCCCTTGATTTTGGCTGCTGGCCATTTTTGTCCAGGAAATCGTCGGATATCATCAGAAAACGTGGGATTTGTGCAGTTTTGAATAAAACCAAGTTAGCGATTATGAACAATGGTTATTAGGGTAACACCTGATCCCCTCTGAACTTTTTGTTTCGCATTTTAGGGTAAGAAATGGACATTTGAAATCGGCATGGTATCGATTTCGCTAGATACATTTTTGTACCATGTTTCATAACTGTTTCATAACTTTTATATGCGTATAGCGGATGACTTTTTGAAAACAATAGTATTTATTGATTTTCAGCCCCCAAGTGAATGTGATTACCATATAAAACAGCAATTTACTTATTTAGGATGCCAGCATGACTTACCTGAGATGCTGTTCTTTTCTTGCATCAACTTCTAGTGCATTGAAATCAACAGACAGCAGAGCGACGATGGAGTTAACAATCTCCATGCCAGACAGTATTTTTAGTATGTGTTTCCTTCCCTCCACCCATTC
Source organism: Saccoglossus kowalevskii (assembly GCF_978046115.1). Lineage (NCBI taxonomy): Eukaryota > Metazoa > Hemichordata > Enteropneusta > Harrimaniidae > Saccoglossus > Saccoglossus kowalevskii. The sequence goes on from NC_140656.1 coordinate 30,400,258, forward strand.
TTCGCTCGCATCGAGGGGCGCACATAACGACATTCGGACTAGACATGGTAAAAGTGGTCTTATTTCTGTTTCTGTTAGGCTGGAAATCTTTTCCACTTCAACCGTTCGAATGGCTTCAAAGGTCTGCGGTGTTACATCATGTCGGTGACCCATTTTTAAAACTAATACCCTCTCCTGACGGGAAGCAAACGTGAGCAGAGAGTGGACAAAATATTATTGCACTATGTCGACCATGTTTGAAAGTTAAGAAAAGTGCGCCCTCTGTTGTTGCATTGTAATATTTGAGTAACAAAGCATAACAGTTATATTTGGTGATTTGGGAGTTAATTGTGTTTTGAATCATTTCCAAGACTTCTTTGGGAGGTACGTGTGTAATTTGCTGTTGGAAAATACATTAATTATTAAGTCGCCTTCGTACTGGCCACTTACAATACGATAAACTATTGCTTCCGGTTGACCTCTTTCATCACTAAACATTTAAAATGGCGGCCTCTGAAGAAGCAGGTCTGTAAATTTATTGTTTTGTTGGCGATTTCTTACATAAACATCAACATTTTGAATTTTGGAACCATTGAAAAGATAAATTGGTATCACGAATTTTGCAATGTGAATTTTTTTATTGTAATTCTTTGGGGGAAGTAGTGGTATATTAATTTTTTTTTTCTTTTCTACAGAGACTGAAGACCAACAGAAAGTGCGATTTCAAGTTGAACTCGAATTCGTGCAGTGTTTAGCCAACCCACACTATCTTAACTGTAAGTGTAATTTTTTGTATGTATTAAATTACAATAATATAACTTTGATACAATTTCACTGTAGCTTGAGCTACTATATATTGTTACAAATTGTTATTTGTCAGTACTTAGTCGCTTGTGTCATACAACAACGACAATTATTAGCTCATAACAACCTACTGAAGGTTAAAGGTTACAACAACAACAAATTACAGATAAAAATTAATCAAATTACTATGGCTAATAGTTTAATGACAACCGAAAACATTGAAGTTAGTAATGGAAATATATAATAAAGTAAAATGAAGCACCAACAAAAAACTATGCAGTACTATTGTTGGTTCCTCAGTGTACACAAATTTAAATGATACAAGCATGGAGGTAAACTACAAACCTGAATGCGTTGATACTTGGTGTATATGTACCTTGGGTAGACCTGTCTTTGATTTGTTCATTTCATGATGATATCTTCAATTCTCTAATTTTGGTGAATATTTTTGTCATTTTTGCTAATATATGATATTTTTCGATTTCTTGTTGACAACCGCAAGTCCAATTGCTTTGATATTATACATATAGGTACTACATGTGGACCTCTCTCAGATTTGTTCATTTCGTAGTGATATCTTCAATTATCTAATTTTGATGAATATTTTTGTCATTTTTGGTGAAAATTGATTTTTTTGTATTCTTGTTAAAAACAGCAAGTCTGATTGCTTTGATACTATACATATTGTTCATTTTCTAATGATAGCTTCAGTTCATTAATTGAAATGTGCATTGCTAACAGTGGAGCTATCTCAGCCGATAGGCTGCTTGTTATTACATACACCAGTGAAGTATTGAAACACCATGTTAATGCATAGTGCTCATGAATGACTCGTTAACATATTCTTACCAATCAGCAATCAAGAATTGTAAAACCATTACCCAGCATGCAAGGAATATTGACTGCACTTAATTAATAAAAATGAAACAATTATTAAAAATAGTGACCGTAATAATATTCCATGAGCTGTGTCATATATTTAATTTCAGTTCTTGCACAGAGGGGTTATTTCAAAGATCCTAATTTTATAAACTACCTCAAATATTTATTATATTGGAAAGAGTCTCAGTATGCCAAGTTTTTGAAGTAAGTATACAACATACCTATTCCTATTAGTATTAGTTGTACATTCAAATGTTCTAGACTTGTTTTAGATGTTGTTGAATAATTGTGATACTAAATTGACGTTAAATACTGTAAAATATTAAAATGCTTTGTGAATCTCTTTATTGATGTATGAAAGTGTAATCTGAGTCAGATATTTTTAATGTGCATAGATGAGAAATTTGTGAAATTATAAAATGTCTAATATTTCTACAATAACTAATAAGACTTGGGTTAAGATTAGTAAAGCTATTATATAGCTGATTCATAATGGAATATATTGTTTTATATCTTCAGATTCCCACAGTCTCTGCATTTCTTAGAGCTGTTACAATACGAACATTTTCGCAAAGAACTTGTCAGTGCACAATGTGCTAAATTTATTGATGACCAACAGCTGTTGCATTGGCAGTACTACGCCAGGAAAAGAATGAAACTACAACAAGCACATTTGGAACAGCAGCAGCAGCAACATCAACAACTGCAGCAGCAGCTGCAGCAACAACATCAGCCACCAATGCCACATCACGTACAAGCAGCAATGCCAGCACACAGCTTACATCAACAAATACATCCAAACCTTCATCCACAGCCAAAATAGATGATTCTGTGTGCTAAGTGTCTTAAACTTTCAAATGATGAAGAAACAGGATACTATCTGCTGTGTCTCACACTGTAAATGACAACGTATCGTCAATTTAACAAAACTCTACATTGAAGTTTATGAGGATTAAACTGTTCAGTTGGCTAAAACTTGTATTGGAAATATTTGCAAGTTGTAGTTAGCCTGTGATGTAAATCCAGAAAACCCTCATTGACAGTTTTCCTCACTCTGAATGGTTGTATCCCAAATATTAATTTAAACTATAGACTACATGTGTTGATATATGTTGACTCTTATTTTATTCACGTGGTATTTTTACAAAACAAATAGTATTAAAATAATAAAGGGGCCCATCGCATCCAGATATATTATGGTAAAAACAACTATCACTGGTATTTATGGAACTTAATTCTGAAAGTGAAAGTTGTAGTTTGTGACTGTATTTTACAATGGGACAAGATGAATCCAGTAACTTTGGTCTAATACAGAGTTAAGACTAATCCTAATCATATACTGGTTGGAAATAAAGATTTAATTCACTTCAGATATTAGCCTCAATTAATTCACTTTTGATATTATTAGCTATCATTATCTTCTTTAACTAATTCACTTCAAATGTCAGTAGCCACAGTTTACCAGTGTGCTTAATTCACTTCAACTTCAAGTATAATCAACTAGACTGGCATTTTTTTGTTTTATATGATAAATGCTTGTTAGAATGTATTTGTGTGAAAAAACTTTGGCTTTAAAGTCAAATTTCTATGAGTGGGAAATTCTGCCATGCCCTCTGTAAATACCACCTTGTTTTTTAAGGTGGTTATGCTAATGAGTGGTGTCAATTGTAAACATCCAACCATTGCAAGTAAAATTCAATCTACCATGTTTGTTTCATACAAGATTTCTCCTGAAGTTGCATTATTTGACTTCATAGGTCAAGCTGGTTGTTAACCAATTAAAATGAAGTTTACCAATTCACACTTGTCACAATTTCACATATTTTTGAATAAACATCAATGACTACGAAAAACTTTAAAGTTTTGGGTTTGGAGGAGGTGAGAGGAAGACAGTGTTTTTTTAATGATATCTACAGAAACAGTACTGGTATTGAATGTATTTTATGTGGGATATTGTAGAGAGAGCTCCATCACTGCCCCCCCCCCTGAAAATTAACCATGGACAGCATGTACATGTGTAGCACACAGTTAGTAAAACATTAATGATTTGCAGTGGGCCGTAAAAAAATGCGGCAATGGATTACAATGTTTTACAATTATGCCAATCTGCACTTCATTGCATAACAAATCTGCCACTCCTAGAAGACACTGGAACATGTTTTACACTTGGTTTTATTTTGAGCCTTGCAACTAATATAATTTGTATATGATAAACTCAACTGAGGCATTTTGAAGCATGCATAAATTCACTTAATATTATAGTTTCTGATTCATCTGTTTATTTTAAAAATGCACTATGGATGAAACATTTATTTATTTTATTGTTGTTTGATGAGGCATTTTGTGAACCAAATTTGCTTATAATTTATTGCAATCTAACAATTTTGCTTTTGAAGCCACTCTAATTGTAATTGTCGTATCTATGACGTGCCTTGACTGATTGCAGCCGAGCTAAACAACTTGCACATCATGTCGCATACATTATGCAATAACAGGGGCAAATACAGAAATTTTTATGAGGGGGGGGGGTCTAAACTTTAAAATCGCCAGACTAAGTTAATGCTTTTTTTTATTATACAAAAACAAATGGAAAACATTTTGGGGGAGGGGGGGCATCCCAAGGAGGCCCCCATGCACCACTGAATAAGTTTGTTACAAGTTCTGGTTCTATAAACTGGCTTATTTAAGACTCGCTTGTTTATTATTATTATTTGTCGTTATTTATTTCGGCTGCTATATTTCTTACTGTCAAACTGCCAGGTGATTCCCTGGAACCTACCACGTCATTTCCATTCTGATATTTCCAAAGAGCGCCATCAGAGTTCAAATATCGTTTCCCATCGTCTACGCTGTAAGTTTCATTTCCCATGAAATGTATGTGAAAACCCAGGGTAATTAATTTCTACATTGCACCCAGGACGTGCATGACATTAATTAACCCCAAAATAACAGTTAGATAGTGCGTGTTCAAAGCGCAACACATAACTAAGATTATCAAATCGCTCAAACAAGAATGAGTGTGCGTCTCGTAGGTCTGTTTTTCGAATCTGAAAAGAAGGGTCTACATTCAGCACCTGCAGCGAAAATATTCTTCTGACTTCAAGAATTACAAAATAACACGTCGTACAATCAAGTCTATGAATTGAATATTTCAATTAAACAGTTTTCATTTGTTACATTTGATATAGGGGCTATGCAGCTGATTGGCAGTTGTCAGAATAATCGATATGACAGAACCACTTGGAGTCTTTGAACTGACTTTCCCACATAATATACTGCGCCATCACCGACAAAGACATGTTGATTACGCTTTACGAATGCATCTGTATTTTTTATCTTTCCATCGTATGGAGGTCCTGAAGTGTTCGTAACGTGCCTCGTAACGCTATAGGAAGTGCGCCCTCATATCATGACAATACTAGTAATTTCCCGTATCACTGCCGGCTTTCATCAATCAAAACAAAACGCGTAATTCTAAATTTCGTCGTGTAATCAGGTCACGTTGTGGTAAACTTACAATTACGCCTTTAAGGTACATGATAAAACCTTAATGGGCTTGATATGGCTCGCAAGCTGGGGCGCTTTCACCACACGACCTTCAGTTGGGTACAAAAAGCCGTATCTAGTCCCCCCACATAAAGATAATATGTCACTCATTGTCAAATGTTACCGTATGAATACTAGTATCTTGCGATAAGACCGGCGAACAGTGGGTTTTGCATGTTGGTAAATTTTATACAATTTATAACAGAAAATAACTCGCTGTTATCTAGCCCAAATCAATATAACAAGCGACCAGTCGGTCGAAATAGCTGAACTACTCTTAGAAGAAGAAAACATTCTACTTGTAGCAATACTAAGTAGATTACCAAACAACGCATGCAAATTAGGAGATGCGGGCACAGAAAACACAAATGGTCGGAAAGTGCAAATAAATTGATTGATATTACATCATTGGTGGGTAAATAAAAACACCGTCGGCATACCCGTTTTACTGTCCGACCAAGGCCCGAATAAATAACAAGACAGACAATATTTAGGTTGCAAATAAGAAATTCTAAAGTGATCACAATTTCCCTTTTAAATAGATTTGATGTACCGGGGTAATTGTTTTCCGAGGTAATTGTTTTCGCAAAATTAGTGTATTAAATTTGGCAACCTTCTCCAGCAAAAGTATGTTTTCTATACATATATATTTATTTGGTAATTTTCTAAGTAGAATTCAGTTATATGTAACATCGATTACTCAATATTCATAAGTTTGTGACCGTTATCTTTCAAGTCACCTACTGATCGGTTAAAGCGATCGGTCACCTACGCATGCGCCAGTGGGCCATATCGCGTCATTGTTACAAACAATTTATTGATATTTTGATATTTTGATATTTTATTATTGATATTTTGTTCACTTGCTTCTATGCTATCGATAAAGAGCCATTGCTCGAAACGTCTAGCTATTTTTAATAGTTATTTAGGACTACGATTACCAAATATTATCTTCAATATATCATTGTTACAAACAAGCGTCTACCCATGAGCCTTTGCGTTCTTAGCGTGTGTTGTTCTCATCGCTTGGGACTCAATTCCCTCTCGTGCGTAGGTGACGACCCTCCCGCTTTAAACTAATGAAAACAAAATGTTAATTATAAAAACAAATGGAAGGTATTCGTGATTACATTGGTAAGAACCTGAACACTAAACATGAGTAAACATACATGAGTAGAGAATATAAAATATACACCCTATGTTGTTATTTGTGTTTTGTATGTCACTCAAACATAGATAGATAGATAGATAGATATTTTATTTGACACAAAATTTAGCATGAATGAAAAAAAAAAAAACATACAATAAATCAATGGTCAAGAAAAACACAAACAAAACAATAGACTAAACTAAAGCTTAGAAATAAAATCAATAAATTTTCCCAAGCAATTGACAATGAAGCTATCTTTAGTGCCTAGCAAGCACTTGAATTTCTCATGAGTTGATAACTTGCAAATGTTGTCATCATAAAATTCAGCTTCAAATTTAGTACGAGCTTGTACAATCTGACTATTTTTACATGTGAGTAATACATGAAATTCATCCCCATTACATAGAAAACAAAACCTTTGCTCTGGGGGTGTTTTATTATATCTAAGTTTTTCAATTGGCAACGCGTGAGAAGAAATGCGAAACTTAGTGAAGCTGACTCTGTGTTGCACATTTTTGATTTGTTCTAAATATGGTTCAAATTCAAAATTTTGTTTAAACTTGTTAAAAGTACGTAGCTTATTCTTTTCTGGTTTAAATACCGTTGGCAACCAGACTTTATTATAGTAAACTTGTTTGAATTTGGTTTTGAATTCTATAGTGTTAGATTCATCGCTAATTTTAGTTAATGTGAATAATCTTTTAACAAATGCTGTCCATGAATTACCGTTCATTTTATTCTCAGTATTAAAAGCACAGTCCAGAAGATGATTATGTTTAATTGATTTTAGCCTTTCATAATACTTCAATGTTTGTGAACTAATGTCAATAATGAGAGGATAGCTACCAAGTTCAGCTCTAGTTGCTGCATTGCTGGCTTTATTATTAACACCTAAAATCTGTTTGCAAAGTTTAATGTGGAGTTGTTCAAAGTATGTTTTGTCATTAAACAGACTTTGTATAAAATTGTCTTCAGTTATTTCGTTCAGTTATTTTTGTTTTAACAAGTTTGAAAGTAAAAGCCCCCCATATCTCAGATCCATATAATAAAATGGGTAGGATTGTACTGCGATATAACTGAATAGCATTTTTTGGCGAAACTATATAATTGTGTAGGCTAAGTGTTTGTTTTAATGCACCTATTGCACGCATTGCTTTTTTGATTAGATTATCGATAGCAATTGTAAAATTACCACTACTTTGAAAAGTGATACCTAAGTAGGTATATGTTGGGACAACTTTTACCTGTTGGTCTCCTAAGTAAAATTTGCCATCTATCTTTCTTCCCCTGTTATTAAAAATAATAATATTAGTTTTGTTAATATTAATTCCAAGTCTCCATTTGATACAGTAGCTTTTAAACAAATTAAGATTATCTTGTAGTCCTGTACTTGTGTTTGAAAAAATGACAATGTCATCTGCAAAAAGTAGGCAATTAATATTGGTGCCATTAAGACTGACAGACTCAGATTTTTTAAGACTGTCAGATAGGTCATTGATGTAGATGTTAAATAATAATGGGTTTAAGTTGCACCCTTGTTTAACTCCACTAGATGATACAAATGCTTTGGTGCCCCCCTGACCAGTCTTAATAGCATAGCTAGTATTTGAATACATTGATTGAATCAAATTAATACATTTTCCTGTCACTCCTGCTTTCCCTAATTTAAATAATAGCCCTTCACGCCAAACACTATCAAAAGCTTTGCGTAAGTCAACAAAGCAGGCATAAAGATATTTCTTGCCAATGCTATTCGTATATTTATTGATAATTGACTTAAGAATGAAGATGTTGTCTGTTGTCCTCCTATTCTTTATAAATCCAAATTGAGAATCTTGTAAAAAATCATTATTGTTAAGAACATTTTGAATTCTATTATGAATAATGCTATTAAAAATTTTAGATGTACCATTAGAAAGGGCTATTCCCCTGTAACATATATACAAGCAACAAAATCGTTTGTTATTATGGTGGTGCTGTGTTTACCTTCAAGTTGGCAGTTTTTCTTCTGAATTGTCTTCCAAGTTCACATAATTTTAATCATATGTTGAAAGTGGCTGCAGATTTAGTATACCAACGCCAGTTAATTGTCAACGGTGTAGAGCCGTTTCAACAAAATTCATTACAATGCAATTTCTGAGGTGCGCAAAAACAGGTATCAGTTCGCGCGTACATTTGGGCATATAACAGCGCCCTCTATGGCGACTCTTGACATGAAACTGTATAAACAAAGTAGGCATGTTTTTCGTATAACAATAGACCCCAGAGAACAGGAACATGCAACTGTGGGCATCCCTTTCCTACTACCTTAGTTATAATCTTCTACCCAATTAACACCTTAGAGGAACCGTGGAGGTAAAAAAAAGATTGTTTACCTCCATGGAGGAACTGACAATAAAGCTTACGTCAACAAAACTGTTACATCCTCTCTTGTTCCATTAGCCAAACATGGCTGCCAGGGTGTAGCTAACAAAAAGAGCAAACTTTCTGGTTTGGAATATAATTTAGAAAATGTACATTTGATCGAAACTGAATAGCCAAGTCCATTCTACTGATAAGAGTGAAATTAAAAATTACAAAGAACAGTTTTAATTCCACTAAAATGGTAGGGGAACAATAAGGGTCAATTTTCTCTACAAGGAAACAAAACTTCCTAAAAATAAACAATGACCTGTTATTATAACAAGTGGATTTTTCATCATATTTAGAACCGCCCATTATACGCTGACTGTGTATAATGGCACAGCATAACTTATATTTAACATATAAAAAAGCGTAATAAAGTAGCAGCTACCGGTAAAACTGTTTAAGATGTATAAATCTACTAGGTATATGCATTAATAGGATTATGTATACAGGAGATTATAACCCACGTTGCATACAGAAAGTTGTCCGGTTGTACTAGTCCGAGGTTGTAGCGAGTGTAAATCAATACATGTTATTATTGATGACTCATCGTCCGTCCAAGGGTTGTTTGGAAAGTTGCCAAAACGTCGACATGACTTGCACTTTGCCACGTAAAAACGCTTTTATTTATTTACCATGGTCATTTATGTATATGGAGGTTATTGAATGTACTTACAGTGCGGCTTTTATAGTTTGTTTGTTTTGTTTGTTTTTTTTTTTGGGGGGGGGGGTAGGTCTCCATTGGAATAACATTCTCACGTGATTTTAGCTATTGTTCTGTTCTTTGTTCCTCGAGTTAATATTACGAGTTTTCAGTGTAACGAGCGTTCCGCTTCCATACACTGTACACCACCGTTGCCATGACAACAAAAGGACGACAATATTATGGACACACAAGTGCTAAAATAAAGTAGATATATTCTCTCCTGGCTCTACAACAATCGATTAGTTATCGTTGTTTACGTCATATCCGCGTGCCGCATGACAGGCAGTCACGTTTACTACTGATGGTGACTCACATTTAATAAGATTCAATCGTAAACAGTGAGCATGCCACCCTCACCACCATGATCGAAATAAAATAATAATTGTTATGATCGGCTTAACAATTTTTCAGGGAACCGAAAAAATCGGAACCGAAAGATGCAAGTATTATTTTTTTAACTCAATGATTCTTTTAAAATAAAATAAATTGAAAGGATTTATTTTTAGCGTCATTATGCGACCATAATGTGCAAGTAATCGACGTTTCTCAGTTTGGGGATTTTGAATTGGTACCGAGCACGTATTGTTATTGGCAAAGAAAACCGTGTCTTCAATTCTTTTTAAATTGAAAGAAATAAACTACAAATAGAAAATGTTAACAATAGGCTTTATTTACACTCGTTGCTAGAACACAATTTACAAACAAGCAACATACCATACATATGCAACATATTGTTGTGACACACGTCATACCAAACACGACGTACTCCGATGTAGATTTCAAATAGTCTTTAAAAGAAAGTATAAATCAGTATTCATGTTTAACACTGCATACTCGTACAAATGACCGGTTATAGGAAAATACAAATACAAATACAACTTGGTCGTATGAAAAATATTATTCAATAACCTAAAACAATGGACTACACAGATGTATAAGCCCTTTGAGTTTTTGGTACGTACTATTAACACTTAGTGAATAAGCAATCCCATAGTTCGTTATTACATCAAACGAATATAGTTTAATATAGCAATCGTTATTGGGTGTGTATATGAAAATTGTAATATCAAACAAAAATACTTATTAAAACGTATTCAAATGCTATAAGATGCACTTGTAAATATAAGTAAGTTTAAACATCATGTACATGATGATTACGAAAATGTAAATGACATATGGTACCTTATGCTGAGAGTGGCCGTACTGCATACGATTTATAAATACTCTTTTCATTCGCTAAAATAACCATATACTCCAAGGTACCCGCTCCTGTAGATCACATCGCTTTATATCGAGTATTAACGGATTAATAAACTTCTTTTCAAACATATGCAATTCGTTATTTTTCTGCAAGGCATAATTTGTAATGGTGAATAGACCTAGGTCGCGATGGGCCTGCGAGATCTCGTTGAATACGAGAGAGCCATCAGACTTGTTGTTGCCACTGGAATAATGTTTCATTATTTCCCATCATTGTATTCTCTGCTCCCCGGATTAGTGTTATCATGGTGACGGACGGCATAATGAAGTGATAAAATGAAACAGTATTTGAGGTGAAAAAACAAATTTTGTGTTCCACTCGCTTTTTACGAGGTTCCGGTCGTTATTTAGGTAAAAGCGATATTCAAATTGGTGCACACTGAATTGTAGAAACACTAATGTGTATACATGGTTAGAATTAACATAACACCAAATAAATTCTATACATATACAAAAGAAAGTGAATGTTATTAGAAATTGAAACTAGATATATCAAACAAAATAAAACACTGAAATTGCAATTTCTGAAATATTAATTTTCAAAATGGTAAAAACAAAACTACACGGTTTTATAAGCCACTATTCCGATATCAAGCCAGCTCGACTTTTTCTGGTAATGGACCAGCTTGTTGTAGTTCTACTGGAGGTAGTCTGTTCACAGGTTCCTTTGTGGGGAATGGTTCCAAAGCTGGGTTTGTGGACGGGGTAAAGTTCTGTTGCACTTGATCTGCGGGGAAAAAACGTATAGTATCATTAGCCAGTGGACCTCGTAATAAACATGATGTTATGTTTTATGTTATGTTATGTTATGTTATGTTATGTTATGTTATGTTATGTTATGTTATGTTATGTTATGTTATGTTACTTACTTGGTGGTCTCTGGACGATAATGAATTGTCCATTGGTCTGTGGTAGTACTGTCTGTCCGGGCTGCAGAATGTACACTTGCGGCTGGTGATTTTGTTTCACAGTGGTCTGTAAACAAATACAAAGCACTACATAGTTTAATATCGGATATTGATTTATCCACCATTACTTTTACGATGTGTTACGAGAATTTAACGGTTAGTCAATATGATGTACCAGTAGGCTCGGGTAGCTTGGAGCCCCAACCCCAACGCCCCGAACTTTTTCGAGGGGACGGCAGCCCCCTCTGGCCCGGTGCCGCCCGACCCCACTGGACGTATTCATACTAAATTGAGAAGTATCACGGGGAGCAGTGCCTTCCACCAAACGATTGGAACTTACCATGTTCGAAGTCGTAGAATTGCAAAGACCGCAGCATGAAGCAACTGATCCAGCGAACAAAACGACCAATTCAATAAATGTTAGGATTATGGTAACTCCATAGAGAGCCGTGCTAACATGGTGATCATAGCTACCCCAATCGTAAGAATAGTCATCGGCGTACTCCATCATGTTATCACCATCCCTGTCACCATTGTGAATTGGTCGGTGACGACCACCGCCTCCGCCGTGGCGAGTTTCCTCTTCATCTTCGCCCTCCACTTCCTCTTCCCGGTGCTCATTTAACCAATTCTGCAGGAACAAATACCAATCTTCCCAATTCTCTGGTAGGTCGAGATTTTCAATGTCCTGATTAGCCAAACTATCCAACCAATCCTGCAGCTCGTCGGGTCTAGTGTTCCAACCATTTGGTAGGTTTAAATGGTCCTGCAAGTCATCCATATCATCAAACTCACCGTTCCACCTAGAACTACTGCCGTAGCTGTCGCCTTCGCTGTAATCCCCGAACATATGTGGAATATCAGGCCAGTTGAGATGATCTTGGCGTTTTGGATAATCGTAATAATTATAGCTGTCGTCGTAATAGTTGTACATGTACGAATCATACACGACACCGCAAATTAAAATGACAAAAGAGCAGGCAACTACCACAAGTGATAGCACACTGAGTACCAGGAAAGCTGTCAGCTGCAAAACAATGGGAATTGATATTGTCACAATTTGTATTGCAAAATTATAATAACAGTCAAATAAGAGAAATTATCCTTTTTCGATAGTTAATATAGTAGAGCCACGTGTTCGCTACGGCATACACTGGGATATATGATATAACGCATACTCACCCATCCATTAGACTTGGGACGAAATCCGGTGCCTAGCCCGACCGCCCCTGTTATCATCAGCTGGAATGACAAGCATAACAAGAAAAAATGTAACGATGTTCCTTGTACCGCAACTGCTATATAGATTGATGTCGTTGTGAAAATACAAAATAACCGAAATACATGATTCGACAACGGATTTGTATCGGAAATTGCAAAAATTACTCAGAAGACACTTGAGGTACCACGATATATATATATATATATATACATCAGATATATTACTTACAAAAATTCCCGACCATAATGGCGCACCAACGTACTTCAGATCAGACTGGCACAGGAATATAGACACGATACCAAATACGGCGCTAAGTCCGCCTAATGCTATCAATGCAACGCCGAAACATTTGCCAACTCCTCCCATCTTGTCGTGATTTGCGACAGGCTAGAACAAAGACAATACATGGTCGTTATTAGCTGCAGTTCTGTCTGTAGCTCTGGATTTCGCTGGAGTCTGTATTTGGCGTTGGGATGAACGAATCAGACTACCGATGCAACAGAAAACGCCAAATACAGACACCAGCGAAATCCAGAGCTACAGAACTGCAGCTAGATCGTTATAAGTCCTGCGTGTTGACATCGCATTGTTGTGCTTAAGAATTCAGACTCGCGAGACTACGACTTTTCTCTTATTGATATAAATTAGTATTTTAATACTCGGAAGGTGAGATTTTTTGTATAAACCCCCATTAGTGTCAAAGAAAGAAGCGCTATATGTGGTATACAACGAAGACAAGCAAATATGTCGTCCTTACCTGGTACCTGACGTTAGTCTGCTTTAACGGTCTCGACGACACGAACTGTTGAAGACTGCGAGTCGTCGGGATATAAAAACGGCTACCCTGGGTAAAAAATAAATTTAACCTTGTCGTTTTACAATAAGAGTAGACTGGCGATCTCTCTACAATTTGCATACTAATAATACCAGCACGACGTCATATTTGAGTTACTATTGCCATTCTTTTGAGATTCACAAGTAACCAATGAGAGTGTGTTTACGGTGGAGTACGTCACGGGATATTTACGTATACAAGGTGACCTTCAAAATGAGAGTCCAAATCGACCCGAACGACACGACAGGCACATTGCCACAACATCTTACGATAAAAAACAGTATTGAGTATTTGGATTGCGTTTGTTTAAAAAATGGAGCACCAAAAAACAAAATGTCAATTTCACCGTGGGGAGGAGAAGGTATTCCGATGATAGTCAAGTACTTGTTGATGAATGAATTTGGTTCGTTAGTCGCCGGTGGTGGCAGCATATGAATACTAACAATGTTTTCATTTATTTAGTCTGCCATTTAGCGAAAACTACTAAAGGAATGAACGGGCGATGTAAGCGCTTCAAATGACTCTTGCTGGCTTACACAGACCAACCGTTTAATACTGTACGTCAGTGAATGCATTGGACTTATTATCAAAACACATGCACATGTTTGAGTTTTCGTTCGATGCAACAATAAAGCATGTGCACCGGTTGTTTTGGTACGTACACTAACAAATAATGCGCATGCGCAGAGTATCCTGTAAACCCAACTTTTTTAGATCATGATAAATTATTATCAGATTTGGTGTACAGCATGGATTTACGAACAACAATGTATACGTTTTTATCCATATTGCATCTTTAAGCCGAGAACATATCTCCAAAATTAAGTTTCCTTCAAGACATAGTTCAGTCGTGCTGTACTATTAGATGCTCTATTTAAGATGAGAGTTTTCAATATTGTTTTTACGAAATTGTCAACGGTAAAGTTGGTTTTTGACGTAATTCTTAAAGCAATGTGTTCCATAAACGAGGTAATTTCACGAGAAAGCACGCCCTCTAAGCGATAAAAATCTGACGTTTAGAGTGGATAACAAGCATGCAGTATAATAACGGAGAGTGGGAGAATTGGATTTGACTTGTACGGAATCAGATAAATGAATAACTTGGTGAAAGTTTATCGAGAATATTGGTAATGCACATAATTGTGAAATTAATTCTATGCTAACTCAAGGCCGTAGGAAGCAAAAATTAGTTGGTCCGGCCATGCATCGAGGGCCGTAGGCCCAAGGCGTGTGATGACGTGAGCTGAAGGACGGGACGTGCAGGAAGGACATGTAGAAGTGGTCCGGCCATAGCCAGTATGGCCGATACGGTTCCTACGGCCTTGTAACTGGAAGCTAGTGTGAATCTTTGAAGATTGGTGTAATAAGAGTGTGACACTGGGTAACATTTATAGATATTAAGCGCTGTTCTCACCAACGAAAAACTCGATGTGCTAGCTAGGGCACCATGACTGTCAACTTGGATGTGACTCGCACCATTGTGCTGGCTGGTGCATCATGACTGTCAACTTGGCTGTGACTCGTACCATTGTGCTGGCTGGTGCACCGTGACTGTCAACTTGGATGTGACTCGCACCATTGTGCTGGCTGGTGCATCATGACTGTCAACTTGGCTGTGACTCGTACCATTGTGCTGGCTGGTGCACCATGACTGTCAACTTGACTTGACTCGCACCATTGTGCTGGCTGGTGCACCATGACTGTCAACTTGGCTGTGACTCGTACCATTGTGCTGGCTGGTGCACCATGACTGTCAACTTGGCTGTGACTTGTAGCACTGTACTGGCTGGTGCACCATGACTGTCAACTTGGCTGTGACTCGAACCATTGTGCTGGCTGGTGCACCATGACTGTCAACTTGGCTGCGACTCGTACCATTGTGCTGGCTGATGCACCATGGTTGTCAACTTGGCTGCGACTCGCACCATTATGCTGGCTGGTGCACCATGACTGTCAACTTGGCTGTGACTCGAACCATTGTGCTGGCTGGTGCACCATGACTGTCAACTTGGCTGTGACTCGCACCCATGTGCTGGCTGGTGCACCATGACTGTCAACTTGGCTGTGACTCGCACCATTGTGCTGGCTGGTGCACCATGACTGTCAACTTGGATGTGACTCGCACCATTGTGCTGGCTGGTGCACCATGACTGTCAACTTGGCTGTGACTAGAACCATTGTGCTGGCTGGTGCACCATGACTGTCAACTTGGCTGTGACTCGCACCATTGTGCTGGCTGGGGCACCATGACTGTCAACTTGGCTGTGACTCGAACCATTGTGCTGGCTGGTGCACCATGACTGTCAACTTGGCTGTGACTCGCACCATTGTGCTGGCTGGGGCACCATGACTGTCAACTTGGATGTGACTCACACCATTGTGCTGGCTGGTGCACTATGACTGTCAACTTGGCTGTGACTCGCACCATTGTGCTGGCTGGTGTACCATGACTGTCAACTTGGCTGTGACTCGCACAATTGTGCTGGCTGGGGCACCATGACTGTCAACTTGGCTGTGACTCGAACCATTGTGCTGGCTGGTGCACCATGACTGTCAACTTGGCTGTGACTCGCACCATTGTGCTGGCTGGGGCACCATGACTGTCAACTTGGATGTGACTCGCACCATTGTGCTGGCTGGTGCACCATGACTGTCAACTTGGCTGTGACTCGCACCATTGTGCTGGCTGGTGCACCATGACTGTCAACTTGGATGTGACTCACACCATTGTGCTGGCTGGTGCACCATGACTGTCAACTTGGCTGTGACTCGCACCATTGTGCTGGCTGGTGCACCATGACTGTCAACTTGGATGTGACTCACACCATTGTGCTGGCTGGTGCACTATGACTGTCAACTTGGCTGTGACTCGCACCATTGTGCTGGCTGGTGCACTATGACTGTCAACTTGGCTGTGACTCGCACCATTGTGCTGGCTGGTGCACCATGACTGTCAACTTGGATGTGACTCACACCATTGTGCTGGCTGGTGCACTATGACTGTCAACTTGGCTGTGACTCGCACCATTGTGCTGGCTGGTGCACCATGACTGTCAACTTGGCTGTGACTTGTAGCACTGTACTGGCTGGTGCACCATGACTGTCAACTTGGCTGTGACTCGCACCATTGTGCTGGCTGGGGCACCATGACTGTCAACTTGGCTGTGACTCGAACCATTGTGCTGGCTGGTGCACCATGACTGTCAACTTGGCTGTGACTCGCACCATTGTGCTGGCTGGGGCACCTTGACTGTCAACTTGGATGTGACTCGCACCATTGTGCTGGCTGGTGCACCATGACTGTCAACTTGGCTGTGACTCGCACCATTGTGCTGGCTGGTGCACCATGACTGTCAACTTGGCTGTGACTCGTACCATTGTGCTGGCTGGTGCACCATGACTGTCAACTTGGCTGTGACTTGTAGCACTGTACTGGCTGGTGCACCATGACTGTCAACTTGGCTGTGACTCGAACCATTGTGCTGGCTGGTGCACCATGACTGTCAACTTGGCTGCGACTCGTACCATTGTGCTGGCTGATGCACCATGGTTGTCAACTTGGCTGCGACTCGCACCATTATGCTGGCTGGTGCACCATGACTGTCAACTTGGCTGTGACTCGAACCATTGTGCTGGCTGGTGCACCATGACTGTCAACTTGGCTGTGACTCGCACCCATGTGCTGGCTGGTGCACCATGACTGTCAACTTGGCTGTGACTCGCACCATTGTGCTGGCTGGTGCACCATGACTGTCAACTTGGATGTGACTCGCACCATTGTGCTGGCTGGTGCACCATGACTGTCAACTTGGCTGTGACTAGAACCATTGTGCTGGCTGGTGCACCATGACTGTCAACTTGGCTGTGACTCGCACCATTGTGCTGGCTGGGGCACCATGACTGTCAACTTGGCTGTGACTCGAACCATTGTGCTGGCTGGTGCACCATGACTGTCAACTTGGCTGTGACTCGCACCATTGTGCTGGCTGGGGCACCATGACTGTCAACTTGGATGTGACTCACACCATTGTGCTGGCTGGTGCACTATGACTGTCAACTTGGCTGTGACTCGCACCATTGTGCTGGCTGGTGTACCATGACTGTCAACTTGGCTGTGACTCGCACAATTGTGCTGGCTGGGGCACCATGACTGTCAACTTGGCTGTGACTCGAACCATTGTGCTGGCTGGTGCACCATGACTGTCAACTTGGCTGTGACTCGCACCATTGT
Organism: Saccoglossus kowalevskii; assembly: GCF_978046115.1. Taxonomy (NCBI): domain Eukaryota; kingdom Metazoa; phylum Hemichordata; class Enteropneusta; family Harrimaniidae; genus Saccoglossus; species Saccoglossus kowalevskii. The sequence goes on from NC_140656.1 coordinate 30,418,187, forward strand.
GCTGGCTGGGGCACCATGACTGTCAACTTGGATGTGACTCGCACCATTGTGCTGGCTGGTGCACCATGACTGTCAACTTGGATGTGACTCGCACCATTGTGCTGGCTGGTGCACCATGACTGTCAACTTGGATGTGACTCACACCATTGTGCTGGCTGGTGCACCATGACTGTCAACTTGGCTGTGACTCGCACCATTGTGCTGGCTGGTGCACCATGACTGTCAACTTGGATGTGACTCACACCATTGTGCTGGCTGGTGCACTATGACTGTCAACTTGGCTGTGACTCGCACCATTGTGCTGGCTGGTGCACTATGACTGTCAACTTGGCTGTGACTCGCACCATTGTGCTGGCTGGTGCACCATGACTGTCAACTTGGATGTGACTCACACCATTGTGCTGGCTGGTGCACTATGACTGTCAACTTGGCTGTGACTCGCACCATTGTGCTGGCTGGTGCACCATGACTGTCAACTTGGCTGTGACTTGTAGCACTGTACTGGCTGGTGCACCATGACTGTCAACTTGGCTGTGACTCGCACCATTGTGCTGGCTGGGGCACCATGACTGTCAACTTGGCTGTGACTCGAACCATTGTGCTGGCTGGTGCACCATGACTGTCAACTTGGCTGTGACTCGCACCATTGTGCTGGCTGGGGCACCTTGACTGTCAACTTGGATGTGACTCGCACCATTGTGCTGGCTGGTGCACCATGACTGTCAACTTGGCTGTGACTCGCACCATTGTGCTGGCTGGTGCACCATGACTGTCAACTTGGATGTGACTCACACCATTGTGCTGGCTGGTGCACTATGACTGTCAACTTGGCTGTGACTCGCACCATTGTGCTGGCTGGTGCACCATGACTGTCAACTTGGATGTGACTCACACCATTGTGCTGGCTGGTGCACTATGACTGTCAACTTGGCTGTGACTCGCACCATTGTGCTGGCTGGTGCACCATGACTGTCAACTTGGCTGTGACTCGTACCATTGTGCTGGCTGGTGCACCATGACTGTCAACTTGGAAGTGACTCGCACCATTGTGCTGGCTGGTGCACCATGAGTGTCAACATGGCTGTGACTCGTAGCATTGTACCAGCTTTCTTCCAACTTGCATCGTTACAAATGTCCGATGCAATTCACCGTGACTGAAACCGATAAAAGTAGCGTTTTCAATATCCAGAATAATCAAACGAAAATTTCAAAATTGTCTAGTGAGTAATCCTATATCTAGGCTAAGATGAATATGTTTTTATAGTAGCAAGCATAGTGACTTTTAGGGAATATCTAAATCACCAGTGATATTGGCAAGTTATATATAATTATAGTCAATTTCTAATTTTATATGTACTTATATATTGTCGATAAACAGAAAATACGAAAATCTGTTTTTACAATATGCCAGCCAAGCTTGGAAGTACAGCATGTACAACACAAAATCTTGCCAATAGCGCCACCAACAACGCACGGCTTAGATGCTCGTTTGAAGAATAAGAATTCATACTACTAATAAGATTTCCCTAGGCGAATGTGTTAGTATTTGGACACATTTCACTCGAAAATAGGTTACAAAGATTACTATCAAGTTTTCATTTACTGAAACCACCGCCGGGTCCTCGTCATAAAACTACATCGCCAGCTCAAACTCCTACAAAATAGCTGTAAACAAGACATACGGATATGACAAAAAACTACTTCCGACCTGCAATATTCTCAGAGTCTAAACGAGAGTTCCCAAGATCCACAGATCACCTATACTTACTGTACTGACTAACAGCTGACGTAATTGAAGTAAGCAATCACACAACACAATGAAAAAGCTCCTAGGCTAAAAACAAGCATATGATTTGAAATCTGGTTGATGAATCAGTGGCATGAGACGATTAACATCGGATAACTCGAACACACTTTTGTTCGAATCATATAATAAATGTTAATACAAATATAAATATCCGGAATGTGATATAGATGTATTGTTAAACATCATCTGAAGCCATTATGTGGGAGTGATCTCCGCCAATGTACGGTAAATTGTCTGAATTGTACAGCACGCATCAAATGCCATGATGTGGGCGTCATCTACACCAAGGTATGGTACATTGTACATCACGCATCTAATGCCTTGATGTGGGCGTCATCTACACCAAGGTATGGTATATTGTACATCACGCATCTAATGCCATGATGTGGGCGTGATCTACATTAAGGTATGGTACATTGTACAGCACGCATCTAATGCCATGATGTGCGCGTCATCTACACCAAGTTATGGTACATTGTACATCACGCATCTAATGCCTTGATGTGGGAGTAATCTACACCAAGTTATGGTACATTGTACATCACGCATCTAATGCCATGATGTGGGCGTGATCTACACCAAGGTATGGTACATTGTACATCACGCATCAAATGCCATGATGTGGGCGTCATCTACACCAAGGTATGGTACATTGTACAGCACGCATATAATGCCATGATGTGGGAGTGATCTACACCAAGGTATGGTATATTGTACAGCACGCATCTAATGCCATGATGTGGGCGTGATCTACACCAAGGTATGGTACATTGTACATCACGCATCTAATGCCATGATGTGGGCGTGATCTACATTAAGGTATGGTACATTGTACAGCACGCATCTAATGCCATGATGTGGGCGTCATCTACACCAAGTTATGGTACATTGTACATCACGCATCTAATGCCTTGATGTGGGAGTAATCTACACCAAGTTATGGTACATTGTACATCACGCATCTAATGCCTTGATGTGGGCGTCATCTACACCAAGGTATGGTATATTGTACATCACGCATCTAATGCCATGATGTGGGCGTGATCTACATTAAGGTATGGTACATTGTACAGCACGCATCTAATGCCATGATGTGGGCGTCATCTACACCAAGGTATGGTATATTGTACATCACGCATCTAATGCCATGATGTGGGCGTGATCTACACCAAGGTATGGTACATTGTACATCACGCATCTAATGCCATGATGTGGGCGTGATCTACATTAAGGTATGGTACATTGTACAGCACGCATCTAATGCCATGATGTGGGCGTCATCTACACCAAGTTATGGTACATTGTACATCACGCATCTAATGCCTTGATGTGGGAGTAATCTACACCAAGTTATGGTACATTGTACATCACGCATCTAATGCCTTGATGTGGGCGTCATCTACACCAAGGTATGGTATATTGTACATCACGCATCTAATGCCATGATGTGGGCGTGATCTACATTAAGGTATGGTACATTGTACAGCACGCATCTAATGCCATGATGTGGGCGTCATCTACACCAAGTTATGGTACATTGTACATCACGCATCTAATGCCTTGATGTGGGAGTAATCTACACCAAGTTATGGTACATTGTACATCACGCATCTAATGCCATGATGTGGGCGTGATCTACACCAAGGTATGGTACATTGTACATCACGCATCTAATGCCATGATGTGGGCGTCATCTACACCAAGGTATGGTACATTGTACAGCACGCATATAATGCCATGATGTGGGAGTGATCTACACCAAGGTATGGTATATTGTACAGCACGCATCTAATGCCATGATGTGGGCGTGATCCACACCAAGGTATGGTACATTGTACAGCACGCATCTAATGCCATGATGTGGGCGTCATCTACACCAAGTTATGGTACATTGTACAGCACGCATCTAATGCCATGATGTGGGCGTCATCTACACCAAGTTATGGTACATTGTACAGCACGCATCTAATGCCATGATGTGGTAGTGATCCACACCAAGTTATGGTACATTGTACAGCACGCATCTAATGCCATGATGTGGGCGTCATCTACACCAAGGTATGGTACATTGTACAGCACACATATAATGCCATGATGTGGGAGTGATCTACACCAAGGTATGGTATATTGTACATCACGCATATAATGCCATGATGTGGTAGTGATCCACACCAAGGTATGGTACATTGTACATCAAGCATCTAATGCCATGATGTGGGCGTCATCTACACCAAGGTATGGTACATTGTACATCACGCATCTAATGCCATGATGTGGGCGTCATCTACACCAAGGTATGGTACATTGTACATCACGCATCTAATGCCATGATGTGGGCGTGATCTACACCAAGGTATGGTACATTGTACATCACGCATCTAATGCCATGATGTGGGCGTCATCTACACCAAGGTATGGTACATTGTACAGCACGCATATAATGCCATGATGTGGGAGTGATCTACACCAAGGTATGGTATATTGTACAGCACGCATCTAATGCCATGATGTGGGCGTGATCCACACCAAGGTATGATACATTGTACAGCACGCATCTAATGCCATGATGTGGGCGTCATCTACACCAAGTTATGGTACATTGTACAGCACGCATCTAATGCCATGATGTGGTAGTGATCCACACCAAGTTATGGTACATTGTACAGCACGCATCTAATGCCATGATGTGGGCGTCATCTACACCAAGGTATGGTACATTGTACAGCACGCATATAATGCCATGATGTGGGAGTGATCTACACCAAGGTATGGTATATTGTACATCACGCATATAATGCCATGATGTGGTAGTGATCCACACCAAGGTATGGTACATTGTACATCAAGCATCTAATGCCATGATGTGGGCGTCATCTACACCAAGGTATGGTACATTGTACATCACGCATCTAATGCCATGATGTGGGCGTCATCTACACCAAGGTATGGTACATTGTACATCACGCATCTAATGCCATGATGTGGGCGTTATCTACACCGAGGTATTGTACATTGTACATCACGCATCTAATGCCATGATATGGGCGTGATCTACACCAAGGTATGGTACATTGTACATCACGCATCTAATGCCATGATGTGGGCGTCATCTACACCGAGGTATGGTACATTGTACATCCGCATCTAATGCCATGATGTGGGCGTCATCTACACCAAGGTATAGTACATTGTACAGCACGCATCTAATGCCATGATGTGGGCGTCATCTACACCAAGGTATGGTACATTGTACAGCACGCATATAATTCCATGATGTGGGCGTCATCTACACCGAGGTATGGTACATTGTACATCACGCATCTAATGCCATGATGTGGGCGTCATCTACACCAAGGTATGGTACATTGTACAGCACGCATCTAATGCCATGATGTGGGCGTCATCTACACCGAGGTATGGTACATTATACATCACGCATCTAATGCCATGATGTGGGCGTCATCTACACCGAGGTATGGTACATTGTACATCACGCATCTAATGCCATGATGTGGGCGTCATCTACACCAAGGTATGGTACATTGTACAGCACGCATCTAATGCCATGATGTGGGCGTGATCTACACCAAGGTATGGTACATTGTACAGCACGCATCTAATGCCATGATGTGGGCGTCATCTACACCAAGGTATGGTACATTGTACAGCACGCATCTAATGCCATGATGTGGGCGTCATCTACACCGAGGTATGGTACGTTGTACATCACGCATCTAATGCCATGATGTGGTAGTGATCTACACCAAGGTATGGTATATTGTACAGCACGCATCTAATGCCATGATGTGGGCGTCATCTACACCGAGGTATGGTACATTGTACATCACGCATCTAATGCCATGATGTGGGCGTCATCTACACCAAGGTATGGTACATTGTACAGCACGCATCTAATGCCATGATGTGGGCGTGATCTACACCAAGGTATGGTACATTGTACAGCACGCATCTAATGCCATGATGTGGGCGTCATCTACACCAAGGTATGGTACATTGTACAGCACGCATCTAATGCCATGATGTGGGCGTCATCTACACCGAGGTATGGTACATTGTACATCACGCATCTAATGCCATGATGTGGTAGTGATCTACACCAAGGTATGGTATATTGTACAGCACGCATCTAATGCCATTATGTGGGCGTCATCTACACCGAGGTATGGTACATTGTACATCACGCATCTAATGCCATGATGTGGTAGTGATCTACATCAAGGTATGGTACATTGTACAGCACGCATCTAATGCCATGATGTGGGCGTCATCTACACCGAGGTATGGTACATTGTACATCACGCATATAATGCCATGATGTGGGCGTCATCTACACCAAGGTATGGTACATTGTACAGCACACATCTAATGCCATGATGTGGACGTGATCTACACCAAGGTATGGTACATTGTACAGCACGCATGTAATGCCATGATGTGGGCGTCATCTACACCAAGGTATGGTACATTGTACATCACGCATCTAATGCCATGATGTGGGCGCCATCTACACCAAGGTATGGTATATTGTACATCACGCATATAATGCCATGACGTGGTAGTGATCTACACCGAGGTATGGTACATTGTACATCACGCATCTAATGCCATGATGTGGGCGTCAACTACACCAAAGTATGGTACATTGTACAGCACGCATCTGATGCCATGATGTGGGCGTCATCTACACCAAGGTATGGTACATTGTACATCACGCATCTAATGCCATGATGTGGGCGTCATCTACACCAAGGTATGGTATATTGTACATCACGCATATAATGCCATGATGTGGTAGTGATCTACACCGAGGTATGGTACATTGTACATCATGCATCTAATGCCATGATGTGGGCGTCATCTACACCAAAGTATGGTACATTGTACAGCACGCATCTGATGCCATGATGTGGGCGACATCTACACCAAGGTATGGTATATTGTACATTATATTATACCAGTATATTGATGGTGTTAATCCATTGATTTGATTGGTCCAAACACAAAATTTGCATATGCAATCCATGGTATATTGGCTGATAATGCACGGCTAAACCAAGTGGCCCTGGAACATGAATTGACTACAGGTTTAATACGGAAATACATAAAACCGGTATTATTTGATTTTTAGGGAAATATAGTGGTTGAATTTTAGAAGAATATTGAAAAAAATACTGAATTAAAAACATCTGAAAAGTTATATAACTATAATATTGCTTTTTGTTAATGGTGGGATCCAAGTTGTGAGCGTCGGTCGTTGGGTGATTGTCGTTCGCCACACAAACCTAAACCACCGTCCCTTAACACCGTGAGGTGCCTACACAAACGCCAGAACGCTATGTTCTCAAGGTTGTTACTTTGAGATGGATTGTGAACTTCCAACAAAGAAAACATGATCTTTAAGTACAAGATATAATTGATGGATTTAATGACATAAAAATGCAAAAAACTATGAGTCACAGGCAAAAATGTATGCCACCAATAACAACCGGTGTCCGGTAGCGGCAGCTGACAAAATTGCAGTGCACCCGGGTAATTGCCATCTGTTTCAAAAAACACGGGACAACGCAGGATTCGACGACAATATATGGTATTGTAATTCTTCACTATGGGTAAATAAATTACAGGAGATGATGAAGGTAATTTTGAAAGCTACAGATTTGTGCCGAGTGTACACCAACCACTGTATTAGAGCGACAGCGTGCAAAGTCTTTCGGCCGGAGTTGAGACAAGGCATATCATGTACGTGTCACAAAAACGATGCGAAAATCCGATCTTACACCATCAAACTTACCCCAGAACAATGACAAAACTTGTCAGTCATACTGTCACAAAACTTTGGTTATACCAAAGGTATCCAGGTCAGATGTTGGAACTGAGGTCGCTGTGCTGGTCACCGTACATGATACACCGCGTCCCGCCGAACGTCAAATATCCACAGTTACAAGTAGTATGATGAGTCACAAAACCGGTTTATTTCACAACTGTATTTTCAATGGGCAAATTACAGTCCAAATTGTACAAAAACCGGAATGAAAACGTGGAAAATCCGTTGTTTAAATGATCCAAACTGTACACGACCCTGTATTTCAAATCACGTTGTGCGTCAGTAAAAGGTCAGAAAGGTCATCCTTTGTTATGCTAATTTGTGTGTTTACGCTGCTCTATTCAACGTGGATATGGTTTTTTTCATGTGGAATAAAAATTAGTTTGTATTCTATTTGAACTGTGTTGCGCATGTAATTTTTGTATGCATTCAGCGTACAACTACATACTATTCTTATAAATATTCATGTTCAAGGGCCATAATCATGATCTTTTAGTAGATGAAAGTAAACTCTTTTTTTACAAGTTTTATCGAATTGTCAATATACTGGTATAATATAATAGCAATAACCCCCGCCGAAGTTGGGTATACCACTTGATATTGCACAATTCACTCCATATATGCACTCGCCTGCGGCTCGTGCATATATGTCGTGAATTATGCAATATCTCGTGGTATACCCGCCTTCGGCGGGGGTTATTGCTTAATCACGCATCTAATGCTATGATGTGGGCGTCATCTACACCAAGGTATGGTATATTGTACATCACGCATCTAATGCCATAATGTGGGCGTCATCTACACCAAGGTATGGTATATTGTACATCACGCATCTAATGCCATGATGTGGGCGTCATCTACACCAAGGTATGGTACATTGTACATCACGCATCTAATGCCATGATGTGGGCGTCATCTACACCAAGGTATGGTACATTGTACTCCAAGCATCTGATGCCATGATGTGGGCGTCATCTACACCAAGGTATGTTATATTGTACATCACGCATCTAATGCCATGATGTGGGCGTCATCTACACCAAGGTATGGTATATTGTACATCACGCATCTAATGCCATGATGTGGGCGTCATCTACACCAAGGTATGGTATATTGTACATCACGCATCTAATGCCATGATGTGGGCGTCATCTACACCAAGGTATGGTACATTGTACATCAAGCATCTAATGCCATGATGTGGGCGTCATCTACACCAAGGTATGTTATATTGTACATCACGCATCTAATGCCATGATGTGGGCGTCATCTACACCAAGGTATGGTACATTGTACATCACGCATCTAATGCCATGATGTGGGCGTCATCTACACCAAGGTATGGTACATTGTACATCACGCATCTAATGCCATGATGTGGGCGTCATCTACACCAAGGTATGGTACATTGTACAGCACGCATCTAATGCCATGATGTGGGCGTCATCTACACCAAGGTATGGTACATTGTACATCAAGCATCTAATGCCATGATGTGGGCGTCATCTACACCAAGGTATGGTACATTGTACATCACGCACCTAATGCCATGATGTGGGCGTCATCTACACCAAGGTATGGTACATTGTACAGCACGCATCTAATGCCATGATGTGGGCGTCATCTACACCAAGGTATGGTACATTGTACATCACGCATCTAATGCCATGATGTGGGCGTCATCTACACCAAGGTATGGTGCATTGTACATCACGCATCTAATGCCATGATGTGGGCATCATCTACACCAAGGTATGGTACATTGTACAGCACGCATCTAATGCCATGATGTGGGCGTCATCTACACCAAGGTATGGTACATTGTACATCAAGCATCTAATGCCATGATGTGGGCGTCATCTACACCAAGGTATGGTACATTGTACAGCACACATTTAATGCCATGATGTGGGCGTCATCTACACCAAGGTATGGTACATTGTACATCACGCATCTAATGCCATGATGTGGGCGTCATCTACACCAAGGTATGGTACATTGTACAGCACGCATCTAATGCCATGATGTGGGCGTCATCTACACCAAGGTATGGTACATTGTACATCACGCATCTAATGCCATGATGTGGGCGTCATCTACACCAAGGTATGGTACATTGTACATCACGCATCTAATGCCACGATGTGGGCGTCATCTACACCAAGGTATGGTACATTGTACATCACGCATCTAATGCCATGATGTGGGCGTCATCTACACCAAGGTATGGTACATTGTACAGCACGCATCTAATGCCATGATGTGGGCGTCATCTACACCGAGGTATGGTACATTGTACATCAAGCATCTAATGCCATGATGTGGGCGTCATCTACACTATCTGCTATGACGAACGTGTCTACAATTCCAACTACGCTGTCGGGATCATTATTTGTATGTAAGTTATTGTCAATAATCGCTGCATTTGCGCCGATAATTGCCGACGTCAAACTCTGACACTTCTATATTTCTTACCGTGTCCATGATGTAGCTAACCTAAAAGAAAATATATTCTTGCACTGAGACATCTTAGCTAAATTAAGAGGCTGTTGATTTGTGCTTTGAGTCAAACTCGCTAAAGTTGCATGTAGCTTTTTCAACAGTAACAGTTAACACTATTTCTGAGGTATTTGCAACAGAAAAACACACTCTGCATTAAGTAATGCACAAGGAAAACTTGATTGTATACATACAGAAACCTATATTTCATGTATCAAAATATCTGTTTTCATGAAATCACCACTCAATTGATCAACGACGAAACCACATCCTACGAGATCCAATACCTTCTACATAAATTATACAGTGTCTTCATTATTCAATGGAATGTTTTTTGTTGGCTTTCCTGTAAAGGTGGAGGTTTCAGGTTGTAATAAATTTGCTGTTGTTATATTCAGAGAATACTTGGTACTGTAAAAATCTGATAAATTTTAACTAAGAATGAGCATAGATACCATTGCCAATGTTTTGAAGAATAAGAATTGCCGTAAATCCTAGTCGTGATCAGTCACTAACACTAAGGGGCGGTTTACATCAATTGAAAAATAACACTGTCGTCATGTTTCTGGGATTAGGCGATTGTGTTTCTAAAACTGTACATGTGTCTCCGTGATGGTAACAATCGTATAGATGTCGCGTTAAAATTTCAATTTTCCAAACGTGTGTGATACCGTGAAGTGTTGGCAAGCAATTCAGCAGAAATTACTTTCGCATGGCGTAAGCTTTTCATTTGTAGCCTAAGAAAAATAGCCGCGAACAAAAGCAGTGCACGTTGTTACAGAAACTGTGTTTACTGAAGCCCTTAGAGATCCAACAAGCATCTCTGTCTCAAAAATATAGCTGCCTAAACCTTTGTGTTATACAGGTACTCGGTATTAATAAAAAAACTTGTCTTTTATGAAATTTCAAATAGCTTGTTCGCATGTGACAGCATGTGCCTGACTACCACAACATTGGTCACTAGAGTCTAGGCGTTTAATGGTAGCATAGTATATGATAATGTAATGCACCGATTTTCTTATTCAACATTTAAAGGGCGGCAGTCGTCACGCAGCGTCCTGTTCGATGTGGGACTCATAGCGACGTATACAACGCGTGTAAAATACATTGTTTATTTACATGAAATTCGAACAGTCGCTGCCCGACGACCAGCGTGCATTAACAATAAAGACCAATACATTGATATGACAACGTCTTGTGGCTTGTAGTGGAAGGCGTAAATAATAAGGCTATAAAAATAAACAAACAGGCCTCAAATTTTATTTTAACCAGATTAATACTGTATCCGCGAAATATCTAAGTCGGTGTTGTTTTTAGGAAATAGCAGAAAAGTAACCAAGATTTGTTGTAGATCAATAAAAAGTAAATGGTAAATCACAACTCACTGTGATACATTCCACAAAACATTGTACGCGATGAACACACCTCATATTTTCGTACTCTCTAGTGTAGTGTTTCCATTACCGTGCAACTGAATCAAAATTTGACACCGTGTTGCATGGCGGGATTTGGCTTAATCGCACAGAGGCCAATCAGATAGGAACACCACACAAACGTCTAAATTGTTGAATTCGGATCATGTTCCAAATTACGAGATATACTTTATCAATTTAAAACTGACAATGCAATTGTAGCAGCAGTGCACACGGATGCATAATAATACACACAATATTCAACACACATACATATGTACACAATCAGCATTTATTCGCTGCCTTGTTACAACATAGCAATATATAATGAAAATATATTAGAAGCGTGATTTTCAACATCGCGCGATCACAGATATCGGTGGGTTATTACAATTCGATATATATAATAAATATAATGGAAATACTTGTTTTCGGGTTGATAAGTTTTGTGGTATATAACATGATACCTAACATTGTCGGATCAAAATAGTTTGTTGAACACATATACCTCTGAAATGAACACTGAACACAAGCAATGGCAGAAACTACAAACCAATAAAACAAAAACAGTAAGAACATACTGCACTTTTTCTCTTTTTACAGAAACTTGATGGCAACTGACCAGGGACACAGGTAAATCTACTTCATGTTAAATTATGATAATATAATTTATAATAAATTATATAATATAAATTATTAATAAATAGTGACAAGTATTACTTTATCAAATGTTTTGAAAATAAAGGAATTTCAGCAAATTATATGTATTCCCATTATTGTAAGGGGAGTGTATAACGTCACTGACTGATCGAGCTTATACACTAGACTCATCACATTAACACCGAACTACCAAACCATAACATAGACTGTACAAATAGCGATTATTACATGCGATATATTTTACAACCATGTGTTAATAGACCATTTTCCGTACACTGCGAGAATCACGCGTTATGCGTGAAATCGAACGTAAAAACAGGACAAACAAAGGTCATAGCGTCGTAGTCGCGTCAAACATCGCGTGGGATTCGACAAACGCGAAAGTATTTCGGGGACATTTCCATGCTTAATATTGTGCTGTCCACATTTGATGATAGGCAATTTCGATTAAGTGAGGATATTCGGAAGCAATATTCTTCTGTCGAAGATCGGCCGGTCAATGTAAGCTGCGAAATAAAGAAATTCTAGTTCAAAATCAAATCGTTCGATTTTTGCGGCAGACGTTCGACGCGCGTCTTTCATGCATCTCGCGAGATCTCGCAATTGTTCGGAAAATCACCTATTTCGTATGGTGTTTGATATTATAGTCGTTTGGCACTAAATGTTTATTTCCGACACACTGACAAATTATATTCAGTTGATTAATATTATAACTTATATATTTCTGGCCGTTAAAAGAAAATAGTCAGAGTTTATATAACTCTAATACAATTTTACCTATTGTCTCTCCAATCCCTACAAGGCATGAATTATGAATTATGCATTACAGAGATCTGTAGCAGGATCTCTGTAAACACATTGATCATTTGATAAGATACATATGGTGTGATCGAGCGTAATTGATGTGAACCAAATATTATAATTGAATAACCATTACACCGCATTCCCAGTGACCTGATTCACTGGTGAATAATAAATATAGCAGCAACTGGCACGTACACCAAAAAGTTGATTCTGTTTTCACTGGAACCGTTCTCGTCATCCATTTGTATAGAGGGTCTTGGATTGGTATTTGGCAAGTCGAGTGTTAGTTATTGACTACAGACGTCTCAGCCGCAGTATGATTGCGGTTTCTCTGATCGGCAGGCTGCATGTTCATTCGCCATACGCTGTTTATGGAATAAATCCCCGTTCCTGTATTCGATACTGTAAAATGAATTAATAAAAATTTGCAATCTTTTGAAATGTAAATATAAAAAGTAACTTTAAATATTATTGTAAAACTAGTTTTGGAGTAGAGTTATAAAAGTAGATTAGTAGTTAATATCGTGAAATATGCTAATAGTTTCTTTAATAATTTATACCAAATGTCAGATTATACTAGTTTCATTATTACATTTATTCGTTATTAGTTGTACCGAAATATGGCGGGTATATCTCACAAGAAAAGGATTATCGATGAATATCATAAATGAATGATCAGTCATATGAGATGTTTTTGTAACACGCGAGTATTCGATGATTGCATACTTTATGTGTATGGTCAAAGAAAATACACGAGGCTATTTTCCATCAGCATCAATCATCATATTGTAAATACGTTGTTGCACGCAATATGGAACAACGCCAATTCCCTGTTTAATAGCATGTGAGTTTACATAAAAGATTCTTTGCATTCAATCCGTGAAAGGTGAAATGGTGTGCACTGAATTATCAATGACATAATCACCTATGTAGAATGTATACATTTTACGTTTATATTTAATCACATAAAGAATTATTAGAATAAATATATTTAAATTAACGTAGTAGTACATCATCATAGGATGTGCACGATCTATTTTACATAGTGTAACATTGAGCAGATATAGTCGCAATATCGACATGGTTATCGAAATCAATTAGTTTTAGACCTATTTTTCACATCTTCTAGACGGAAAAGGAAACGTTTTCAGTATATGCAAATATTCATCAAAACTTCAGTCATTTAGTGGTATTATGCGAGTAATGTGTCACCCCGCCTGCCAACAAGACCAGCAAATATTATCTGAAATGTAATTATAGTACAGTGCTTTATATATGTATATAGTGGCAATCTATTTTATATTACATTACATTGTTGTCTTTTAATGAAAAAACGTAATAGATGACGGACAATTCTTTTTTCTCTCGTTTTACTGAATTTGATAAGCAGTCGGAAGCCACGCATTATTATCCTTATTATACGCATACAAATCTAATTTACATACCAGATAATAAACCACATTTCCATTAATCAAACAAAAAAACATTTCATCAGCAAATAATATGTTGAGAACAAATCAATATATCATTCCGCTTTGTCTTCATCTATTTCGTTTACCAAGATTAATAATTTATTCGAACTGACAACACGATGCCATTATTCAGTGTGGTGAAACATGGAATGAGTCCTGACAATAGTTATAATTTATATATTTCTCAAAAGTTTTACTGAATAAATTGCCTTACAGTATTAGTTGTACGGCATCATCACAAGCCCGGGCGATACTGCTAAGATGGATTTCACATAAATAATAATAATAAAATCACACGTTGTTATATGTTCTTGTAACTGTTTACAGTTTGTGATCTTTCTCGATCTGTTAAGATTTTTCTGCAGATAGATCTGATGCAATAAATGTCACATCCTGATATTTTAGGAGGGTAGTGTTGCAATTGCCTATATTGTACATAATTATTTGGTGATTCTATGTGTTTAATTTATTTGATCATTCTATGTGTTTAATTTATTTCGTCATTCTATGTGTTTAATTTATTTGGTCATTCTATGTGTTTAATTTATTTGATCATTCTATGTGTTTAATTTATTTGATCATTCTATGTGTTTAATTTATTTGGTCATTCTATGTGTTTAATTTATTTGATCATTCTATGTGTTTAATTTATTTAATCATTCTATGTGTTTAATTTATTTGATCATTCTATGTGTTTAATTTATTTGGTTATTCTATGTGTTTAATTTATTTGATCATTCTATGTGTTTAATTTATTTGGTCATTCTATGTGTTTAATTTATTTGGTCATTCTATGTGTTTAATTTATTTGATCATTCTATGTGTTTAATTTATTTGGTCATTCTA
This sequence comes from Saccoglossus kowalevskii, assembly GCF_978046115.1. Taxonomy (NCBI): domain Eukaryota; kingdom Metazoa; phylum Hemichordata; class Enteropneusta; family Harrimaniidae; genus Saccoglossus; species Saccoglossus kowalevskii. Next base: position 30,433,532 of record NC_140656.1, read on the forward strand.
TGTGTTTAATTTATTTAATCATTCTATGTGTTTAATTTATTTGGTCATTCTATGTGTTTAATGTATTTGATCATTCTATGTGTTTAATTTATTTGATCATTCTATGTGTTTAATTTATTTGGTCATTCTATGTGTTTAATTTATTTGGTCATTCTATGTGTTTAATTTATTTGATCATTCTATGTGTTTAATTTATTTCGTCATTCTATGTGTTTAATTTATTTGGTAATTCTATGTGTTAATTTATTTGGTCATTCTATGTGCTTAATTTATTTGGTCATTCTATGTGTTTAATTTATTTGGTCATTCTATGTGTTTAATTTATTTGGTCATTCTATGTGTTTAATTTATTTGGTCATTCTATGTGTTTAATTTATTTGATCATTCTATGTGTTTAATTTATTTGATCATTCTATGTGTTTAATTTATTTGATCATTCTATGTGTTTAATTTATTTGGTCATTCTATGTGTTTAATTTATTTGGTCATTCTATGTGTTTAATTTATTTAATCATTCTATGTGTTTAATTTATTTAATCATTCTATGTGTTTAATTTATTTAATCATTCTATGTGTTTAATTTATTTAATCATTCTATGTGTTTAATTTATTTGGTCATTCTATGTGTTTAATTTATTTAATCATTCTATGTGTTTAATTTATTTAATCATTCTATGTGTTTAATTTATTTAATCATTCTATGTGTTTAATTTATTTAATCATTCTATGTGTTTAATTTATTTAATCATTCTATGTGTTTAATTTATTTAATCATTCTATGTGTTTAATTTATTTGGTCATTCTATGTGTTTAATTTATTTAATCATTCTATGTGTTTAATTTATTTAATCATTCTATGTGTTTAATTTATTTCGTCATTCTATGTGTTTAATTTATTTCGTCATTCTATGTGTTTAATTTATTTCGTCATTCTATGTGTTTAATTTATTTCGTCATTCTATGTGTTTAATTTATTTGGTCATTCTATGTGTTTAATTTATTTCGTCATTCTATGTGTTTAATTTATTTCGTCATTCTATGTGTTTAATTTATATCTATGCGTTGAATCCAAGTATTGAATTTATGACTAGAATGTATAGAATGTTGTATCTCTGAGTAAAACCTATGTTTTGAATGTATGTGTTTAATATATGTGTTGATTCTGTGCGGTGATGTTATTTGTTGCTTCCATGTGTGAATATATGATGATTTTATGCATTGAATCTATGTGTTGAATTTATAGGCTTAATATATGTGTTTAGTCTGTCGGGTGAATCTGTGCATGAGTCTATGTGTCGAATTTACGTGTTGAGTTTGTACGGTGAATCTGTTTTGATTTTATATGTTGATTTTATTTGTAGAATGTATGTGTTCAATCTAAAAAAATATATAAATATAAATGAGAGTGGAATTGTGTCTCACTTTGAAATCGCAACTTGCCGATATTGCGTTTGACTGTCAGGTTGCTGTTCTCCACACTTACCGTCAAAGATGGCTGTAGTGTGTCAATAAATTGGCAAAAACTTTGGGCTTCATATGATATGACTATATGATATTATCGTACAAATATTCTTGGAAGCATTTGGTGTGCTATTCCTCGTTCATGAACATATACTCACCTTCCGTCTGTTCGAAATCTCTAGGCATATAACAAAAGCAAAATATCAGTACAACTGCTTTTCTGACCCCTCGTCTGTATCGCTTACGATATGACAGTATTATATAAGGAGTTATGACGTAATTTATCATCATAACAACATCAGTTATACGATCAACGAATCTAGACTCCCAGATGTGTTCTAATGTTCCAATGGCTTGAACCTGATAATTAAAAAAATGATTTAAGAGCGATGTTAGTTGGCATGGCTGTGGTGAATATATTCAGTAACACTTGTAAATATGGCGATAAGTCGTGGCAATCGATATGCAAAAATGACACAAAAATGCCTGAGAACAATTATGTTAGCCGTCGATTGATAAATAAACAGCAAAATGCGAAATGACGTATTGAACAGTTTTCTAATTATTGCATTATAACGACAACATGAACACTTTTCATGTCAAAATGTAGAAGAATCAATCAAATTCTCAGTATGACAGTTATCGGGATAACCCATACACTCTACGACGCTGACAGCGCTCGTCCGTTTTCTTCACTTTATAACGCTGTCAGAATAGTTGATTCTTTTGCTTCACTTAACTGAAATTATGTTATTTCCTGTCTGTTGTTAAAATGCTCGTATCGGAATCATGGTGACATATGTAAAAAGGGATCCTTATAGTTATACAATTTACAGAAGATAATCATATTTATTTAAAACCAATGCCGTCGGCCATAGAAGAATCACCATAGCATATACGAACTGTGCATTTAGGAAAATAATAACTATTTTAAATATATATTAATAGTATTGTAATGTTCCAGTAGTAACTCATACTACATAATATGTGCAATTGAAGCAACGACCATTTACTTTATATAAATGCTACGCTTCATTGTGTAGTCATAAACCACATAAAGGACTAGTAATTCTATATTTGTGATTCAGAGTCTTTATTTAAAATGAGGCAGTTGACAAGTAATTAAAATAATGTGCTGTTATACTACCGTATCACAATAATACTATATGTTACGATGTCAAGACTATTTTTGCAATTCATGCGATTAACAGCATTATGGGGCCTCAAACAAATCCCCTATATATTTCTGTAAATACTGTGTAGTATAATATAGCTACACAGTACAATCTCCATGGAAACCAAATCTTGTTCATTGAAGGTAACACCAGGTCACGCCGACACTAATCACCGTATTCACGCAGTACATCAGTCTTCATAAAGATATATACGATAGCCGCCTATATCGTATTACTTGACGTCTTTTGTATATTTTTTCAATATTATATTTGTTTGGTTTCCATATAATGTGTTTCTTCTTTAGTGGGTATTATATGTATTGTTTTGTTCACTGCCATGAAATATTTACATTCACAACTTTATGAGGTACATTGCTTTCTCTGTTATTAGGTATCAAATTCAGTTTGTTTCTTTTTCGTTGTCTAGCTATGGCCAAATGTTACAGCCACTGATGTCAGTGTTGTTGTATCTGAAATGTATTAGCATATAACTGTGTAACTATTCAGTAATGAATACATTCACTTCTGGGTATCAGTTTGGAAAATATTGTGTATAGTTTTACATTAACCATTAACAATAATGCTTTCTGAAAATACTGTTCTATTTGAGAATGTGTGTTAATGTGTTTGCGGGGGGAAAATATATTGTCATGTCTCTAGGATAGATTATTTACATTAACCACCCTATTTATGCTAGACATGTGTTAAAATAGATAACGCCACAGTATCTACAGTTAAAGTGCCTATTATTTGTTGTAGATTAGATTTTTTGAGGCAAAGCAATGAATTCAATGTTGTTTGGCTAAAAATGACTTTTATTTTTGAAGTACGGTTTATTCCCAATACAACTTTAAAAATTATTACACATCACACACACACAGTGCATTTGTTATTTAATAGGCTTTATAGAAACATTTGTTAAATTCAACCATTGAGTCGAGTGGATTGCTTAATTCCGTTCAATATACTCGTTTCAGACAAGATGACAAGATGCTTTTACTCATTATCAAAATGAAATCCGCTAAAGCTGAAAAAGTCATTTCTGAGAGAACCAATTTTTTTAGGATAGGATAGCGGGTAGGCCTATAAGATGTCGAGCGTGTGTTACTGATTTATAAACGGGGGATCGGGCTGTGTGTTTCATTGATTTTAGTCAAACACGATTCTAAGGCGACGTGCTAGGGTGTATTTGCTAGTCACCCTCACATTACGTTACTCACGCCAAGGTAATGGCAGTTGAATTAGTAAACCAAATGTCTTCCATAGTGGTCTTGTACACTTGTGTATAATATTGGGCAAACGGTCATTCCCAGCAGAATGACTACACACGTTTAGCAGACTTTTATACTATCAAATAGATGATGGGAATAGACTGTCGATATCTATTTTCGTGAAAAGTAATAGCACTGCCACTAATTGTCAAGATACAATTTACTAAAAGCTTTACATTCGTTCGTAGGTCGTCTCTTGAGCAATTATGTAGATTGCATGAAACATTTTGTTGTGGCTCACATTTTTAGGAATCAAATTGCAAATGTCATTTTGGAGCTAGATTTGCCTGTAGCTGTTTTATTGCACAGTGTCACGATTCACACATTTAGTATCTAGAAACCTCTGTTTATTTGTCTGTTGTAAAGGGTTAATTACGTACAGAATTGTGCTCTAATTGGTTGCATATAAACGAATTACGAACATAAAACACGCAACACGTGAGGTTATAATTCACAGCTATGACAAAGTGCCTTATTAAGTCGGCTTCAAACAGCGTTTAATGAACGCGGACCTACGGGAACTAGATGAGCATCCATAAGCCGGATCTTTGACGTCACACACAACCACAGACACATAAAGCCACCTATTCATGATCAGTAAAGCACAGTAAAGGTTGGCCTCGGGGAGAAGTACAGGCACACCAGCAGTTGTAAACATCTGAGATGAAGTACAGAAACCGTAATCAATGTTGTGTTTTTGTGCGTCACATATTACAAACTCGAAAAGAATGAACTAAACCGATTTCTTTTCTGAACCAATGTCGATTTTTGAAGCGAGATGAAGATGTTAATATTTGAGTCAACGGTAAATAAGTTCTCGTCAAACATTGTTTTGAAGGTGATATAACTGTTATCTGAATACAATTCTCTCTTATACGTCTGACTATGTTGCCTTGAAAGAGTAGCTTATTGTAGACAACCCTGTTATTACCATACAGAGTCCATACCTTTGGGACTGTCCGTTAGTAATGGACCAACTCCATTACGCCATGTATAGCACGAGATTTTCTCTGAATTATAAACATGTAGACTTATTAACCGAAATGTTACGTGTACATTTTGTAGTTCAACTTAAATCTTAAAATATGTTTTTTTTGTTTTTTTTTTTTTTTTTTTGGTTTTTCATAAATTTTTCACAGCTTTCACATAAACAAACTGATCTCAGACAAATAAGTAATGTTTCATAATATTAAATTCTTCTCCGTGGAGAGTATATTTGTGGAATGAGGTCAGTTTTATTGCTTGTCGATTTGAGTAACTTGAGGATTATTTATCATCGATATTGCCATCTCTGGATTATGATTTATCGTAAGTTTAGAACAGCACCTTTGATGCACATGAAATAATATTTGAATCACACCAATTGTTATTACGTACTACTATCTCAACGTTGTTGACAATAAATACTCGAGTAAGCAAAATTTTCTCTTGTAACATGCAACTTAATATTTATCATAGTATCAAATGGTCTCCAACAACGTTTTCTCCTCTTTAAAACACCATTCATTTACAAATAATTGGCTTACAATAGTTCACCATGTAGTCATGTTTTGATGCAATCATTCAAATAATGGTACTGTGCAAATGCCAGGTATTAGAACAGGAAATGTCATTACGACACGCGCTTGCAAAACTCTGCGTGGTGCTGCTTCTATGCAAGTAATGAATTGAGGTGTGGGACAAACAATGTGTGTTATTAGGACCTAATCCATTCTTAACCTTAACAAATAATGAGGTTGAATGAAAAAGCTACAAATAAGCAATTTAAATTGATGGGATTGTTATGTCATTTTCGATTTGCGGAAGCACCATCATGCTACACATAACATTCTCACTTACCAGAGTAGGAGTCCAGAAAAAAGTGAACACCATGGTTACCATGGCGACTAATTTTGCGAACTCAACCTCTTCCCGCAGACGAGCCTCTGAAACTCTATGTTGATTTACTGTTGGAGTCGGCCTCCGTGTATTCCCATGAGACGCTGGAGTACCTGACTGGACGGTAACGTTTTTATTCGAATCACCCTCGCAAGGCGGAGGCAAAACATTTGACGCACTGAGGAGTCCATTGTTTGTTGTAGTTGTAGAAGCTGTTACAGTCCTTTCTGAATTTCCAAGCGTCGTAGTTAGCGTAGTAGTAGATGTTGCCCTTTGTTCAGAATGTGAGGCGCTATCGTTGTCGTTCTGACTGTGTCTATTTGGCGAAACAAGAATCGTTGGCGTAGGAACAGTGCGTCTCATTGAATACATTCTGTAAATATTATACATATTGGTGACTAATATCCAAACGATCATTGTTACGCTCAGTGCCAATACAAAATAAGCGTACGTCCTATCAGTTTTATCTTCCGCGTAATAATATGGAAGACAGGCGTTATCGTACATGGCGTTATAAAACACTCCAACACCAAAATATGGCATCATACCCAAAACAGTAACTCCAATCATTATGAATCCAACTACGTACTTTACCCTGGATTCCATAAAATGCTGCAAAGAAAGAGAATTTTGTTATTAAAAATACAAATAAATTATGCCATTGATTATGAAACAAATGAAATATATTACGATGTAATATATGGTGAAGGTTAATTATAATTACATTCGCCCATCATATAAGAAACATTACTATTGTTTTCCCATTAATAAGCGAGTATTTCTACGAGTGAATTAAAACAAAGCATCTCAGGTTATGCATCTCAGGTTATGCGTTAGTATGCTCAGACGTATGATTTATTTTAATTATCTTCTGCTACCCTTGTCGTCTGAATGAACTTCTCTTTAAAATCATCCATTTATTAATAGCCACGTTTATGAGATTCCAAATCGATCATCATATAAGAAACACATTGAAGCACAATTTGATTAATCTCTACAATTCAACGCTGAATCAAATTAACATTGTATTCTTTTCACTGTGGTGATAGGCGATCTCACGAACATGTTATATTATTACTCGAGAGTAACATGGCTACAGGTATGTATGTTTATTTGGCTCTACGAACTCGCTGATTCGTGATAGCATATCAAACGTTGCCCATGAGAAATCATTGGCCTTGCTTCAGGAAACTGTGCGTCGATGAGAACCACATTACCTGCGCAACTACGTCACGTCCTCTCGTTTATTCTCTAATATTGATCGATTTGGAATCTCATAAACGTGGCTATTAATAAATGGATGATTTTAAAGAGAAGTTCATTCAGACGACAAGGGTAGCAGAAGATAATTAAAATAAATCATACGTCTGAGCATACTAACGCATAACCTGAGATGCTTTGTTTTAATTCACTCGTAGAAATACTCGCTTATTAATGGGAACACAATAGTAATGTTTCTCGCCACAATTATAAAACAAATCTACAGTATACTATGCCACGAGACTACCATTGCATTCCGCATTTCATTGTATTATCATTTGAGGTCCAATAATTCCGCTAATAATTGGTCTGACGTTATGCCATATATTGAAGACAATTAAATATATAGGGTCTTGTAAATGGCACTCAATATTATTAGACGAATGTTGAGTTGGTTTTGTATATCTTTGTATGTCACGGTGACATGCTTAACCCCCTAAGTAATTGGTTTACTGACATTTTTAGAAATAGAAAAATCCTTTCCTGATTACTGATTGGGTATTATAACAAGAGTACAAGAACAGCTAATGCTATCCGGGATTGAACATATTGATTGCCGTATAGGATATGAAAAGTTAGTCATTTTGTATCTGTAACAAGGCACGGGTCCACATGTGATCCATTCTAATCGGTACCAAGGTATTTGTTCACATGTGATCCATTCTAATCGGTACCAAGGTATTTGTTTGCATGTAATCCATTCTAATCTGTATCATGGCGTAGGGTCACATGTAATCCATTCTAATCTGTATCATGGCGTAGGGTCGCATGTAATCCATTCTAATCTGTATCATGGCGTAGGGTCACATGTAATCCATTCTAATCTGTATCATGGCGTAGGGTCACATGTAATCCATTCTAATCGGTACCAAGGTATTTGTTCACATGTGATCCATTCTAATCGGTACCAAGGTATTTGTTCACATGTGATCCATTCTAATCGGTACCAAGGTATTTGTTCACATGTGATCCATTCTAATCGGTACCAAGGTATTTGTTCACATGTGATCCATTCTAATCGGTACCAAGGTATTTGTTTGCATGTAATCCATTCTAATCTGTATCATGGCGTAGGGTCACATGTAATCCATTCTAATCTGTATCATGGCGTAGGGTCACATGTAATCCATTCTAATCTGTATCATGGCGTGGGGGTCACATATAATCCTCTCGAAAAAAAAATATTTGCGGTGAATAACATGTTGGTATTTCAAATTAATTGATTAAATATGATACCAGAATAACCAACCAACCGACTGATTGACACACTTAAATGTAACACTGAGCTGGGTCAATTTTATTAGTTCAATACTTCATTCTACTACTAGCAGAATGATGAATTGACCTCATGTTAGGTTCCTTTCGCTCCAATGACGATACTGTTTAATATTTGATTTTAACAACTAGACAATCACCCATCCTTGTGTGTCTGGAAAATAGCTCTGCTTTCAAGATTTTACATTACCGTTTCTGTAGATGAATGAATATAATTTATGACAAAGACTGTCGGTTCTTATTACACGAGTAGGTTTGGGTTGTCTTTTATGCAGTAAGTCAAAAAACTGCATAACAATGCATCCTGTATATATAATATGACAATCGTTTCATCGTATCAACAATTTAATATTTGAATAACACTTATACCAGTATTTCAATTGCCAGAATACGTCGTTCTGATTGGTCATGAGAGAGTTTTCAATTATGCAAGCCGCGTTAGTATACAGTGTATGCCACAGTGTTTCATGTTTAGAAGTAGGCCCTAAACGTGAATAGCATACGGTGGGGATAATCTTTCAAAACGTTTTTTTTTTTTTCATAATTACGCAAACGAATTTTATTGCTTCATTTTATTGCTCTACGTTTGTAAACAATAGTATCTCTGCTCAGAAACAAACGAATGAGCGTCTGCCTTTCAATGTAATAGTGTTGTTTCGCAACACTCGAGGAATGTATGCATATGATGGGATTACCACCGTGATGATGACGCGTTTGAACACACTTCTTGATATATTTATTTTCCAATTTTCAATAATACAATTGCAGAACCTTTTGCTTGTTTGCAACACTGACGTATTTAAAAGGGATACGTATTTGCGGTGACGGTTGCTGTTCTTTAATGTCACACCGTCGACCCATACAACGAAAGCATTTCCATATATGGCCGGACAGAACTTTTACGTATTCTAATAACATATTTTCTATATACTGCTAATGCAATAGCTTGCAAGGCGAGATTGTTAATAACAACATGACTGATAACAAGAATATATGTATTGACATTCGTGTCAATTGTCACGTTATGTCGAGTCAATTTTTCACAAAAAAGCTCGGCAGTAAACTTCTTCTTAAAATGTTCTGCGTCTGACTGTGCGGCCCACAATGTCTATTGGCTAGAATCATTAAATTAATCGCAATGTTGACATTTCATTTTACTGGTTGCGTTTATGCTTACAACTTACTGACGTAATGATCAATATGTCAGAAATATGAAGTCTGTGGTATTTTCAATAACCACCTCAAAATATCTGACAACCATTTGAACCTTTTCCTTACCTCGTACATAATATATTACGTCATTAGAAGTAATATAGGCGATCCGCTCCGTTCTGCCCTTATAAACACACAACAAATTGTGAATACTTTCGCGTCCTCAAAATCTGTCAAAAATTGGGACATATCTCGTTTCACTCAGCTTGAGTGTGGACCACAATTTAGTAAAGTTTGTTCACTGTCGAGAAATTTGTCCTTGAAGTTGGGGTAATTGTTTGCCAGGAACGGCTTTTTAACTCTTCTGTATTTTTTTTAGCCGGGCTGCTTTCCTTGAAACTTGGCAGACAGGTCACACCGTCACTCTAGTTAGATGGTAACATTTGAAAAATAAATTCTGGCCAGCCGTTGAATTAGCAACAGCCCAACAAATATTGTTTGAATGCCTTCCCGCAAAATGATTCTCCCTCTACTAATTTTAGAGTAAAAGACTGGGACATATCTAATACTACTTAGCTTGAGTGTGAGGGCAAAGTTATACTTGTTTTTTATATTATTTTCACTGCCAGAAAATTTGATCTCGAATTTAGGTTAATGTTTTGCCAGGAACGGCTTTTTAACCCTTTTGTGATTTTATTGGGGAGGGGGGCAATATTGGTCAAATTTTAAACCCGCACTCTAGAAAGATGAACAAATTTACCAAAATAGTTTTGTCTTACAGATGTCATGACAACAACAAAACACGCGGATTTTTGTCTAATGACACTTACGCATACGCGAAAAGCATCGGATAACGCGTGGCATTGTAATGACCTGCGCGTGTAACAATAAAATAAAAAGTTACGAAGCACCAACGAGAGGCTACCGGAGCCGATATTGTTAGGATGTATGCGGTACGTGTCCGCGCAACTTTAAATGAACTGTAAAGACTGCGTTTAATCAAAAACTCTAAAAAATACAATCACATTACTGTTACATACGCAGAATTTGTAATTAAACTTGGCTTTTTTAATATGTCAAACTAAAACGGATGAACGCAGTCAGTAGTCTGTCAAAAATGACTGGTGTAATCATACGACATGAAAATAATAAAGTCTTTGATCTGTCAAACTATCTGAGAGATATATTGGACATCATCGTTGACCAATGTATCAATCGTGACGACAACTGCAGTGAAACATCAAGCTATAAAACCAATCCAATATATGAACCAGATAGATTAGTTATCACAAGCTATGGAGCAGAGAATTCACTCCGTCAATTTATCCGTAGTACTGTAGTTTAGAAACATGCCGCAAAGTACGTAAACGCATTGGATACAAGTCACGTTGAGTGTTTCATCAATTCTTCAATTATATTTCATGGCAGGAAAATCGTGTTTCAGTTTAGGCACTACGAGATGCGAACAGATTTAGCGTTTTGTGTTACACTGAAACGAAAATATCGTCCGTCCAGCAGCGGCTGGAACATTTCAGAGAAAAATTACGTGGAACGTAATACAACTGTCGACAAAATGCATGATGTAGGGTGATCAATGTAGTGTAATAAACGCGGTCCGTGAATGATTATTATAGAAACCCAAACGCGACATACATGCGATGGATGGCACGGTAATTAAAACTTAATAACCGTGTCAAGCTATGAAATAAAATATAGTTTCATATTTCAAAGTGCAAACGGAATATTGCCAAAATAAAATGTTTGTCATCTTGTCGAAATCTAGGTCAAAAGGTCAACCCGCGTGAATATAATGATAACTACAATAAGGTAATGAAGTTAAGTAGTAATAAAGTTAAGTGACTTCTTAAGATTGAATCTTCTTTCCTCGTTGCGAACTTCGTTTATGGGTCACAGGTTTTAAGTATAAGCCGACTTTAGCTTCATGTTCATGTCCTACCATGGCATACCTGAAAAAATTGTGTGTTTTTTTTAGCGGAGCTAATCGCATGCGATTGCGTGTTTATATTTTCATAGTCTGTTTATAATTAAAGGTGACCATACCCCGCATTTTGTTGAATGTTTCATTATTATATTACCAAAATCACATACAAAAACATTGATTGTTTTATTTGTTTATGCATAATTGTTTATTTGATGGCAGTCAGGTCACATTAGGTTGACACAGGTCACATTAGGTTGACACAGGTCACACTAGGTTGACACAGGTCAATACACACACCAGAATTGACGCATCACTCAGTCGAGTGGGTCATGAATATTTTAAGCATTTGATAGTTAAAGTAACACGTTTAGGGAGCACTTTGTCACGGAATGATTTTTAGACCGACTTTTCCTTGAATCATGTCTGAGCAGCAGGTTACCTTTTCACTAAAAGACGTGGTTTTAAAATAAAGTTGAAGCTTTTCGGATTATAATAACTGCATCCATGACGTGTTTTATGTTGTTTTTTTTCAATCAATGTTGAGTAATATTGTTGATGTATTTTCATAGCATGTTGACAGTCTACCCCCTAGGGTAAGAACTAATTTAGAATGCATTTAACTGAATATGTCCGTGTTCGGGCAATGGGTATAAATAGCCGGAATACATATGTCAGCTTTGTTGCGAAAGATTGGTTTCACAAACCATTACAAGCGGGGAACCTGGGAAAACCAATTAGTTTTTACGTGATCAGCATGTCTCAGTAAAGCACACCATGGGCGATATTTCGGTTATGCAATTTATTTCAGTCATTTCGTCGGAAATCGCGAATATAACCAGTTAACTATAAGACTTGTACATATGGGATAACGTTAGAGATTACGGATATGTAATGTCACATATGGTGAAGACAGAAGCCGCGATAATGCTATCTTGTAATGTTTGCTTTAGGGCTGTAGGGGTTTAAGCATACGTTTAGCACAGATCCAAAGTTTGCATTCGCTTGATGGAATGATACATAGCTTACAACATTGTACGTGTTTGTAATTTGGATGCGACTTCCACGCTTTAAATATAAGACTGTGATTGTGATCACATATAGGCGAATACAGTCGCAACTTTAGACAGGGATATGTTAAACAAATTACATATATTTTAAATCAGTTTCTAGAATACACTAATGGCATGATAATTACCGTGCGTTATATATGGCATATATTGAAAACTAGGGAATGCATGTACATGTATTCATCGTTTTCATATATGAGTGTTTTTGTTATGATCAAAAGTTACGTATGTGCGTTCTACGTCACATTATCACCTTCTGTTACGATAACTCATTGCAGCCTGTCACATTGTAATCAACGGTCACAATGAATACCAATTTATGACTTATTCAAATTAACGCCACATTCTCTTGGCAAATATCTGATATGAATAATTTAAGTTAATTTTGGATTATCTTTCTTTTCTTTCTTTAAATATTGAACAACTATGCACAAGTGAATATGTGTCATGTGACCTTTTGATAAGGCCATATATCAGGTATATTGTTATAAACAAAGTCTATTATATATAGGTTTAACTCAATTGGATGGTGAACGTGATTAATTTGTTTGTAAGCATATAAATTACCCGTGAGTAAACTGGCTCCATTAAACAATATCCTCTGAGATATTCGACCAGTTGCAGAACATGCAGTCGTCGTGGCTGGTTCGCGATTTTAGTCTTTACGAGAATCTTAGCAGACGCGACGCCACCATTATTCCAGATTCTAAAAAAATATCACAGATGTTGTTTCGTTTATTCCAAAAGCCCCCCCCCCCCCGCTAAACACGATTCACCAATTATCCAGATGTCTGCACTGCTTCAAATAGAATCGGTTTTCACACCATAAACAGGCATTTAGGCTGTACATTCAGTGATGCATGATGCACAAGTGTTTTAGAGACGCATCGCATGCATATTAAAACGTAAAATCAAACAGTGTTCACAGTGAGGCCCTTTGCTTCACTGATAATAAGTAATGGTCGGAGAGAAGAAACAATGCTTCACATTAAATATATAAAAGTTCTACTGAAAACAAAATAAAAGAAGAAAACCGCTCTCCTTTCTACGAATAATACGCTCGTGAATTCGAGGACATTCAGATGTAATTAGAACATACATTGTTATGTTATTTACAATTTTGCAGTGTGTACTTGAGAAAAAGTACATCTACTGCAAATGATTAATTTGTTTTGATCAAAGAGGTACACAGACAAAAAATAGATCATTACACTTCGCAACGCAGGCGGTATTGCCACTCAAGGTATCTGCGTATTTAAGGTCTCATATTCACTTTTCTATCCCGGCATTCACCCTAGACAATCGAATCGTCTGAGTGCGTTACCATTGAACGTTGTATTTTCAACAAAGACATCTCGCCGCAGTTTTAGCGGCGGATCTTTGCTGAAAACAGGCGAAATATTGTGAGTCGGGTATTTATTTATTTTTTGTCAATATAGATAACAATAAGCGACGTTTCAACAAAGTTGCTAGTACTAGTTAGGTTGCAGAAATGAAATTATATCTCAGGGTCTCGCTCTGTGAGTTGGTGTTGTTTGACCCAGGGTAAAGAAAAAAACATATGCCACATGACCAAGTTTTAACATCGTGTGATATTGCCCTTGCTCAAACAATATGGTAATAAACACTACTTCCTAGATATGGCACATATTAATATACAGCACGCGTGACGTGTGGCGTACGTAACACCTGACTCTTATTCGTCTCTTCCACGTGTACTCACCAGAGAGACGATAAATATGACAACGTTCATGGTTCAATCGCTATGCATATATAAGCATATAATAATAATAAACATTTTGAGATGCCAATTGTTTCCGCTAAACTCATAAATTACGCACATAGCCGTAAATCTAGATTGAATACAAACAATACAAACATGACATTTTACTGAGCTGCTTTTGCAATGTTCTCCACATGCGTATATTTCACTAGTCACACCAGTGAGAGAAACGTGATATAAGACACGATCACCATAGAAACACGCTCATCACTTGGTTTATCGTTTAGAAACTCTTTCAGTAAAGTAAAAACACTAATATCTGAAAAAGATTGAACAAACGGGGACGTAGTCATATTTGCCATGCTCTAGCCGCGCGAGTGAATAATCTAATTTCAAAATTTATAAGTGGAAGAATTGAAAACCAACTTTATAGGCACTTAAATTGCATCTACATTCTATATACTTAGCGACGACTGTGTACAAAATTGACTTATTTGAAATATTCCCAGCCATTATTACATTAGCGCGACTAACTATACCCGTTACAAATTGCCTGAGACGATCGTCAGGAGGGAAACACAGACATGTCAACCTATATTACTATTTTTAAAATATGGATTGAGATTGACAATTTGTCATTTCCCCAATGAATTCATATAAACGTGTCAACTGAAATAACATAATAACAACCAAGTATCGTATATAACCCAGCGCAGGCTTTCGATTAAAATGTAATTGCGTTTTACAAGGTTGCAAATAAGTTAGAATTATGTTATTGAATCGTGGTCATAATTTGTGAGGTCATTACCTAAAGGATATAAGGCGGAGATTGACATCATATAATTATGCACGTTACAGGTATAGTCGGGTTATGTGTTATTTTTTCAGGATCGAGTGCAGTATACATCGCTTTCACGTTTTCCACATTTAAAATAGTATTATTAATTGAAAACTGAAGCATTTGTTAATGGTGGCATTTTGACTTTATCTGTATGTTTTATTTGGCGGTTGTTTGGGAATTCAACAGTATATTGCATTGTTATCCAGCAACGACTTCGCCTTTAAAAGACAAATAACCGAAAATGACGGAAATTGTATTACACCTGGCGACGTTTGTTGTTTGTTTGCTAAATCTGCGTACAATGGTTGAAATGAATATATACAGCATCATAGTGCACAAGTTGACAGAACGGCAATATAAAACAAATAACTTCATAAACTTGCATGTATCAGATGAATATTCTCTAGAGATTTCTTCGAAAGCAGGGGAAATACGATAACAATATATCTAATATAATGCGCATTAATATAGATAATGATAAGATTAATACTACTCATACTAAAATAAGTAAGTAAATACCTTATATGGCACCATATCAACTAAGGCATATTTATTTCGAGCCACAAACAAATAACTACGCCATGAGCAAAATATTACTCTCATATGCTTTGCTGCGATATTTATAAAAGGCATTTACAACAAGCCAATGTGCACAACCTTGTGATCAATGACTGGTTGTGTGTATATCGTGTTGAGACTGACTGCGTAAACCATTAACCTAGCATAAATCACAAATTTGAAAATGTTATAACCCAGACGCCGATCGAATTGACGAGCTAGACAAGTTGATAGCTAGACATGGACTAATGAATCATTCGAAACAAGCTGTAAAACAAGAAGTGAGATAGACGAACAAATCCTTCAAACCATGCTTCACATAAACGACTTGATTAAAGGTTTTATAATTAGCATTTTGTCAGAAATATATCAGGCAATGAAACGACACATTTCATTAATGTAAAATCTAGTTTTATCACGAGTCCCCGATCCGAAAAGAGATGATCAATATGCCAGGCCGTGTCAAAGATATGCTCATAAACTAAACTGTCGATGATTACTAGAGAACGACAAGTATTCACATATAAATGATGTATTGTCACCTTTAGACACTGTCGGCGTGTAGAAAATTGAGCACACTGTGAGGAATAATCATAAAGGTATAACAGTATATACGTATATAGCTTACTTAAAATATGCTTATTATCAGTCGCCAGTGTTTCTTTGTATGAAAGAACAGTCATTTTATCTTAGGTTGATTATGCATACGTCGCCATTGCTTGTTTTATATGTTGATAACACTGTACACATGGTGTCAATGTTTTGCAACGCAAAGCAGCGTAACGTTACAGGATTATCAGACTGAAGCCGGCAACATATTTCCACTATACACGGTGTCACATTTACTTTCAGTACAGATTCGTCACAGAGAAATGTATTTCAAGCGTGCATTCAAGACAGTACATGTACTGGAAATAATAGACGAGGAAATTGTTTCCACTTTTGTGACGCATTTGTTTTCGAGGAGCAGCATCAATAAGACGCAGAAATTACATAGAGCTGTTTAACCCATTTTGTTAGTGATAACACAATGCTTCATCGTTTAACACAGATCTAAACAAATCGTAGTTTCAGTAATTGCTTAGATTATTGACGTATATAATACCTGTACAATTCAATGAATTTATATTTACCATTGTTAATATTATATGTGATTCAAATTATTGAGCGCTTATCAAAAACAATGATTTTTTTTCAAAATGACATATAATATTATAAGTATTATATACTATTATATAAAATATTATAACTATTATCTCGGTTGTCTCTGTGTTCTCATCACTACATGTATAATAAATAAATGGATTTCATCTTCTTCTATGTATTCACAAGGTATTAGATAGGTTCAACTAATTGGGGTTGAAGTTATTTGAAGACATCTATGCAGTGCTACGTGCGTTTGTCGTAATTAGAGTCAGTGCGATAGAATTATATGTGTAGAAAGCATATCAGTATTCGTAGCTTGATATCGCTTGGTTTCACCAAATATATTATCTGAAAAAGCACGTATAAATAATATATACAATGTAAAAACCTAAAATACAGGTAACACAAGGTGACTGTATATTTCTCAGATCCATCATTGAAATAGGTTTATAAAATAAATGGCGTAAAAAGTGATGTCCATGTTCTGGGTCACGTTTCGTTTAACGGTTCGTGTACTTTTAATTTACTTATTTGTTTAATGAATTTCCAGTCAAAGTAATCAAGATAGTACACACGATCCATAATAACACATGCTGATCAAAACACTTGTATGGCGTGCTTGGAAAATGTCATACTATAATTTACGACATAAGGTTGAGCCATATAACAACACTAGAAATGCTCAAAAAATAAAACAACACGACACCCAATGTGAAAAAAACACGGTAATATGAACAACAACAACAACAAATATGTGATTATGTCTGCGTTTTGGAATTCAATGCTTTGTCACAGAATAATAGCCCATCAAAAATTCCAATTATTGGTGAACTACTGGAGTAGATAACACTACTCTATAAATGTTTAAAAAGCATATTTACATTAACCCTTATTGTTTCCCAAATTTGGAAATCGAAGGTTCAGTTATTTTGACAAGATCCGTCATTAGCCTGTCACGCAATGCTTATGTAAACAAATGACTACCTTGTATGTTTAATTGGGTTCTCAATAACAGACGAGTCCCGACTCTGGATACTACTCATCTAAACATATTCTAACTGAGTGTTAGACAAAATTTGAACTGTAAATACATTTAAAAGATTTAGAGGTGATTACACAAAATATCTTCTTGATGTTGATTTACGAGTCATCTGTGCAATGTGGTGATTCACACGACACGTTGGTGTGTGCGCTGTTGACCAGAATTTCATAAAAGATTATAACGTCGATAAGGGAAAACGTGATAGTGGTACTTTTATTGTTGTAATAAAGAAATCTCATCAACTGTATTACTGATTACTTTTTATTAACATTTGTTATTACCGCTCGACGGGAATAGCAAATTTTAAATAATGTGTATGTTTTGTAATACCTGCATGGTCAATGACATGACTGAATAAATACCGCAGCAAATTATATTTGGGTTGCGGGGTACACCATGCGATAAACAAATAACGATGTTGTAATGGTTCAAAGCATAACAATTCCATGAACAACATTTAACACTAACACGTTATCACACTATACGTAGAGATAAAAAAACACTCAGATAGCATCACGAAATGACATTTTAATAGATTTGAACATGTGAGACTAGAATATCTTTATTGTTAGAACTATGTGGTTCTGTTTTATATATGCACAGCATATGTTTTAATTTAGTATTTTTTATTTTTTCGCTCGGTTTTTTAGTTCGATCGAAAAAAGCTACACCTTCCAGTAGACACATACAGACATGTGAACGGGTACAATACACATGTCTATAATAATATAACCACTGGGATAACAATAACACAGCTCAAACAGAGTGTCACATGTAACACATTAAACATAAGTGTATTTAAAAAAACATGGAGAGGTTTGGATAAGCTTGATGTGCTGCCGGTCTTATAATCAATATGCTTTTATAACAGTCGATAAGAATCGTTTAAAGACATCACGATCTAACGATTTAACGTTAATGGCTAAAACAAACCTTATGTTGTTTTTTCTTCTTCAAAGAGTACCGCTGAGTGGAACGGGCAATATAATTACTCACATCCGGGCTTGTCTCATTTAATTGTGTTAAGGAAAGGAAGCCGTTATCAATGAACAAATTTACACCCGTAATTACGTACATTCAAAGGGTAGTACGTAATAGCTTTCAATTGGTTATGGTTGTGTAAAGATTACGTCAATCTAATGTCTAGATGTGACTTGTTGCTTTTCCGTACATAGTGACTCACTGTGATTATATCTGACATGGTATGTACTTATGACGTGTGTTCATACTCTGTTGTTGGGAGGAATATATATGATCTTACTAATATGTGAAGGTTTTAATAAAAATGGTAGAAATCCAATCTAAGTTCAACAATTACGATCGTCTTAATGGTATTGAATTTCATGCCTTTCATTTGAATATTTTTCACAGTCGAATTGGCATGGGAATATACACTGCTGAATAAATTCTGATTACATACTAAACAGTAGAAAAAGAAAGTAGGCAGAGAATATTTAACCACGAGTATTGAATCCAAATACCTCGTTGCTATAATTGTATACAGCGTTACATGTATACGCAATGCAACATGAAATAAACACGGAATCGAAATTAAAATGCATCGTAAAGATCAGTTGTATAATAAAATAGAATGTTTGGAATTCGAAAACCAAAATCCTAAATAATTCTTTTTACACGACCACGCCTGACTCAAAAACGCAATTTCTTCACTGACGTGACAATACAATTGTGCCTTGGTTATTCCATAATTATCATACATACAAATATAAATAATGATATGTTTCAATGTATCTGTTTAGAAAACAAGTTGGACCTATCGACAATGCTAGTTTAGAACATGAACAATAAAGCAATTTTCTAAAACGACGGTTAGAAAATAGTAATAATAATAATAATAATTAATCCATGATATATACCTTGCGATAGAAATGCAGATTCCTCATCGCAAAAGAGCGATCTGTGGTAAGCATAGCGCACAAGAAGGCAGATATAACAGCAAAGTTTCTCCATAAATGTTGGAAGCCACACATCGTGGGAGACTTGTTAGTCACAGGGAAATATATGATGATATAGACGAGAATGACAGATAGTAGAAGGGCTGTCAATTGAACAGTAGTCATAGCGAGGAAGAGAATGCGTGGTATCTTGCTTCGAGAACGTCCGAATTTACGCAGAACGACTATTGCTACAGAATTGCCGAGTGTCCCTGCGATATGAACCACTGTTACGAGAAACTGTTCTCCGCGGCTTTGACCAGATGTCGGTGCTGTACAGTTTGTGTCGTTCATCAGCGTATCGTTGTACATCTTTTCCGTATCTTGTTACAGAACAAATTCCCAGGTATGCACTTTTTGTTGGTACCAATTCCTGATGGAATCACAATTTCACAATTGATAATTCATCGTCATAAACTGTTACGTACAAGACATGTCCGCCTATTTGAAACCAAAGCAAACACTGAACAAAACACGCGTTCACTTGATATGTATCACATTTTAGTAATCGTACGCATGCGCTAATCTAGTGGGATTACGACCTCTTAGTTGAAACAGATAATAAGGCAGACAGTGATTTAGAGGACACAGTTGCTTGGTAACCATGACAACTGATGCTGAAGAGCGAGCATTGTGTTGGTACTCAAATGATGGTAGTCATCAACAGTTTGCGACGAAGGGAGAATATTTGGCATATGCGACGAACGTAAAGAGAAATGTCCTAGCTTCAACACCAAAATAGTCACAGTTTACGCAAGTCAAGCGTTCACACTCATCATCATAACGCATTCTCTAATAGCACACTAATGGTTTTTATCTGCCATAGGCAATAATGAAAGATCGCAATTGAAAAGGCCATCGTTCTTATTTTGACGCTTTTATATATCTTCGATTCTTCGTTAAATGAGATTCACGTTCTGGGTTAACATATGAGATACATTAAGCCTCCTACTTTATAGGCGCTACCAGGTAGAACTAGGTAACTTATTGTATAAAAATAGCAGAGAATGACGACAAATATAAACCCTTCGGGACGCGAGTCGATACAGTTTAAAATTGATCATGATGGACCGTCATTAAAAACAATGTCTAAGTATGAAATAAATATTGCAGACAGCCTTATATTGAAGTCACTGATATGGAAGCGTCTTACACAGCCACTATATTATATGTAATATTAAATCATTCATTTTGCGTTGACTTCTAACCCAGTCACTTTATTATGTGGAATCATCTACTTGGCGATGACTTCTTTTTTCTATCTTCCTACCCATGCACTGTATAGATTCACCTGTTTGGCGTAGATGATTTACCCATGGGCTATGATATTGTTTCAGACGATTTTCCTTGCCTTTCTACATATTCACGTTATAGATTTGCCTATTTGGTATTGACTTCTTACACATGAACTATATAAATACAACTTTTTGACCTTGCCTATTTGCCGCTGATTTCTAACCCATGAACTGTATAGATACAACTTGTTGACGTTGATGTAATTGCATATTTATTTAACTATACTTTATTTAACTCTAATCATTATGCGTGTATTCCGTTACAAATTCCATTACAAGTATACATGTATGTATTGAGTCTATTAACGCTATTTACATAATAAGTCCACCTATACTGACCACAATTTAGATTGTCAGGGAATTATAAATATTTCTTAATAAATTTCCAAATATATTACAATCTGTTCTGAAACTATTTGTTGTATATTGATATTACCCTGTGTCGTACTATGGTATTTGATGAAGCAAATAGATGAAATGTCATTATGCACCTCAATATATAAACCTGTTTTATATATCCCAGTTTTGGAAGTAAACATTAAATCTCTTCATGTTATTGCCAGTTCATGTACAACTGTGATATACACGAGAATTCACAATAAAATGTTCATGTATATTATTTTATGCAAATACTTGGCAAAGCAGGCCACTCATTATATGAAAAAAAAGTAGTCGCGACGATAGCTCCGTTATCTATTTTAAACGGGAACAACTTAATTGTCATGTGATTGAACACCGTGATTTATGTTAACAATCAAATTCATCTCAATAACCTCCTGGGTCTTTGTAATTACAGTGAACTTTTTGCGTTTTCCGAAATTAGGTGTCAATCATGCATGCATTGCCTTCTCCGTTATCACAATATGCCTTGGGACTAGGTGCTATTTGCGTAGGTGACAAAGAATGACGTCACGTTGTCGAGGTATTATTCGTAGATTCATATCCTGTTACCAGCTGCATTCACCTATGTACTGTAACTAAATACTGAGTGGCAATCTGTAATTCATATAATGTTATAAATATATTCGTGTAGTAAATAAAACACACTTTTTTGCTGAATTAATTCATAAACATTCAAATTATGGTGCTTGATGAAATCTGCCAAGTGTTGTCAAAATGTACATCAATAATTTCAACAAAGAATGACAGTTATTCCACTCTTCGCCTTGTGCCCAGTATGATGCAGGTTTCGTTCGGCAGCCATTTACTTGGAAATTAATTTAGTCTTTTTGTTCTAAACAAAGTTTACTAGTTTCATTTTTTAAACCATGTCCTTTTACTAGGAAAGTACTGTTTCATTGTTAAAATCTGTTTTATTAAACGAATTTGTTCTATTACATGATTCAAGTGGGAATTACAAATTTACACCATTTAAAAATGGGACAATTCTTAGTTTTTAACTAACGATCCGTCGAGTGAATGAACACAGCAGTTGAATTATGATGAAATATAACATGTAGTTCATACATAGATATAACAGGTGCGCTACTACAGGTCATTGACCTCGTCATTGACCTATTGTCCTATATTAAAGGTGTTACATATCACACGTACGCTATGACGACACACATACCATGATAGTACTGCACAAATAAGTCGTAAAACTAATCACATTTGCAGTAACACACACCTGCTCGCACGTTAACGGGAATTAACGGACTTTTAGCACCCCCCAAAATAGCTTTCGATTTCCGTTGAGGTACTAGTTATCATAGGGGTACGATAACTAACCGGAACATCATTTCTCAGGTATATGTTATCATCATGATGTAATACTTGCTGCAGTAACTGCAGTGATAAGAGAAAAAACGTATCTCGAAATCGTAAGTATTTATCTTCGATATTGATGCCACAATTATATATATATATATATATATATATATATATATATATATATATATATATATATATATATATATATATATATATGAAATACTGTCTTTATCTATAGGGAACTGACATCTAAAGATACAGTTATAACTATAGAATAATAACCTATATTTTAGATTCAAATTGTGTGTAACAATAAATACTGACCAACGCCATTGTAGACTGACAGGCAGGCACCAAATATATTCATTATTGTATTCGTTCTCTTTCACGGAAATACTCTCAATTCTCTGCTCTTATGTTGTGGTCCAGTGAATATTGTACAGGCCCCGTTGTTACGTACTGACTTTAACAATAAACTGGGAACCAGTAATACAAAAGCGACAATGTGAGGGTTTGTTTGAATGACTTTACCATAAACTGACACCATTTAAACATTGATGTACGGTTGTACGTCTACTTTAAATGAAATCGCTTCACTTATATATGGTACGGCAGTTGAAATGCACACCACATGTTACATCTAATAAATATGTATAAAACGGGCTATTTGTTGCATTATATACCAAATTAAATAGAGTGCGGGCTATCTTAATTTAACTGGTTTGCTGTAAATAAAAATCAATAGCAGGTACTACTACTACACTGACCCAGTTTTCACATCTATCCGAAAGTCAATAGGTTTAAACCGTTAGAGATAGTTGGAGATGGACCTGGACACCGAGTGAGTTCCGATGATTAATTTAGTAGGATCAACCAATCCTATCCAAGTGTCAAGTAACAAGTTACACAACAACCAATCAGAAGTTCCGGTATTGTGTTTTCATAATGACATCATGTATACACATTTGGTTCGCACGACGTTGCAGTATAATTTAGGATCAACAACTTGCATGTTTAAACTAGAAATTGTAAACATATATTACAGGAATGTTATAAATAGTGTGTTTACTAATTGCAATGCTTTAACGATGAGATACAAGCCTGGTAATCACGTAATCACACCACCGGCTGCAGCGATTGGCTGACTACATGTTTACATAGAGTTCATTGCAGATTGTGTAAGGTTTTGTAACAGAAGGAGGCAGCAAGGCGTTATCTCCGCTGACTATTTAGATGAATAAAGCTGGACTCTCTGTAATGAACTAATGTGTATTCCTTTGCTCAAACATGGTATCTCTACGTGTAAGTGTTATCGGCCAAACGAGTCAAAATTCCCTGAACACAACGCTTTGTTCATAACAGTGATATTATGTAAGAATTGTCCACAAGGCGAAATATAGTGATGTATTAGTGTAGTGTGATGTTCGTAGACGAGTAACATTTCTATGGCGCGTCTGCAGCACCAGCTTGAACATACAAAACTGCCAACCAATTTCATCAACAGGATAGCACTCTATATATTGGTTATCGAGCAGCATGTCAAGATTTCTTATAGAAAAAGTGTAATCGTGTCTGAGCCTTCCCTAGCTACACTGTTAATTGCGGTCTGTAGTTCTGATTAATTTTATACATTATTGTAGAAGGATTCACATGAAGGTCATTAAAGAACGTTATGCTACTCTCATCTGTTTGCAAGAAATCTAATTCACTAAAAGGCCAGTTTTTAATCGACCATTATAAGAACCGTAATTCATAACGTATGTTCTTCACGTCACGTAGGAATAAATAAAGAATGCTATTTGTTACATATTTGGCAAATATCGCACATAGTACTAAAATAATAAAAAAATGAAAAGACCTTTTGAAATATTACCTAATCTTCCAATGTGTACGGAAAGGGTGTGTATAGAACTGTGTTAAACGGTCCGACTGGTAATTCCTGCAAGAGTTATGAGTGCATCTTTACATGTCCACCACAAGGCGATTATAACCTTGATAAGAACGTACGATAGCTGTTCCATTAATACTTTCTTTTAAATAATATGTCACTCTTCTCACTTCTAGTCGTCTACTTGAACACATTACCCGGGCATATCCATACAATGCCTCAGCTTATCTAAAGATAATTTTAATAATAAGCTTTAAATGCATTCTCATCGTATTACGGAATCATATTTTCCAATATTATAGACTTTACCTTTACTTCACCTTTACCTGGGCAATCATGCTATTTAGAACAAGGGGCATGATGATATGATAGAATGCAGCACTATTTCAGAAGCGAAAACAAGTCTCTGTAGCAGATACAGAGTTACAGTTTATAGTAATGTTTCAATAAGTAAGCAAAAAATGTAACCTTGAAATAAACAAACTAAAAAATAAAAATATCGATCTCTTCAATAATAATTAGTATTAGTTTTTATATGAATACGATTCGGATTGATTATATACAATTAAACATTAAATATATTTAGATACATTAAATCTGGTACAAATGTTGATATCAGAAGAGAAAGTTTACATAAAATAGCATTGAACACTAATAAGGATCAGCTTGTAGGACCACGTGTGTGGTGAAGGTGATAAGATGCACTTATTAAGCATCAACAGAAAAATACAAATGTGTACAATAAAGGTGATAAGATGCACTTATTAAGCATAAATAGAAAATATAAATGTGTACAATAAAGGTGATAAGATGCACTTATTAAGCATCAATAGAAAATATAAATGTGTACAATAAAGGTGATAAGATGCAATTATTAAGCATTCATAAAAAAAATATAAATGTGTACAATAAAGGTGATAAGATGCACTTATTAAGCATTAATAAAAAATATAAATGTGTACAATAAAGGTGATAAGATGCACTTATTAAGCATTAATAGAAAAATATAAATGTGTACAATAAAGGTGATAAGATGCACATATTAAGCATCAATAGAAAATATAAATGTGTACAATAAAGGTGATAAGATGCATATATTAATCATCAATAGAAAAATATAAATGTGTACAATAAAGGTGATAAGATGCACTTATTAAGCATCAATAGAAAATATAAATGTGTACAATAAAGGTGATAAGATGCACATATTAAGCATTAATAGGAAAATATAAATGTGTACAATGAAGGTGATAAGATGGACTTATTAAGCATTAATAGAAAAATATAAATGTGTACAATAAAGGTGATAAGATGCACTTATTAAGCATTAATAGAAAAATATAAATGTGTACAATAAAGGTGATAAGATGCACATATTAAGCATCAATAGAAAATATAAATGTGTACAATAAAGGTGATAAGATGCATATATTAATCATCAATAGAAAAATATAAATGTGTACAATAAAGGTGATAAGATGCACTTATTAAGCATCAATAGAAAATATAAATGTGTACAATAAAGGTGATAAGATGCACATATTAAGCATTAATAGGAAAATATAAATGTGTACAATGAAGGTGATAAGATGGACTTATTAAGCATTAATAGAAAAATATAAATGTGTACAATAAAGGTGATAAGATGCACTTATTAAACATTAATAGAAAAATATAAATGTGTACAATAAAGGTGATAAGATGCACTTATTAAGCATTAATAGAAATATATAAATGTGTACAATAAAAGTGATAAGATGCACATATTAAGCATCAATAGAAAAATATAAATGTGTACAATAAAAGTGATAAGATACACATATTAAGCATCAATAGAAAATATAAATGTGTACAATAAAGGTGATAAGATACACGTATTAAGCATTAATAGAAAAATATAAATGTGTACAATAAAGGTGATAAGATGCACTTATTAAGCATCAATAGAAAATATAAATGTGTACAAATAAAGGTGATAAGATACACATATTAAGCATCAATAGAAAATATAAATGTGTACAATAAAGGTGATAAGATGCACTTATTAAGCATTAATAGAAAAATATAAATGTGTACAATAAAGGTGATAAGATGCACTTATTAAGCATCAATAGAAAATATAAATGTGTACAAATAAAGGTGATAAGATGCACTTATTAAGCATTAATAGAAAAATATAAATGTGTACAATAAAGGTGATAAGATGCACTTATTAAGCATCAATAGAAAAATATACATGTGTACAATAAAGGTGATAAGATGCACTTATTAAGCATCAATAGAAAAATATAAATGAGTACAATAAAGGTGATAAGATGCACTTATTAAGCATCAATTGAAAAATATTAATGTGTACAATAAAGGTGATAAGATGCACTTATTAAGCATCAATAGAAAAATATACATGTGTACAATAAAGGTGATAAGGTGCACTTATTAAACTTCAATAGAAAAATATAAATGAGTACAATAAAGGTGATAAGATGCACTTATTAAGCATCAATTGAAAAATATAAATGTGTACAATAAAGGTGATAAGATACACATATTAAGCATTAATAGATAATATAAATGTGTACAATAAAGGTGATAAGATGCACTTATTAAGCATCAATAGAAAAATATAAATGAGTACAATAAAGGTGATAAGATGCACTTATTAAGCATCAATTGAAAAATATAAATGTGTACAATAAAGGTGATAAGATACACATATTAAGCATTAATAGATAATATAAATGTGTACAATAAAGGTGATAAGATGCACTTATTAAGCATCAATAGAAATATATAAATGTGTACAATAAAGGTGATAAGATGCACTTATTAAGTATCAATATAAAATATAAATGTGTACAATAAAGGTGATAAGATGCACTTATTAAGCATCAATTGAAAAATATAAATGTGTACAATAAAGGTGATAAGATGCACTTATTAAGCATCAATTGAAAAATATAAATGTGTATAATAAAGGTGATAAGATATACATATTAAGCATCAATAGAAAATATAAATGTGTACAATAAAGGTGATAAGATGCACTTATTAAGCATCAATAGAAAATATAAATGTGTACAATAAAGGTGATAAGATGCACTTATTAAGCATCAATATAAAAATATAAATGTGTACAATAAAGGTGATAAGATGCACTTATTAAGCATCAATTGAAAAATATAAATGTGTACAATAAAGGTGATAAGATGCACTTATTAATCATCAATTGAAAAATATAAATGTGTACAATAAAGGTGATAAGATGCACTTATTAAGCATCAATATAAAAATATAAATGTGTACAATAAAGGTGATAAGATGCACTTATTAAGCATGAATAGAAAAATATAAATGAGTACAATAAAGGTGATAAGATGCACTTATTAAGCATCAATTGAAAAATATAAATGTGTACAATAAAGGTGATAAGATACACATATTAAGCATCAATAGAAAATATAAATGTGTACAATAAAGGTGATAAGATGCACTTATTAAGCATCAATAGAAAAATATAAATGTGTACAATAAAGGTGATAAGATGCACTTATTAAGCATTAATAGAAAAATAGAAATGTGTACAATAAAGGTGATAAGATGCACTTATTAAGCATTAATAGAAAAATATAAATGTGTACAATAAACGTGATAAGATGCACTTATTAAGCATTAATAGAAAAATATAAATGTGTACAATAAAGGTGATAAGATGCACTTATTAAGCATCAATAGAAAATATAAATGTGTACAATAAAGGTGATAAGATGCACTTATTAAGCATCAATTGAAAAATATAAATGTGTACAATAAAGGTGATAAGATGCACTTATTAAGCATCAATTGAAAAATATAAATGTGTACAATAAAGGTGATAAGATACACATATTAAGCATCAATAGAAAATATAAATGTGTGCAATAAAGGTGATAAGATACATATATTAAGCATCAATAGAAAATCTAAATGTGTACAATAAAGGTGATAAGATACATATATTAAGCATCAATAGAAAAATATAAATGTGTACAATAAAGGTGATAAGATACATATATTAAGCATCAATAGAAAATATAAATGTGTACAATAAAGGTGATAAGATACACATATTAAGCATCAATAGAAAAATATAAATGTGTACAATAAAGGTGATAAGATGCACTTATTAAGCATCAATAGAAAAATATAAATGTGTACAATAAAGGTGATAAGATGCACTTATTGAGCATCAATAGAAAAATATAAATGAGTACATTAAAGGTGATAAGATGCACTTTTTAAGCATCAATTGAAAAATATAAATGTGTACAATAAAGGTGATAAGATACACATATTAAGCATCAATAGAAAAATATAAATGTGTTCAATAAAGGTGATAAGATGCACTTATTAAGCATCAATTGAAAACTATAAATGTGTATAATAAAGGTGATAAGATGCACTTATTAAGCATCAATAGAAAAATATAAATGTGTACAATAAAGGTGATAAGATGCACTTATTAAACATGAATAGAAAATATAAATGTGTAAAATAAAGGTGATAAGATGCACTTATTAAGCATTCATAAAAAAATATAAATGTGTAAAATAAAGGTGATAAGATGCACTTATTAAGCATCAATAGAAAAATATAAATGAGTACAATAAAGGTGATAAGATGCACTTATTAAGCATCAATTGAAAAATATAAATGTGTACAATAAAGGTGATAAGATACACATATTAAGCATCAATAGAAAATATAAATGTGTACAATAAAGGTGATAAGATGCACTTATTAAGCATCAATAGAAAAATATAAATGTGTACAATAAAGGTGATAAGATGTACTTATTAAGCATTAATAGAAAAATATAAATGTGTACAATAAAGGTGATAAGATGCACTTATTAAGCATTAATAGAAAAATATAAATGTGTACAATAAACGTGATAAGATGCACTTATTAAGCATTAATAGAAAAATATAAATGTGTACAATAAAGGTGATAAGATGCACTTATTAAGCATCAATAGAAAATATAAATGTGTACAATAAAGGTGATAAGATGCACTTATTAAGCATCAATTGAAAAATATAAATGTGTACAATAAATGAGATAAGATGCACTTATTAAGCATCAATTGAAAAATATAAATGTGTACAATAAAGGTGATAAGATACACATATTAAGCATCAATAGAAAATATAAATGTGTACAATAAAGGTGATAAGATGCACTTAAGCATCAATAGAAAATATAAATGTGTACAATAAAGGTGATAAGATGCACTTATTAAGCATCAATAGAAAAATATAAATGTGTACAATAAAGGTGATAAGATACATATATTAAGCATCAATAGAAAATATAAATGTGTACAATAAAGGTGATAAGATGCACTTATTAAGCATCAATAGAAAAATATAAATGTGTACAATAAAGGTGATAAGATGCACATATTAAGCATCAATAGAAAAATATAAATGTGTACAATAAAGGTGATAAGATACATATATTAAGCATCAATAGAAAAATATAATCGTGTACAATAAAGGTGATAAGATACATATATTAAGCATCAATAGAAAATATAAATGTGTACAATAAAGGTGATAAGATACACATATTAAGCATCAATAGAAAAATATAAATGTGTACAATAAAGGTGATAAGATGCACTTATTAAGCATCAATAGAAAAATATAAATGTGTACAATAAAGGTGATAAGATGCACTTATTGAGCATCAATAGAAAAATATAAATGAGTACATTAAAGGTAATAAGATGCACTTATTAAGCATCAATTGAAAAATATAAATGTGTACAATAAAGGTGATAAGATACACATATTAAGCATCAATAGAAAAATATAAATGTGTTCAATAAAAGTGATAAGATGCACTTATTAAGCATCAATTGAAAACTATAAATGTGTATAATAAAGGTGATAAGATGCACTTATTAAGCATCAATAGAAAAATATAAATGTGTACAATAAAGGTGATAAGATGCACTTATTAAGCATCAATAGAAAAATATAAATGTGTACAATAAAGGTGATAAGATGCACTTATTAAGCATTAATAGAAAAATATAAATGTGTACAATAAAGGTGATAAGATACACATATTAAGCATCAATAGAAAATATAAATGTGTACAATATATGATAATAAATCAGCAAGTATCTTTGCAGTTCTATATTCATTGGTAATTGGTGTTGTTAAGGTGGACAATTCACATTCATATGATTAATAATCAATAAAATTTTCAAGTGAAATAGCGACGTGTGGTGACAAACGAACACCTTGAACAAAATATATATACCGGTATATATTTTTAAAATTTATATACATTACTTTCCAGAGTATTACGCTTAAGCTTTGGAAATATGGGATACAAATTATCATATCATTTATGCTACACTAAATGTGTGGCAGAACAAACAAATCAACACATCAACATAAGAATGTGAGTGAGTTGAATGAGAGATGGAACGGTATTACTCAATCACTGATAAGCGAAAACACAACTTTGACTCATTGCGACTAATCTAATGTGGATCTGTCGTATTCAATTATAAGATATCAAACTCCCCAAATACCTATTACATCATACCATAATGTCCGGTTAATGTACATTTCATGCTACGTGATTCTCCTCACTTCCCCCAATTGCCGACAACATGAGTAATGAATGAACAAAACATCGATTCGATTCGCTTGTGTTGCTAATTACACAGTTGACGTCAATGTCCTTGAAACCATGACAGATGTTTTATAATTGGATGTATAGAGATCGTTTCAGGTGATAAATAATCGAACTTGCTTGCTGCAAATGAACAATGGAATGAGAAGTCCATGAATCTGCTACTGCAGATAATGATACGTTTTAATTATATGGGTGAATGTGTTGCACATTTACCAAGCTTACAACGCACGACTGCATGGCCGCGGACACGCTGGGTTAATTGTGGTCACGATCTTAATTTGCAATGGAATATTTTCTTAGAGTGTAAAACGCGAGATTTCATGAACCCTAATAATTGCAACATTATTCAGATTCTGACCCAAAACACAATGTGTACACCAGAAACTATATCAATCCCAGCTGTACTATTTTTTCAGGAAAAAAATAACATCAAGTACTGATTAGGAAAAGCTTCTTTACGGGCAACTTATGCTGTCTTATGTATTGTTTTAACAATTTGTATGGGGTTATTAATCATTTATTTAATTTATACATTTCACATAGACGTTTTAAACTACTTAAAATATAATAAACTACACTAAACTATAATTGTTCGTTAATGCCGAAACGTGATTGCTTTGCACGCCGTGCGGCCGTTAATGATTTATTGCAAACATTATAACCAATAAAATGTACATTGGCGCATATCAGTGGCACTGAACCCCAATCTTTTATCAATAAAATGAATGATAAATCATCTCATCGGACAGTCGTATCAATCTTATAGTTTAGCCTTACAGCGAGGTGAGAGATGATAATGAATCAAACCATTGTATATTCTATGACTGATATTTGATTTCGTGGTATTGTTGAGAACAAATTTGTTGTGATTAAATCTATTATTATGTATATATGCTATATATTGATGACAGTAGAGGTGATACCCAGTAGTAACAGTTGAGTCGAAGCATGTATACAAGGCTGAATGTGATACGTCGAATAATCCTGCCAACAAACAAGCTGCTCTACGATTGGACAGTCAGGTGTCAGGTTTTGGTAGCAAATCAAGCACAATTCTCTAAGTAGCTTCGCTTGACTCGGTAGTAATGCCATCACCATATGCCTAGTGGAATAATCAAAATACAGAAGCGTCAAATGACAGTTGTACTATTATGTAAGTTGTATCCACAATTTATTGATAAGATGTGAGTTATACTAAAAATAGGAAGCAGAATACTTTTCAATTGACAGGATATTTTTGCTTGGATGGATACGTGCCATGGATTAAGCAAAATGCTATCGGTATAACAGACAGTTTATACCGCCATTAACAACACAACACGTTTACTAAAAAGCATACTGACGGGTAATAAATTCAAAATGCATTGTAATACTCACAGAATGGAAGAGTACACGTATGGTCTGACATCATTCACTTGGGTGCAGTGAGAATACGTGTTATTATAGTTTATTTAACAATTATGCAAATTCAGCACATACTAATTTACCATCCAACTGTTGATACAGAATGCCGTGGGACGCTCTGCTATGCGTCTAAGCAGTGAAGCAACCTGCTGAACTCCGCATGCTGAACTCCACATCTTTGATAACTAACGAGCATAAATATTGGTTCTATAATTGACTAACATACTGCTCTGGGATATTCAAATAACGACTGTGGTGGGTGGGTGGGTGAATATATATATATATATATCAGTAATTTTAATGAAAAAAAAGTACATTTATCTTAGTAATAGTGACACCTGTTGTTTAGTGTGATGAACCCCCACGGTTGGGTACAGGAGCATAGAAGTTTTTAATTAAAATTGTTTTCCATAAGAAAAATGAAACCATCATACATGGCCTTATAAACAGCCTTTTACTTCATAGTGGGGTGGGTGGAGTAAAGCTGTGATTATTTTTATTACTTTCTGACCATCTAGTTTGCCATTTACCATGTCCATATAAACTAAAGCTCCAGCCAATATCAGATTTGACTACTTGTTTCAAGCTATGGCACTTGGAAATGAGTGTTGTGACATGTGGCAAATGTCCAACTGTCTTGGTTAATAAGATTGGCTATATTTCAACTAGAAACAGGTAAACCAGTATACCTGTATGTACGAAGCCAGTGATCGTTATTCAAGCCAAAGAAACTGCATCTATTTATATAAATACACATGGACAGAGAATATTTTCTTGGAGCACTAAATGTGACAATTGCCCTACTGTCTGTGATAAATATACCACACCAGCTACATAGTGCCCGACGAGGAGTTGGGTAGGTAGTGAAGAAAAACATTGACTGAAGCCTGGCAGAGGACTGAATTGTTGTCAACAGCAACAAACATACTGGGAAAGTCAAAGAC
This sequence comes from Saccoglossus kowalevskii, assembly GCF_978046115.1. Classification (NCBI taxonomy): domain Eukaryota; kingdom Metazoa; phylum Hemichordata; class Enteropneusta; family Harrimaniidae; genus Saccoglossus; species Saccoglossus kowalevskii. Next base: position 30,467,215 of record NC_140656.1, read on the forward strand.
AGTGAAAAAACAAACAAACAAAAAACACACAGGCATATAAATACTAACTTTCTAGGATCTTTATTGACTCCAAGTAATCCAGAGTAGAACGAGATGAATCAACGCTATACTCCGCCATCTTTATTTTAATATTAGATGCAACCATTATTCTGTAGGGGACAACGGGTCATAACTTGAGGGGAGTTAACACCCATGATTTTTAAAATGCCTTGATCAATAAGAGTCTAAGTTACAGGGAACATTATTTTCATTTTTCAGTGGACCAATAAATGCATTTGACAGGAAAATAGAAAAACTCTACCACAACAGCAATTAGAACAGCTTGCTGCATTATAAGTATCACTTCCCTGTCAAATTAGTGGTTCATGCTTATTTGAATCTGAACATAACAGGCCAATTCTATCACACCTTGCTAGGCTTGAACTTCCATCCAATCAGAGCATTCCAAATGAACATGATTCTCCACAAAACTAGAGGGCGCTCTGACCAAAAAATTGCCATGATCTAAATAAAAAGAACTGATATATATATATATATTTAGTTGTGCTGTAAGGGCCTTGTACAAAACCTTGTGAAAATTATACATGGAGTATAATCCAAGGACTAATATTCTCGTGTAGCTGATTTGAATAAGCTAGGTAGAAGTCGCTCACATGTCTTTATTTATTTATTTATTTATTAGTTATCTATGTGATTTCATTCCTTCAACGACTCAACACTCACTATTAAAATATTCTAAACATTAGACAAGTTGTGTTGGCACCATCATGACTTCATATTAGATTGTAAGTCTCACTGTTTATTAGGTTATATTCTAATACAAATAAGATTATCCATTATCGTTCAATCAATGCTCACTTTTTCAATGTGTTGTACTGAATTTCAATACACAACAGATTCTGTTCGTAGTCTGTTTCATTACGTGGTTAATCAAAACTATTTTGATGAATAACTTAAAATATATTCAGTGAATGTAAAAAATGCAGAATCTAAGTATAACTTGGTATTTACATTTATTTTATATTTTAGCATTTTTTATTTTTAATTTCTATTAATTTCCCCCAAACCCAATGAGTCACCTCAAGCAAAAAGTTGGTTTCCATAGAAACATGCCTATCTGCATATGCAATCAGCTGCGAGAAATAGATGCAAAGATGAAAATGAATCTAAAGCATCATCGAGAATTAGAGAGGTCGTATGTGGTTAACTTCATTAGGAATTTACATGTTTAACTAATTGGCGTCGTAGAAATTACTTCCTTTCATATTCACACCTTGTACTGAATGGTAATAAACTAATTTATCTGCTGCTTGATGGTTGTATCATGATAGTTGTATTGAATATATCACAGAGTATTATTTTCTAGTGAATGAATGTCTCCAGTGAGTATTTTTTCTCTGTAAAATACAGGCCTAGGGCTCCCCTTTCTAATACAGCCAACTCGGCTTGATATATGATGATCGAAACGAAATGCATCATGCGTGCCTACATGTTGTTTCATTTCTTGATTGATCATTTAGTGTACCTATAAAGCATTTTATACAGGTATATTGTTGGCTAGGAACATTGGGTGCGACGACTGATTTTAATCAATCAAATAATAGCTCGATCGATCATTAAATAATTATTGATTGTATTGCCAACTTAATTTATTTATTTATACATTCATATAATTTAATGTGTGTTATCCGAATAGGTTTATATTGACCAATCACGATGGTGAATATCAGGACTATGTTTAACTAATGTCCCGTTGAACCACCACAAATATGACCTTTGCATAAAATCTTAGACAGGCAGCATTTACCTCCATTCTCATAAGAAATATATTTGTATTTTTCTATTATTTCGTTGGTCCATGGGTTCTCTCCGTCAAAATAGTCTTAAAATGTTGCTTTGATTTTACTCATTAATCATGTAAACTTATTACAATGTCACAACAAGAGATTTGATGGCCGAAATAGCTACGCTGATCTACAGGAACATTATGGTAGCCAAGTCGAACAACGCACACCCATAAGAATTTTTCTGGAAAATTTGAAGTATCAAAGCAATTGAGCTGGCAGTTTTCAAGAAGTCGAAAATACCATTTTTCGCCAAAAATTGAGGAATTAAAGATATCACCACGGACACGAACAAATCTGACAGAGGTCCACCAAAGGTACCCACATACCAAGTATAAAAGCAATTGAGATAGTAGTTTTCAAGAAGTAAAAAATAATTATTTTTACCAAAAATGAACAAATATTCGCCAAAAATAGCGGATTAAAGATATTGCCACGAAATGAACAAATCTGACAGAGGTCCACACAAAGTACCTACATACCAAGTGTCAAACAAATGAGCTGGTAGTTTTCAAGAAGTCGAAAAAAACACACCTTTCACCAAAAATTGAGGAATTAAAGATATCATCACGACATGAATAAATCTGACAGAGGTCCACCAAAGTCAAAAATAGCATTTTTTACCAAAAATTAACAAAATATTTCCAAAAAATAGCGAATTAAAGATATCACCAAGAAATGAACAAATCTGACAGAGGTCCACGCAAGGTACCTACATACCAAGTATAAAAGCAATTGAGCTGATAGTTTTCAAGAAGAAGTTGAAAATGCAATTGTTGACAGACGACGACGGACAATCACCTATATGAACAGCTCCGTTCTAACATTTTAAGAAAACAGCGGAACTAAACAAAATCAGCTATCACATGTTCGTCTCCGTGGCAACCTTCATTTGATACAGTGCCTACGTAGACGTACGACTGTAATCCACGATTCGGAAAATTTGCATATTTAAATTAACATCGTACTATATGCATCACCCGTAGAAATCACGGTTACGGGGTTTAGTGAAACCACTGTCACATGTCAATTCATTCATCAATAAAATACGTATATGCAAACAAGTCATCTTTCACGTGAACGTTTTAATGAAGATCTCGAACTTAGTAAATTTAAAATTTAGAAAGTGTGTGTATGTGTCATAACAGTGACGCACGGGGGTTTGTAGATCGATGAAAGTCACGTCAATTACCCACCCTAGTAGCCGAATGTAAAATTCAAATTCCTAAATCATAGAATCATATGGTTGGGTTCACACCAAGGTCACGATGAATGTCACGGCGAGGGCAGTGGACTGGGTGAGTGGCAATGCTATCAAGATGCAAATAAGATAATAAGAAAAAAAATGTTTATTTGAAAAAAAAAATATCAACCTCGCAAATTCAATAATATAGGGTTTTAGTTTAGCTAGAGAACTGTATATACGTCGACAATATGTGTTGTTTACATAAACACATGTTTATGTAAACAACACATATTGTCGACGTTAGGTATATGACATGTTAGGTCAATAATGAGCACATGTATGTATATATGTGCGTTCGGGTGAATTAAGTATTGTGATGAAAATAATAAAACGCCAAGACGAAAATCGATTACTATAAACTGTAAACTTGAACCATGATACATTAATCAATCTTTACGTTTTACAGCGGTATTTTTTATGTTATCGCACACAATAATATGTTGCAAAATTGAATAAGATGAGATTCCACAGCCATCGTGTATTACTAAACATATTTTAACACAAAAACGCTAAAATGAAATTATAAGTGTGGCGTACAGATGTCTTGGAGGGCATTCTGTTGTTAGTAAAACACAATATTGAGTGGCGTAAAAATCCACACATTACGATAACAGAGACAACACGCAACATTTTGGATCAAATAAACTAGGAATGAATACTGCGCCATTTGTGTGTCTCTGTATGTTGTCGTACATGTAACGAGGACGCTTTTCATTTGTAAATAGTGCTGTGCATTCAGCATATAATTATATTAAATTATTAAAACAATAAATAATCCCCATAAACTAATTGTAAAATATTAATTCAATCGTTGGCGGACCCTCGTTCCACGGCGATAGTTCTTCTATTCTTTGTTTAGAATTTCAAATGCACTACTAGTATAATAACAAAACTCATTGTTCATAATATGTCACGATGAGCTTTCAATAGACGACTAGCTATTAGTTATCAATTCTATGTTTTTATTGCTTCAGATGACACTTCGTCTTCCTCATCTACCTTCTTGAAGTATACTTTACCGCTATCATCCGTCTCCGTCTTCTCCGCGATCGAGGAACGAGGCGAATGCGGCTGGTCTGTTATTGGCTGCCGATTCCTTGCTAAATACAGCTTGACTTTAAAAAGCGCCCATAGACTAGTTTGCAGCAGAAACAGCCCGACGAAGATCCCGATGCTTGCACCAATAGCGATCCCAGGATTCTCTGCATAATCGAGAAAAGGGTAAACATACGGTTTGTCATCATATGGATTTTGCCACCCCGAATAGTAAATAATGACCGTCATTATAATATAAACGATGCCAATCAATACGGTGTAAAAAGCATGCATCATACGTATTGGCATCGCGGCTAATATCAGTTCCAGTACTATAACAACTGAGGGCAGAGCGTGCAAGTGGAAATCTAGCACAAACGGGATGTTCATTTCATCGCTGAATCCTGACAACGCTGGCCAGTAAACAAGCGTGACGACTAAAGACGCCAAAGCCGCCACATTGAAGAAACACCATGTCACCTTGCAGTACCACGGCGTCGGTCTACATCGAGTTGCCGTTCTGTCAGTTAGCGGTGTTGTCTCATCCGGGTCTTCAGGCTCTAGAAGTTTAATGACAAATCAGAAACTTGTAATTATATCATCGAGAAACGGGGAGCTTTGTTCAAAGACTGTGAGAGGGTATCTTCTAGAGGAACAGGTGTAATAATAAAACATACATGCTGCACAAGAACAAGTTAATGTTATTCAGTTTGCCATTGGCGCAAATTACTCCTTATTTTCTCCGCAACAACATATTCAATGTTCAAAATAAAAAATGAACTTCAATGTTAACATTGTCAGGTATCATATACAATGACAAATTAATTATATTTGACAACCAATATAATACAAGGGTCAACTGTTAAGGAAATGGAACAAAATGATCCAGATATATTTACCACTGTTGAATTGTTACGTACACATTGTTAATTTGCGAACAACAATTGACAACGAAATGCAGCTCCACATCTTTACAAACCAACTACTTACCCTGACTGTAGGATGGTGTTCGTGGGTTCTCTTTGACATGAATCAAAGTGGAGATGGCAGCAAACAGGAAGTATATTGTAACAACGATGAATCCCCAGTTTGTGAGAAAGACAAAAAAGTCACCGCCCATTCCATTCACCATGGAAACGATCAAGTAAGTAATGCCAAAACCAAAGAAGTACGTCGCAACGACGATTCTGTAGGCGACAAACAGCCAGCGAGGAATACAGCGCCACTGCAAGAAATTGGTTGACAAATGACTGCTATTATATACACGGTTTCCAAACAATGCGCCCTCATACGAACAGATTTAAAAACCGCAAAGGTCTTCCTAGGGTCACCTCACAATCACATGATTTTAGTGTGACTTAGTGTGTTCGTTCATTTATACACACAACGCTATACTTCCTTTAGTGAGAACTAAGGTACATTCTGTATATTTTAAAATGTGTAATTTGAGGCATATGTAACAACAAACGACCTTCGATCGTATACAATTCGAAACACTTTCCGACCGCACTCAAGGTGAACTTGAACATTGTTATTCGACTAAATTATTGCGACTTGAAGTGTTTTTGTTCTTACCTGTGTCCTACAGAATACATCTGGGTCTTCATAACTTAGACTGAGGTCTTTTCCAGCGGTTACACAACAGCAAGTCATAGTGTAATTGTTAAGGCTTTCGCACAGCACGATTCGTGCAATTCAAAACACCATGTCTCGGGTATGACCTATAGTCACATGCTGTAATCACGTGCACAATTTATAGCCTTATTAGGGTATTGTTAGAATTTAAACACATATATATGAGAAAATATAGACATGTCCTCTTGGTTCACTGGAACGATAGTCGGAATCAATTTTAACGCCCATCGGGTGCATTGCCCAGCTGTTTTACATTAACAATTGTCCGACCTTTACTCAACATCCTAGAAACGAGGGCGCACTTCATTGACCATCGTCCGAATCGCAAAGTTTCGCTAAAGCCGGTCATTCATAACCGGTCCACGAACCCATGGTTATTGTTGAGGCTTCGGCCGAATAAATGGTCCTTAGCTGGCGAAGATTTTCATTGACAAAACCGTGTTTATTTAGGGCTCATGCTACTACTTAGAATTCCAAGCAATGAATTTCTAAAAAAGAAACAGGTTACAAAGTTCAAAATAGTGTTTTAATTTGTTAAAACCACATGGAATTTTGGCCAGAAAAGCACATGTTAGCCAGCTAAAAATCCTACAAAATGATGTAAACAAAATACACAGACTTATCAGGCTGTCTACCTTCAATATTCGTAAAAAACGTCAGCCTATATTCACGGGTCACCGGTACTCTCCAATAAAAAAAAACTGACGTAAATTAAGTACGCCATCACACATCGCGTTTCAGATACTAAAACGCCATGAAAAACACCCATTGGCGAACAAGAACTATGATTTAAGCGAACAGCTAAGGACGCTGATAGGTATGAGACCTTCAGACCACTGGCGAAGACATTAACCGCGACAAACAGACATGATCGAAATAAATGGAAAACTGTTAATTTGAATTTTCGCGGCCGATAATTCTCCAATATACACGTGGCAGATGCCAGCATGATACCGTCAATGGCAAACTGACTGACAATTAATCATAGAGAACCCAATAGGCCAATTTTATGAGTCAACAATGTCCCATGCGAGTTCATCTTCAATTAATTTCCTCATTGGTTTCGTTTTAGGATTTTGAGTATACATTTACACTGACTTGAGTTCCTATCATCGGGGGCGGAGCTACGTCACGGACGTTCAACGTTGCTAAGACGCGCACCACTGTACCACGTATTTCTACGGGCTCTGTGCGCGCTGCTGAGGAACGCGGAACGCCGAGCGAAGTGCCTGTGAAAATTCGAGAAAACAACAGGAACTCAACTTTGAAGTAATCCTGAACAATCAAATTTATATGCGTTACACACGCAGGGGTAACCTTGTTACACTGTTCAGGGAAGTCCCAACAACCATCCCAAAGAACTGTTTTCTGTGAGTTTTCGGCCTATGTTTAAACCGTGATGGTTGCCATGCGGTAAAAATGCCCGGATGTCCGCCCCTGAGAATTGAATTCAAATGCAACTAATTTTACTAATTTAGCGTGACGATTAAGCAGTCAGAGAAATCACAATTCAGAGAAATTCACTTCATAATTATTTGATAAAATGTAAACGCGTCCCCAATCTTGTGCTATTCTGTTAAAGCTTGAGGGCGGGCGGGCGGAAATTGAGTCCTAAACGATGGTAACAACACACGCTAGAAACGCAAAGGCTCATGGATAGACACTTGTTTGTAAACAATGACACGCTGTGACCATCTGACGCATGCGCAGGTGACAACTCCCCCGCTTTAAAATAATCTTTTAGAGCACTCTGTGTGCCATGTTTTCCTAACGTGTACTTCATCTAAATTGAAGAAGCAGTTTTATTTCTTCGTTTAAATAACTTCCGTCTTGGGATGAATTGTGGGATACATGAAACGTACCACGTACATACTTGTACTGATTTCATGTTACAACACGTAAGACCAGTAGTAGAAACCTGCATGTGTGTGTGTGTATGTGTGAAGGCATAGAAGTAAGAATACTCCAGTTTGACAATATGGATTTTAATGTTCATCACAACACGTTACATAATATATTCAAAACATATTAAGAACGGTAAACAATCTAAGGACGTGAAGGTGAATTGTTTAATCACTCCGGGGATAAAATGTCATTTGTCATGTTATCATCGATTTCTATATGACAGTCATATTCAAAGCAATACTAAATCCGACATTTTAACAAATAACCGGTATTAAAATCGGTAATTCTAGATAAAAAAAAGAGAGAATTGTAATTTTACTCTCCGTAAATATCTTTTACTAAAAAATACACTTTATACAATATGAGCTACATCGCAAATATTTTTCAGAAAGTAATGAACTACTAGTAGGCAATTCAAAACACATGTAAATGTTTTTCTCAGTATGTTGGTGCATGACGTCATATACAAGAACACTTACCCTTTCACGACCCCCTGCCCACTAAACTGTTGGTCAACATGACTGAATACGTAGTTTGTTGTACAATTTTATAATTCATACCAGGCTTTTTTTTATAAAGCGTCTCACTCATTTTATGTAAGATGGCAAAATAAAACAGCGGTAAACGTGCCAATGTCTTTATGAATGACCATACGAAAGGTTAAACATCCTGGTACAATCAGGCGGTAACAATTAACTGAAAATGAAGATTTTCTCAATCATTTCCTCTGAAGTATAAGAACTTATTGCCTGTACTAGGATGTGTGACCTTTAGGGGTATGACGTAATGCTGGTATATGATACCCAAGAAAGTCACTGGCATGATGGAAACATTGGCGCTGTTTTAACACGGGTGTTTGAGATGTTTCTTTAATTATCACTATTATGGATTCGTTTTATAACAAATAAAAATAAATTTAAAAACCCCCTTATATTTTCAATTTCGCAGCGAATTTGTTTTCAATTTGTGGCCACCAATGTTATGAGTCGCAATGTGTCGACCTATCCAGACCACCAGGAGAGCACTCGTGTTTCTACGAGAATCGCAGATCAGTTTTTCACAAGCGGTAAGTAGTTGCTGGCTATATGTATCTGTAAATTTACATACCAAAACTATACCAATATGACGAGTCATTCACACCAAGCTAGTACATTATAAATCAAATCCCAAATATCACATACGGCAAAAACCAATACTCGACCCAAATGTGTTCATGGTACCTTGTTTGTCAGGCGGGACCGAATAACTTTGGTGATGTAATGGATTTCAATAGATGAGCTTCAAGTTGGCTCCGCTTTGGTATATTTTCATGCATATTACGAACTAAATAAGTAGTTCATGGCAAACTTGAGGGGCCCATAGCAACCTCTGTTTTAGGCTCTCTAGATCCGTAATTACCACTAGATTCTGCACTGGAAAAACGCGGGGACATCGAATCGTAATCACCTTTTCCTTCAAGAGAAATATATATTTTCAGCTTAAAAATAACCCATAGTAAAATATGAAACGTTATTGCACCGAGAAACATAAGCAATAATATAAGGACAGAGAGCTCAGGATTCTCCCCGTAATCAAGAAATGAGTACAGAAGACTTTGTGTGCCTTCAGCGCCACCAACGGCGAAACATACAACAGTCACAATTGTATACAGTAAGAGAATAAGCAATATGTAAATAACGTGTGCTATTCTTGTCGGCATGGCCGAAAATATTACTTCTATTAATGCTACGATTGTATTTATAAAATAAATTTGAAGACAAGCAAACTTGCTGACTCTGCCGATCAGATTTTCGTTTGTCAGGAGGTAGGTTGTGGTAACACCGAGCGAAGACACCATTGATATATTGTACAGAAACCAGCTCAGTCGATAATGGCATGGTGTTGAAAGCAGCTGTGTGACATCACAGGTCAAAGGTTGCCATTCGCTGTAATCGTTTTCTCGCCATCTTCCTAGATATTAAATGCATGCAGAGAAGTTCATGTTATTAATATATGACAATGACATGTTTTCCTGGTGATAGGTCATGAAATATCCCTCGATGTACTGCTGACGTCAACCAGCGCATGTTATTATGCGTCTCTTATCCTCGGGGGCGGGGCTACGGCACAAGACGTTCTACGTTGCTACGACGCGCACCACCACTGTACATGCATTTCTATGGGCTCTGTGCGCGCTGCTGTGGAACGCCGGTCGAGCCGGTGAAAATTCGAAAAAACAACACAAACTCAACTTTGAAGTAATCCCAAACAACCAAACTTATATATGTTACACACGTAGGGCTAATCTTGTTACACTGTTCAGAGGAGTGTCAACAGTTATCCCAAAGTACCGTTTTCTGCGAGTTTTGGGCCTTTGTTTTCACCGCCGCAGGTTGCCAGGCGGTGAAAATGCCCGGATGTCCGCCCCCGAGGATAGGGCGGTGGTCGTCGCGCCAAGCATGCGCGAGATATGGGACTCATATGAACAAAGATGGCGACTTTGACTGTTGTGCATACCGACGAATACAAACTGAGACGTTACTAAACTTTAACTATGTAAGTCATCAATGGTATTTAGTGCACATTGCGCGATTTCTGTCAGAAAAGTGCATTGGATTATGGGAAAATCAATGTTTATGATCAACACAAATGTCGCACATGGGCGGCGCGACGACTACCGCCCATTAACCGTTTGTGTTGGGCCCAAAATATCGGTAAATATAAAATATTGATGTATGTGTCATATACCCAATGCAACACATATTGTTATTGCATGTAGCTGTCACTGTACATTCAAAACTGCGTTGCATGTCGGAATTTCTAGTATAAAATTCAATTGTAGCTTGGAAATCATGAATCACTTTGCTACATGTTATGATTAACATACAATAAAACTTAATCCAGGTGTCAAAAGTACAGCATGTGGTTTTATAAAAACAAATACAGAAAAATACTTACCTCTATGGCGATATCTGTTGGTGATATGGTAATGAATAATTGACAACGTAGAAACAGATAAATACAGAGCTAAGAATAGGAACGACCAATTAGGATAATAGATGAGTACATTCCATCCGATCTCCGTGGAGCTTGTTGCCATGTATACCGTGAAGCAGACGTTGACGTAAATAGATATTGATACGCGGTATCCAACCAGGATCCATGGCGACAAGTTTCGAAACTACGGAACGAACAGAATACAACTTTAAGTATTGTATATAATTTGATAATATATGTAATATATTGAATATATATGTAATAACAAATGTCACTGTGAAAACTAACTCACGATATTGCGTAACAACGTTGTCCGTGAGTTACTTTAGCTTACATGTATACTAGTATTCAATGACAATAACAACAGACAAGGCCACTATAATCTTATGATGCAAACGACCAATTCTTGCCAACCAGTCACTGCGCATGCTCACGCGCGAAAAACGTAAACAAGTGTAACAGCTTATACATAATCAAATATGTAGTTGTTGATGCGTTATCACATTGTATAATTTGTAAACAAAACACTGATCGCTGGAAGTACCATAAGTGTAGCTAGACTGCCAGTCACCTGCCGCCGTGCCGTGTAGATTAGAAAATACCATTGAGGACAGTATAACACAGGATCAGTAACTGATATACGCGAGTGACATAGACAGTGAATTAAATTTTAAATTGTTGGTGGGGGGGGGGGGGTCTACAGTTCACATGAAATCTTTATCAACAGAATACAGAAATCAAATTCTTAAGATCAGTCTGGAATAAATAAAGTCGTGTCAACGTGAAAATGCTCAGCATACAAATAACCTTGAATGATAACAAGTGTATTCTTGGCACTCATTTTCATTTCGGATAATCTTCACATCGCATTTCCTCTCGGAACAATTTTACTATTTGTTTTTGTTTTATTAATTTATTTATTTCTACCACGAACAATTAAATTTTTCACAATGCAATCATCATTACACACATAAATCTCAGAGATGAATCATAATACATAACTCTACTGAGAAATGAATATGATGTTAAACCATTATAATAATATGAACATGTTTTGTGTGTGTGTTATTGGCATGAGTAATGAGTTCCATAGACGAGTACCATTATATATTATATTGACAGTGAGAATAATTTTTCCTATGACCCATGGAGCTAACAAAATATTGTTTTAGTTTTGTGTTAGAATGTGAAATCGGCATAGAATAATTAAATTCATTTCTCACAATTTGTCAAGTTTTACATAATTCAAATATATCTGGAATTCCATTTTAAAAGAGGATGTGAATGGTTAACATAGCTTGATATCTCTTAATATAAATATCTTAATATATGATATCTTCGATAGAAATAAATGTAACAATTTCTATGTTCTTTAATCTGTGTCATTTGTGGAAATCTGCAGAATGTGTAAACACGAATGTAAGATTTTCCAGTCACCATTAATACAATTAGGTCTTCCATGCAACTTACGAGTTATAAATAAATAAATATGTGTGTGGCCGAAAGTTCTGTGGCGAAAATTCCGGGTGGCAAATGGTGGCCGAAACTTCTGTTCATTTAACAGAATTAGTTTGTTTGAATGGACCATCTAAAACCACACTAATAGGAATAATTGGAAATAATTGAAATGTCGAAAAATGCCGCTCGTCTGAAACCGAAATAAGGTACTTAAAAATAGATTTCCCGGTGATAGTAAGTTGCCGAACTTATAAAATTTAACATATTTTGTGTGTGTACGAGCTATAGTCCATAGTTTTGAAACATAGCGACACACCCCTCTGTGTGAAAATGGACTAGACTGGAATCAAATGTATTTGTTGGCACGAGTTGAGTAATATTTACAGGCTTTATTTATTATATTGTTTGTCATGACTGTTTACAGTACTGGTTAGCATCGGTGACGGGAATTCCATACCACATATTGTTCCTGTAATTTAATTTCCCAGCAAGCTCTATTGCACTGAAAAAAACAGCGCCACTGCATCTCCTGTGTATCACGTGTCAATCAAATTAAGCGATCACAACTATGTATGCAAAGGTAGTTTAATTAATAATGCCCACATTGCCTTGGCTGATTATCGATACGGGCGTAATGTAATAACAAATCTGGGAATCGTCGAAAGCACCCTCTGACCGATGAGCACGAATACGTTAAGTCCCGAAACCGCCAGTGTTCTTAATGTGAAATGACCTGATTACGTACAAAACTATAAATACAATTAACAGCTATTTAAAACAGTTAAAAGAAATCTTCCAGCTTGAATTGAAGCAATGTAGCGTTGACACAGTCGTAGAATTCCGTGCCAGTCAGTCAACGTACGTAATGCAGTCCGGACAACAGGGGTTAACGAACGGGCACATGGAATCAACAACAAATGGTGAATACAAAAGATGGCGTGCAATTCGTTCTGTAGAAGATGTGAACTCATTCAATTGAGATTTACATTCACATGCACATATCTAACATGCTACCGCATGTTTTGAATTTCGTGACGTAATCAAGCTGTTGAGCTACACAGATGGATGCCGCAGTGGCACGTAATCATATTCAACGTAACAGTTTGAGTAAATGTTAATGAGTTAGATTCCATGTGTTCAAAACATACGATACACGTACCTGTGATCTAACAAACGCAGATGGGTCATCATAACTGAATCCGAACTCCGATTTCTGTACGCCGAAAGCCGAATGACTCGTTTCGCACATCGCGTACGCTAATTTGTGTTTATATTGCTCGAACACAGTTACCTCATCGCGTAGTGGGATAGATCAGTATGAGCACGGCACATCGAAAACCGACATGTGTGTACGCCGGTATAGATGTTCAGTTGTTTGACCCTGACGAATATCCGAAGGTCAGTAACATAGTACACAGAAAGGTGGACTATGCCATTCATGTACGAGGGGTGCTTCAAGTTAAGGTACAATGACTTGTTTACTAGTACATGTTGTACTGTGAAATATTTAATTTACGCTTCTAAACATGTACATGATTTGATGGCATTCGTGAATAGAACATTTTGCGAAAGTCACTGACATTCCATTGTTGTAGGACAACCGGACGAGAAATTTTCACTTCGCGACAATGACTTACGATAAATTGTCAGTAATTTGCAGAATTTTGCGATTGGTTGTTAAGGAACCATCCATGTTCATGCATTTCTACATGTAAAAATTATACGAAGTGTAATAAAGCTTTCCCGCTAGCATAGCATAGAATAGCATAGAATAGAATAGAATAGAATAGAATAGAATAGAATAGAATAGAATAGAATAGAATAGAATAGAATAGAATAGAAATTGTAAAGAAAATGTTACATTTCTTGTATAATTCCTATACTTCGTGACGTCATGACTTTTGAACCAGTGGTACAGACTAGTTATTCCTCAGCTTGTCCAGTCTATCCAGTTCCAGTCACGGTCAAACAAATACCGCTGAGGGCAGTATACACCATGCGGAAAAGTGGAATCCAAGTCATTAGAACCGGTGGAGGAGACACGCAACACCTTGACACGTGTATTATTTTGATATATATTAATATATATATTAATTAAATCTGATGAGTGAGGTATTTGTACCTTACGAAACAGTGCTGTAGAGTTTCAATATTTATGTCGTCAATTCCTCAATTACCGTATACTGTAAAAGATGTTTTTTTCGCGAGCTTGTCTTTTTTCGCGAATTTAGCGAGAGAACTGGTTCGCTAATTCAAGATGTCACTAATGACTTTATTATCAATTAAAAATGACCGCCAAACAAAGAAATCAGAAATAACAAGAAGAGAGATTCGCTAAATCAACATTTCGCTATTACGTCATTTTACCACAATTTGCTAAAATTGCATGCCGCTTTTTCAACATGTTTTACAGTATATACTGTTATATACCTTGCCTAAATACAATAACGGTAACAGAAGACAATGTTTATACGGAATTGCCTCCGGGGGTTGCCTGAGCGGAAGAAGAGTAAATCAGTGTCTTTCTTGAAAACGCCATCTTTTGATTTTTCTTTCGAGAATGCTAGCTATTATAATAATTGATTGTTGTGCATGTTACCGATGAATGCATGCATACAAGAGGAAAAAATAAAATTAATATACATTTTTTGAATGCGAAAGGGTCTTCCTTCAAGATTTCAAAATGATGCGCCGGCAATACATCATGTATATCTTCTATCAATGACTGAACGAGTTTATACAACAAAATCAACTACACGTATATTCTTTATCCCTTCCAAGTCTTTCTGTTGTACTCAAATAATAAACACATAGTAACAATGAATTCTAATTTGTCATTATTGACTGTAGACTATCCAGGGTATACTAAAACATTGATTAAATAAATATTTGTCAAAAGGCATATACAACCAGCAAATTAGGAAAAAATAAATTCCAAAGCATAATAAAATTATAAATATTATTGTAATGTTTGACAGAAAAGTAAGGGAAGTATTGTATAATTCATATACATTCATGTTTTATTGTTTATGCTTTTAAAATTGTCTTTTGCGACAAAACTGAACCGAAAATTTGTGACACCAGACTATATCATTTCCTAGCATGCTTTACAAATCATACTTTTTTGTTGTGAAACTTTAGTAGTATAATATAAAATACTTCTACTATACGCTCAACAATATATACTTTTCGATTTGATACATATACTGCCAATGACACAGTTTGTGCAGATAAGCTATATAGCTAATTTAGGGTTGATTAATGGCTGCTGTCTTGGATAGCCATATATTATACGGCTTATAAATGCTTACCTATACAAATTAAGCGACTTATACGTTTGTTGCAATTTCGTGACACTTCATACAGATAAAGGTGGTTACACACAACACCAGCAAGGCCTTTCTAAAATTACATTTTGTCTAACCTAAACTGAGGAGTGACGTAGAAGATGTGAACGTTGAACAAACGCAAATCAGCATAGGCGAATTTGCATATGTTGCCTGTTAACCGATAATCTCTCAAGACAGCTTCTGCCTCCGGCGACACTCAGGCTCTTTATCGGGGAAACCTTTGTTGTATCCATTCATTCATCACTATATCGTGGTAGATTCAGATACAAACTCAACGACACTAACATCATATATATTAAAGTCTTAAACTGGTTACCCAGACTGAGGGAAATGTGTATTTTATCAACGAATTATGGGTAATTATGCAAACAAATGAATTAAAAATCAACAAAAAGTAGTAATTTTGGAAGCACCTAGGGATACTAAACCGTTAGGACTAAGTAATTGTGTCCCAGGTTACACTTTAAGTTCCAATTTACAATGAAACCCGTAAGATTTGTACCACACGTTCGGGTATAAAAACTGGCGACACAAATGAATTGGTGAAAGTGAATGCGATCAGCCCTTGGGCAGTTACGCATAAGTACTGACAGTATAAAAGACGAGGATAGTATGGTGAAAGATATTTGTAGCTGTTCTACATATGTATGTAATTAAATAACAACTACTTAGTGGATGCATCATACATATAATGTTCTTCTAAATTATATAGAAACTTTAAAAAAACAAATAAAATTTGTTAGGTAGTTCATGGTAATAAAATATTTGTTAAATCACATGTTGTTTTGGGTAATTTCATGACAATAATCTTGAACTTCAAATTGAAATCGGTGGAGCATTATCAGTGTGTGCAAGTGTAATATATTAGTTTCAGGAAAAAAATATAATTTAGTGTTGCCGAGCAGACTCTATTATGTGACATTGTAACACATTGAATATCGCGGCCACTTCACGTGGGGTCTATGTGATTGGGGTGATGGAACTTTCCAGTTAAGCGTGACATGACGTTCATTGTGGTATGCTTAAAAATTAAGGACGCCAGAGGGCGGTTGGTATATTGATTGTAATATTCGTCACGGAAGCTGGTCATATCATGGGATACTGTACGGTAAAGAAGTCTGATTTAGGATTGCGATTCGAGAACAACTCGTTTTTTGTGAATTCACAGGTACAGTATTGATATCAATTATTTTTGTTGTTGTTAATGGAGTAACCACAATTGTGGCACAATTAAGGTTTACGTTATGATACAGGTGTGGCGATGTGCAGTGCACACATATTTACCCGCGCCGTATAGCAGTCCAGTCAGTCTTGAGCTCAATCTCTTTTCTAACATTACTCGACAATGTCGTCCCAGTATACGAATTGGTAATACATCGACTTAGAACTGAAACAAATCCAAAACTTTTTGAAATTTTAACTGACGTGAATTGTATGTATGGGAATGTTGGATTGATTCGATTATTTGTCAAATAAAAATTTATTTATTTATAAGGCCAATTTAAACTGAAACCGTAAACACACCGACTGTTGTCAGCACCATACTACAACACACCTTTGTTAGCCAAAATAGTGTAAATATAAATTGAATGCTAAAAACTTAAGTATCGTACTCTATGGATCATCATGTTGCTATGCCAATTCAATCAATCACCCATAGTGTTCAGCTGGTTGACAGCTATTCAAAACCCACTTTCTCAACACACACAATGACTTGCGTATTTCGTGCAATTAATTTAAATTAACCATAACAAAAAGATCAATTAAACATCGAACTTAAGTAACACGTTACTGTACACCATATTGATGACGATGCATGTGTGTGAACTTTGACACCATGAAATATGTCATATTTTAATTTTATTAATTTATAGTGTCAGTAATTCTCGTTATCTGATTATAGGTTGGAAGTCCAAAACCATAAATAAATATCTAGTTCTATAAATCAAAATTTGTAGTATTTTTGAGGTAGTAACCATACAACATCTATATACAGCAGGAGGGTTAAGGTAGTATTTTGCAATGTCTCAATTTTTTTAAATCGAACCTTCTAACAAAATGTTTTTCTTTAGCAAAGTTCATTTCACACATGTCACATATTCTATTTTCGGGGGGTAGACTTGAATAAAGCAGACATAAATACTGATTTATCAAATATTGTTAAATAGGAATACAAAATCTTGTTAATTGTGGTATATAATTATAATTTCCATACACGTTGTATCGCAGCACAGAGCTACCCAGCAATGAAAGGTCATCTACAGAGAGTAGATGTACCCCAATACCCCATCCACATAAAACCAGAGGCAAGTCTTCTACTCGAACGCACACACTCCTTTACATGCTTATACATTAACTAGTATATAGTGATCTTTACCCTTTTTTTAACCACAACAACGCTTGATTTAATAGAATGTCTTTCAAAATCTGTACGCTACATGCACTATGCATATTTTGTGTTCTAATTACTTTAAAATAATTGTATTAAGAATAAAAATATTTCCCGGCATACAATAGTGTTTACGGAAGCCTGTATGTCTTATGGATGAGGCAGTTGCACCCTCAGTCCACATTCTGTAATTTTTCAGTGAGTATAACAGAGAGTGGGGATTCATGGTTGATGTCATTTAAACCGGGTACTAGTACGTTGTCATATTTTGTTTTCAAATGATTCACTTCCAGTATTGTAATTTCGATTCATTAGCTAGAAAACCAATTTTAACGTTATTTCTGACGTTATATTCATACTTATTTGGAAGACCATTTTTCATTTTATTTTATCTATTTTTTTTTAATGATCAACCCTAATTTGAGTTGATGTGCCGGTATTTGCTCCGACATGAGTTCCCCAATTTGTGTTCGTTTTTACATCTTTTAGGTCTGGAAAATGTCAATATAATGTGCGTAACTATGTATTGTTAACTTTATAATACACTTGACATGTTTATAAGGACATTATTTGGAGCAAAGTAGGTGTATAGGTATTAGGGTCAGGTCACGACATATACAGAGTTTTGAACATGGAAAATCACCAGTAGCATTTTAATTTACCAATTCATCCTCCAGAATGCTGAACGTCATTCCCTCATTGGCTACACATGTGGTGCGTGCGTTATTATAAAATAATTTCAGCAATTCAGCAATTTTCGGAGAATTCGCCGATTTTCATTTCATATCTTCCCGTCGTGCAACACCGTAGTACTATGTGAGTAAGTACACTGGTATATTGTGCGATCAATAAACGCGTTTAGAGCCACAGTCTCTCCCTGACAAAAATACGAAGTACATGTATTCATTTTCATAAGACATACACAACTTTGATTTGTTATAGTGGTACCTTAGTCGTTGTACAACACACATCGTCGTGTTGTATACCTGGTGCACCTAACTCGACTACAGTGGTATTTATGGGTATACACGTGTACACAACATTCGGCGGAATCCACTGCCATCCAATGTCTTGTTTAGTGGTGGTCTCACTAACCTTCTAGCATATGACCTAATTATTTAGCCAAGTGCCATAGTTCAAGTCACAAACGTGCGGGCGAAACAATCATTATGTCTCGTTAAAAAATAATACTATTATCTTTACAGTGGCAGTTTATTCCACAAATATTGTTTGTTATATACCGGGTTGTATTGGCATTATACTATACAGCATGGATGTTATACACCATGGCATTTTCCTTCAGTGATAGTGGTGCTATGTATTTCATTTATCTCACCAATTGGGGCTTTATGACAGTCACTTTCTATCTCATCACGGCCGCCTCCACTACTGTGTATATCTACATTCAGACTCGATGAGAGTCGGGCACAGGTTCGTATTATTATTGTATTCTACCCTTCAAGGCATATCACCACCTTCATTCATTTCAAGCGAGCTGTGCCCTTTCCAGTCATAAAACGCGATCACTTTTGTCAAAACGTGACGTGTTTTTGTTTATATTTAAATAAATATGTAAATAAATATGTAAATGACATGTCCATGTTATCCGGGTTTTTTTAAAAGGGAAATCGGATTCCGGCTCGTATTATTATTGCATTCTACTCCGTGTGTGATGCAGTGAACCACCACTGCATGAATTCTTTTACGAGCTACATTCTTTTTATCATTTACAGACACAGCCGTATTTGTTATTATGTGCATGTTCACAACTTAGGCTTACTGTAAACCGATTACTTCCTGTTTATTTTTTTGCAGGTCAACTAAACCAAAAAACGCCATGGTATTTTCAGTTGTCATGGTTACTGTACAATCTTGCAGCTATATACGCGCCCATAATTACCATCATGTACTGGGCTTCTCTGTATGAACCCGAGTACGGTTTGGAGGTGTATGATTTCCATGTCCATGCTATGAACTTGGTTGCCATGGCAATGGAAGTCGCCATCGCAGCAATGCCTGTGCGCTATATACACGTATTGTATTCTGTCATATTTGGAGTTTGTTACATCATCAATACGCTAATTTACTGGGGAGTTACCGGTGAAGCCGTCTACCCTATATTAGATTACTCTGCCAATCTAGGGATGGCATCCGCTACTGTCGTTGGCTGTCTCGCCATGGTTTTCATTTTACAGCTGTTGCTCTGGGCTGTTTACCGACTTAAGCTGAGACTGAGTGGTACGAATTCACCATCAACAGTTGACATTGGCGCGGTAAATCAGTCTGATACGTCCCATATTGCAGCAGGCATTGATAATCCAGTAGCTTTGGAGAATACTTCGTCACAGGTGGACATGGACGAAAATGTTTGAGGTTACTATTCAAGTTCAGTGGTTTATATGTTAATGCGAAATGTTTTAATATATATTCGAATTATCTACAATACCACACATCCGATAAACCGTAAATTCAATGGTGCACACATGCTGAAACTTAAAGTTCACATGTGCAATTATTATACTACTATATGTAAAGTCCGATATAAATTGCTTCCGTTTTTCAACATTTTCAGCAATTAACAAAATTAAGGTGCCTGTGATATTCAATCTTTATGTATGACATATGGTGATTGGAGCCATTTACACATTCTCTTTTGGAGGCCTAAATTGCAGGTTCCTAAAGGGCGGTAGTCGTCGCGCCGCGCATGTACGAGTTTTATCCTAGGCGCCACTTGCACTAATTATCGCCGGCGACTCCTTCGATACCTTCAAATCACATAAAAACAAAACAAAATAAAGCTTGGTAATCTCTCAGTTTGTACTCGTCGATGAGCGCACACAGTCAAAATCGCCATCTTTGTTTATATGAGATCAATATCTTGCGCATGCGTGGCGCGACGACCACCGCCCTTTAAGTAACGAAGCACCACCCCCTATACATTTTATACAAGTAATCCACCCGATGAAATGAGTACCGTTTTATAATAGATATTGGTCATATTATTGTTTAATATATTAAATGAACAAATCGGTAAAACTTTATCACGATGAGGAGTTTCTTTTATGTACCTATATTGTACGCCTCAGCCTAATTTCTACGGGTAAATCGTGTATTTTACGTGTTTCAAGCTGCACTCAAGAATATTTTGAATAACGTATTGAGTTATATTACATTATACAAAGTTGTACACCTATGTGTTGTATGTGTGACGTGTGTACATTTTACAATGTGCAAGACTTGTACTGACTAGTGTAACTACTGTAGTTTATGTCGGGTATTGTTTTAAATGAGACATCAAACTTTGATATATACTGAAATATACATATGGGTTTCTGAAAAAATACTGTGCTATTATTATGGATATGTTTATTGTAGCTACTTGAGTATGATCACACTGTTAAGAGCTTAGCTGGAATGCCCTACCCGGCTACAGATCAAGAGCCCCCGAAATACCTCGCAAATATACATGCGCAATTTATGTACCATGCTTGTATACTAATATACAGTGTGTGCTGTATTCATTTATTTTACTGTAATGTATGTTTATATAACGTAATCAACAAATTGTTACTATGTGTAAGAACTCATAAAATGGTCATGTTTTGAATTTAACAAATTCTTTATCTATTGTAATATATTTATTTATTTATTTATTATTTTGCATGTCTCGCAAAATCCCGCGACATAGTCACATCACTATTGTATTAAATGTGAACTTTGCATGTCTCTGAAGAATGTCTGAGGAAATATAGCTCATAGTTGAGTTTTCGTTATCACTTTAGATTTTCCAAAATATTTACTAAATATTCACTGTCAAATGCACCACGTCACATGGATATCAAACATATCAAAATTATATGCATTGACAGATAAGTTAACCCAAAAGAGAGAGACAGCAGAACACATTCCATCTTGTAATTTGTCATATTAGAGAAGAAAAAAACACAAATTGAGTTTATTTGTTATTCCCGTGTATTTATATCAACTAAATGTTTAGATTTTTAATTAATCAAATCAAAAGCATCAACACGTGAAATGTCGCATGATTTATGCAATACACAATTTTCTGATGTAATCTTCTTATACAGGTATGTAATTGCTATAATTAACCCTTAGAATGAGTTGTAATTATTGGTATGTGAATTACGGCAGCATGGATTTGCGTTTTGTTGTGTTGCGTTCCTTCAATTTAAAAGACTGTATGAAGATGTCATTCAGGCGATGCAAAATAGGTGGCAAAATAATCATAAGTTTCATGAAACAAAGAATTATAAAATTTCCCACTCCACTAGGATTTTAAAATTATGAATCAGATATATTATTTTGCTGATTTCCATTGAGTGGTGCAGACGAATAATAGGTTGACAGACGTTTGTCTTATTATTTAAAGGCGACTTTTGGTTTCACTTCAAATTGTCAGTTAATTAGAATTTTAATAATTTTCCATAGTCAGTTTTTAATTTGGTTATCAACGAGCACTTGGTTACTATTTATGATAACCTTATTGTCAGGCATGGTATGCCAGTATGCTAGGGTTCCACGTATTGAAATTCTCCCATAACCTTTTCCATGGGTTTGTTCATGTTGTTATTTTCTAGGTTCGTGTTCTTTGAACGATATATTGATTGTATCCAAATGTCCATTTATATCAGTGATTAGAGAAGCAAAATGAGTGCCCAAACTGGCTAACATTGTGCGCATAAATAGTTGTTTTTAAAATTCTAAAAGTGTTCCTGCTTTGTTTGTTGGTACTGCCGAAGGCATCCGACACTAGCCGAGATCACGATTCAAGTTCCGAACATCCGGAAATAATAGTTACCGTATTCGTCATAAAAGACGGTCACATCATAGGATAATGTACGGTAAAGAAGTCTTATTTAGGATTGCGATCCGAGAACATCTCGGTTATGTGAATGCACAAGTACAGTATTGATATTAAATGTTATTGATATGTTTTTATTATATTAAAAATATGGAAGGCTAGACATGAATTAGTCCCTAATATTTGTTTTTCGTTTCTTAATCAATATTGAAGAATATTCTGCCATCTGATGCAAAACTAAGTTTTGAGCTAGACAAGGATTTGTCCACATGTACGTAACTCTTTGAAAACGTTTGTCGCATACGACTTATTTACCACTTCCGTGTCACTGAGAATGTTCTAGAACCGTACTGTGTCTGGGTGGAATATTCTAGATTTTTTTCAGAAAATGGTTGAATAGGTAATAGAACACTGTAGGAGGCAATAGAAGGTAATGGAACATTCTATAAATTGGTAGTAAGTTCCAGACTCATTATGTATGCTGATGTAATGGTTTATTTATAGACAGTGGGGGTATATATAGGGGAGTTGTACAGCACCGAGATCAGATCGGAGATCTCGTTGAATTGTATTGGAGTTTAAGTATCTAGTTATTGGAGTAGTGGAGTTTTACCGAGTTATTGTACTTGATGTTTGCAGAGTATAATAATACCAGTACAGGTTGAAACCTCATCTGTTGGCACCGTGTTCGTGTTTTATCATCGCCGCCAGGGAAGTCTTTCTGTTACTGTTGCCATTTTGGTATTTGAACCATCACACCTGTACTATACCAATTACGGTAATATTACGTTGCGTGTGACATCTGGGGGCTCGTCCGGGAACAGTGAAGACATATAGAAGACAACATGGCCAGCGAGATAATAGATATGTCGAAACAAGAGTTGATGGAAGGGGCGGATGAACTGGGAATAACTGGAGAAGACAAAAGGAAATTTATTTTGGAGCAACTGAGTTCTCAGCGGGCTGACAGACAAGCGGCGAGGGAAGAGAGTAAGGCAAAAATGGAAGCAGAACAGCGAGAAAAGGAAAGGGAAGCAGAGGTGAGGAAAATGGAGATTGAGGAAAGAAAGGGAAAGTTACGGCTGGATGCGGAAGCAAGACAGCGATAAAAGGAAAGGGAGATTGAGGAAAGAAGGGAAAAGTTACGATTGGAAGCGGAAAAAAAGCAAAGAGAATTTGAGTTGAGGAAATTAGAGCTGCAAGCAGCAATGCCGGGGTTTCAACAGGCTGATTTTGGTGGTCAACGAAATGTGGTTAGTGATGCACAGTCACCAAAGTTGCCTGCATTTGTTGATGGTAAGGACGAACTTGATAGTTATTTATTGCGTTTTGAGAGGTTTGCAACGAATTGGAGTTGGCATAAAGATGGATGGGCCACAAAATTGAGTGCGCTGTTAACTGGTAGAGCACTGGAAGTATATTCTAGGATGTCCGACACTGATGCAGTTGACTATGATCGGGTGAAGATGTCGCTGTTGACAAGATACGATTGCACAGAGGATGGGTACAGGAAGCGATTCCGTTAAATTAAACCTGAAAGTTCTGAGAGTCCTGACCAGTTAATTGTGTGGCTTAAGAATTATTTTGCTAAATGGGTTGAGTTGTCAGGCACTGCAGCAACATATGATGGTGTTACCGACTTGATGGTGAAGGAGCAGTTTATTGGTGCCTGTACAAGAGATCTTGCAGTTTATCTTAAAGAAAGAGCACCCAAAGATTTAGATGAGTTGGCAGTAATAGTAAAGCAGTACCTAGCTAGTGGCACATGATCGACAGTTATCCACAAAGGACCAGGTGAGGCGTAATGATAAGAGTGCCATTAGAAATACTGATGTGGGACAGGGTAGTAGTATCCGGTGTTTTGTATGTAAGGGTGTTGGTCATCGAGCAGCACAATGTCCATCCCGTGTTACTGATGTCAACCATGACAACGGTAAACAGTGGCTTCAGTGTGGTGACATAGGACATGTGGCTAAGTTCTGCCGTAGTGGACAACACAAGGGTCAGGAAAGAAAGAGTGTCAATCCCAGCACTACTACTGGTGCAGCTGCAGTGGTTAAAGAGGAGTCTAATATCAGTGCTACCTGTGCTGTTCAAATTGACAGTGATGTGCCTAAAACGATTGAGAAGGACCATTTGTTGTTAGCATCGGGGGAGCAGTTAAAGGTTGTGAATGGTGCATGTATGGAACGGAGTGGCGTTGTGGAGGACAGGACTTTGCCTGTGAGTCAAGGGATGGTTGGTGACACAGTTGTGACCATGTTGAGAGACACTGGGTGTAATGGCATTATAGTCAAGAAGAGCTTGGTACCAGATAACCAGTATTCAAAAAAGATGGGTCATATATTGATGGTTGATCGTACTGTAAGAAGGGTTCCAGTCGCCATGGTGGAAATTGATACGCCATATTTGAGAGGCACGGTTGAAGCATTATGTGTGCAGGACCCAATCTATGAGTTAATTGTTGGGAATGTGCCCGGAGCAAGACCACCAGATGACCCGGATCCAGTGTGGAATGTGAGTGGAGCAGTAACAACCAGAGCGCAAGCGAAGAAATCTGGTAAGGTGAAGCCGCTCAAAGTGTGTGATGTAAAGACTGGAGCACATGTAACAAAAGACAAATTAATCGAGATGCAGCAAGCAGACACATCGTTGAAGAAATATTATAATAAGAGAGAACCAGAAGTGAGAGGGCACCATACAACCGAGTTCCAGGTATATGGGGGCTTGCTATATCGAGTGTATCGGGATCGTACAGTTCCAGGAGGCAAGACGGTACGTCAAGTGGTTGTGCCGAAACTGTTGAGGACTCGTGTTATGGAGATTGCCCATGATTCAATATTTGGTGGACACATGGGGATAAAGAAGACAGAAGACCGGATTGTGACTAGCTTTTGTTGGCCTGGGCTACATCAAGATGTTACCAGTTTTTGTAGGTCGTGTGATGTGTGCCAGAAGACTGTTTCAAAGGGATCAGTTGTGAAGGCCCCATTAGGTAAAATGCCTTTAATTGATATGCCATTCAAGCGTGTGGCTATAGATTAGGTTGGACCAAATACACCAGCCAGTGACAAGGGTCATTGATACATCTTAACTATGGTGGACTATGCTACACGGTATCCAGAGGCCGTTCCACTTAAAATATAGATACGGAGACTGTAGCCGAGGCGTTGATTGGCTTTTATAGCCGATTGGGGGTTCCAGAAGAAGTACTAAGTGACATGGGGACTCAGTTTGTGTCAGAATGCATGCAAGAAGTATCAAGATTGCTCAGCATTAAGAGACTGACATCTACGCCCTATCACCCCATTTGTAATGGACTGGTGGAAAAGTTTAATGGTACTTTGAAGAAGATGTTAAAGCGGTTGTGCCATGAACAACCAAGGCAATGGCATCGGTATATTAGTGCTTTACTCTTCGCATATAGAGAGGTACCACAGGAGTCCACTGGTTTTTCCCCATTTGAGCTATTATATGGTCGAACAGTTAGAGGCCCAATGAAGATCCTTAAAGAGTTATGGACCAAAGAAAGCGATACTCCTGAGATAGTTAATAGTTACCAGTATGTGTTTGAGTTGAGAGATCGGTTAGAACAGACTTTAGAGATTGCTCGAGACGAATTACAAAAGGCACAGAACCGATACAAGTGTTACTATGATCGTATAACAAAGAAGCGAGTGCTTAAGGAAGGAGATAAGGTGTTAATTTTGCTGCCAACTGACACCAACAAGCTATTGATGCAGTGGAAGGGTCCTTATGTGGTGGAGCAGGTAATAGGCGAAAACGATTATCGAGTGAGGGTAGGTGACAAAGTGAAGACGTATCATGTAAATATGTTAAAGTTGTATGTTGAGCGGGAGACGTCACCTACCTGACTACCTGAACTTTTGAACAGTATAGTAGAATGTTATTCGTTTATGACTATATTTCATATTTTATTATATTCTACTGTATGTGATTTTCGAATTTATGTACTCAGAGCTTTATTCAGTTCGATTTGATATATTGTATTGTTGTTTTATTGTTATCATATTCGTATTATTGACGTCGTTGCTAGTCATGTAATATTATATGTTATAATATTCTTGAAAGGGGAGGCATGTCGCATACGACTTATTTACCACTTCCGTGTCACTGAGAATGTTTTAGAACCGTACTGTGTCTGGGTGGAATATTCTAGATTTTTTTTAGAAAATGGTTGAATATGTAATAGAACACTGTAGGATGCAATAGAAGGTAATGGAACATTCTAGAAATTGGTAGTAAGTTCCAGACTCATTATGTATGTTGATGTAATGGTCTATTTATAGACAGTGGGGGTATATATAGGGGAGTTGTTCAGCACTGAGATCAGATCGGAGATCTCGTTGAATTGTATTGGAGTTTAAGTATCTAGTTATTGGAGTAGTGGAGTTTTACCGCGTTATTGTACTTGATGTTTGCAGAGTATAATAATATCAGTACCAGTTGAAACCTCATCTGTTGGCACCGTGTTCGTGTTTTATCATCGCCGCCAGGAAAGTCTTTATGTTACTGTTGCCATTTTGGTATTCGAACCATCACACTTGTACTATACCAATTACGGTAATATTACGTTGCGTGTGACAACGTTCCTTTATTTTTGAGCGGTAAAATAACTAGTTTCCACGAGGATGGTCAGTACCTGCATATTCGGAATCCTCATTAGCAAGCAAAACAATTCACTAGCAATTTGCACCACTGTTTCACAACTTTCCATTCTAGTTGAACACTTTGCACATCAATTCCATTGTTTTCGTACTTTGCACTACTAATCCACTAGTCCACCACCTTCCACTATAATTTTGCACTTTTCACTTCAATTCCACGTTTTACTCTATATTCACACTTTGCATCACTACGTATTTAACGGAAAAGAGTATATATGTATGCTATCTGAAAAAGTGGGATAGTGTGACTAATACTCGAGCATCCAATGTGTAATCAACAACATGACTAACTATATTATTGTAGAAAGTACGTATTTATTTAACGTAGTCATGCGACAAAGTACTGTGTAATCCGAGATGGTGCTGGCGTGTGGTATAATGTATCTGGCGACCGTATCTTCACGAATGAAAATGCAGCAGCGATACGCCCCAGCTTTTACTTGCCTTCGCGTTCTGCCAATGCATGTGCGCTATATACACGTATTGTATTCGATATTCTGCCATATTTGGAGTTTTTTACATCATCAATACGCTCATTTATTGGAGAGTTACCGGTGAAGCCGTCTACCCTATATTGAATTACTCCGTCAAGCCAGGGATGGCGTCCGCTACTGTCGTTAGCTGCCTTGCCATTTTTTTCATTTTACAGCTGTTGTTCTTGGCTGAGACAGAGTTTAAAGTTACTAGTCAAGTTCGGTTTCTTATCTGTACATTTAGTTTGATAACACGTTAGTTCACTGCGTATATTCAATGATGGACACACGATTTTGGATTGTCATTCAAACAATTTTCAAATCTCATCAGTCAGGAAATCATTAAAATCGAAATAGGAGTTCATGAAAGATAGCAAAAACGCAGTTTTGTACATTCATCTGAGGATTATGCACTATATTTTAGAACGTACAATAAAAATCACTACGCATGCGTATTAGTTGTTTATACAAACGCTACATCAGTTGTAACTTATTACAAGTCGTAGCTCGTTTTGGTCTACAGTATGGAGTGTCGAATAACAATTTTAAAAAATGTGTGTTTTCGTCCACATTGCATATTTAAATTTAGCACTTCACTTGGAGAACTGACGTACTAAAATACGTTTTTCAAACCAGAATTCATCGTGGCTAATGTACCCAACAAATGGTAAACCTTAAACATTGTGATTTTCGAAAAAATAAAACACTGCATAACTTCATGTACGAAAGCAGAGTGAAGTTTGTGTAGTACATTCATGACAACTAGCTTTGTCCTACACTTGAAATTGATCGAACCATTTCAGTATGCTCAAGTGCTGTCATCGTCGCTTGGGACTCAATTCCCGCGCGTGCGCAGGTGACGACCCTCCCGCTTTAAATACTGTCTTGTTATGATGTTGAACTATAATCCAGTAGAATGAAAGAATATGATTTAGCACAAAGCACGTGTTGTTGAATAGATCCTAATGGAATATATTCAAGTACCTAGTAACAAAAATCACAAACACATAGCATCGTGGTCAATTCACGTGGAGTCTATGCGATCGGGAAGAAAGAACGTCTCGGTTGTTATGGATACAAGATTAACCTCACCAGAGGGCGGTTGCCGTAACCGCCATTACAGCTGATCACATCATGGGGTGCTGTGCGGTAAAGAAGTCTGATTTAGGACTGCGATTTGAGAACAACTCTGTTTTTGTAAATTCACAGGTACAGTATTAATATTATTTTCTTTGTCATCATGAATGACATAACATCCATTGTACATGTGGTACTAGTAAAGCACATATCGCTAGGAAACATTTAACACGTTTACATTGTATATCACTAGCACTGGCATACTAATCAAAAACATTCTGTCGCGAAGTTTCGAACAAGTCGGCCAAATATTATGTAAACATTACCAGTTTCCAAAGATTACAATATTAAAACATTTTGGATATTACCATATAAACCATTTTTTTGCCAAACTAAATAATAACAGCGGTGAATATGTTCCGGAAAAAAAGTTTGGTGACCTCAAATGTTTGTTTTTTTTTTTCCACGCAAAATAGGTTGCTGCATATCATAACACACATATCACCCAAATTTGCAGAACCATTTACTAAATCAGATTTCATTTTTTTTTAATTTCACTGTTGGCGCCGAATGCAAATATAGAGAATGTGTGACCACAGTCGCCCAGTGGGGTGATTAATAATCGTCCGTCCATTTTGTTACTGTTTACATACAGTAGTCATGTAAGAAAATGGCGCTTATTATGGTCACATCTACTACACACATTCTATGGTTTAAGATGGTTAGAAATTTTCCATTGAATCAGGCGCGAATCACACTCACTAACGATTTTCTCTATTGTCCTGTTTATTAACCGTGACCCCCCTTTATGCCTTTCAAGTTTATTGTTACAATTGGTACAGTGAAGCCTAACACTATTCTATTTCAAATCATGTGCAACTTTCAAATGCTGATATAAACCACTTCTTGGTCTGCGGCTTATCTCGGTTCCGATCTCTTGCCGCTGCTCTATGTGAATCTGCCCTAGGCGCAATCGAGTCCCAGTGTATAATGATAAATACTACCCTTTGTTATCTGCCTATAAATAGGCCGTCAATACAGTAGTTACTTATACACTGCCTTAAATGAGACAGCCACTGAGTTGGAACTTATAATTTGAATAGACTTACCTGAATCATTCTTCCCACGGCCCTCTCCGAAGATCTATACGGCAACTATATACGCATGGCAAAGACTGAAAATCGCCTCGCCAGCCTATCTTATGAATCCATGATAATATATAATGTAATGTACCATGCCACTGAAATTGTTAGTAACATACAGCACTCACTGATGGAGTGCACTGAACGTATGTATGTGAAATACCCAATGGGAGAAAACTCATGCATTAAGTTACAATAGCAACGGAACGAATTAAATTATTAGGATTTTTATCAATGACTCTTTTCAACCCATATTACAGAGCAATATTAAATACTCTCACCACAAAACAAGCAACATGAAAGATAAAATTACGATTGTTTTAGCAAATGATTACCTCAACATGGCTGTCACAGTGTAAGGCCTGCTTATCGCAATTGAGAGGGCCACCCACAGAACTCACACTGGACAGGGGGTTCTTTCACTGCTAGTATGAGGTAGACAAGACAATAGTACTGGAAATGAAATACACATACACAAAAATATCGACTTAAAGCTCCTGGCTTTAATACCTCTCAAAATATTTACAAGAAATAAAGCACAACAAAATACAATGAATAAAGTCACTAAAATAGGGGATTGCTTAGAGAAGTGTGCATTGGTGATAACTCACAGTTCCAGGATGTATTAATGGACGACAGTCAATGACTTCTGCGACACAACAACGAAGAAATACAGGAGTCTTGCTTGCAGAGGAACGCTGGTATTTTGGGCACCGCTGAAAGCAGGAGATCGCAGAGCAGTCTCACTGAATGGTGGTTGTAGCCTGTAATATCGTATCGCAGCAGAACACACAGGAAAGCAAGTTGAAGTGACGGACACCAAGTTGAAATGATCGACCCAAACTGTCTTTGGTCTGTCTAAATTATATGCAGTGACACCACCTGGGTTTCCACATGAGCCAATCTGAATGTAATCTTGCTAGCAGCTGTGTCACGTTGGCAACTCAGTAGATCATAAACATCCTTTGTTATTCAAATAACAGCACACCTGGTATGTAAATTACAAGCACACCTGGTAGAACCCACTGTCCTTTCAGAGTTGAAAACAAGTGTGACCTGTCAATCACCATTATGACAGTTATGACAATACACACCGTTTCTTCCCGTGATTTCATGCACACTTCCATTTGCAGGGTTTGGGGTAATATGACAAAACATGAAATAAAGGATGCTGACAATGGCCAAGGTCGTCCAGTCGTTCCACCTCATTGCCTTATTACCCAACAATCTTCGCGCCAAAAAGATTCCTGATATTACTTTTACGCAACTTTGAAGCTGAATTTTGAACCATCGATATCGATTGAAAAGAATGGTTATTAATGCATCCCAGGCGCCATAGGAATTTTTATTTTAACAATTTAAGCTAAAAACAAATGATGGTTGAAATGTACGGTGCGATGCCAAATTTCACAACCTTAACGATGACAACTTTACAAACAATAGTACTGATCAATTTATTTGGATTTTCAGCTTTGGGTCATGTGCATTCAACGTTGTGTTTAGGGTGCACTGAATTTCCAGTCAAATGCCTCTGTTAACCAAACTCGAGGTTGAAACAAGCGTCTTGTCTCATTAACATCTAACATTTCGATTACATTTACAGTGGCAGTTTATTCCACAAATACTGTTTGTTATATACCGGGTTGTATTGGCATTATACTATACCACATGGATGCTATACATCATGATATCTACATTCAGCTGGGATGGTGCTAAGTACTTCATTTATCTCACCAATTGGGGTTTTATGGCAGTTACTATATATCTTATCACAGCCGCCTCCACCACTGTTTACACCTACATTCGGACGAGAACGGATTCGGATTCGGGTTCGTACAAGTATTGTATTCTATTTTTCGAGACACATTAACACTTGAACTTTGTTTCATCTTTGATGTCCCGTGATCTGTATTACAGCCCTGGCACAATTGGGATAACAATAATATTTGACTCGGAAACAGGATATTTAGTATGTAGTAAGTCCTGCAATAAAGCAGGTTACTCAGAGTGCCGATAATCACCGCCACTAGACCAAATAATGTACAGGTGGAATGTACAATAATTGTTTCAAATATTGAACGACACAAGTGAATTTCAATATCTGAATGATGTACGACACGTATGATTTATCCACCTAATAATACGTCATCCACATCAGGAGATTGGATTGACCATTCACGTTCAACTGAATCAACACATGTTTCGGGCCTTATTTACATTGTTCGCATACCAGTTAGAAGGATCGAGTGCCAGTTGGCGCGTCCGACTGCAGTGACGAGGCGCTATGCAGTCGTAGGTGGACGTCGTTTAACATTTGAATTTTTTTCTATAAATGTGTAAAGGTCACACACGGCACGGTGACGGTATCTAAAATTGGAACGAGCGTCGCACGTCACCATAAATTACCCAGAATTCCTATAATTTGTACCATTGCGGGACATTGATTTCTCTAAAACTTTATACTGCTTTTACTGGCTTAACGATTT
Organism: Saccoglossus kowalevskii; assembly: GCF_978046115.1. Taxonomy (NCBI): domain Eukaryota; kingdom Metazoa; phylum Hemichordata; class Enteropneusta; family Harrimaniidae; genus Saccoglossus; species Saccoglossus kowalevskii. The sequence goes on from NC_140656.1 coordinate 30,499,741, forward strand.
AAACCCTAATAACTTCCCAAGAAGTCTGTTGTATTTGTTACTTGCAATGTGTGATCAGAATGTCAAATTTACCTCAAAGTCTGGCAAAATTTATAGAGATTCAAAAAATGATGTCACTCTTTGGGGAATATAATCAGCAAAAAAAAGAAGTCTCCATTATCGTCTGCCAGCTAACCTACTGGAATACGCATATTATTTTGTTTAATTCATGCAAAGACACATACAACAAGATGCTGGGGATTTTCTTAGTTAACAATTAAATAGTAAGATTTAAACTAAGTTTGGTTTGCAGTTGACAAAAAACGCTTTAATTTGGATAAAAAGGAATAGAATTTGAAAAAAAATATACTTTTTCAGAATGCACGAAGCATATCGACAAATGGCTGTGTACTAGTGAAATTAACCAACCGATATACATTAGTACCAACATAGGGCATTAATCAGCGCTGTCGGGTAGTCTCAAATATTGAATACTAGTATAAGTTTTTATGGTGACATTCTTTATTTATCAGTACTCGCACTCGCACTTGGAATTTTCACATGAAAAGTCAGGAAACTGTCACAAGGCACAACAAATAAAATAATATGATTAGTCGCAAAATACTCTGTCCTTTTACTGGTGAATAATCTTATGTGAACCCAAAAGAACAGAAGAAAAACAGATGATTAAAAAAAGAGACATGATCGGAAATCAGATGTACGCGTAAAAAGAATACCTCACGTTGGATGTCATCGCTCGCGTTTTAGGATATTCACTGGACTATCTTCTCGTGGTTCTACCACAAGTAATGAGACACAGTCATGTTACAAGTAAACCTCAAAGTTATGGCCAATGATTTTCAATTGTTTTCCCTGATGTTTGTTTTGCAGGTCGACCGAGCCAGAAAACACAATGGTATTTCCAGTTGTCATGGTTACTGTATTATATAGCAGCTATATACGCGCCTTTACTTAGCATAGTATACTGGGCTGCTCTGTATAACGCCGAGATGGGTTTGCAAGTGATTGATTTCCATGACCACGCCATGAACGTGATTGCCATGATATTAGAAACGACCATCGCAGCAATGCCTGTGCGCTATATACACGCATTGTATCCGTTCATATTTGGAGTTTGTTACATCACCAATACGCTAATTTACTGGGGAGTTACCGGTGAAGCCGTCTATCCTATATTGGATTACTCCGCCAAGCCAGGGATGGCGACTGCTACTGTCTTTGCCTGCCTCGCCATGGTTTTCATTTTACAGCTGTTGCTCTGGGCTGTTTGTCGACTTAAGCTGAGACTGAGTGGTACGAATTCACCATCAACAGTTGACATTGTAGCGGTAAATCAGTCGGATACGTCTCATAATACACCAGGCATTGACAATCCCGTAGCGTTGGTAGATACAGCGTCACAGGTTAACATAGACGAGAGAATCTGAGGTTGCAAACTTTAAGTCAAGTTATGTGCTGTTAATGTATATAGTGTTTTTAATATTCAAATACCAAACATATATGTCGGACAGTTTGTCAGCCAATTTTTCTCGTATTGGTCCAGATTTCGAACATTTCACACCTTCAGCGAACATCGTTGAACTTTGACAAACATCGACTGAAATTATGAGCACGTGACTAAAACTTGTGGTTTCATTTGGTCATTTTAGTTTGTGATTTCGTTGAAAATTACGAACAACGATGCAGTGTTATGTATTAAATAAACGTAATTCTAACAATGTAAGTATCTGTATCTGATATGAACGTTTTATAGAACATATTTCCAATTCAGAGTAGAAAATATTGTTTAACTTCTTTAAAAACATATACTATATTATGCCAGTGTATCACGCCAGTAAATGCACGATTGTGATGAGAAGATGAAGGGTGTTTGTGTATCATGTATTATGTATCATGGTTTTAACGATAGTATGCAACGCAGAGAGCACTGATCTCCACAATCTCGCGGCGACCGGGCAGCGACAACGATACGCCACGGCGCATTGACTTTTCATTAACGGTTTCGGACGTCCAGCTTGAAGTTTTCAGCAAAGTCATAGCATACAAGTTTCATACTGACTATTTAAGTATTTCTTATTTAGCGAAGATCAAACTGGCAACATGTTTCATAAAGTGTATGACAGACTGAGAGCTTTCAACTCTGAGCCGCACCTAAATGCGATGTACGACAGGCACGTCCCTTCCGCGTTGCGAATCGTAGTTCACATGGCCAAAGTTATTTTATCACAGTTTCATCGCACATTAAACTGGTCAATATATCAGGTATACACCGTTCTGGGGCTGATTATTTTTTCTGAATAAGAATTGGAATAAGGATTATTCTAACTTATAAAACATCAAATAATATTTAAATTGTTATGTTTAATCTAGCAAAAAAATATCCCCCATGATTCCAAGAAATAATGTTATAATAGAACATTTTTTTTTTTCTATCGTATTACTAACCCGGACAACTGGTTCTAAACATGTGATATTGATTGCTAATGAAATAGCTTTATGAGTACCAGGGACAAATAATAAAGAAAACGTATGACTTTTGTTGTAGAAACTGTTTTATTGCCTGAAGTACCTTGCGTTATATTTGGCGAGCGGGAAAGATTTTAGTTACAGTGAAGCACACACGACACTGTACTGTTGTATAATTGAACTGAGGTCACACCGTGACTTCGCGTTTTTCCCATGGTTGCTCAGCTCTTAAATGTGTATGATCCTGCAGCGTGTAAACCGCCATCTATCGGTACAATGGCCCCAGTGATGAAGGCCGCGTCATCGGATGCCAGGAAAGCTGTCAGCTTAGCACATTCTCCTGCTGTACCACACCGCCGAAACACGTGTTCATCCTTGGCTGCTTCCATCAACTACAAATAAAATGCATAAAGTATGCAGTAAAGTAAACATTCTTTCTGATTTGACGTAGAGGATCATGGGCGGTGATAGGGGTTCACTACAGCCGAGTATATGATTTATAATCAGATCTCGCGACCCTGGATGATTATTGGTTTAGTTGTACCACGTGGTCATACCTTGCCGGAAAGGATTGTCGAAGGATAACACACACAATTTTCAACAACAACAAATACATTTTAATTAACAGCACATACACATAATATTAGGCAACTATAAAAATTGTCAACATTGCCTGACTTTCCCTTTAATACAAGCAAAGCATCATGGTAAATCGACGCGCTGGAAGCGAGATTATGACGTCACTGAAAATGCTGTCATTGGAAATCATTATGGTAGAAACGATAGTTATACAACTTTCCTGTGAATTAAGAAAACTACAAGAAAACTACTCGGAGAGTATACGTACCCGGTCATATTCTTCGTCATTCAGTCCTGCTTTTTTATGACAGTCTGTATCTATCACCCCGGGACTAGAATAAAATAATAAGTTTGTTTCATTCTCCAATGCATTAATTTTTAGTGTTGCAAATACAAATTTACACTTCAAATCCATAGATCATTTACTGCTCACTGAGCGAAGGGGTATGGCCAATCGGTGGTTTTGTAGACAACGAGCAACTGAAATAAGGGGTGAGGGTGTTTACTTGAAATATTAATTAGTATTAGAAACTCTTTGTTTGCAATTCACTTCTTTGCATTTTGAAGAATACACATGTTATTACGCTGTGTCAATTTAAACTATGTAATCAGTGGAATAAACACCAATCTGTAATCCGTGGAATACACACCAAAACCGGTTACAAATACTTTCTTCATAATTAAATGTTTATGATTCTATTGGCATAGCTGTTGTTGCTGGTTCATTATTATCAGTAGTTGTATGTTTTTGTACGCCAACAATATATACCTTTGCGTCACTGCGCACGACAAAATGTGAAAACGGTTATTTTAGAATAGTCTTATCAGAGATTTGATGTGAAATGAATATGTACATGGCATGTGCAAACAGTACATGCAATTGTCTATAGAAACAACATTAAATATAAAACTTTATCGCCTGAGTCGAACCGAGGCAGCCATACTGGCACGTAATGTAGGCTGTTTAGCTGATCACAAACTTCGGAAACACAGTTAAACTCTGGTTACCTAGCCCTTTGTTTTTATCCTTTAAAAGTGTGACAGATGTTGTCATTCGTAGGATTTTCCCTCTATTTCAATGAAGACAAAGGCCAAATCATGAAACGAACAAAATTTAGAAGGCACACGTAAGTACTCAACGAACATCAGATTGTTCGTAAACGCATTTCATTGATATAATTGCAAATTCGTTTCAGTTTGTTGATGTTGAAACACAGTTTTCAATCAAAGGGATTTAGGAGATTTATTGCCAGTGACCTTTTTTGCAAGACAGGCACTCACATATTTTAAGATACACAGAAGACTATTCCCTTAAAGTCCAGTAAAGGAGTTGAATACGCATCAACTTTGTGACCATTCATGCACATGCAAGAGATTTGAAGCATAATTTCCTCGAAATCTCGTGATATTTTCACACAATACAAAAACCAATTAAGCTTGGGCAAAATGTTATACTCATGAATGATATACCCAAGTTCTACTTTGTTTTGATTAGAATTGCTCAAGTTATCTATCAAAAATTAACAAGTATTAATAACGACGCCGACAGACATTTCCTCCCTAATACCATTTGCCTTGCATAATACATGACGTACAAGTCAAAAACAAACTCGGGTGAAATTTGACGAGCTGGAATTTTGAATCAATGTAATCCATGACGAAACCGAAAAAGTTAAGAAAGAAAATAAAAATCTTTTGATACTGTGAATGTATGTGTGTTTAATACAACCGAGGATTACTTTTGAATAGTAGGGGGTAGTTCATTCATGATAATATCTAGAAATTAACTTTAGTTCAAACAAATAATTGTCCAGCTTTCTACATCATACACATTTTATAATAATATTGAGTGCGTCCCATTACAGATAATGAGTTCAATTTCCACAGCATAGTGGCAGACGTTTATTTATAAAGTTTAGAAAGTATAACAACGGCTTGTTAATAAAACGTGTTTAAAAGATTGATATCAAATGTTTCGTATCATTACGGGTGCTGCAGAGTTGGGGTTCAGTTGCCTCACAAGTTGCGTTGCATTGTGTTCCGCTGTGCTGCGCAAATCACAAATATTAAATAAAGAGACCCTACAGACTCAAAATAGTGACACGTGGCAATACTTACTTTATGGCATTCACGCGTACTTGTTTTGAGCCCAGTTCTGCAAGAATCAAAAGATTTCTACGTGAAGGGTAACATTGGTAGGGTTAAAGGGCGGTAGTCGTCGCGCCACGCATGCGCGAGATATATGGGTATGAACAAAGATGGCGACTTTGAACGTTGTGATTTTCATTTGAAGAGCACATTGGATTGTGGGAAATCAATGTTTATCAACACAAATGTCGCACATGCGCAGTGCGACGACTACCGCGCATTACTCGAGTTCAATGGATGACCAGGATCGGTGATTTCTGTTTTGTCATGTCATATTTCAGGCTACTCAAAGTGGGTTTCAAGATATACCCAAATGTCCACTATCACTTGTTTAGGAAATTTGTCGCACGTATACAAGTCAAGTCGTGATGTAATCATTTTTTATTATAACACGACCTGGTATAGTGAATATAATTGAAGAATTACTCGGATAATTAAACCACGTGACATTTAAACCTCGGGACAATTGTTTTGTGAATTAAACAATATTCTATCTTTGAATAAAATGTATATATTTGTTTATGAATACATTGCGTTGCGCATGACATTTTTACTAGGTTTAAGTTCATATCCTTGCTAGCCTAGTATTTGGAACTCAAATGCTTACCGACTGCAAGAAACTTTGTGAAATGGTCTACGGCAGACTTAGCCACGCTGTAGCACAGTAAACCGCCTGGAAACTAAAATAATTAAATGATCCATGATTGATAACGACTGTGATATTGTATAGGGTTGGTTGGGTACGTAGTGGGTGATCTATACTTGATACTGATATTGTATATGGTTGGTTGGGTACGTAGTGGGTGATCTATACTTGATACTGATTACCAAACGCTTCAGCGTGGTATTAAGAGTTTGTTTTCAAGGGTGGGTGATACCAAGGTGGGAAATGGATGCACATATGGGGTTAATTCCTTGAATTGCAATATAGAGGGTTCAAGCTGAAATACAATATATAGTGTTTTCATGTTTCGTCTGATATTTCTGTGGTATTCTGCTGCTGTAAGTAATGCACGATTTGTTCCGAAATTCAGTATATTGTGTGTATTCCAGGGTTATTCGTTTTTTGCTGAAAACACCCCTATTTTTTTAGTGGCAGAGTCGAATAGTCTCACTCCCACTGGGAAATCTGCATTGTTGCTTGAATGTGAGTTAATTAAACACATTTTCCAGACCGGCGAAAGAGTATACAACAGCCAATTTTAACAGCCTGTCACGTGATTTTAGTCTGAATGTCAACATGAAGAGGCTAGTCCATTTTACGCAGGAGTAATTGGGAGTAGAATATGTGAGGGATAGTATCAACAGAGATGTGTATAGTGAAAAGTAATATCTATCCTTCATTTGCATCTCTGAGCATTTCTGTTTTAGTATATTGGTTTGAAAATGTTGAACTTGCATGATTTGCAATGTGTTTTTTTAATGGGACTCCCCCATTGATCGAATCCCGGGTTTGAACGAGAACGGCACACCACGTGATTCGTTTGAATACAATGCTGATGGCAAACATGCCGTGTTACTGCAGTACTGCATTGACGGGATGACTTACTGGTACTGCATGCTACAACTTCGCTTGTGATGTTGCTTGTTAGCCATGGATTACATGAATCTTGATTACCAGTCAAATGTTGCTCATTTGACGTTGGTAATCTTTATTTGGAACTGAGTAACTTCCTGGTACTTCGTACTATGATAAAAATCAGTCAACATACATCAAGTTCTCTCAATCGTAGTATTCCATGTGATGTACACCTAATATGCCAAAAATGTTGCTGAACGATTTGAACTGAATAAAAATAGCAGACGAAAATTTGTTTACAAAATAAAAATACTTCGGTTGCCAATGAAAACCGGTAAAAAACAAGCAATATGTTTTCGGCTGTTATCATGGAAGGGACATGAACGTGAAGCTAACGTCTGTTTATAACTAAAACCGGGCACCTTATACGAGGTTCGCAAAATAACATGGCAGTCATTAGAAGTCACTTTATTTTATTGTTAGGACGTATTCAGCCGTTAAATGTATTATTTCCAACCGTTTTGCGATAGTATTTTCTAGATTGGAGGCAGCATTTACATTTTATTCAAAGTTCAAAGCTGCGTTGGGATTCCGTTGACAGTGGTAACAATGTCGGCGCCGGTGATCTCTTACCAGTGCGCAACGTAGCCACAATAAAAGGCATGATCATTTGGGCACTGCTATTACAAGACTTTGGCTGTTGCCATGGTAGCGGTGGGTCAGGATTGTTTTTCCAATTAGTGATGGTACGACCTGCCTGTCAAGTATGAACCGTGACAAAATCAGCCAAGCCAAAAAAAATCACAGAAGAGTTAAAAAGCCATTCCTGCTGAACAGTTACTCTAACTTCGGGGTCAACTTTCTCATTAATGAAAACAGATATCAAAAATTCAAATAGTAACTTTTTGCCCACACTCAAGCCGAGTACAATGAGCTATTTCTGAGGTGTTGTATCACAGGGAGTTGGACAAACTTATGTATCTTAATAAATTATTGAATAATAAAATGTTATATAACTTTTCTTTTACCCCTCTCCCCTTCCTGGTATCTATTTCAAGTATTTTTGTCAGGTTCAAATCGTTCACCAGCATTTTTGGCATGTTAGATGTACATCACATAGAATACTAGGATTGGGAGAACTTAATGTTTGTTGACCACCTGGAATCTGAGTTTTATAAATCTTGAAGGGCTCTCGGAAGATCCACCCGCTGCCTGGACCCGCAGTAAAATCTCCGATTAATATGGAGCCGCAACCATCAACATCGATATACCATGAGGTTTCTGTTGGCGACGTTGCGGCGTTACTCAGTTCCAAATAAAGATTACCAACGCCAAATTAGCAAAATTTAACCGGTAACCAAGACTCAGTCCATCCACGACAAGCAAGCAACATCACAAACGAGGTTGTAGTGTGCAGCTCACGAGTCAGCGACGACCGATTTCAACGAAAGTCATTCCGTCAGTGAAGTACTGCAGTTGCACGGCATGTTTGCCAATGCACAGATCTGTGGAGGAACTTTTAACTTCAACATCAACCGTGTATCGTAGTCGCCCAGTTTAAGTTCTGGTTCTGTCGTGGTCCCAACTAAAGGGCGACAGTCGTCGTGTCGCGTCCTGTTCGATATGGGACTCATAGCGACGTATACAACGCGTGTAAAATACATTGTTTATTTACATGAAATTCGAACACGCGCTGCGCTACGACCACCGCGCTTAAACATCCACGAGTTATTTATTCGGACAATGACTTAAATTAGACGTCTGATTATTTTATTTTCACACGTACAGCGACACGCGTTCTACACTGACAAGCGTTGCTAGGTCGCAGCACTGTCTTGGAGCATATTAATGGGCAATTGGGTTCCCCGATCTAAATTTCTATCCCGGTTTGTTGCACGTTCTTTTTTTAATATGAAATAATCAAATATGGGACATGTGTATAATAACAGAACCCCACACCCTCCCCGTGGCTTCGCTCGTGAAAGTACGGCAGCAGGATACACCGCATCACTCGTGAAAATAACTTCCATACGCAATGAAAGCCACGGGGAGGGTATCTGTCATAATACTTCATTATCACTGAAAACATTTTTCCCCTGACATAAATTCCAGTGAATATGCCATTTCCCTCATACTCTATTGAGACACAGCGCAGTGAAAATTGGATTCACATGTAATGCTTGAAAACATGTCAGAAAAAATAAATTAAGTGAAATTCTACGTGACTTCATAATAGTTGGAAATGAACACATTACACCCGACCCTACCACTCTATATACAATGTAAACTACACCCCAAAACATCCTTTCACCCACAGTTACTACCATGTTTCACCAGTGTATTCTATTTGACGTCAGGAGAAATTGAAATAAACAAATTAATTATAATTTCAGCCTCTAGTTGACCACTGATTAAATAAACTACCTCGTCTTTATGTCAACTTGCAGTTATTCGTTGCCTACACCAGTGACTTCAAAATATATGTTTCAATCCCAGGAATTTCACTCGCTGTTAATTGCATGGGAGTGGCAGTCTTTAATGAATTTCTATTGTCATGTCAATTTCTTGCGATTACTCGAACATTAAGCTGTAACCACATACCGCCTAGGTGCTGTAATTAAATCCTGGTGTAAGCACCATATGAACTATGAACAATGCATGTGAAGCCAGCTGTGGGGTATATTCAATCCTATAGATTTCTCATTGTTTGGTAACTATTTGCTGCAAATGCAACAAAAATCAATATAAAAAATATTACCGACACAGTATTCTACAGGTTACTTGTATTGTGTAGGGTTGGTTGGGTACGTAGTTGGTGATCTATACTTGATACTGATATTGTATAGGATTGGCTGGGTATGTAGTTGGTGATCTATACTTGATACTGATATTGTATAGGATTGGCTGGGTATATAGTTGGTGATATATACTTGATACTGATATTGTATAGGGTTGGTTGGGTACGTAGTGGGTGATCTATACTTGATACTGATATTGTATATGGTTGGTTGGGTACGTAGTGGGTGATCTATACTTGATACTGATATTGTGTAGGGTTGGTTGGGTACGTAGTGGGTGATCTATACTTGATACTGATATTGTATAGGATTGGTTGGGTACGTAGTGGGTGATCTATACTTGATACTGATATTGTATAGGGTTGGTTGGGTACGTTGTTGGTGATCTATACTTGATACTGATATTGTATAGGATTGGCTGGGTATATAGTTGGTGATCTATACTTGATACTGATATTGTATAGGGTTGGTTGGGTGCGTAGTTGGTGATCTATACTTGATACTGATATTGTATAGGGTTGGTTGTGTACGTAGTGGGTGATCTATACTTGATACTGATATTGTATAGGGTTGGTTGGGTACGTAGTGGGTGATCTATACTTGATACTGATATTGTATAGGGTTGGTTGGGTACGTAGTTGGTGATCTATACTTGATACTGATATTGTGTAGGATTGGCTGGGTACGTAGTTGGTGATCTATACTTGATACTGATGTTGTGTAGGATTGGATAGGTACGTAGTTGGTGATCTATACTTGATACTGATATTGTGTAGGATTGGCTGGGTACGTAGTTGGTGATCTATACTTGATACTGATATTGTGTAGGATTAGCTGGGTACGTAGTTGGTGATCTATACTTGATACCGATATTGTGTAGTATTGGCTGGGTACGTAGTGGGTGATCTATACTTGATACTGATATTGTATAGGGTTGGTTGGGTACGTAGTGGGTGATCTATACTTGATACTGATATTGTATAGGGTTGGTTGGGTACGTAGTTGGTGATCTATACTTGATACTGATATTGTGTAGGATTGGCTGGGTATGTAGTTGGTGATCTATACTTGATACTGATATTGTATAGGGTTGGTTGGGTACGTAGTGGGTGATCTATACTTGATACTGATATTGTATAGGATTGGCTGGGTATGTAGTTGGTGATCTATACTTGATACTGATATTGTATAGGGTTGGTTGGGTACGTAGTGGGTGATCTATACTTGATACTGATATTGTATAGGATTGGCTGGGTATGTAGTTGGTGATCTATACTTGATACTGATATTGTATAGGATTGGTTGGGTACGTAGTTGGTGATCTATACTTGATACTGATATTGTGTAGGATTGGCTGGGTACGTAGTGGGTGATCTATACTTGATACTGATATTGTATAGGATTGGTTGGGTACGTAGTTGGTGATCTATACTTGATACTGATATTGTATAGGATTGGCTGGGTACGTAGTTGGTGATCTATACTTGATACTGATATTGTATAGGGTTGGTTGGGTACGTAGTGGGTGATCTATACTTGATACTGATATTGTATAGGGTTGGTTGGGTACGTAGTTGGTGATCTATACTCGATACTGATTATTTTGTTTTGTGGTGGTGTATTCTTGTACAGCGGTAAAGATTTGACTTGCTATGTAGTATGTGCGTGATCTATAATGAATATAGTGTTGGGTTGATGGCACAATAATACTCACCACTGACAAGCTTGTCATACTTGATACGTTTACAATATTACCTGAAATATATATAAAAGACGTAAAACAAGAAATTCAGTTTATTATATCAGCCACAAATTGTCTATACTTAGAGTTGTAGTAGAATGCCTACACTCTGTACACCAACATACCTTTGGTCTTTATCAGGTGGGGAACGGCTAATTTTGATAAATGGAACAGCGCCCTCACGTTGAGGTTGAAAGAATGGTCAAACCTCTCCATCGATACTGTTTCAATCGTCTCTCTATAGAAGCCACCCCCTGCGTTGTTAACCTAAATAAATTGCATGTAATACAGTAACGATAGAAGACAAGAAAAGATGAATCATGATGGTAAAACAAGAAACAACAACCAATCAATACACTTAACAATTAATCCATTAACGGACATAATCTATGCGGAGCCCCCATAGTTATATACTGATATATAGAACCCATTTGGCTGTTCAATCGCTTTATACCAATCCATTAACGTAGAATCTCTGTGGTGTTCAAATCACTATGTACCAATCAAGTAAAGCATAGAATATATGGACGTCCCAACGGTATATACCAGTCCAGTAAAGCATAGAATATATGGACGTCCCAACGGTATATACCAGTCCAGTAAAGCATAGAATATATGGACGTCCCAACGGTATATACCAGTCCAGTAAAGCATAGAATATATGGGCGTCACAACGGTATATGCCAGTCCAGTAAAGCTAGAATATATGGGCGTCACAACGGTATATGCCAGTCCAGTAAAGCATAGAATATATGGGCGTCACAACGCAAGTACGGTATATGCCAGTCCAGTAAAGCATGGAATATATGGGCGTCACAGCGGTATATACCAGTCCAGTAAAGCATAGAATATATGGGCGTCACAACGGTATATGCCAGTCCAGTAAAGCATAGAATATATGGGCGTCACAACGGTATATGCCAGTCCAGTAAAGCATAGAATATATGGGCGTCACAACGGTATATGCCATTCCAGTAAAGCATAGAATATATGGGCGTCACAACGGTATATGCCAGTCCAGTAAAGCATAGAATATATGGGCGTCACAACGGTATATGCCAGTCCAGTAAAGCATAGAATATATGGGCGTCACAACGGTATATGCCAGTCCAGTAAAGCATAGAATATATGGGCGTCACAACGGTATATGCCAGTCCAGTAAAGCATAGAATATATGGGCGTCACACCGGTATATGCCAGTCCAGTAAAGCATAGAATATATGGGCGTCACAACGGTATATGCCAGTCCAGTAAAGCATAGAATATATGGGCGTCACAACGGTATATGCCAGTCCAGTAAAGCATAGAATATATGGGCGTCACAACGGTATATGCCAGTCCAGTAAAGCATAGAATATATGGGCGTCACAACGGTATATGCTAGTCCAGTAAAGCATAGAATATATGGGCGTCACAACGGTATATGCCAGTCCAGTAAAGCATAGAATATATGGGCGTCACAACGGTATATACCAGTCCAGTAAAGCATAGAATATATGGGCGTCACAACGGTATATGCCAGTCCAGTAAAGCATAGAATATATGGGCGTCACAACGGTATATGCCAGTCCAGTAAAGCATAGAATATATGGGCGTCACAACGGTATATGCCAGTCCAGTAAAGCATAGAATATATGGGCGTCACAACGGTATATGCCAGTCCAGTAAAGCATAGAATATATGGGCGTCACAACGGTATATGCCAGTCCAGTAAAGCATAGAATATATGGGCGTCACAACGGTATATGCCAGTCCAGTAAAGCATAGAATATATGGGCGTCACAACGGTATATGCCAGTCCAGTAAAGCATAGAATATATGGGCGTCACAACGGTATATGCCAGTCCAGTAAAGCATAGAATATATGGGCGTCACAACGGTATATACCAGTCCAGTAAAGCATAGAATATATGGGCGTCACAACGGTATATGCCAGTCCAGTAAAGCATAGAATATATGGGCGTCACAACGGTATATACCAGTCCAGTAAAGCATAGTATATATGCGGCGGTTCAATCGCTATATACGTGGCGTTGATATTCCATACACGGAATTTATTATAGTAATATACAAAAATACTGCACCATAGAACGATGCTTGGTAATTTTAACCCTATTATGTCGATGTCTGCAGGTTTCGCCAGACTACAATATTCAAGATGTACTTAGTTGTTACGGTCTTCAAAGTAAAGTCAAACGGTATTTAACACTACAAACCATAGATATTAGGAATTAGTAGCATTTAAGACGCATAAATACGTGTACGAAACAATATTTGACAACAATTGATCTCTATTTGTAAAGTTGGTGTACAAATATTTGAATGAATATCGCATCGTTGTCATGGACACATGTCATGTTACCGGGCGTGCGATATTATGAACGAACAATGGCACGTCCAGTCACACGCGTTCGACCTGAACTCCCTCAATACTTGCATACACGTGTATACAGACGATCTGTACGATGCAATCTTAGCAATGCTCACCAGAATATCGAGGTGTCCAAAGTGTTTCACAGTGGATTCAACAATGTTAACACAAACTTCGTCTATAGTGATATCACCAGGTACACACAATATCTGTGATAAAAAGACATGTGTTGATAATATAAACGTACATCATAGTGATAGGAAAAACTCAAAAAGACAAATAAATAAATAAATAAATAAATAAATAAATAAATAAATAAATAAATAAATAAATAAATAAATAAATAAATAAATAAATAAATAAATAAATAAATAAATAAATAAATAAATAAATAAATAAACGATGGTACTAAATATACGTAGACAATGAGGCAAAACATGACTGAATATATGATATGACTGATATATACTGAATTTAGGTAATCATCAGTTTTTCAGGTTTTGTTACGTAAGTATATTACCCCGAATACTTTATATATACATTATATTTATATTTTTATATATTTATACATTATTTGGGGAAAAGTCATTATTATATAACTATAGCATGTTGTATTGCGATACGTTATGCAGTTTGAAATACTTGCAATGATTTACAAACTGGTTATGTTACCTTGTCTTTTGACAATCCGTTTTTCTCACACTCTTTGGAAACCGCTTCCATTTTCGTGACATCTCTTCCTCCAATTGCGAGATAGCAACCGAGCGATGCAAAATGAGCGGCGATAGCAGCTCCTATGCCGCTACTTGCACCTGAAATATCATATATTGCGTTAAAATAATAGAGGAACAGTATAGTACGAGAGAACGTCGTCACATCAAAACAACATCCAAACTATGATTAAACTACTTTGGCTCTGGAAATAGTATTTTACCATACATTACTATTATAAGTCTTGTTCAAATGCACATTTTGTTTACTAAGTACATGCGTTTTTTTACTAAGTACATACTGAATATCATAGTTTCTTTAAATTTAAAATGTCAGGCATCGTGTCTGATACTATATGACCTATGACCAATGACGATGATATATTCTACAAGAGTGGCTGTTTTAGCTACCATTATTGCAATATTGCAAACATAGAAATCAATATAGAAAGTTTAAAAATAACTACAGTATCCTTCTGCTGTGGGAATAGAATTGAGGAAATGGGATATACATGAAATATAGTAATTAAACAATAAAAAAATGACTAACCGATTAAACAGGTTTACAATGCGTAGGCATAATGAACAATATAATCTTTTCAGCTGTTATCCAATGTTTTAAATGAATGTTTTGCAAAAAGAAAAATAACACTGTCAATAGAATCAAATATGCATATCATCTCAGAGTGTTTATATTCTAATTTGTGTTTCATTTGGATATAATGTTAATTGTTGCGTAAATTATTCTTATTAAAATTATTACACCCAGCAACGATAAACTAATTGTCACTGGATTTCAATAGACTTATCATTATGTGACGTGTAAATACAGCAATTGCTTACATGTAGAGTTTATGTTAAAGAATATGCAAATTAAGTCAGTTATCCCAAGTTTCCGAGTCACTGAAATGCGATAAACAGTATTTGTGACATGCAACGCTCAAGATAATCTTCGATAAATTGAAATATATTCACAGATGGTAACATTTTGGTTCAGAATATATAATCCAATACTCCCGAAATAATGTTTTAAAACAATGACATTAATATAGGGACAGAAGAAATACGAGATCATAAATACGAGACAATTTTTTTTATATTCTGATTATGTAATATTATATTTCATTTATCGTTGGTCGAAATTTAATGTGCACAATTCATTTGATACGTAATCTCAGTTTATTTTCCAAAACCAAGTTGTGGGTAAACATTCCACTGACATTTGCATAACTATGCTAAAAATATGGATATGCTCTACATACTTAATGAAGACGTTTAACATAACAAATGTCTTTAATAAATTAGCTGCGGTTACGCCATTTTGCTCAACTCAATACTCACTCTTGTTGAATTAGTTTTGTCAATTTCTTGGTGAAGGTTTACCGTCCTAGTAGATCAAATACTTGTAAATTTACAAAGTAACACACGCATATATATATTGGAAAGTTACTGATTGGATGGTATCTATGATACGGCATGTGACCGGATTAAACGGACACGTGTACAATAATTGGTGGAGCCCACTGATTGGGTGGCACCTAGGAGCATGTGCCGATTGGTGAATTGGGACAACACTCGGTGTGCATATAATTGTGCAGGGACCAGTGTCAGTGTTGTGTGATGTTACACATGGCTGATTTTTCATGTGACTTTTGTGTTATGCATTCGTGTTGAATCTAGCCTCCGGGAAGGTGTATGTTTTATGTCGGTGAAATTTCAACGCCTATGTATCTACATGTGGCTGCAACTGCTTTAAATGACTGTCACCACGTACCATATTACGTCCAGAGGCAACCACACTAACTGCGTTTCCGCCAGTTTATTTTGTCGATTTTGTTTCTTACCTATTACCCTAGCTGTATAAATTTATGAAATCTGTCTACCTTCGTAAGTGTTGCACTTTTGAAATTTTTAATGCAAGCGCTCATACCTTAGATTGTTCTGTACATTGTCGCTTAATTTGAGGAAAGGGAGGGGAGAACTGACTGTAGAAATGCAAAGACGGGAAACCGAGGTAATTAGAGAGATAGAGCCATTGAAATGAGATTGAAAAATTAAAATTGAATAGGCAAATCCGCCAACCCACTTTTCTGCTAATATTAAAAAATAACCAGATTATATGGAGGGAGAGGATAAGGTAACGTTGAACATGTAAACCGTCTTGAAGTATTTGTTACTGTTTGTAAATTGACTGAGGAAGGGTATAATTAGGGAAAGCCTGCCAAACATGAAACCAAGAACAAATATGTAACCAGGTTGAGCAGTCACTAAAAGCTCTGCTCCAAATAATTATGTTGGGACACAGTCAATGGATGAAATAAAATATTAAAGTGATGATGACAGTCTACTTTGACTATCCAAGCCCTACAGATGAAATAATAAGTGTGAATACTAATTCTGCAAGAGGGCCTACAAGCCCGTGTTAAAAGCTGTAGCTAAATCGGACTATGTAGTAACAGTGCTTATCCTCGGGGGCGGACATCCGGGCATTTTCACCGCCTGGCAACCCGCGGCGGTGAAAACAAAGGCCCAAAACTCGCAGAAAACGGTACTTTGGGATGACTGTTGAGACTCCTATAAATTTGGTTGTTCGGGATTACTTCAAAGTTGAGTTTGTGTTGTTTTCTCGAATTTTCACCGGCTCGACCGGTGTTCCACAGCAGCGCCCACAGAGCCCATAGAAATGCATGTACAGTGGTGCGCGTCGTAGCAACGTGGAACGTCTTGTGACGTAGCTCCGCCCCCGAGGATAGATTCGAGATGTAGTATGGTTGTAATCAGTGATGATTTGGTCATTCTTAATCAATACACTACAGTGCAAGTATGTCTTATAGAATGGTACATGTTTATAATCAAAATTTGGCCATCTTATTTATGACATTCATACTATGCGGGTCGTGTATGGGCAGTTTGTAGAAGGGAGCCACTATATGATTCAATCATTGGGAACATCATATGTTTCGACCTTTCGAAACTATTAAGGCTGAGAAGGGGTCAGTAAAGGGGAAGGGGAAGAACTATATCCCAGTGAAAGACCACCCATATAAGAAAGGTCCATATGCACATATAGGTAAGCTCGAAGGTTGTGATTCCACTAGAGATTCATTTATTGTAGAGAATAAAAACCATATTCCCTAAAAGTTTACCCACTCACTTAAGGTTTAGCTCATTTCTTCTCCTGTACCTTGAAGTGCCCATTCGAGGACTCGCTCCATTGAAATGGCATTGGAAAATTTGAATTTACAGACCCAATCTGCTACTGTGTGTCCCTGGATTTAGCATGGATGGTATTCCAATTAACAGTGCCCAACAAATGGACTGAAGACCGGAGTTTCACAGCTTACCCGACTAGCATGTATTCAAACAATCGATTTATATTCATGAAGTCAACTTTTGTGTGTTCGAGGTTATTTGGTTTTACCTTCAATTGATTCGTGTCCTATTTACCTTATTGCGATTGTGTTTTGTTTCTACCAAATTGTGAAATATCGGTGACATTTGGAATATATTGTACATCTTTCGATATGTGGTGTTATGAAGTGTAATGCGACAGATCGCTCGCTTTAGATCTGCTTACGAGTGCATATACGGCTCATTATGATTTGCTTAATAGGTCAGTGGATACCTCGCTTGTAGGGCTACCGGCGTGTGTTGAACCGACCATGGAGGTAAAATACCTCCATGAACCGACATTGAAAACACATTGAAAATGTATTAGTGCGTGGCACAATACGTCTTACTACCCTAAGACAATTCAAAGATGGTGGTTTTGAGAAAATGTACGACATGTTTTAAATGCAAGATCTAATAGCAGTACTGTACCTGTAACGAGGGCTACCTTTCCTTGTAAGGAACTCATCTTATATCTGTTCACACTCACGGTGTAGGAATAGACTGACAAGGTCATGAGAGTTGAAAGGTTAACTTAGGAGTGGAGCATTTGCTAACTTGAACTCGGGGGAGACAATGCAAATTGAATGAGGCAATGTTTTGTTTTATTTGAATTGACTATATGCGAATCCATTGTGGCTGGAAATATTTGTCACGATGAAGCTGGTTTGAAAACTTGTTTGGTCTATAATGCGAAATTAAATTCCTTAGTAGTAGTAACAGTAGTAACAAGAATTCAAATTTCTTCTCGAAATAAAGAATGTGTATACATTATTCCCAAATATTTGTTTTTATTTATTTTTTCACATTTAATTGTTTAATTTAGTTTCTTAGTTATATATCATAATTTTCAATTTTTCAATTCTGAGTTTGGATGTCGATTTAATATAGTTGATAACTGAATTCTGCGTTATGGGTCGGATTAGTATGGCTGATAACTCAATTCTGTGTTAGGGGGTCGTATTAGTATAGTTGATAACTCAATTCTGTGTTAGGGGGTCGTATTAGTATAGTTGATAACTCAATTCTGTGTTAGGGGGTCGGATTAGTACAGTTGATAACTCAATTCTGAGTTAGGGGTCAGATTAGTACAGTTGATAACTCAATTCTGAGTTAGAGGTCGGATTAGTATAGTTGATAACTCAATTCTGCGTTAGGGCGTCGGATTAGTATAGTTGATAACTCAATTCTAAGTTAGGGGTCGAATTAGTATAGTTGATAACTCAATTCTGAGTTAGGGGTCGGATTAGTATAGTTGATAACTGAATTCTGATTTAGGGGTCAGATTATTATAGCTGATAACTGAATTCTGAGTTAGGGGTCGGATTATTATAGTTGATAACTCAATTCTGAGTTAGGGGTCGGATTAGTATAATTGATAACTCAATTCCGAGTTAGGGGTCGGATTAGTACAGTTGATAACTCAATTCTGCGTTAGAGGGTCGGATTAGTATAGTTGATAACTCATTTCTGCGTTAGGGGTCGGATTAGTATAGTTAATAACTCAATCCTGCGTTAGGGGGTCGGATTAGTATAGTTGATAACTCAATTATGCGTTAGGGACGGATTAGCATAGTTAATAACTCAATTCTGAGTTAGGGGTCGGATTAGTATAGCTGATAACTCAATTCTGAGTTAGGGGTCGGATTAGTATAGTTGATAACTCAATTCTGAGTTAGGGGGTCGGATTAGTATAGTTGATAACTCAATTCTGAGTTAGGGGTCGGATTAGTATAGTTGATAACTCAATTCTGAGTTAGGGGTCGGATTAGTATAGTTCATAACTCAATTCTGAGTTAGGGGTCGGATTATTATAGTTGATAACTCAATTCTGAGTTAGGGGTTGGATTATCATAGTTGATAACTCAATTCTGAGTTAGGGGTCGGACTAGTATAGTTCATAACTCAATCGTTATCCAATAATTCTTTCCTTTAATTTGTTTGCAAGAAATAATAAATGTATAGTATAATTATAATAATAATACATAAATAAACGTAAATATAATGCTCTACACATCTCCGGTCTACATAATAAATAATTTGTTGTATTACTATTTCCTTTCTATAATAATCGGAAAAGTTTATACCATGTCTTAAATACATTGAAATTCAAGCGTTTTGTGTGACCACCGTGATACGTCCGTAAAATTCTAATATTTAGAAAATAGATTTTAATAATATGTATAACTGACAAAAACAGTTAAGCCTTAAAACACACACATCCTTTAAAACAAAATAAATATTATATTTTAAAAAACAATTCATAAGTAGACACATTCTTCCCCTTTTACTGAAACCAGTCATTATGTAGCACAGACGTAACTTTCATGTAACATCCAGGTACCTGTTCAAACAAATACTTTATATATTGTGATAGTCTAATTGGTGCGATTCCCGATAGAATGTTTCCACTCAATAATGGACAGTTGTCGAGTTCATTTCGTGGCAAAATGTTATTGAAGACCGTCTTGGATTTATTAACGTTACATTTACTTTGATCCTCAGAAACATCCTGCCCAGGTGCGGCTTTAATTCTGCATATATCAATGCGTTTCATAGCAGGCAACGATGACACAATCGCCGTTTTTTCCCTTTCATTCGCATTTATCAAAGCAAGTTTGCACAATTTACATTTTCTTGATTCCCCGGAAATATGTAATTCAAGTTCACATTTACAATTAGCAGCATGGGTGGACGTTGTAGACTGTGTCGCTATGACTTCTGGGATATATATGTCACGGTCTACGTTAACGTTTAACTGTTCTCGGCATATCTTGGGATGTCTGGCTACTAATCGACATCGAACGCTGTGTTCAGACTTCACAGTTATTGTTTTTACGATATTTGGAATCTCATTCCTATGATTGTTAACTTGATTGTCAAGGTCATTTTCCCACTTCATGGTAGCTCTGGGTTCTGCGTCTAAAACAAATAAATAGGTATATGGCAATTAATACGAAACATCTTTTTCAAAAATGGGTTGTAATGCAGGGTAAAGTCATTGATAAATTATGAGTACGTCTTTTTCACTACCATTATACCAATATAATTGCACACAGTGCAGCAAACTCATAGTAGCTGCTAACAGAGGTAGTAAAGCAAGGAAATGATATATAGTATGTGGAAATTGTTAATCTGCAATCCTGAAAATGTATTTTATGGTCTATTAAATGTACTACTATCACAGGTAACAAGAGATAACTATTGTCAAACTATTATTGTAACTCGCAAAAATGACAACTATTGGCAGACTACTGCTGTCACGAGTGACAAATTACTATAGTAATTTGAAAAAAAGTGAAAACTACCACTAGTAAAAAGTGACAAAACTACTACCATCACTAGTAAAAAGTGGCAACTACTGTCAAACTATTACTGTCACTGGTAACAAGTGACAACTATTGGCAATATATTATTGTCACTCGTAACCATTGGCAAACTTCTACCGTCGTTGTATTGTTCACTGACACTGATTATCACTGTTATCGGAACACTTTAAAATATAAAATAAGCAAAATAATATTAATCTCGAGCGAATGTAAATATACCAACATGTGCATACTTTTATTTTGCAGCAATTATTTCCAGCAAACTTTTCAATTTTTTTTTGTCTTTATTATTCAAAGACAAATCACTATATTATCAGGGGGAAAATCTTCTCTCTACAGGGTTCTCCACACTTGTCAGGGGGGGAACTCGTCTCGTCTCTATATCTCGTCCCCTTGAGGTACGGGATCGGGAAAGTCACTTATACTTTACAGTCAAATAAGACACACACAACGAAATACGTTTCAGCTCTCGTCTTAGTCGATCTTTCGAGCACTCTATAAGACACGGCGCCCTGGGGAAAAAATCCCCAAGACTCTCGCAAGGCTGACCCAAGACTAGCCCAAGACTGGACTGCCTCAAGGCTCGCCCCTGGACTCTCTCGGACTCTCGACTCGACTCGACTCAACTGCGTCTATCGTGGAGTATTCGCCAAGACCAACTCAAACTCTCTTTATTCATTTTCAAAACTCTAACCAATTACAAAGCAGTAAAAAGACTCTAAGGCGTAAACTTCAATCATAAAGCCAATCACACTAAGTACTGAATACGTCATATCTTTTGATTAATCGTTCACTACATTAATAACTATGAATATAAACTGTCAGAATGAGTAGTCTAAAAGCGGTGGTTATCTGGTAATTAGTTCCAAATCACTGAGCCAAGTTCCGTCCAAAACTTCAAATAGGCCTACACGATGACAGACATAACACAGCAATTCGCTAATAATCAGTTAATCAAGTCGACCAACAGATACGCGAAAACAAATTCATTACAATATCTTGAGATAGATCTATACAATTCTCCTAGTCAACAGCAATTTTGCCAAGGTACACATAACGAGTGTGTAAATGCATAACAATGTGTTTCTAAGACAATGCTTATGTAACAATATTCTAACTTGTATTTCCAAGTGCAGGTTGTGAAAGTATGCACTATAAACCTTGAGCATGCAACTTATACCACGATCTTTGTTGCTCAGAAGCAACAATCAGAAAGAGGCATAAATTGTAAAATTTCGGTGCACTATAAACACCATGATACCCTTACTCTTGGCAATAGGTCCTGGGAAACAACGAGCCTACTCTCTGGGCGATGTCGCCGGTGATGTAACTATTGTGTTTTACGACGATATTTAGAATTGAAACAAAATGATAAAGTGTAAGAGGGAGTGTTTACCTTTACTGCACTGGACATCCATTGTAAATGTTTTATACTGAAACTGTAACAGACAAAAGGTGCGCTGCTGCGGTGTGTACACGTGAACGATCGGCAAAAAATGTCAGGAGACGAGGAATCCCACTAACAATGGCTAGTTCTAAAGTCGCTAAGCTACGGCGTCGAACGAACGCGCTTTATGACGTCATATCGAACATCACCCATAGCGCTCTCGCAGACTTCGTTTTTGTGGACGCGGCGATTGAGTGCTATATCTTTTTCAAAATACGCTGATATGTGGAAATTGTTAGTTATTATTCAAACTAACCAACGCATTGATCGAAAGAACGCTAATAGGTCACCTGGTGTAAACATAGATCTCGTTCGGCTTTATTTCACATTGTATAGCATGAATTTGTCGTTATCTTCGGAGTCGCCTGTATCCCGTTCGTACTCGCCCTCTATCGTCATATGTCACTCAGACTTTCAGAGTTTCAGAGAAGGTGGTCTAGTACCGTTTTTCATTTCATGTACAACGTAAATCCTACCATCCGTTGCAAGTAACACCCGAGCAGGAGAGCGCCACCACCGTGAATGTCTTCAGACTAAAAATCGTTTGTTTGTAATGGAACACCGGCGAAACCCTACACATTTGTTTTCAAAAAAAACAACAAATATATTATGGTAATTAATTCTATTTAATTAAGAGGGGTGGCTTGCCCATTTCGTTCGCGAATGAGTCATCCAGAGGTTTGAATTTGAACTTGCTCAAGGAGATGAAGAAACATTTCTATTACGTATCGATAGATGGCGCATTGAAGCTACACAAAAGATCATATTAAACTCGGTGAGTATTTGTATAACTGATCAGTCAGATAATGTAGACCAGTGACCATGATATTATGTCTAGACGTGCAAAATACCACTCAGTTAAAGTTTACTATTAAAGTAGGTGAGGTCGTGTTATCTCCACATACGTGATATCAGATGAAACCATCAATCATTGTATTTATATCTCTACAAAGTCCAGCAGTCACGTGACATATTACTATATATTAGACACAGTCACTCATTACTATATTTTATTATTTTTCCCGATTGTCCGATCGTTATGCAATCAGCTGACTTTTAGCCAATCACCGATGGTGTTACAAGGCGTATGCTAGGGACCCCTGTTACGCGATTTCGACACTGATATCGGTAGAAACTGTCGGAATACTTGTGAAATTACGGTTTTGAACGAAATCCACTTGGTGGTTGAACAGAATAGTTATTAATGTATCCCCAGACATTAATTTTATATTTTTATTTTACAATTACAATAGTATTATAGTAATAGCGAATGGAGAAAATGAGAAAAAATAATAACATAGTACTGATTATTTTGATTTTCAGACCCCAAGTGACTGTGGTATTAGACGTAGATTGTACTGCGCAGTTTTTAAAGACTGTGGCGGTTTTAACGAATTACACAAAATGCTTCGGCAGTCAAGCTATTGGTACCTTCAAGCGTTCCATGGTAAGCCACCCAGAACACGTGAATTTATTAATTTGCTCGCCATAATCTCCCCCCCCCCTAAGAAAAAAAATGGCTGCAATTCTGATTGCCTAAAGGCCCTGATTAATGAATACAGTTAGAATGTATACAACAATTACTGGTGAGTGGTTGTTTTGTGTAAAATGAAATCACACTTGCACGTTGAAATGGAAATATGGATGAATATACTACCAGACTACCAGACTACCAGACTACCAGACTACCAGACTACCAGACTACCAGACTACCAGACTACCAGACTACTAAAAAGCTGCCCATATACAATACTGAATGGGGAAATTACTGAATGAGTGACCGCGATATCATTTATATCTCTCAAAGAAGCTGCAATCTGGCTCTGATAAACCTGGCTTTACATGCATCTACATATTTTAGTGCCTTCAAAAATTGACATAACTGGTCGCACCATGACCCACTTAGATATGTACTATTTTATCAGTGTCGAAAGGATGTCTCCTTCGTCGCTCGTCCTAGTTAATGATTACTTTACTAGTTATTGATTGATAGGCTACCATCATCTGACTATATTTAATTTCAATTTGATCACCAATAACACATCAACACGCACTGTATTTGTAAATTTTATTTTCTATCTACCTTGTCGAAGTAAAACACACCATTCTGACAGGTCTCTGTGACGTGAAACTGACATGGATGTTTTTTTTAGAATACAGCAAATCTGACAATAATATGAACTGCTATAATTGGGCGACTACAATAAAAGCGTATGGACACTCTCTACACCCCACATACGTCGCAGATTCATCATGAATTTTAAGAAAGTGATATTCTAAAACACGTACACTGACAACTTGGGTTTTTCTCTCATTTATTCTGATACACCCCCAAAAAATAATGACAATTTCCCAGCGGGTGGAAAGAATACATCGCAACAGCAGGGAGCATTCAATCCTTTCACAACATGTCAATAAATACACAAACAGAATCACCAAAAGCTGACAATGTCATTGTTGACATCTTTCTGGCTATCTATTTTTGTGAATCGACATGGTGTTGATTACAGCCTCGATTTACCAGCAACAATTTTCCCGAATGATATTTCGTCTAACGGTGAATAAGTGTTTGCATTTAAATCGATGAAATACATAGGCTCCTTTACTTTATTGGGGTCAAATCCTTCGCGAACCAGGTCTCCTTTCTTATATTTGTAGGTACCCGTCGTTTCAAGGGTTTTCATCACCCTCAAAAATCTCGGGCATGCGTACAGCGGCAGGGAGGAAGTGATGTAGTCATAAAACTCTTTCAATCTGAAAACTTGATCATCCTCTAATATTATGGCGGCCATTCCAGCTCGTCCGTCTTGGCCTGTGAAACATACAGTAATTATATTCAATATCTGTCAGGTTTGTGTTATTTTTAATGTTTATAATACTCTGAATATGATTGCAACGCTTGTACTTTAGTATAAAAAATCTATCTATTCATAATCTCTGAATACTAGTAAGTAATCAACTCTATCATTTTGAATTTGCGCATGCGCATTAAATTATATTAGATATATAATTATAAATCTGTATGTATTGTATCCACAACCAACTTACCGGGTACCTTTACGCCATATACATTTGCTTCCTTGATGTCGGGAAACAATGTGACAATCTCCGACACCTCTGTAGTGGCAACATTTTCACCCTTCCATCTATTAGTCAGAAGAAAAAAACAGTGGAAAGATTTCTTTGTCTGGAAAGTGTGTGTGCAGAGACATACGTCTGTAACAAAGACAATTAATACGACTAGTAAACATACTGTGTGGGCTCATACGACTACTACACATACTGTGGTGGTTTATATGGGGTTCATATGACTAGTACACACACTATGTGGGCTCATATGGGGTTCATACGACTACTACACATACTGTGTGGGTTCATATGGGGTCCATACGACTAGTACACACACTATGGGGGTTCATATGACTATGTGGGTTCATATGGGATTCATATGATTACTACACATACTGCGTGGGTTCATATAGGGGTTCATACGACTAGTACACATACCATGTGGATTCATATGAGGTTTTCATACGACTTCTACACATGCTGCGTAGAATCATATGGGGTTCATACGATTAGTACACACATTGTGTGGGTTCATATGACTACTACACTCACTGTGGTGGTTTATACGGGGTTCATACGACTAGTACACACACTATGTAGGTTCATATATGGGGGGTTCATACGACAACTACACATACTGTGTGGGTTCATATGGGGTTCATATGACTAGTACACATGCTACGTAGATTCATGTGGTGTTCATACGACTAGTTCACATACATGGATTCATATATGGGTTTTCATACGACTAGTACACACACTGCATAGGTTCATATGTTTTTATGGCTAGCACATATACTGTGTAGATTCATATGGGGTTTTCATACGACTAATGCACATGCTGCGTAGATTCATATGGGATTTCTACACAACTAGTACACATACTGCATAGGTTCACATGGGATTTTCATACGATTAGTACACATGCTGTGTAGATTCATATGGGATTTCCACACAACTAGTACACACACTGCATAGGTTCACATGGGATTTTCATACGATTAGTACACATGCTGTGTAGATTCATATGGGATTTCCACACAACTAGTACACACACTGCATAGGTTCACATGGGATTTTCATACGATTAGTACACATGCTGTGTAGATTCATATGGGATTTCCACACAACTAGTACACACACTGCATAGGTTCACATGGGATTTTCATACGATTGGTACACATGCTGTGTAGATTCATATGGGATTTCCACACAACTAGTACACACACTGCATAGGTTCACATGGGATTGTCATACGATTAGTACACATGCTGTGTAGATTCATATGGGATTTCCACACAACTAGTACACACACTGCATAGGTTCACATGGGATTTTCATACGATTAGTACACATGCTGTGTAGATTCATATGGCATTTCCACACAACTAGTACACACACTGCATAGGTTCACATGGGATTTTCATACGATTAGTACACATGCTGTGTAGATTCATATGGGATTTCCACACAACTAGTACACACACTGCATAGGTTCACATGGGGGTTTCATACATCTGGTAAACATGCTGCGTGGATTTATATGGAGGTTCATACGAGTAGTAAACATACTGCATAGATTCATTTGAGAGAGAGTCTCTTCAAAGACACAATATGATGTGATTCGTATGTAGCGAGCAAGTTTACAAATATTCCAAAGTAAGTGGTTCACGAGTGCACGAATAATTAATCTATTGAATATAATGAGGGATATATTGACATTTTTACACAGTATTGCCTTAATTAAATTAACAAGGTCTACAACGGTGACATATACAATTTCTCAAAATAGATTCGAGGAAGGATATTTGGATTTCCAGTATTAAAATATTTTTCAAATCAATTTGAAAGTGCACTGACCTCTTCACACTGTAAATGAGAATACACACTAAGCCTAATATACATACTAAATACATACTATGTTAAATGGGGTTCTGTTACGTCAGATTCGACGGTTTGGAGTTTCTAACGGGGTTAGACACGAGGGTATATTATCTCCCTTTTTTTAATTTGTATGTTGATGTTCTGAATGTTGAGCTTGTGAATATTTCTGTTGGTCTAAAAATTAACAGTATGTTCACCAACCATACGTTTTATGCTGACGACCTTATTCTGGTTTCTCTTTCTATTAGGGATTTGAATTTTCTTGTAAAGAAATGTGAGAATTATGCCAATGAATTTGATATTTTATTTAATTCTAGGAAATCTGTCTGTATGTATAATTTACCATCCCAGTGTGACATTAAACGAGTTCCCAATGTTTATCTTAATGGCAAGCCACTAAAATGTGTTAGTCAATATTGTTATTTAGGATATCATTTTACCCAGGACGGAAAAGACAGTATTTGTATGAGAAAACAAATACGTGGATTGTTTATTCGAGCCAATTATTTTATAGATTTAGTAAATGTTCTCTTCCTGTTAAGTGTATGCTGTTTCGTAGTTATTGTTCAAATTTGTATTGTAGTTATGTGATGAATTTGTTTTTGCGTATCTGTTGATCAACTTAATTAGCTGATTACGAGTGAATGGCTGAGTTATGTCTGTCATCGTTTCGGCCCATTTGAGGTTCTGGACGGAACTCGACTCAGTGATTTGGTACTAATTACGAGATAACCGTCGCTATTCTGACTACTATTTCTGACAGTTAGTATTCGTAGTTATTAATGTAGTGAACGATTAATCAAAAGATATGACGTGTTCAGTACTTAGTGTGATTGGCTGTATGATTGAAGGCCACGCCTTAGAGTCTTAATACTTCTTTGTAATTGGTTAAGGTTTTGAAAATGAATAAAGTTGTTTTAGTTGGTCTTGGCGAGTACGCCACGACAGACGCAGTGCAGTCATAGAGAGTCTTGGATCAGCCTTGCGATAGTCTTGGGGACTTTTCCCCAGGGCGCTGTGTCTTATAGAGTGCTCGACTGACCGACTAAAGACGAGAGTTGATACGTATTTCGTTGTGTGTGTCTTATAGAGTATTCGACTGACCGACTAAGACGAGAGTTGATACGTATTTCGTTGTGTGCGTCTATTTGACTGTAAAGCTTAAGTGACGTTCCAGATCCCGTACCTCAAGGGGACGCGATATAGAGACGAGACGATATCCCCCCCCCCTGGCACGTGTGGAGAACCCAGAGAGGAGAATATTTCCCCCCTGATAGTTACCTGTGGTCAGATTTTACTGTGGCAGATTTTAATCGTATTCGTGTTGCATATAACAATGCCTTTAGAATTATATGTAATGTTTCTCGTTCTTTTAATAGTAGTATCACAAAAACTTTCGCCTGTCTACATGTTGATGATTTTCAGGTTAAGCTTAGAAAAATGTGCTACAGTTTTTCGCAACGTATTTTGTTGAGTAAGAACTCTGTTTTAATCAATTTATTATTTAGTGATATTTTTTTTTAATCACGTATATGGCAAATGTGTCGATATTATTTAATGCATACTTTTTATATGGGCTTGTCATGAACTAAAAGATAATAATAACTAATGCCAAGTTGTAATAACCTTTACAATATTATCTTACCTGAATGTGTCACCAAGTCTATCTACAAAGTGCAGATAATAATTCTTGTCAAGCATTAGCAGATCACCACTATTAAAATAAGCGTCGCCTTCTTTAAAGACATTTCGGACAACCTTCTGTTCAGACAGCTTTTTATCGCCCGAGTATCCATCGTAACGAGCCCGGTCATTGATTGGACAGAGCAGTAAACCAACTTTGCCTACACACGTTTAAGTAAAAGAGTAATTATTAACGATTGTTTGAGGTGGTTAGCTATTTTTAGCTATGTTATTATCATTTAAACGATAAGATGCAGTCTGTATAAATATTTGTTAGACCCCATCACTAACAGCAGATTTCCTAAGAGAGAATTACAAATATGTCCGTGACTAACATCGGGGGAGTCCAACCCTTTTAACATTTGTGTAGTTTACTAAACCCGAGATTCATTCAACATACCTCATATCACTATATTATGTATTAATTAATGAGGAGATGGACAAAGTTTTAATTGTTTTGCTATGTTTTGCACCGCTGCTACAGGAACAGATACAGACGTGTGCGTCTGTTTTGCTTTAAGAATTTCTCCGCCACAACTTTGATACGACAGCAGGAAATTTTTATTCTGAACTATATCTGATCCGATATTGTAAAATAAGTTTTAGCAACACAGGTGGCTCTAGAGGGTTCGATGTCTGTACTAAGGGGCCGATGGAAGTCAGAAGGCGCGAGGCGGAAGCTTCTGGGCTTAATTCATCTATATCATTCAGGTTAAAAGATGGTTGGGGAGGTGAAGTGCAAGTTATATTAAAATTAATTATTAAGTTTTACAAACTTAAACCAGACAAGCTGGAAATACTACAATTTGTAAGTAATTCTTGTGAGTCCACTGCAGCCCAACTTTTTCAAAGTATGTGTGGGAATCTTAATACACCTTAACTGATGTAATTTACAACAATCATGGTAGTTGCCTCAGATTGGGTATAACACGATGACCATTTCAACACCACACCATTTGTGTGTATCTCAATGGCAGAACACACCAAACACGACAAAACATGTCAAAGGCAACATAAAAGGAAAACAAACTACGATAGTTGATTGTAAACACTTCCCCATGGAATATTGCATGCGTTTCGGAAATAAAATCTAGGGTATAGGGAATAGATCGACGAGGCCGCTGTGGGCTCTATCAAACTCACAAATCGGGGCAAATTGGTAGTAAGTCCGGCCAAGTTACAAAGGCGCGATAAAAAATCAAATCATTATTATTATATTTGATAAAGCCTAATATCCCGGGATAAATGAGTGAATTGTTTCTGATATTATCTTTGTTTACAATATAACACAGGCGTTGGCGTCTAA
This sequence comes from Saccoglossus kowalevskii, assembly GCF_978046115.1. Classification (NCBI taxonomy): domain Eukaryota; kingdom Metazoa; phylum Hemichordata; class Enteropneusta; family Harrimaniidae; genus Saccoglossus; species Saccoglossus kowalevskii. The sequence goes on from NC_140656.1 coordinate 30,530,181, forward strand.
TGTAATGCTCGCTAATAATAGACTTGCAGTTGTGGGGACGGGTGGAAGCTGTACTTTCTGAGTTGTCAAGATGTTCAGCGCCGAGTTCCCACTCGCGGATATAACAAGTCACTCGTCGAAAAATCCACAGCTCCTACCACAAACCAAACAGTCGTCAAAAATATTCTAAAATCGTGAAGATGACAACAATATTGGACGGCACTGTCATGGTAGCCTAAGTTGTCCGGACGTCCTTCTAAACTGTGGGATAATTTTCAAATGTTTATCCAAGATAAATATTTGTGGTGATGCTTCGTAAATTTGAGTGCTTACCTCGACTTACAGGAATGCACCTGCCTTTTGCATCTCTGATTGGCTCTGCAGTTTCGTAATCGTACTTGATCAAAGTCAAACCGGTTATGAGCTAATAAGAAATTGGATCACATTATATTCTAAGGTAAAACCGATGTCAAGGAAATGTTTTAATGCGACGAGGTTTAATAACATTATGACCAAATTAAAGACGTGTGTAATATTTTTTTTTTAATCATTAAAATCAAGTCTGGTGATGTTGGCCAGGATATCAGAAGCGCGTTGACATCAATGCTGTCGGATAATAACAATTATAATAACTGTCATCCAAAATGCGGAATATCTACCCCGCCCACCCATTCACAAAACCGATAATAAGCACAATCAAACAGACGTACAATTTATATAACATTATCTACATATGTTTTGTCAGTGAGATACATACCTTCCAAATCGGTGTAAATTTACCAATTGCGCCAACAGTATTGTCTGTGTTTGCACTGAAGAAAGGAGCTTCCGTCGCACCATAGAACTCACATATAACGGGAATGTTGAAACGCTTCTGAAAGCGCTCCCAAATATCTGGGCGGAGACCGTTTCCTATCGCCACTCTAACCGAGTGTTTTTTGTCTTCTGGGTGCTGAAATTCGAGTTCATATGTATTACAGTTTTTACAGCCAAATGTATTGATTATTTTAAATACGTGATACCAAAATGAAAACAAATTATACTTCAATTTATAATAATCAACAATGTACAAGTTTCATACTACAATTAAATCCCCCACAGACAACACTTCACATGTATTATACTACAATAACATACTCCATAGACAATATTGCACAGGTATATCATAGTACAATTGAGTTCTCCATAGACAACACTGCACAGCTCGCATATTGCAAATGAATTTCCCAAAGATAATGTTGTGCAGGTTTCATTCTACAATTACATTCCCCGTAGACAATGCTGTGCATGTTTCATACTACAATTACGTTCCCCGTAGACAATGCTGTGCATGTTTCATGCTACAATTACGTTCCCCATAGACAATGCTGTACAGGTTTCATGCTACAATTACGTTCCCCGTAGACAATGCTGTGCATGTTTCATACTACAATTACGTTCCCCATAGACAGTGCTGTGCAGGTTTCATTCTACAATTACGTTCCCCGTAGACAATGCTGTGCAGGTTTCATACTACAATTACGTTCCCCATAGAGAGTGCTGTGCAGGTTTCATACTGCAATTACATTCCCCATAGACAATGCTGTGCAGGTTTCATACTACAATTACGTTCCCCATAGAAAATGCTGTGCAGGTTTCATACTACAATTACATTCCCCATAGACAATGCTGTGCAGGTTTCATACTACAATTACGTTCCCCATAGACAATGCTGTGCAGGTTTCATACTACAGTTACGTTCCCCGTAGACAATGCTGTGCAGGTTTCATACTACAATTACGTTCCCCGTAGACAATGCTGTGCAGGTTTCATACTACAATTACGTTCCCCATAGACAGTGCTGTGCAGTTTCCTTTCTACAATTACGTTCCCCGTAGACAATGCTGTGCAAGTTTCATACTACAATTACGTTCCCCATAGACAGTGCTGTGCATGTTTCATACTACAATTACGTTCCCCATAGACAGTGCTGTGCAGGTTTCATACTACAATTACATTCCCCATAGACAATGCTATGCAGGTTCCATACTACAATTACGTTCCCCATAGACAATGCTGTGCAGGTTCCATACTACAATTACGTTCCCCATAGACAATGCTGTGCAGGTTTCATACTACAATTACGTTCCCCATAGACAATGCTGTGCAGGTTTCATACTACAATTACGTTCCCCATAGACAGTGCTGTACAGGTTCCATACTACACTTACATTCCCCATAGACAACGCTGTGCAGGTTTCATACTACAATTACGTTCCCCATAGACAATTCTGTGCAGATTTCATACTACAATTACATTCCCCATAGACAATGCTGTGCAGGTTTCATACTACAATTACATTCCCCATAGACAATGCTGTGCAGGTTTCATACTACAATTACGTTCCCCATAGACAGTGCTGTGCAGATTTTATACTACAATTACGTTCCCCATAGACAATGCTGTGCAGGTTTCATACTACAATTACGTTCCCCATAGACAGGGCTGTGCAGGTTTCATTCTACAATTACGTTCCCCGCAGACAATGCTGTGCAGGTTTCATACTACAATTACGTTCCCCATAGACAGTGCTGTGCATGTTTCATACTACAATTACGTTCCCCATAGACAGTGCTGTGCAGGGTTCATACTACAATTACATTCCCCATAGACAATGCTGTGCAGGTTTCATACTACAATTAAGTTCCCCCTAGACAATGCTGTGCAGGTTCCATACAGCAATTACATTCCCCATAGACAATGCTGTGCAGGTTTCATACTACAATTACGTTCCCCATAGACAATGCTGTGCAGGTTCCATACTACAATTACGTTCCCCATAGACAACGCTGTGCAGGTTTCATACTACAATTACGTTCCCCATAGACAATGCTGTGCAGGTTTCATACTACAATTACGTTCCCCATAGACAGTGCTGTGCAGGTTCCATACTACAATTACATTCCCCATAGACAATGCTGTGCAGGTTTCATACTACAATTACGTTCCCCATAGACAATGCTGTGCAGGTTTCATACTACAATTACATTCCCCATAGACAGTGCTGTGCAGGTTTCATACCACAATTACGTTCCCCATAGACAATGCTGTGCAGGTTTCATACTACAAATACGTTCCCCATAGACAATGCTGTGCAGGTTTCATACTACAATTACATTCCCCATAGACAATGCTGTGCAGGTTTCATACTACAATTACATTCCCCATAGACAATGCTGTGCAGGTTTCATACTACAATTACGTTCCACATAGACAATGCTGTGCAGGTTTCATACTACAATTACATTCCCCATAGACAGTGTTGTGCAGGTTTCATACTACAATTACGTTCCCCATAGACAATGCTGTGCAGGTTTCATACTACAATTACATTCCCCATAGACAATGTTGTGCAGGTTTCATACTACAATTACGTTTTCCATAGACAATGCTGTGCAGGTTTCATACTACAATTACATTCTTCATAGACAGTGCTGTGCAGGTTTCATACTACAATTACGTTCCCCATAGACAATGCTGTGCAGGTTTCATACTACAATTACGTTCCCCATAGACAATGCTGTGCAGGTTTCATACTACAATTACATTCCCCATAGACAATGCTGTGCAGGTTTCATACTACAATTACATTCCCCATAGACAATGCTGTGCAGGTTTCATACTACAATTACGTTCCACATAGACAATGCTGTGCATGTTTCATACTACAATTACATTCCCCATAGACAGTGTTGTGCAGGTTTCATACTACAATTACGTTCCCCATAGACAATGCTGTGCAGGTTTCATACTACAATTACATTCCCCATAGACAATGTTGTGCAGGTTTCATACTACAATTACGTTCTCCATAGACAATGCTGTGCAGGTTTCATACTACAATTACATTCTTCATAGACAGTGCTGTGCAGGTTTTATACTACAATTACGTTCCCCATAGACAATGCTGTGCAGGTTTCATACTACAATTACGTTCCCCATAGACAATGCTGTGCAGGTTTCATACTACAATTACGTTCCCAATAGACAATGCTGTGCAGGTTTCATACTACAATTACATTCCCCATAGACAATGCTGTGCAGGTTTCATACTACAATTACGTTCCCCATCGACAATGCTGTGCAGGTTTCATACTACAATTACGTTTCCCATAGACAATGCTGTGCAGGTTTCATACTACAATTACATTCCCCATAGACAATGCTGTGCAGGTTCCATACTACAATTACATTCTCCATAGACAATGCTGTGCAGGTTGCATTCTACAATTACGTTCCCCGTAGACAATGCTGTGCAAGTTTCATACTACAATTACGTTCCCCATAGACAGTGCTGTGCATGTTTCATACTACAATTACGTTCCCCATAGACAGTGCTGTGCAGGTTTCATACTACAATTACATTCCCCATAGACAATGCTATGCAGGTATCATACTACAATTACATTCCACATAGACAATGCTGTGCAGGTTTCATACTACAATTACATTCCCCATAGACAATGCTGTGCAGGTTTCATACTACAATTACGTTCCCCATAGACAATGCTGTGCAGGTTTCATACTACAATTACATTCCCCATAGACAATGCTATGCAGGTTCCATACTACAATTACATTCTCCATAGACAATGCTGTGCGGGTTTCATACTACAATTACATTCCCCATAGACAATGCTGTGCACGTTTCATACTACAATTACATTCCCCATAGACAATGCTGTGCACGTTTCATACTACAATTACATTTCCCATAGACAATGCTGTGCAGATTTCATACTACAATTACATTTCCCATAGACAATGCTGTGCAGGTTTCATACTACAATCACGTTCCCCATAGACAATGCTGTGCAGGTTTCACACTACAATTACGTTCCCCATAGACAATGCTGTGCAGGTTCCATACTACAATTTCATTCCCCATAGACAGTGCTGTGCAGGTTTCATACTACAATTACGTTCCCCATGGACAATGCTGTGCAGGTTTCATACTGCAATTACGTTCCCCATAGACAATGCTGTGCAGGTTTCATACTACAATTACGTTCCCCACAGACAATGCTGTGCAGGTTTCATACTACAAATACATTCCCCATAGACAATGCTGTGCAGGTTTCATACTACTATTACATTCCCCATAGACAATGCTGTGCAGGTTTCATACTACAATTACGTTCTCCATAGACAATGCTGTGCAGGTTTCATACTACAATTACATTCCTCATAGACAGTGCTGTGCAGGTTTCATACTACAATTACGTTCCCCATAGACAATGCTGTGCAAGTTTCATACTACAATTACGTTCCCCATAGACAATGCTGTGCAGGTTTCATACTACAATTACGTTCCCAATAGACAATGCTGTGCAGGTTTTATACTACAATTACATTCCCCATAGACAATGCTGTGCAGGTTTCATTCTACAATTACGTTCCCCATAGACAATGCTGTGCAGGTTTCATACTACAATTACGTTCCCCATAGACAATGCTGTGCAGGTTTCATACTACAATTACATTCCCCATAGACAATGCTGTGCAGGTTCCATACTACAATTACATTCTCCATAGACAATGCTGTGCAGATTTCATACTACAATTACATTCCCCATAGACAATGCTGTGCAGGTTTCATACTACATTTACATTCCCCATAGACAATGCTGTGCAGGTTTCATACTACAATTACATTCCCCATAGACAATGCTGTGCAGGTTTCATACTACAATTACATTTCCCATAGACAATGCTGTGCAGGTTTCATACTACAATTACATTTCCCATAGACAATGCTGTGCAGGTTTCATACTACAATTACGTTCCCCATAGACAATTCTGTGCAGGTTTCATACTACAATTACATTCCCCATAGACAATGCTGTGCAGGTATCATACTACAATTACATTCCACATAGACAATGCTGTGCAGGTTTCATACTACAATTACATTCCCCATAGACAATGCTGTGCAGGTTTCATACTACAATTACGTTCCCCATAGGCAATGCTGTGCAGGTTTCATACTACAATTACATTCCCCATAGACAATGCTGTGCAGGTTCCATACTACAATTACATTCTCCATAGACAATGCTGTGCAGGTTTCATACTACAATTACATTCCCCATAGACAATGCTGTGCAGGTTTCATACTACAATTACATTCCCCATAGACAATGCTGTGCAGGTTTCATACTACAATTACGTTCCACATAGACAATGCTGTGCATGTTTCATACTACAATTACATTCCCCATAGACAGTGTTGTGCAGGTTTCATACTACAATTACGTTCCCCATAGACAATGCTGTGCAGGTTTCATACTACAATTACATTCCCCATAGACAATGTTGTGCAGGTTTCATACTACAATTACGTTCTCCATAGACAATGCTGTGCAGGTTTCATACTACAATTACATTCTTCATAGACAGTGCTGTGCAGGTTTTATACTACAATTACGTTCCCCATAGACAATGCTGTGCAGGTTTCATACTACAATTACGTTCCCCATAGACAATGCTGTGCAGGTTTCATACTACAATTACGTTCCCAATAGACAATGCTGTGCAGGTTTCATACTACAATTACATTCCCCATAGACAATGCTGTGCAGGTTTCATACTACAATTACGTTCCCCATCGACAATGCTGTGCAGGTTTCATACTACAATTACGTTTCCCATAGACAATGCTGTGCAGGTTTCATACTACAATTACATTCCCCATAGACAATGCTGTGCAGGTTCCATACTACAATTACATTCTCCATAGACAATGCTGTGCAGGTTGCATTCTACAATTACGTTCCCCGTAGACAATGCTGTGCAAGTTTCATACTACAATTACGTTCCCCATAGACAGTGCTGTGCATGTTTCATACTACAATTACGTTCCCCATAGACAGTGCTGTGCAGGTTTCATACTACAATTACATTCCCCATAGACAATGCTATGCAGGTATCATACTACAATTACATTCCACATAGACAATGCTGTGCAGGTTTCATACTACAATTACATTCCCCATAGACAATGCTGTGCAGGTTTCATACTACAATTACGTTCCCCATAGACAATGCTGTGCAGGTTTCATACTACAATTACATTCCCCATAGACAATGCTATGCAGGTTCCATACTACAATTACATTCTCCATAGACAATGCTGTGCAGGTTTCATACTACATTTACATTCCCCATAGACAATGCTGTGCACGTTTCATACTACAATTACATTCCCCATAGACAATGCTGTGCACGTTTCATACTACAATTACATTTCCCATAGACAATGCTGTGCAGATTTCATACTACAATTACATTTCCCATAGACAATGCTGTGCAGGTTTCATACTACAATCACGTTCCCCATAGACAATGCTGTGCAGGTTTCACACTACAATTACGTTCCCCATAGACAATGCTGTGCAGGTTCCATACTACAATTTCATTCCCCATAGACAGTGCTGTGCAGGTTTCATACTACAATTACGTTCCCCATGGACAATGCTGTGCAGGTTTCATACTGCAATTACGTTCCCCATAGACAATGCTGTGCAGGTTTCATACTACAATTACGTTCCCCACAGACAATGCTGTGCAGGTTTCATACTACAAATACATTCCCCATAGACAATGCTGTGCAGGTTTCATACTACTATTACATTCCCCATAGACAATGCTGTGCAGGTTTCATACTACAATTACGTTCTCCATAGACAATGCTGTGCAGGTTTCATACTACAATTACATTCCTCATAGACAGTGCTGTGCAGGTTTCATACTACAATTACGTTCCCCATAGACAATGCTGTGCAAGTTTCATACTACAATTACGTTCCCCATAGACAATGCTGTGCAGGTTTCATACTACAATTACGTTCCCAATAGACAATGCTGTGCAGGTTTTATACTACAATTACATTCCCCATAGACAATGCTGTGCAGGTTTCATTCTACAATTACGTTCCCCATAGACAATGCTGTGCAGGTTTCATACTACAATTACGTTCCCCATAGACAATGCTGTGCAGGTTTCATACTACAATTACATTCCCCATAGACAATGCTGTGCAGGTTCCATACTACAATTACATTCTCCATAGACAATGCTGTGCAGATTTCATACTACAATTACATTCCCCATAGACAATGCTGTGCAGGTTTCATACTACATTTACATTCCCCATAGACAATGCTGTGCAGGTTTCATACTACAATTACATTCCCCATAGACAATGCTGTGCAGGTTTCATACTACAATTACATTTCCCATAGACAATGCTGTGCAGGTTTCATACTACAATTACATTTCCCATAGACAATGCTGTGCAGGTTTCATACTACAATTACGTTCCCCATAGACAATTCTGTGCAGGTTTCATACTACAATTACATTCCCCATAGACAATGCTGTGCAGGTATCATACTACAATTACATTCCACATAGACAATGCTGTGCAGGTTTCATACTACAATTACATTCCCCATAGACAATGCTGTGCAGGTTTCATACTACAATTACGTTCCCCATAGGCAATGCTGTGCAGGTTTCATACTACAATTACATTCCCCATAGACAATGCTGTGCAGGTTCCATACTACAATTACATTCTCCATAGACAATGCTGTGCAGGTTTCATACTACAATTACATTCCCCATAGACAATGCTGTGCAGGTTTCATACTACAATTACATTCCCCATAGACAATGCTGTGCAGGTTTCATACTACAATTACGTTCCACATAGACAATGCTGTGCATGTTTCATACTACAATTACATTCCCCATAGACAGTGTTGTGCAGGTTTCATACTACAATTACGTTCCCCATAGACAATGCTGTGCAGGTTTCATACTACAATTACATTCCCCATAGACAATGTTGTGCAGGTTTCATACTACAATTACGTTCTCCATAGACAATGCTGTGCAGGTTTCATACTACAATTACATTCTTCATAGACAGTGCTGTGCAGGTTTTATACTACAATTACGTTCCCCATAGACAATGCTGTGCAGGTTTCATACTACAATTACGTTCCCCATAGACAATGCTGTGCAGGTTTCATACTACAATTACGTTCCCAATAGACAATGCTGTGCAGGTTTCATACTACAATTACATTCCCCATAGACAATGCTGTGCAGGTTTCATACTACAATTACGTTCCCCATCGACAATGCTGTGCAGGTTTCATACTACAATTACGTTTCCCATAGACAATGCTGTGCAGGTTTCATACTACAATTACATTCCCCATAGACAATGCTGTGCAGGTTCCATACTACAATTACATTCTCCATAGACAATGCTGTGCAGGTTGCATTCTACAATTACGTTCCCCGTAGACAATGCTGTGCAAGTTTCATACTACAATTACGTTCCCCATAGACAGTGCTGTGCATGTTTCATACTACAATTACGTTCCCCATAGACAGTGCTGTGCAGGTTTCATACTACAATTACATTCCCCATAGACAATGCTATGCAGGTATCATACTACAATTACATTCCACATAGACAATGCTGTGCAGGTTTCATACTACAATTACATTCCCCATAGACAATGCTGTGCAGGTTTCATACTACAATTACGTTCCCCATAGACAATGCTGTGCAGGTTTCATACTACAATTACATTCCCCATAGACAATGCTATGCAGGTTCCATACTACAATTACATTCTCCATAGACAATGCTGTGCAGGTTTCATACTACAATTACATTCCCCATAGACAATGCTGTGCACGTTTCATACTACAATTACATTCCCCATAGACAATGCTGTGCACGTTTCATACTACAATTACATTTCCCATAGACAATGCTGTGCAGATTTCATACTACAATTACATTTCCCATAGACAATGCTGTGCAGGTTTCATACTACAATCACGTTCCCCATAGACAATGCTGTGCAGGTTTCACACTACAATTACGTTCCCCATAGACAATGCTGTGCAGGTTCCATACTACAATTTCATTCCCCATAGACAGTGCTGTGCAGGTTTCATACTACAATTACGTTCCCCATGGACAATGCTGTGCAGGTTTCATACTGCAATTACGTTCCCCATAGACAATGCTGTGCAGGTTTCATACTACAATTACGTTCCCCACAGACAATGCTGTGCAGGTTTCATACTACAAATACATTCCCCATAGACAATGCTGTGCAGATTTCATACTACTATTACATTCCCCATAGACAATGCTGTGCAGGTTTCATACTACAATTACGTTCTCCATAGACAATGCTGTGCAGGTTTCATACTACAATTACATTCCTCATAGACAGTGCTGTGCAGGTTTCATACTACAATTACGTTCCCCATAGACAATGCTGTGCAAGTTTCATACTATAATTACGTTCCCCATAGACAATGCTGTGCAGGTTTCATACTACAATTACGTTCCCAATAGACAATGCTGTGCAGGTTTTATACTACAATTACATTCCCCATAGACAATGCTGTGCAGGTTTCATACTACAATTACGTTCCCCATAGACAATGCTGTGCAGGTTTCATACTACAATTACGTTCCCCATAGACAATGCTGTGCAGGTTTCATACTACAATTACATTCCCCATAGACAATGCTGTGCAGGTTCCATACTACAATTACATTCTCCATAGACAATGCTGTGCAGATTTCATACTACAATTACATTCCCCTTAGACAATGCTGTGCAGGTTTCATACTACATTTACATTCCCCATAGACAATGCTGTGCAGGTTTCATACTACAATTACATTCCCCATAGACAATGCTGTGCAGGTTTCATACTACAATTACATTTCCCATAGACAATGCTGTGCAGGTTTCATACTACAATTACATTTCCCATAGACAATGCTGTGCAGGTTTCATACTACAATTACGTTCCCCATAGACAATTCTGTGCAGGTTTCATACTACAATTACATTCCCCATAGACAATGCTGTGCAGGTATCATACTACAATTACATTCCACATAGACAATGCTGTGCAGGTTTCATACTACAATTACATTCCCCATAGACAATGCTGTGCAGGTTTCATACTACAATTACGTTCCCCATAGGCAATGCTGTGCAGGTTTCATACTACAATTACATTCCCCATAGACATTGCTGTGCAGGTTCCATACTACAATTACATTCTCCATAGACAATGCTGTGCAGGTTTCATACTACAATTACATTCCCCATAGACAATGCTGTGCAGGTTTCATACTACAATTACGTTCCCCATGGACAATGCTGTGCAGGTTTCATACTGCAATTACGTTCCCCATAGACAATGCTGTGCAGGTTTCATACTACAATTACGTTCCCCACAGACAATGCTGTGCAGGTTTCATACTACAAATACATTCCCCATAGACAATGCTGTGCAGGTTTCATACTACTATTACATTCCCCATAGACAATGCTGTGCAGGTTTCATACTACAATTACGTTCTCCATAGACAATGCTGTGCAGGTTTCATACTACAATTACATTCCTCATAGACAGTGCTGTGCAGGTTTCATACTACAATTACGTTCCCCATAGACAATGCTGTGCAAGTTTCATACTACAATTACGTTCCCCATAGACAATGCTGTGCAGGTTTCATACTACAATTACGTTCCCAATAGACAATGCTGTGCAGGTTTTATACTACAATTACATTCCCCATAGACAATGCTGTGCAGGTTTCATACTACAATTACGTTCCCCATAGACAATGCTGTGCAGGTTTCATACTACAATTACGTTCCCCATAGACAATGCTGTGCAGGTTTCATACTACAATTACATTCCCCATAGACAATGCTGTGCAGGTTCCATACTACAATTACATTCTCCATAGACAATGCTGTGCAGATTTCATACTACAATTACATTCCCCATAGACAATGCTGTGCAGGTTTCATACTACATTTACATTCCCCATAGACAATGCTGTGCAGGTTTCATACTACAATTACATTCCCCATAGACAATGCTGTGCAGGTTTCATACTACAATTACATTTCCCATAGACAATGCTGTGCAGGTTTCATACTACAATTACATTTCCCATAGACAATGCTGTGCAGGTTTCATACTACAATTACGTTCCCCATAGACAATTCTGTGCAGGTTTCATACTACAATTACATTCCCCATAGACAATGCTGTGCAGGTATCATACTACAATTACATTCCACATAGACAATGCTGTGCAGGTTTCATACTACAATTACATTCCCCATAGACAATGCTGTGCAGGTTTCATACTACAATTACGTTCCCCATAGGCAATGCTGTGCAGGTTTCATACTACAATTACATTCCCCATAGACAATGCTGTGCAGGTTCCATACTACAATTACATTCTCCATAGACAATGCTGTGCAGGTTTCATACTACAATTACATTCCCCATAGACAATGCTGTGCAGGTTTCATACTACAATTACATTCCCCATAGACAATGCTGTGCAGGTTTCATACTACAATTACATTCCCCATACACAATGCTGTGCAGGTTTCATACTACAATTACATTCCCCATAGACAATGCTGTGCAGGTTTCATACTACAGTTACGTTCCCCGTAGACAATGCTGTGCAGGTTTCATACTACAATTACGTTCCCCGTAGACAATGCTGTGCAGGTTTCATACTACAATTACGTTCCCCATAGACAGTGCTGTGCAGTTTCCATTCTACAATTACGTTCCCCGTAGACAATGCTGTGCAAGTTTCATACTACAATTACGTTCCCCATAGACAGTGCTGTGCATGTTTCATACTACAATTACGTTCCCCATAGACAGTGCTGTGCAGGTTTCATACTACAATTACATTCCCCATAGACAATGCTATGCAGGTTCCATACTACAATTACGTTCCCCATAGACAATGCTGTGCAGGTTCCATACTACAATTACGTTCCCCATAGACAATGCTGTGCAGGTTTCATACTACAATTACGTTCCCCATAGACAATGCTGTGCAGGTTTCATACTACAATTACGTTCCCCATAGACAGTGCTGTACAGGTTCCATACTACACTTACATTCCCCATAGACAACGCTGTGCAGGTTTCATACTACAATTACGTTTCCCATAGACAATGCTGTGCAGGATTCATACTATAATTACGTTCCCCGTAGACAATGCTGTGCAGGTTTCATACTACAATTACATTCCCATAGACAATGCTGTGCAGGTTTCATACTACAATTACGTTCCCCGTAGACAATTCTGTGCAGGTTTCATACTACAATTACATTCCCCATAGACAATGCTGTGCAGGTTTCATACTACAATTACATTCCCCCATAGACAATGCTGTGCAGGTTTCATACAATTACATTCCTCATAGACAATGCTGTGCAGTTTTCATACTACAATTACATTTCCCATAGACAATGCTGTGCAGGTTTCATACTACAATTACATTTCCCATAGACAATGCTGGGCAGGTTTCATACTACAATTACATTTCCCTAGCTTGGCAACTGATCTCATGATTATTCGTGAGGTGATAATGATGATGACATGAAAAAAATTACCCCCCCCCCCCTTCCATGAATTTTGGGTCATTACATACCGGAGGTAGGCTTAGTAAATAACGACAAGTCTCGCCTATGTAGAATATTACAGTAACACCATGGCGACGACAGTCCTCCCAAAATCTACGCACTGACAATTTTCTTGCTAAGACGATGGTCGACTCTGTTAATATGATTCAATGTAATGCAGTGAATTAATTTGGGAGTATCGGGCATGAAATGAAATCTGAAAGATCCACAGGTCGAACCAACTCATTGGCCGGGATCAAGTACTTGCCACGCCCAGACGGATAATAATTACACTTAACATATAGCTGGTAAAAGATTGTCACACATAAGCGGGGAACATGTGTGGCGAATATTTGATATCTAACAATGTCTTAATATGTGGGTAGCTGTTTTATTTTCCGACAGACTGATTTTGCCGATGTATGCATTCAACAAACTTTGACATGATGTCAATACGAAATCAAATGTGTTGTTTCAACTTACGAGTCCTCAGCACTGTCGAGAAACTCAACATGGATGCTGACGAGTGGTAGAGAGGTAGAGAGATGTATGTACGATCGTTTGCAGTGATGCCGACTGGACTGAGCATAAATGCCGCCATAAGTTGTCGGTAGTATGTTATTTTTGATGCCTTCGGATGACCTTAGAAATAAAAAAAAAAAAAAAAAAAGAACATGAATACTTTCTATATGAATAGAATTCAAACAAAACATACGACATATCCTGGCATGTAGACTTATAAATAATTTTTAGAAATGCTCTCTTGCTTTGAAAAAAAAACAAGTTAAATGTATTTTTGATGAGAAATTCAGCTTGTTCCAATTTTCGTATTAAGAAATTATTAATTATTTTAAATTAATTTGATCGATTGGTGCGCGACTACAGCCGCCCTTTAATTTGAGCAGCACATACAACAGTATGATAACAAGCTAATACGCATGTCCACTGATTGTTATTCAACTCCCCTAAACCTTCCCAACGTGTTAGCACTCCAGCGACGAAGCGTGAAAGGAAAAAAATATTCGTTACGTCATTTAGAATAGATATCTTGAAAACAGATCAACACAATACCCACTCAGCGATTGGTAGCTCTTCGACGCTAGAAGGCGTGACGTATAGGAGCAATGTGTGTAGCGACCTATCGTGGATATTAAGGGGCGGCAGTCGTCGTGCCGCGTCCTGTTCGATATGGGACTCATAGCGACGTATACAACACGTGTAAAATACATTGTTTATTTACATGACATTCGAACACGCGCTGCGCGACGACCACCGCGCTTTAAATACGGAATTAATCAATAAAATATTTTCTTTATGTCAAACATCTTTACCTGTGGTACCGGAAGTAAAAATGTAAACTGAAATATCACTCTCTGTAAGCGAGCGTCTAGTATCACGTGGTATTGGTTGTTCCGACATACTGGATAAGTGGTTGTCTATATGAGTATATGGGCCATCATAACTACCACCAGTTATCCATACATCAACACCTCTGTCCTGCAATTGGCTGAAAATACCTTCCACGGCTGGAATTAATTCTGGATCTGACAAAATACAACATTAAATGCGTGTAAATCGAACAATGATTGAATCAATCAATCAATCAGACATCAAATTGATAAATTAATAAACAAGCAATCAATCAATAAAACAAACAATTCAATAAATACACCACAACACCAATTCGATGCTAAATAAAAAAATTAAACAACAACAACAACAACAACAACAACAACAACACAAATAAATAAATAAATAAATAAATAAATAACACTATATATGTAAAGCATTGGACGATTACACATACGTTGCCCATGTCCGGAAAATTGAGTTCATCAAACTTACTGCGATGAGTAAAGTACGGAGAGAAATTGATGGACCCTGACTTTTGAACGTCAATTAGGAAACGACATGTTAGTCGCCAACAAACTCACCGTGACCTACTATAACAACTTTAGCTTCAGACACATCGATGCAGTGGACCAGCGGGTCTAATCTTAAATTATAGTTGAGGAAAGCAACACGTATACCAAGCTTTGCAAATCCAAGATAGCTCCATATAAACGAGGGTTCGTTATACATTAGCACGGCGGCGCAGTCACCGAGTTTCAGTCCTTTCTTACGAACAAAGTTGGCGAATTTGTTGGCCATTCTGTTGATATCGCCATAGGTGTATATCGTGTTTTCGTAGATTATGAAGGTCTTGTAGGGATTATGAGCCGCAGCCTCCTCGAACATGTCGACAATGTAGCGTTTGCTGTCTAAGTACACCCTGGCTGCTTTTAGAAATGAGGATGTTTGACGAAAAGCATGGTAATCTCTGCTGAGATATGGATATGCGATTCTCAACAACCCAGCGGCCACTGCAGTACCAGCTGCGACTTTATAGCGAGTAGGTGCCGACATTTTGAGTAAATCAGAGCACTGCTAGTCTGTCCCCAACCACTAGTATTACCCAAATACGTACTGACCACGTGTCAATGATAACGTTTGTGATTGGTCATGATTGGAGGTCGATGAACAATCACTCCTGTGATAAGTTAAACATTGAACTTGTTTACTTGATTATAATGCTGTCATGAATTTGTTTTTGCGTATCTGTTAATCGACTTAATTAGTTGATTATTAGCGAATTGCTGTGTTATGTCTGTCATCGTTCAGGCCTATTTGAAGTTTTGGACGGAACTTGGCTCAGTGATTTGGAACTAATTACGAGATAACCGTCGCTATTTTGACAGTTGGTTTCCATAGTTATTAATGTAGTGAACGATTAATCAAATGATATGACGTATTCAGTACTTAGTGTGATTGGCTTTATGATTGAAGGTTACGCCCTAGAGTCTTTTTACTGCTTTGTAATTGGTTAGAGTTGTGAAAATGAATAAAGAGAGTTTGAGTTGGTCTTGGGGAGCACAGCACGATAGACGCAGTGGAGAGTCTAGAACAGTCAGAGTCGAGAGTCCAGTCCAGGGGCGAGCCTTGAAGCAGTCATGGAGAGCCTTGGGGCGAGTCTAAGCACAGTCTTGGGCTAGTCTTGGGTCAGCCTTGGATAGTCTTGGGGACTTTTCCCCAGGGCGCTGTGTCTTATAGAGTGCTCGATTGACCGACTAAGACGAGAGCTGAAACGTATTTCGTTGTGTGTGTCTTATTTGACTGTAAAGTATAAGTGACATTCCCGATCCCGTACCTCAAGGGGACGAGATAGAGAGACGAGACGAGTTTCCCCCTGACAAGTGTAGAGAACCCGAGAGTACAAGAATTTACCCCTGATAATGCACTACTCACTCAGAGGTTCTCGCTTTTGTTTTATGAGGTGTCATCGGGTTTTACGCGTGTATTATTCTCGGCTTGTTCTTTCTGTTTTTTGGGTTGGTTGGTGGTTCGGTTTGGGGTATGTTGCTTGGCTTTGAGAGTACCTTCTGGGAATCGCATAGGTGATATTTGAACTGCTCAACAATTATTTACGCAAGTCACTGTATGTTGTTTTCATCAATTTATAATATAATCACAAGGAGCCCAGGAACTATGATCAACTGTACGCACTCCCTATGAGCGGGGGGGGGGGGTTATCGGCTGGTATCTAGTGTAAGAAATAGACAAGGGATGAAGGCTCCAGCCAGCTCATATTTTTTTAAACTGGAAATAACAGACGAACAGAATGAAAAATAAAATCTATAAAAAATACCAGGTTGAAGATTATCAGTTGTTCTTTCAAATTTCGCCAAAGCCTTACCTATATTTTACCTATATCTACAGAATAAATCAAGAAGTCTACACAAATTGACTCCATTTCATGTCTCCTCACGAATTATGGTTTGATGGTCTCGTTATATGTATGGTTCGGCCATCCAGACAATGTATAATCTAATACTTTTGACAATATTGTGTCTTTTCGCGTTTGTTCAGCGATTTGTTTGGCAGTGACAGGCAACTCATCTATTGTCACTTGATGTACACTCTTCTCATCTGGGTCTTCAGTAACTGTAGACAACGGTAATCTACTAAGTAAATCAGCATTAGCATTTTGTTCTTATGATCCATAGACTATTTTGTATTGATAACTTGACAAAGGCAAAGCCCACCTCTGCATTTGCGTTTCAGCAAGAGAGGGTATACCAGCTTTCGGTCCAAAAACACGTGTCAACGGCTGATGGTCGGTAATAAGTGTGAAATCTTTACCGTAAAGATACATTGTCAAGTGAAATTTCTTTACTCCAAACACAATTGCTAAACCTTCTTTGTCAATTTGTGCATAGTTTTTCTCTGCCGCTGCCAATGTTCGCGATGCATAAGCAATAGGTTTTTCTGTTATCATCCAGTTTATGACTCAGAACGGCACCTAACCCATACGGGCTGGCATCTACACTTAATATTAGCGGTTTTGAAGGATCGTAATGCACTAATACATTGTCACTAACCAGCATGTTTTTGGCATATGTGAATGCTTCTTCATATTTTACATTCCAATCCCATTCCATGGAGTGTTGTAACAGTGAATAGAGCGGATGTAATTTTGAACTAAGATTTTGTACGTAACAGTGAATAGAGCGGATGTAATTTTGAACTAAGATTTTGTACGTAACAGTGAATAGAGCGGATGTAATTTTGAACTAAGATTTTGTACGTAACAGTGAATAGAGCGGATGTAATTTTGAACTAAGATTTTGTACGTAACAGTGAATAGAGCGGATGTAATTTTGAACTAAGATTTTGTACGTAACAGTGAATAGAGCGGATGTAATTTTGAACTAAGATTTTGTACGTAACAGTGAATAGAGCGGATGTAATTTTGAACTAAGATTTTGTACGTAACAGTGAATAGAGCGGATGTAATTTTGAACTAAGATTTTGTACGTAACAGTGAATAGAGCGGATGTAATTTTGAACTAAGATTTTGTACGTAACAGTGAATAGAGCGGATGTAATTTTGAACTAAGATTTTGTACGTAACAGTGAATAGAGCGGATGTAATTTTGAACTAAGATTTTGTACGTAACAGTGAATAGAGCGGATGTAATTTTGAACTAAGATTTTGTACGTAACAGTGAATAGAGCGGATGTAATTTTGAACTAAGATTTTGTACGTAACAGTGAATAGAGCGGATGTAATTTTGAACTAAGATTTTGTACGTAACAGTGAATAGAGCGGATGTAATTTTGAACTAAGATTTTGTACGTAACAGTGAATAGAGCGGATGTAATTTTGAACTAAGATTTTGTACGTAACAGTGAATAGAGCGGATGTAATTTTGAACTAAGATTTTGTACGTAACAGTGAATAGAGCGGATGTAATTTTGAACTAAGATTTTGTACGTAACAGTGAATAGAGCGGATGTAATTTTGAACTAAGATTTTGTACGTAACAGTGAATAGAGCGGATGTAATTTTGAACTAAGATTTTGTACGTAACAGTGAATAGAGCGGATGTAATTTTGAACTAAGATTTTGTACGTAACAGTGAATAGAGCGGATGTAATTTTGAACTAAGATTTTGTACGTAACAGTGAATAGAGCGGATGTAATTTTGAACTAAGATTTTGTACGTAACAGTGAATAGAGCGGATGTAATTTTGAACTAAGATTTTGTACGTAACAGTGAATAGAGCGGATGTAATTTTGAACTAAGATTTTGTACGTAACAGTGAATAGAGCGGATGTAATTTTGAACTAAGATTTTGTACGTAACAGTGAATAGAGCGGATGTAATTTTGAACTAAGATTTTGTACGTAACAGTGAATAGAGCGGATGTAATTTTGAACTAAGATTTTGTACGTAACAGTGAATAGAGCGGATGTAATTTTGAACTAAGATTTTGTACGTAACAGTGAATAGAGCGGATGTAATTTTGAACTAAGATTTTGTACGTAACAGTGAATAGAGCGGATGTAATTTTGAACTAAGATTTTGTACGTAACAGTGAATAGAGCGGATGTAATTTTGAACTAAGATTTTGTACGTAACAGTGAATAGAGCGGATGTAATTTTGAACTAAGATTTTGTACGTAACAGTGAATAGAGCGGATGTAATTTTGAACTAAGATTTTGTACGTAACAGTGAATAGAGCGGATGTAATTTTGAACTAAGATTTTGTACGTAACAGTGAATAGAGCGGATGTAATTTTGAACTAAGATTTTGTACGTAACAGTGAATAGAGCGGATGTAATTTTGAACTAAGATTTTGTACGTAACAGTGAATAGAGCGGATGTAATTTTGAACTAAGATTTTGTACGTAACAGTGAATAGAGCGGATGTAATTTTGAACTAAGATTTTGTACGTAACAGTGAATAGAGCGGATGTAATTTTGAACTAAGATTTTGTACGTAACAGTGAATAGAGCGGATGTAATTTTGAACTAAGATTTTGTACGTAACAGTGAATAGAGCGGATGTAATTTTGAACTAAGATTTTGTACGTAACAGTGAATAGAGCGGATGTAATTTTGAACTAAGATTTTGTACGTAACAGTGAATAGAGCGGATGTAATTTTGAACTAAGATTTTGTACGTAACAGTGAATAGAGCGGATGTAATTTTGAACTAAGATTTTGTACGTAACAGTGAATAGAGCGGATGTAATTTTGAACTAAGATTTTGTACGTAACAGTGAATAGAGCGGATGTAATTTTGAACTAAGATTTTGTACGTAACAGTGAATAGAGCGGATGTAATTTTGAACTAAGATTTTGTACGTAACAGTGAATAGAGCGGATGTAATTTTGAACTAAGATTTTGTACGTAACAGTGAATAGAGCGGATGTAATTTTGAACTAAGATTTTGTACGTAACAGTGAATAGAGCGGATGTAATTTTGAACTAAGATTTTGTACGTAACAGTGAATAGAGCGGATGTAATTTTGAACTAAGATTTTGTACGTAACAGTGAATAGAGCGGATGTAATTTTGAACTAAGATTTTGTACGTAACAGTGAATAGAGCGGATGTAATTTTGAACTAAGATTTTGTACGTAACAGTGAATAGAGCGGATGTAATTTTGAACTAAGATTTTGTACGTAACAGTGAATAGAGCGGATGTAATTTTGAACTAAGATTTTGTACGTAACAGTGAATAGAGCGGATGTAATTTTGAACTAAGATTTTGTACGTAACAGTGAATAGAGCGGATGTAATTTTGAACTAAGATTTTGTACGTAACAGTGAATAGAGCGGATGTAATTTTGAACTAAGATTTTGTACGTAACAGTGAATAGAGCGGATGTAATTTTGAACTAAGATTTTGTACGTAACAGTGAATAGAGCGGATGTAATTTTGAACTAAGATTTTGTACGTAACAGTGAATAGAGCGGATGTAATTTTGAACTAAGATTTTGTACGTAACAGTGAATAGAGCGGATGTAATTTTGAACTAAGATTTTGTACGTAACAGTGAATAGAGCGGATGTAATTTTGAACTAAGATTTTGTACGTAACAGTGAATAGAGCGGATGTAATTTTGAACTAAGATTTTGTACGTAACAGTGAATAGAGCGGATGTAATTTTGAACTAAGATTTTGTACGTAACAGTGAATAGAGCGGATGTAATTTTGAACTAAGATTTTGTACGTAACAGTGAATAGAGCGGATGTAATTTTGAACTAAGATTTTGTACGTAACAGTGAATAGAGCGGATGTAATTTTGAACTAAGATTTTGTACGTAACAGTGAATAGAGCGGATGTAATTTTGAACTAAGATTTTGTACGTAACAGTGAATAGAGCGGATGTAATTTTGAACTAAGATTTTGTACGTAACAGTGAATAGAGCGGATGTAATTTTGAACTAAGATTTTGTACGTAACAGTGAATAGAGCGGATGTAATTTTGAACTAAGATTTTGTACGTAACAGTGAATAGAGCGGATGTAATTTTGAACTAAGATTTTGTACGTAACAGTGAATAGAGCGGATGTAATTTTGAACTAAGATTTTGTACGTAACAGTGAATAGAGCGGATGTAATTTTGAACTAAGATTTTGTACGTAACAGTGAATAGAGCGGATGTAATTTTGAACTAAGATTTTGTACGTAACAGTGAATAGAGCGGATGTAATTTTGAACTAAGATTTTGTACGTAACAGTGAATAGAGCGGATGTAATTTTGAACTAAGATTTTGTACGTAACAGTGAATAGAGCGGATGTAATTTTGAACTAAGATTTTGTACGTAACAGTGAATAGAGCGGATGTAATTTTGAACTAAGATTTTGTACGTAACAGTGAATAGAGCGGATGTAATTTTGAACTAAGATTTTGTACGTAACAGTGAATAGAGCGGATGTAATTTTGAACTAAGATTTTGTACGTAACAGTGAATAGAGCGGATGTAATTTTGAACTAAGATTTTGTACGTAACAGTGAATAGAGCGGATGTAATTTTGAACTAAGATTTTGTACGTAACAGTGAATAGAGCGGATGTAATTTTGAACTAAGATTTTGTACGTAACAGTGAATAGAGCGGATGTAATTTTGAACTAAGATTTTGTACGTAACAGTGAATAGAGCGGATGTAATTTTGAACTAAGATTTTGTACGTAACAGTGAATAGAGCGGATGTAATTTTGAACTAAGATTTTGTACGTAACAGTGAATAGAGCGGATGTAATTTTGAACTAAGATTTTGTACGTAACAGTGAATAGAGCGGATGTAATTTTGAACTAAGATTTTGTACGTAACAGTGAATAGAGCGGATGTAATTTTGAACTAAGATTTTGTACGTAACAGTGAATAGAGCGGATGTAATTTTGAACTAAGATTTTGTACGTAACAGTGAATAGAGCGGATGTAATTTTGAACTAAGATTTTGTACGTAACAGTGAATAGAGCGGATGTAATTTTGAACTAAGATTTTGTACGTAACAGTGAATAGAGCGGATGTAATTTTGAACTAAGATTTTGTACGTAACAGTGAATAGAGCGGATGTAATTTTGAACTAAGATTTTGTACGTAACAGTGAATAGAGCGGATGTAATTTTGAACTAAGATTTTGTACGTAACAGTGAATAGAGCGGATGTAATTTTGAACTAAGATTTTGTACGTAACAGTGAATAGAGCGGATGTAATTTTGAACTAAGATTTTGTACGTAACAGTGAATAGAGCGGATGTAATTTTGAACTAAGATTTTGTACGTAACAGTGAATAGAGCGGATGTAATTTTGAACTAAGATTTTGTACGTAACAGTGAATAGAGCGGATGTAATTTTGAACTAAGATTTTGTACGTAACAGTGAATAGAGCGGATGTAATTTTGAACTAAGATTTTGTACGTAACAGTGAATAGAGCGGATGTAATTTTGAACTAAGATTTTGTACGTAACAGTGAATAGAGCGGATGTAATTTTGAACTAAGATTTTGTACGTAACAGTGAATAGAGCGGATGTAATTTTGAACTAAGATTTTGTACGTAACAGTGAATAGAGCGGATGTAATTTTGAACTAAGATTTTGTACGTAACAGTGAATAGAGCGGATGTAATTTTGAACTAAGATTTTGTACGTAACAGTGAATAGAGCGGATGTAATTTTGAACTAAGATTTTGTACGTAACAGTGAATAGAGCGGATGTAATTTTGAACTAAGATTTTGTACGTAACAGTGAATAGAGCGGATGTAATTTTGAACTAAGATTTTGTACGTAACAGTGAATAGAGCGGATGTAATTTTGAACTAAGATTTTGTACGTAACAGTGAATAGAGCGGATGTAATTTTGAACTAAGATTTTGTACGTAACAGTGAATAGAGCGGATGTAATTTTGAACTAAGATTTTGTACGTAACAGTGAATAGAGCGGATGTAATTTTGAACTAAGATTTTGTACGTAACAGTGAATAGAGCGGATGTAATTTTGAACTAAGATTTTGTACGTAACAGTGAATAGAGCGGATGTAATTTTGAACTAAGATTTTGTACGTAACAGTGAATAGAGCGGATGTAATTTTGAACTAAGATTTTGTACGTAACAGTGAATAGAGCGGATGTAATTTTGAACTAAGATTTTGTACGTAACAGTGAATAGAGCGGATGTAATTTTGAACTAAGATTTTGTACGTAACAGTGAATAGAGCGGATGTAATTTTGAACTAAGATTTTGTACGTAACAGTGAATAGAGCGGATGTAATTTTGAACTAAGATTTTGTACGTAACAGTGAATAGAGCGGATGTAATTTTGAACTAAGATTTTGTACGTAACAGTGAATAGAGCGGATGTAATTTTGAACTAAGATTTTGTACGTAACAGTGAATAGAGCGGATGTAATTTTGAACTAAGATTTTGTACGTAACAGTGAATAGAGCGGATGTAATTTTGAACTAAGATTTTGTACGTAACAGTGAATAGAGCGGATGTAATTTTGAACTAAGATTTTGTACGTAACAGTGAATAGAGCGGATGTAATTTTGAACTAAGATTTTGTACGTAACAGTGAATAGAGCGGATGTAATTTTGAACTAAGATTTTGTACGTAACAGTGAATAGAGCGGATGTAATTTTGAACTAAGATTTTGTACGTAACAGTGAATAGAGCGGATGTAATTTTGAACTAAGATTTTGTACGTAACAGTGAATAGAGCGGATGTAATTTTGAACTAAGATTTTGTACGTAACAGTGAATAGAGCGGATGTAATTTTGAACTAAGATTTTGTACGTAACAGTGAATAGAGCGGATGTAATTTTGAACTAAGATTTTGTACGTAACAGTGAATAGAGCGGATGTAATTTTGAACTAAGATTTTGTACGTAACAGTGAATAGAGCGGATGTAATTTTGAACTAAGATTTTGTACGTAACAGTGAATAGAGCGGATGTAATTTTGAACTAAGATTTTGTACGTAACAGTGAATAGAGCGGATGTAATTTTGAACTAAGATTTTGTACGTAACAGTGAATAGAGCGGATGTAATTTTGAACTAAGATTTTGTACGTAACAGTGAATAGAGCGGATGTAATTTTGAACTAAGATTTTGTACGTAACAGTGAATAGAGCGGATGTAATTTTGAACTAAGATTTTGTACGTAACAGTGAATAGAGCGGATGTAATTTTGAACTAAGATTTTGTACGTAACAGTGAATAGAGCGGATGTAATTTTGAACTAAGATTTTGTACGTAACAGTGAATAGAGCGGATGTAATTTTGAACTAAGATTTTGTACGTAACAGTGAATAGAGCGGATGTAATTTTGAACTAAGATTTTGTACGTAACAGTGAATAGAGCGGATGTAATTTTGAACTAAGATTTTGTACGTAACAGTGAATAGAGCGGATGTAATTTTGAACTAAGATTTTGTACGTAACAGTGAATAGAGCGGATGTAATTTTGAACTAAGATTTTGTACGTAACAGTGAATAGAGCGGATGTAATTTTGAACTAAGATTTTGTACGTAACAGTGAATAGAGCGGATGTAATTTTGAACTAAGATTTTGTACGTAACAGTGAATAGAGCGGATGTAATTTTGAACTAAGATTTTGTACGTAACAGTGAATAGAGCGGATGTAATTTTGAACTAAGATTTTGTACGTAACAGTGAATAGAGCGGATGTAATTTTGAACTAAGATTTTGTACGTAACAGTGAATAGAGCGGATGTAATTTTGAACTAAGATTTTGTACGTAACAGTGAATAGAGCGGATGTAATTTTGAACTAAGATTTTGTACGTAACAGTGAATAGAGCGGATGTAATTTTGAACTAAGATTTTGTACGTAACAGTGAATAGAGCGGATGTAATTTTGAACTAAGATTTTGTACGTAACAGTGAATAGAGCGGATGTAATTTTGAACTAAGATTTTGTACGTAACAGTGAATAGAGCGGATGTAATTTTGAACTAAGATTTTGTACGTAACAATGAATAGAGCGGATGTAATTTTGAACTAAGATTTTGTACGTAACAGTGAATAGAGCGGATGTAATTTTGAACTAAGATTTTGTACGTAACAGTGAATAGAGCGGATGTAATTTTGAACTAAGATTTTGTACGTAACAGTGAATAGAGCGGATGTAATTTTGAACTAAGATTTTGTACGTAACAGTGAATAGAGCGGATGTAATTTTGAACTAAGATTTTGTACGTAACAGTGAATAGAGCGGATGTAATTTTGAACTAAGATTTTGTACGTAACAGTGAATAGAGCGGATGTAATTTTGAACTAAGATTTTGTACGTAACAGTGAATAGAGCGGATGTAATTTTGAACTAAGATTTTGTACGTAACAATGAATAGAGCGGATGTAATTTTGAACTAAGATTTTGTACGTAACAGTGAATAGAGCGGATGTAATTTTGAACTAAGATTTTGTACGTAACAGTGAATAGAGCGGATGTAATTTTGAACTAAGATTTTGTACGTAACAATGAATAGAGCGGATGTAATTTTGAACTAAGATTTTGTACGTAACAGTGAATAGAGCGGATGTAATTTTGAACTAAGATTTTGTACGTAACAGTGAATAGAGCGGATGTAATTTTGAACTAAGATTTTGTACGTAACAGTGAATAGAGCGGATGTAATTTTGAACTAAGATTTTGTACGTAACAGTGAATAGAGCGGATGTAATTTTGAACTAAGATTTTGTACGTAACAGTGAATAGAGCGGATGTAATTTTGAACTAAGATTTTGTACGTAACAATGAATAGAGCGGATGTAATTTTGAACTAAGATTTTGTACGTAACAATGAATAGAGCGGATGTAATTTTGAACTAAGATTTTGTACGTAACAGTGAATAGAGCGGATGTAATTTTGAACTAAGATTTTGTACGTAACAATGAATAGAGCGGATGTAATTTTGAACTAAGATTTTGTACGTAACAGTGAATAGAGCGGATGTAATTTTGAACTAAGATTTTGTACGTAACAGTGAATAGAGCGGATGTAATTTTGAACTAAGATTTTGTACGTAACAGTGAATAGAGCGGATGTAATTTTGAACTAAGATTTTGTACGTAACAGTGAATAGAGCGGATGTAATTTTGAACTAAGATTTTGTACGTAACAGTGAATAGAGCGGATGTAATTTTGAACTAAGATTTTGTACGTAACAGTGAATAGAGCGGATGTAATTTTGAACTAAGATTTTGTACGTAACAGTGAATAGAGCGGATGTAATTTTGAACTAAGATTTTGTACGTAACAGTGAATAGAGCGGATGTAATTTTGAACTAAGATTTTGTACGTAACAGTGAATAGAGCGGATGTAATTTTGAACTAAGATTTTGTACGTAACAGTGAATAGAGCGGATGTAATTTTGAACTAAGATTTTGTACGTAACAGTGAATAGAGCGGATGTAATTTTGAACTAAGATTTTGTACGTAACAGTGAATAGAGCGGATGTAATTTTGAACTAAGATTTTGTACGTAACAGTGAATAGAGCGGATGTAATTTTGAACTAAGATTTTGTACGTAACAGTGAATAGAGCGGATGTAATTTTGAACTAAGATTTTGTACGTAACAGTGAATAGAGCGGATGTAATTTTGAACTAAGATTTTGTACGTAACAGTGAATAGAGCGGATGTAATTTTGAACTAAGATTTTGTACGTAACAGTGAATAGAGCGGATGTAATTTTGAACTAAGATTTTGTACGTAACAGTGAATAGAGCGGATGTAATTTTGAACTAAGATTTTGTACGTAACAGTGAATAGAGCGGATGTAATTTTGAACTAAGATTTTGTACGTAACAATGAATAGAGCGGATGTAATTTTGAACTAAGATTTTGTACGTAACAGTGAATAGAGCGGATGTAATTTTGAACTAAGATTTTGTACGTAACAGTGAATAGAGCGGATGTAATTTTGAACTAAGATTTTGTACGTAACAGTGAATAGAGCGGATGTAATTTTGAACTAAGATTTTGTACGTAACAGTGAATAGAGCGGATGTAATTTTGAACTAAGATTTTGTACGTAACAGTGAATAGAGCGGATGTAATTTTGAACTAAGATTTTGTACGTAACAGTGAATAGAGCGGATGTAATTTTGAACTAAGATTTTGTACGTAACAGTGAATAGAGCGGATGTAATTTTGAACTAAGATTTTGTACGTAACAGTGAATAGAGCGGATGTAATTTTGAACTAAGATTTTGTACGTAACAGTGAATAGAGCGGATGTAATTTTGAACTAAGATTTTGTACGTAACAGTGAATAGAGCGGATGTAATTTTGAACTAAGATTTTGTACGTAACAGTGAATAGAGCGGATGTAATTTTGAACTAAGATTTTGTACGTAACAGTGAATAGAGCGGATGTAATTTTGAACTAAGATTTTGTACGTAACAGTGAATAGAGCGGATGTAATTTTGAACTAAGATTTTGTACGTAACAGTGAATAGAGCGGATGTAATTTTGAACTAAGATTTTGTACGTAACAGTGAATAGAGCGGATGTAATTTTGAACTAAGATTTTGTACGTAACAGTGAATAGAGCGGATGTAATTTTGAACTAAGATTTTGTACGTAACAGTGAATAGAGCGGATGTAATTTTGAACTAAGATTTTGTACGTAACAGTGAATAGAGCGGATGTAATTTTGAACTAAGATTTTGTACGTAACAGTGAATAGAGCGGATGTAATTTTGAACTAAGATTTTGTACGTAACAGTGAATAGAGCGGATGTAATTTTGAACTAAGATTTTGTACGTAACAGTGAATAGAGCGGATGTAATTTTGAACTAAGATTTTGTACGTAACAGTGAATAGAGCGGATGTAATTTTGAACTAAGATTTTGTACGTAACAGTGAATAGAGCGGATGTAATTTTGAACTAAGATTTTGTACGTAACAATGAATAGAGCGGATGTAATTTTGAACTAAGATTTTGTACGTAACAGTGAATAGAGCGGATGTAATTTTGAACTAAGATTTTGTACGTAACAGTGAATAGAGCGGATGTAATTTTGAACTAAGATTTTGTACGTAACAGTGAATAGAGCGGATGTAATTTTGAACTAAGATTTTGTACGTAACAGTGAATAGAGCGGATGTAATTTTGAACTAAGATTTTGTACGTAACAGTGAATAGAGCGGATGTAATTTTGAACTAAGATTTTGTACGTAACAGTGAATAGAGCGGATGTAATTTTGAACTAAGATTTTGTACGTAACAGTGAATAGAGCGGATGTAATTTTGAACTAAGATTTTGTACGTAACAGTGAATAGAGCGGATGTAATTTTGAACTAAGATTTTGTACGTAACAGTGAATAGAGCGGATGTAATTTTGAACTAAGATTTTGTACGTAACAGTGAATAGAGCGGATGTAATTTTGAACTAAGATTTTGTACGTAACAGTGAATAGAGCGGATGTAATTTTGAACTAAGATTTTGTACGTAACAGTGAATAGAGCGGATGTAATTTTGAACTAAGATTTTGTACGTAACAGTGAATAGAGCGGATGTAATTTTGAACTAAGATTTTGTACGTAACAGTGAATAGAGCGGATGTAATTTTGAACTAAGATTTTGTACGTAACAGTGAATAGAGCGGATGTAATTTTGAACTAAGATTTTGTACGTAACAGTGAATAGAGCGGATGTAATTTTGAACTAAGATTTTGTACGTAACAGTGAATAGAGCGGATGTAATTTTGAACTAAGATTTTGTACGTAACAGTGAATAGAGCGGATGTAATTTTGAACTAAGATTTTGTACGTAACAGTGAATAGAGCGGATGTAATTTTGAACTAAGATTTTGTACGTAACAGTGAATAGAGCGGATGTAATTTTGAACTAAGATTTTGTACGTAACAGTGAATAGAGCGGATGTAATTTTGAACTAAGATTTTGTACGTAACAGTGAATAGAGCGGATGTAATTTTGAACTAAGATTTTGTACGTAACAGTGAATAGAGCGGATGTAATTTTGAACTAAGATTTTGTACAAATTTTCCATAATAGTTCACTAATCCCAAGAATAATTTCAACTCAGATACATTTTCTGGTCTTGGTGCGTTTTTAATGGCTTCCACTTTGTTTTGAAGTGGTTTGATACCATCCGCGGTGAGTATATGTCCCAAATATTTGATTGGTGGCTTCAATAATTGACATTTCTCACGATTGAGTCGTACATTAAACGTGTCTAAACGTTTAAAAAACTCAATAAGCGTACGCGTATGTTGCTCATGTGTGTCCGTCGCTATCAAAATATCATCGATGTAACAAAACACATTTTGTATACCGGATAAAATCTTGTCCGTAGTTGCTTGAAATATTACTGGAGCAGTTTTCACCCTAAAACACAATCGTTTAGGTGCAAGTAGACCTTTATCTGTGTTCATAACCAAAAGCGCAGATGATTTGTCGTCCAAAAACAGCTGATTGAATGCCCCCGATAAATCAAGAACAGAATACACTTTAGATGCAATGCCATTCTGTGCAAGTTTAGCAAATAAATCTTGAGAATTAGGTAACTTGTAGCCATCATCCTCGATTAAATTATTGAGGCGTTTACAGTCACCGCACACATGAATTTTCCTAGACTGGCGCAGTCGGGGCGATTAATTTGTTTTTGTAGTTTAAATAAAAATTTTATAAAATCGCGAAATGGAGGTGTTAGCGCGAAATCACCCCGCAGTTACGCAGTTACAAGGGATTTTGCGCTAACACCTCCATTTCGCAATTTATTTAATTTTATTTAAACTACAAAAACAAATTAATCGCCCCGACTGCGCCAGTCTAGAATGTTCCCTTCCGCTTTTGGCACATGGACAGTAGGAGAAGCCCATTCACTATGATCAACACTAAATATCCTCAGATATGAGCCTATCATATTCGCGCTCAACATTTTCGCGTAAAGCATACGGAACTGGCCTAGCCTTTTGAAATACGGGTGTAGCGCCATCTTTCAGCTTTAACGATGCTTTAAACCCCTTGATCCCAGAGCCTATGTTAGTAAACAAACATTCATGTTCATTTAAAAGAAAATTCAAATCAGAATTGAGAGCCTGAGGTACACATTTTGATTAGATTATATTTTCATGTTTAACAGACAAGATAGTGTTCCAATTTAGTTTAATTTTACTGAGCCAGTCTCTTCCAAATAGAGCTGACCGTTTTCCTTTTACAACCAAAAGATTAAGATCAAATGTCGGACTTTCCCCAACACTGTCTGGTACTGTGATACTTCCCAAAACGGGAACCTCCTGTCCACTATAACTACGAAGTACAACATTGCTGTTCAACAAAGGATACATACTCAATTTGGTTCGGTAAACTACGTCACTATTCGTAGACCTAGAAGCCCCAGTATCGATTTCCATATCAATACTTGTATTCCCCACATTACTTTAACTAAATATTGTGAAAAAGTACGCTTGCACTCACTCTGTACCTGAATGTTATACATTGTATTAGACACTGTCTCAAAGTCATCATTATTAGAGTTCTGATTTAATTTCACTGACTATCGGCAAACGGATTTAATATGCCCTTTCTCCCTACAGTTGTAACATGTAGCGTCTTTAAATCTACATTTCTCAGCAGAATGTTCGCCTACACAGCATTTACATTTGGTGAACAATGTCTTTCCCTTCGACTTCACAGTATGTTGTTGTGGGCGTTTCTTGGTTCTTGGGTGATGCTGCACTCGGTGCGCGTCTTGTTCACTTGCGTTGATTCCCATCTATATGCAGTTGGTTGGCTGCTCCCGCCATACATTTCGACTTGGCGTCCTCGAACGACAATTCACGAATCGAAAGTAATTGTCTCTGAATACGAGACATTTTTGAGTGCAGTCCCGATACAAGACGATCACGTAAAGCTTAAGTTAAGAATGCTCCAAAAGCACACGTCGACGCAAGATTTTTCAATCCAACAACAAAGTCCGCCACCGTCTCGCGCTCTCCCTGTCCAAAATGTGTGTCGTTCGGCAATGCGATCGGTGCAGGTTTAAAATGTTCTGCCAGAAGCTGCTTCAGTTGAGCGTAACTGTTCGTACTTGGTTGTGCTGGGCTACACAAATTTTTCATAAGCTTGTCAGCACCCAGGTTAACACTGGCGAGAAACACACTGGCTTGCTCGTCTTCTTGAATATAGTTCGCTTGTACAAACGCATCCATTCGGTCGGCATAATCTTCGAAGGATTCGACATTTTCATCAAAATTGCCGATATTTCCGTATACAGTTATATCGATGGATACTTTAAGATCCCCATCGCCAATTTTGTAGCTCTTTGCTACAAAGTAAACTTAATTACGTGAAAATTCACGTATCAGAATAAAGAGGGAGACACACACACAAGTTGACGGGTTGTAGGTTAGCGGTGAAGTGCTCATGACAACATAACATGGCGTAATGTTTTGTTTTGTTTTTTGTTTTTTTATAAATAGTTTTTCTTTATTTGCGAATACAAGAAATACAAGAAGGGAGAACAAAGAAGCTGGAACGAATGGAAAAAAAGGCAAAAGACAATAAAGAAATTTAAAAAAATCAACAATATTCCATTTTCTATTAAAAATGTCTGTTTTCAGGTTTTGAGCTGCAATGTCGCTAGCGCTCTATTTCAAAGTATTTTTTGAAAGAAAGTTCAACCTGAGTGGCATCTGGTTTACATCTGTTCTTATGTGATAGATAGATATGATATTTACAGCAAAGTATAAATGGTTTAATACAAGTGTATTTTTGCTACCCACACCAAGCATAATTTCTACATTTGATAAATTAATAGCTTTTTTTTCCATTTCTTCCACATGAACAAACATTCCCCCCAAAACTGTCTAGTGAAAGTACATGTAAGGAAAATATGTTCTAAAGATTCAACATGATAACTGCAGAAGATACACAAGGAACAGTCTACCAGACCTCACTGACAAAGTTGTTTGTTAGTCGGAATGGCCCGATGTAAAAATTTAAACTGAAAAGCTTGTAGCTTAGTATCACTTGTACAGCGGAAATGTAAATCATGTATGCGAGACCATCGTTCAAATTCTATCCGCACTTCAAGTTTATCTTCCCATTTATTATGAATAATGTGCTATGATTTGTGTCCATGAGTATGTCGTAGACTGTTCTATGTGGCTTCCTTTTATTTGAAAAAAGATCAATAAAATTTTCAATTATTGACAATTTCTTTGGCGTTTCTTTTAAAGTTGATTTCCAAGATTTTGGTATTGCATTAATAAGCATCTGGTATTCTAAAAAACTAACCTTAAAATTATATTTATATATAAACTCTGTTACATTCATCAAATTCCCCTCATCAGTAAGCAAGTTATTCACATACTTATTAATACATATTTGAGAGTTGTACCAAAGTGTCTGATTTTGAATTATACCGCATTTACCTTTTCTGGAGATACAAAGTTCCCACGTTTCTAAAATATTTTTCCAAAAATCGTTCGATATGCTATGTCTTAGATTTCTTATAAACCTAGAATCTGCTTCCCAAATCCTGGGCGTATCATATTGCTCAAAAATAGCAGAGAAAAGTGCTCTTCACGGGTGTGAGCAGTTTAACAATGACCTTTGAACCCAAGCCATTTTTAACGAGCTTGCAAACCTTGCTGTGTTCATTAAATTCAATCCCCTTTGTTCCCGCGAAAGACTAAGCGTCTCTCTGCTGATCTTTGCTCTTTTTTCATTCCAAATGAAATCAAAAATTAGATTGTTAAGTTGATTGAAATAATCATTTGACGGATTTGGCAACGATGTAAAAAGTCGAACTAATTGTGGTACCACCAGATTTTTAACTACAGTTACCTTACCAATTAGTGATAATGATCTCTGTTTTTACATTGACAATACCGAAGTTATATTTTTGAGTCTGATCTTATAATTCTTTGCCACCATTTTCTTCAAATCTAAATCAAAACTCAAACCTAATAAATAAAATGTTCCAGCCAAGTTATATGTAGATTTGGACATATTTGTTCTTTTTTCCCTTTTTTTGACCCGTACCAAATAGCTTTCGATTTTTGAACATAAACGGTAAAACCGGATGGCCAGGATGGAAAAGACTGACTTTATAGACAACTCTGAACCATCAAGTGTCAAAAATGAATCATCGGCATACTGCCCTAACAACAATTCCTTGTGTTGAATTTTTACACCCCTGACATTAGTATTTTTCTTCAAAGCCACATTAAGCAGTTCAATACCTAAAATGAAGAGGTAAGGAGACAAAGGGTCTCCCTGCCTTACCCCCTAGAAACATTGAACATTTCACAAGTATAACCATTGTTTATAACACAACTTCTTATATCAGTATAAAAACATTTAATCCAATTTCTTAAATTGATCCCAAAGTTATATTTGTGTAAAGTAGCATCAATATATTCCCATTCTATACTGTCAAACGTCTTTTCAAAGTCCAGTAACAATAAAAGCCCTGGAATTTGATTTTCTTCTGTATAATGCAACATAACATAAACAAAACGAGTATTGTCTCCCATGAATCTGCCCTTTATATAACCTGTCTGAGTATCACTGATCAAAATTGGCAATAGTTTAATACGCTCTGCTATACAACTAGTGGCAATTTTATAGTCAGTGTTTAAAAGAGTGATTAGACGCCATTTTTTTTTAAAAAGACTTGTCTTTACCTATTTTGGGAATTAAAGTAATAACCCATTCTCTTTGAGAAATCGACATTTGCTGAGATACTAGAGAATGATTTATGGAATGGATTAAAAAGAACTTAATATCGTGCCAAAAAAACTTAAAAAATTCTGAGGGGAAGCCATCACTACCAGGACCTTTACTGTTTCCCATATGTTTAAGAACACGGAGGAATTCAGATAGTGTTATAGCGCCCTCAGCAGATGCCTGCTGCTCAGCTGACAATTGCGGTAAGAGCACATCAAACTCCCTGTAATTATTAATCTGCTCAGTAGCAGAACTTTTGTAAAGCTTTTCATAAAATCGCCTTCCTTCAGCTAGAATTTCTTTTGGGTCTGTAACAATTGTGTCATCAATTTTGAGGGCGGTGATTGTTTTTTCAATATAATTTCTCATTTCTAAACTTAGAAAATATTTAGTGCATTTTTCTCCTAATTCAATTTTCCGGGCTTTTGAGCGAAGCATTACCCCCCTTGATTTCTCTTTATGAAAAA
This sequence comes from Saccoglossus kowalevskii, assembly GCF_978046115.1. NCBI lineage: Eukaryota > Metazoa > Hemichordata > Enteropneusta > Harrimaniidae > Saccoglossus > Saccoglossus kowalevskii. The sequence continues at coordinate 30,564,774 of NC_140656.1, forward strand.
CTTCTAATTCTTGTTTTTTCTTCTCTAAATCTGAAACCAAACGAAAAGAACTATTCACAGCAATATTTTCCTCTAAGTGATTAATTTGAAACTCCAAATTTAATTGATATTTATCTTTTTCTTTTGAGAACTATAAGCAATTGTCATACCCCTCATATTCATTTTTAATACATCAAAAAAGAGCTGTGGGTCAATAGTAAAAGGCCAATTGAATTCATCAAGATCACTATTTTCTGCATTAACATACTGTTTGGTTGTTTCATTAATAGAATCTTTTACTTTTTTAACATAATCTTTATCATTTAACAATGAAGTATTCAACTTCCAAAAACCTCGACCCCGACCTTGCAAGGTAAAATTACATGACAACGTTATTAAACTGTGGTCTGACCTATACCGATATGAAATACCTGCTTTAGTCACAAATGTAGTAATATCAGGAGATACGAGGAAGTAATCAATAATGTGATTTGCTAATAAGGTCATGGTCATGCCACGTGATCATGTAACCCTAACTCAATGAATAAAAGTACAAGAAACCATAGCAAAGTCAAAGATACAACAAAACATTTCATAGACAAATACAGGCTCCAAAATTATGTCTATTGCAAAACAATTCAATCGACAACCAATTTGACGCCACAATTTCTTGCTGGAGCCCGAGTTCTACGCGTGATTTGGAACTAATTTCGAGATAACCGTCGCTATTCTGACTACTATTTTTGACAGTTGGTATCCGTAGTTATTAATGTAGTGAACGATTAATCAAAAGATATGACGTATTCAGTACTTAGTGTGATTGGCTTTATGATTGAAGGTTAGAGTCTTTTTACTGTTTTGTAATTGGTTAGAGTTTTGAAAATGAATAAAGAGAGTTTTGAGTTGGTCTTGGCGAGTACACGATAGACGCAGTCTAAGTCCAGTCCTGGAGAGTCTTGGGCGAGTCTTGGGTCAGTCTTGTGATAGTCTTGGGGACTTTTCCCCAGGGCGCTGTGTCTTATAGAGTGCTCGACTGATCGACTAAGACGAGAGTTGAAACGCATTTCGTTGTGTGTGTCTTATTTGACTGTAAAGCTTAAGTGACTTTCCCGGTCCCGTACCTCAAGGGGACGAGATATAGAGACAGAGACGAGATTCCCCCTGACACGTGTGGAGAACCCCAGAGAGAAGAATCTACCCCCTGATACGTGAGTGGAGATCCCGGGCAGGTGTTTAACACACATTGAGATCCTGTATAGAAAAGTGAAATGGCGAAGGTGTGTCTTTCTTGCGAACCGAACTAACAGCTCGACCACAGAGACAAAACCGCGCTTGACGACTAACACCGTTAACAGTGTGGCCCCGATGTACAACGCTGAAGAGATGAACACTTCGGAAACCCTTATGAAGGACGGATATCGAATAGGACTGTATAATTAAGAATTGAGCAACATTAAAGACAAGAAGATGATAAAGAACGACCCGGACTAACGCGACGACAAGAGAAGAGAAGAGACGCTATATAGACTTTGATTAGAACTTTAGCTATTTGTATAGAGAACCTCTCGCTGGACACTGTAACTGACACTGTGTAACTCAAAGACGTTGAACTCTATTCAGAATCCCAACACTATTGCTCAGTAATGTAATGTATTGCTTGCTTTTCCTATAGTTTTTACCGTTTTTTTGTGTGTCGAATTGTATGTTATGTGAGTGCCCAGATTTTTGTTTTGAAATGATATTTAGTGACGTGCGAGGTCCTTTATAACGATTTAAGCGCGCCTCAGTGGACAAGTATTTGCAACACAGTGTTATTAGTTTTGTGAAGTTTTATGAAGTTTTAATGAGTTTATGAGTACGGAATATGATGGGGAAAGTAAAGCCCCAATGAGTTTTTAAGAGTTTTGAGATTTGTCGATGTACAGAGATATCGACGTTTTAAGAGTTGTTTTTGTATACGTGTTGTTTTCCGGAATACTTCTGACGCTTTTTGAGTTGAGAGCACCTTTTGTGACGTTTTTTAATGTCTTTTTGGAATGAGAGTTTGGTGCGCCTATATGCGCATTGTTTGATAACGCAAGCTTTTGTTCATGATTGACAGGATTATATGTAACTCAGTAGTGTCTATCGTTTTAGCTATTTCCCGTCTTTTTGCCAGAGGTTAGATTAACGACTTGTGAGTTCAGTTGAAGTTTATAAGCGTATATGACAAAAGTTTGATTAATAGCTTGTTTATTCATTGTTTATTAGTTACCGCTTTGGAATGCTTTAACCGAGAGACGCATCCCTGGTAATCACGTGATCGTGCTGTCGACGGCCGCGATTGGCTGATCGCTTGGTTACACTGCCACGCCTTAGTTTTTTTGACCTTTCGATATAGAGATTGTAGCCTTAGTAACGAGAGACAGTGCAGCGAAGGGTTACCTCGGCGAACCGTTTGAGAAAAGCGAGTCGATTGGTAGCCTTTCCCTTGTTTTTGATTTATAACCGTTGATATTTGTGACTTATAATCAGTTTATTAATCAGTGTGTTTTATTCTTTTTGATTTATACCTTTTATTCCTCAGCTCCTGAGAGCGAGGTTATTTGTAGATATGTTAGCGATCGTCGCTGTGTCTGCGGAAGTACTATGGGAGATTGCATGGTGGGAGTGAAAAGTCTTTTGATCAGTAAGATAATTTTAGAAAAGTGAAAACTTGAGTGACTGTGAAATAAAGGTTGGTTTTAAATATAAAATATCATGGAATCTGGATGAAATAATGAAAGGAAATTGAACGGGTATGAAAGGGCAGTAAATGTGGCAAGAATGCAAGGTCAGAATCCGGGGGTCAAAATACGTCACAATACATCCATCATCATCCATCGGCTGTCAACAACTATGGATGCGGTAAAAGTCTTGATTTGCAGTTTGCGTGAATGGCCGGGGAAAAAATCATGCAAATTCTGTGCTTCAGTAACAGTATTTGCTGCTTTTTTGTGCAATGGAAATTAATTCAAGAAATGCTGTCAAAGGACATTTCCTTCTAGTAAACAAAACAACCATGGGACGTTCATCTTGAAAAATTGAGAAGACGAAAATCTTTTGGGACAGTCATTGTTGTGAAACAATGGACATACTTCTCCAGGGTATCAGGGGTAGTTTTGATTATTAAAAAAGGGAAACTGCTGCTTTATGGAAGAGCAAATTTCAATGTCATTGGCCACAGTAATTCTAAATCGATGTTGGTTTTAATTGGTGTTACCTGGTGTAGAAGTAATAACATTACGATGTTTTCGAATTTAATAGTAAATTATTAATATTAAGAAATTAATAGTAAATGGTAGACTCCCTTTTGAATAACATCAACCAGTCTAACCTGGTTGACAACAATGAAATTCTAACAGCAAGGCAATTAGGACAAATTAATAAAAATATACAAACATCATTTATTACCTTGCCCGTACCATCAAAGATGGAAGGGAAAGGTATTTTAAGGGAAAAATTTTGTCCGGCGTTGTCGTTGTTGTCGTTGTTAATAATTGTTATTGTGTGCATAATAACTTTACTAATTCTATTCCAAACTTTATCAAACTTGGTCACCTTATTCATCAGTATAAAGTCTTCTCTGAGTTTGAACAACAGATGTCCTGTATGAAAATATCATGCAAAAATTGAGAAAATCTGATAAAATTTTTTGACTGTTTCTACTTGACTGATCACTGGTGATACACATCAAAGGTCACTGATCTCAGTGGAAATATGCATTGTTGTATGTGTTCAATGAAGCAAATGATTTATCTTGTAATAATATCCTTGGTAATGTATCTCAGAATCCCATACTGGGTTTCAAAACCAACTCATGGAGAGATTGCACAGTCTGATACACATTTGCAAACCTACCAATAAAATCTTTACAGAAAACAAGATGTCAGAAAATCAATATAAGCACTCCTATGAACTGGGTGTCTAACTTTGATCAAGATCTGAAGCTAATAGAAAATCTGTTTAGTTCAAAGTTATCAAATCAAAAACAATACATAAAAAATACATTAAAAGCAAAACATTTCATCCACATTTTAAAAAGAAAATTATTCTAAAATATATGTATTCTGTATTTGACAAACAGTTCATTCGACAAATGAAAACTCACAAGAATATGTTTCTGCTATTAGAACAGAACGATAGAGTTTTTATAATACTAGTTTAAAAACGCACTTCAAAGATTGCAGTGTTTGAAGATGTAGATTCTCAGGAGGCAACAGTACTTTTGACTTCTCCCTCCACTGGACACCAACTAACTATTTAAGTTGATTTGCATACAAAGCAGAGCTTGCAACATGATAGCTATTCATAAAGGGTGTTTTTTTTTTACTTTTCATATAATACAGTAGTCACACAATGAGGCAGTTCATATTTGTCTCAGTGAATCATTAATTTTTGACAGACACCTGTACAAAATACTTGGACTAAAGCCAGCTAAAATTTGCTGTTATCTTGCATGTTTTATGAATCTATTCACATCTAAATGCAGCACTTTTTTTCAATGAGACATTTGTTTGTATACTAAAATATCTGAATTACTTTGAAGAAAGCTGGAAATTATGTCCTTTAAAATAATTAAACAAATAAGGCACCAATGTTTTTGTAAGATATTTACATCTTTTAAGGACATTCGGTAGACTGATTCCCCACTGTTGGTTCAACCCCAAAACTTGTTTGTATTCAAAATTAATTATGACAATGCATATTTATATTGAAACAAACTATGATAAAGGGAATTATATTATATAACAAAGGGCAAGGTCACCAGAGTTCAACTATGTTATAAACTTGGAAAAGTGAATTACAAAACGACAATCAATCAAACCAAAATGAAATATAAATAAATTAAAAACATACAGAGAATTAAAAAAAAAACAATTTTGCTTTTGAAACCTACCTTGTTACCCTGCAAAATATTGAGATGCGCGAAAATTTAAATAATTCCGCCTCAGTGACCATAACTTGAAAACTGAGACTGACAGACACAACGGAATACCCCTTGCTAATAAATTATGTAACCTTTGTGATCAGAATCAAGTAGAAGATGAGTATCACCTAATGATGTCATGCAAAAGTTATACCCGCGATAGAAATGTCTTATTTGAAATAGCAAAAACCGATCGAAAGACACAATTCATAGCCTTGCTAAACAACAGTGGTCTAATACTCCCTGTAGCAAGGTATCTAAAGAAGTGTTTTGAAATAAGACAGCAACCCCAGTGACAATTTTCTTTCCCGGTTAAGTTTTGCGTTTTTTCTATCTTTTTATTGTATAATATTTAATATTTTCTTTCTCTGTTACAGTAATGTATTAGCTTAGTTTTTTGCATGTTTTTATTTTATATTATTTATTTAATTTTTTTAACCTTTTATTATTTCTTAAACATTTGTAGCCATTGCCAATCCCTCCGGGGAATGTGTAAGTGTTAATAAAATTAATATTATTTAATTAATGACCCCGCACATTATTGACTGGCCTTGGCTAGTTGAAGCGGTTTTTAAATGGGCGACTCGATAGAAGTATTCGCCGTGACTCAATACCTTTCATTCGGGTTTATACAACGCTTACATGTTAATGTCTGGAAGGTGTAATGTCTTGTTTGTATTTGCACAATGTGAAAGAGGGTTTTATTGTCAAAATGCACTAGTATACGGTTGGTTGTATGCATATTGAACTATACAAAATTTGAATTATGTCACCAAAGCGTACGTTTTGACGACTCGTATGCAATTGTAAGATTATATTTCTGATTTACTCGAAGTGAATCTCAGCGCTGTGCTTTTTATAAATGTTATGGTTCGGATAATAATTTCCTGGAAACTGTGCAGAAAAACACAGACTTTCATTATTTTTTGTTCATAGTTTTTCTAAATTTCAGTTTTTATTGTTCATAATTATTTACAACAATAATACTTGTTTTCTGTTGTGAAATCATTTCAAGCTATTATGATTGTGTACGTGACAGCTTTGTCCCACACAATAAGACATGTATGAATATGTGCGAGTATATTTCATGGGTTAATAGACCACTTCTTTATATCCCACAATGTCTGGTAATTCTAACTAGCTACTATTTCACAAAATTTGCGCAGCCTTGCTCCTACTCCCATATTGTCCTTAATAGTGAAGGTTAATGCAGATATATTGTAAATTATACAGAGTTAACACTATAATACATTTCCCTTTACATTCCCTGGTATTACACAGCAGCATTTGTGCTGAGGCAGTTATGGTTCACAACCATCACCAGTTTTCTTGTTAGCATTGTATTTAACCCGTATGACGAGTAGATGACGGTATCTTTGATTTATGAACGTGTTATGCCGGGAGGCATGACTCAGTTTGAGTGAAGGGATGTATGATTTGTTTTTGCGTATCTGTTAATCGACTTAATTAGCTGAATGGCTGTGTTATGTCTGTCATCGTTTAGGCATATTTGAAGTTTTGGACGGAACTTGGCTCAGTGATTTGGAACTAATTTCGAGATAACCGTCGCTATTCTGACTACTATTTCTGACAGTTGGTATCCGTAGTTATTAATGTAGTGAACGATTAATCAAAAGATATGACGTATTCAGTACTTAGTGTGATTGGCTTTATGATTGAAGGTTAGAGTCTTTTTACTGTTTTGTAATTGGTTAGAGTTTTGAAAATGAATAAAGAGAGTTTTGAGTTGGTCTTGGCGAGTACACGATAGACGCAGTCTAAGTCCAGTCCTGGAGAGTCTTGGGCGAGTCTTGGGTCAGTCTTGTGATAGTCTTGGGGACTTTTCCCCAGGGCGCTGTGTCTTATAGAGTGCTCGACTGATCGACTAAGACGAGAGTTGAAACGCATTTCGTTGTGTGTGTCTTATTTGACTGTAAAGCTTAAGTGACTTTCCCGGTCCCGTACCTCAAGGGGACGAGATATAGAGACAGAGACGAGATTCCCCCTGACACGTGTGGAGAACCCCAGAGAGAAGAATCTACCCCCTGATACGTGAGTGGAGATCCCGGGCAGGTGTTTAACACACATTGAGATCCTGTATAGAAAAGTGAAATGGCGAAGGTGTGTCTTTCTTGCGAACCGAACTAACAGCTCGACCACAGAGACAAAACCGCGCTTGACGACTAACACCGTTAACAGTGTGGCCCCGATGTACAACGCTGAAGAGATGAACACTTCGGAAACCCTTATGAAGGACGGATATCGAATAGGACTGTATAATTAAGAATTGAGCAACATTAAAGACAAGAAGATGATAAAGAACGACCCGGACTAACGCGACGACAAGAGAAGAGAAGAGACGCTATATAGACTTTGATTAGAACTTTAGCTATTTGTATAGAGAACCTCTCGCTGGACACTGTAACTGACACTGTGTAACTCAAAGACGTTGAACTCTATTCAGAATCCCAACACTATTGCTCAGTAATGTAATGTATTGCTTGCTTTTCCTATAGTTTTTACCGTTTTTTTTGTGTGTCGAATTGTATGTTATGTGAGTGCCCAGATTTTTGTTTTGAAATGATATTTAGTGACGTGCGAGGTCCTTTATAACGATTTAAGCGCGCCTCAGTGGACAAGTATTTGCAACACAGTGTTATTAGTTTTGTGAAGTTTTATGAAGTTTTAATGAGTTTATGAGTACGGAATATGATGGGGAAAGTAAAGCCCCAATGAGTTTTTAAGAGTTTTGAGATTTGTCGATGTACAGAGATATCGACGTTTTAAGAGTTGTTTTTGTATACGTGTTGTTTTCCGGAATACTTCTGACGCTTTTTGAGTTGAGAGCACCTTTTGTGACGTTTTTTAATGTCTTTTTGGAATGAGAGTTTGGTGCGCCTATATGCGCATTGTTTGATAACGCAAGCTTTTGTTCATGATTGACAGGATTATATGTAACTCAGTAGTGTCTATCGTTTTAGCTATTTCCCGTCTTTTTGCCAGAGGTTAGATTAACGACTTGTGAGTTCAGTTGAAGTTTATAAGCGTATATGACAAAAGTTTGATTAATAGCTTGTTTATTCATTGTTTATTAGTTACCGCTTTGGAATGCTTTAACCGAGAGACGCATCCCTGGTAATCACGTGATCGTGCTGTCGACGGCCGCGATTGGCTGATCGCTTGGTTACACTGCCACGCCTTAGTTTTTTTGACCTTTCGATATAGAGATTGTAGCCTTAGTAACGAGAGACAGTGCAGCGAAGGGTTACCTCGGCGAACCGTTTGAGAAAAGCGAGTCGATTGGTAGCCTTTCCCTTGTTTTTGATTTATAACCGTTGATATTTGTGACTTATAATCAGTTTATTAATCAGTGTGTTTTATTCTTTTTGATTTATACCTTTTATTCCTCAGCTCCTGAGAGCGAGGTTATTTGTAGATATGTTAGCGATCGTCGCTGTGTCTGCGGAAGTACTATGGGAGATTGCATGGTGGGAGTGAAAAGTCTTTTGATCAGTAAGATAATTTTAGAAAAGTGAAAACTTGAGTGACTGTGAAATAAAGGTTGGTTTTAAATATAAAATATCATGGAATCTGGATGAAATAATGAAAGGAAATTGAACGGGTATGAAAGGGCAGTAAATGTGGCAAGAATGCAAGGTCAGAATCCGGGGGTCAAAATACGTCACAATACATCCATCATCATCCATCGGCTGTCAACAACTATGGATGCGGTAAAAGTCTTGATTTGCAGTTTGCGTGAATGGCCGGGGAAAAAATCATGCAAATTCTGTGCTTCAGTAACAGTATTTGCTGCTTTTTTGTGCAATGGAAATTAATTCAAGAAATGCTGTCAAAGGACATTTCCTTCTAGTAAACAAAACAACCATGGGACGTTCATCTTGAAAAATTGAGAAGACGAAAATCTTTTGGGACAGTCATTGTTGTGAAACAATGGACATACTTCTCCAGGGTATCAGGGGTAGTTTTGATTATTAAAAAAGGGAAACTGCTGCTTTATGGAAGAGCAAATTTCAATGTCATTGGCCACAGTAATTCTAAATCGATGTTGGTTTTAATTGGTGTTACCTGGTGTAGAAGTAATAACATTACGATGTTTTCGAATTTAATAGTAAATTATTAATATTAAGAAATTAATAGTAAATGGTAGACTCCCTTTTGAATAACATCAACCAGTCTAACCTGGTTGACAACAATGAAATTCTAACAGCAAGGCAATTAGGACAAATTAATAAAAATATACAAACATCATTTATTACCTTGCCCGTACCATCAAAGATGGAAGGGAAAGGTATTTTAAGGGAAAAATTTTGTCCGGCGTTGTCGTTGTTGTCGTTGTTAATAATTGTTATTGTGTGCATAATAACTTTACTAATTCTATTCCAAACTTTATCAAACTTGGTCACCTTATTCATCAGTATAAAGTCTTCTCTGAGTTTGAACAACAGATGTCCTGTATGAAAATATCATGCAAAAATTGAGAAAATCTGATAAAATTTTTTGACTGTTTCTACTTGACTGATCACTGGTGATACACATCAAAGGTCACTGATCTCAGTGGAAATATGCATTGTTGTATGTGTTCAATGAAGCAAATGATTTATCTTGTAATAATATCCTTGGTAATGTATCTCAGAATCCCATACTGGGTTTCAAAACCAACTCATGGAGAGATTGCACAGTCTGATACACATTTGCAAACCTACCAATAAAATCTTTACAGAAAACAAGATGTCAGAAAATCAATATAAGCACTCCTATGAACTGGGTGTCTAACTTTGATCAAGATCTGAAGCTAATAGAAAATCTGTTTAGTTCAAAGTTATCAAATCAAAAACAATACATAAAAAATACATTAAAAGCAAAACATTTCATCCACATTTTAAAAAGAAAATTATTCTAAAATATATGTATTCTGTATTTGACAAACAGTTCATTCGACAAATGAAAACTCACAAGAATATGTTTCTGCTATTAGAACAGAACGATAGAGTTTTTATAATACTAGTTTAAAAACGCACTTCAAAGATTGCAGTGTTTGAAGATGTAGATTCTCAGGAGGCAACAGTACTTTTGACTTCTCCCTCCACTGGACACCAACTAACTATTTAAGTTGATTTGCATACAAAGCAGAGCTTGCAACATGATAGCTATTCATAAAGGGTGTTTTTTTTTTACTTTTCATATAATACAGTAGTCACACAATGAGGCAGTTCATATTTGTCTCAGTGAATCATTAATTTTTGACAGACACCTGTACAAAATACTTGGACTAAAGCCAGCTAAAATTTGCTGTTATCTTGCATGTTTTATGAATCTATTCACATCTAAATGCAGCACTTTTTTTCAATGAGACATTTGTTTGTATACTAAAATATCTGAATTACTTTGAAGAAAGCTGGAAATTATGTCCTTTAAAATAATTAAACAAATAAGGCACCAATGTTTTTGTAAGATATTTACATCTTTTAAGGACATTCGGTAGACTGATTCCCCACTGTTGGTTCAACCCCAAAACTTGTTTGTATTCAAAATTAATTATGACAATGCATATTTATATTGAAACAAACTATGATAAAGGGAATTATATTATATAACAAAGGGCAAGGTCACCAGAGTTCAACTATGTTATAAACTTGGAAAAGTGAATTACAAAACGACAATCAATCAAACCAAAATGAAATATAAATAAATTAAAAACATACAGAGAATTAAAAAAAAAACAATTTTGCTTTTGAAACCTACCTTGTTACCCTGCAAAATATTGAGATGCGCGAAAATTTAAATAATTCCGCCTCAGTGACCATAACTTGAAAACTGAGACTGACAGACACAACGGAATACCCCTTGCTAATAAATTATGTAACCTTTGTGATCAGAATCAAGTAGAAGATGAGTATCACCTAATGATGTCATGCAAAAGTTATACCCGCGATAGAAATGTCTTATTTGAAATAGCAAAAACCGATCGAAAGACACAATTCATAGCCTTGCTAAACAACAGTGGTCTAATACTCCCTGTAGCAAGGTATCTAAAGAAGTGTTTTGAAATAAGACAGCAACCCCAGTGACAATTTTCTTTCCCGGTTAAGTTTTGCGTTTTTTCTATCTTTTTATTGTATAATATTTAATATTTTCTTTCTCTGTTACAGTAATGTATTAGCTTAGTTTTTTGCATGTTTTTATTTTATATTATTTATTTAATTTTTTTAACCTTTTATTATTTCTTAAACATTTGTAGCCATTGCCAATCCCTCCGGGGAATGTGTAAGTGTTAATAAAATTAATATTATTTAATTAATGACCCCGCACATTATTGACTGGCCTTGGCTAGTTGAAGCGGTTTTTAAATGGGCGACTCGATAGAAGTATTCGCCGTGACTCAATACCTTTCATTCGGGTTTATACAACGCTTACATGTTAATGTCTGGAAGGTGTAATGTCTTGTTTGTATTTGCACAATGTGAAAGAGGGTTTTATTGTCAAAATGCACTAGTATACGGTTGGTTGTATGCATATTGAACTATACAAAATTTGAATTATGTCACCAAAGCGTACGTTTTGACGACTCGTATGCAATTGTAAGATTATATTTCTGATTTACTCGAAGTGAATCTCAGCGCTGTGCTTTTTATAAATGTTATGGTTCGGATAATAATTTCCTGGAAACTGTGCAGAAAAACACAGACTTTCATTATTTTTTGTTCATAGTTTTTCTAAATTTCAGTTTTTATTGTTCATAATTATTTACAACAATAATACTTGTTTTCTGTTGTGAAATCATTTCAAGCTATTATGATTGTGTACGTGACAGCTTTGTCCCACACAATAAGACATGTATGAATATGTGCGAGTATATTTCATGGGTTAATAGACCACTTCTTTATATCCCACAATGTCTGGTAATTCTAACTAGCTACTATTTCACAAAATTTGCGCAGCCTTGCTCCTACTCCCATATTGTCCTTAATAGTGAAGGTTAATGCAGATATATTGTAAATTATACAGAGTTAACACTATAATACATTTCCCTTTACATTCCCTGGTATTACACAGCAGCATTTGTGCTGAGGCAGTTATGGTTCACAACCATCACCAGTTTTCTTGTTAGCATTGTATTTAACCCGTATGACGAGTAGATGACGGTATCTTTGATTTATGAACGTGTTATGCCGGGAGGCATGACTCAGTTTGAGTGAAGGGATGTATGATTTGTTTTTGCGTATCTGTTAATCGACTTAATTAGCTGAATGGCTGTGTTATGTCTGTCATCGTTTAGGCATATTTGAAGTTTTGGACGGAACTTGGCTCAGTGATTTGGAACTAATTTCGAGATAACCGTCGCTATTCTGACTACTATTTCTGACAGTTGGTATCCGTAGTTATTAATGTAGTGAACGATTAATCAAAAGATATGACGTATTCAGTACTTAGTGTGATTGGCTTTATGATTGAAGGTCACGCCCTAGAGTCTTTTTACTGTTTTGTAATTGGTTAGAGTTTTGAAAATGAATAAAGAGAGTTTTGAGTTGGTCTTGGCGAGTACCCACGGTAGATGCAGTCTAAGTCCAGTCCTGGAGAGTCTTGGGCGAGTCTTGGGTCAGCCTTGTGATAGTCTTGGGGACTTTTCCCCAGGGCGCTGTGTCTTATAGAGTGCTCGACTGATCGACTAAGACGAGAGTTGAAACGCATTTCGTTGTGTGTGTCTTATTTGACTGTAAAGCTTAAGTGACCTTCCCGGTCCCGTACCTCAAGGGGACGAGATATAGAGACAGAGACGAGATTCCCCTGACACGTGTGGAGAACCCCAGAGAGAAGAATCTACCCCCTGATATTTACATCATTTTTCCAATTATTTTTTCAGCTCGTAACGATAGAATCAGTCAATTTAAAACTGACATGTTTGCTATTGGAAAGCATTTTGGCACAATTTTACTGAAAAGACGAGTTTTTCATTGCTCATGAATATTAATTTATGCAAATGAACGATTATTTCAGCCAATCGTGTCATGCAACTCCCCTGGATTGTGTACCACTGGAGCTGTTATATTATAGAGGGCGCCCTATAAAAGGGTTATTTCCTTATTTCTGTGCAAAGTCCATACGCGAAAAAAAACGAGTAAAAAACTTGTTACATTTGTTAGTCGTCCGATCTTACTCTTTTAACATCTCTAAAACGATGGGACAAGAGCATAGCAAACCCAGCTGGGATGACCAGACGAATAAGTATTCGGCAGAGTCGTGCAAACTCCAGGAAGTGCCGAGTGATGTCTACACTAAGTATCGGAATGCTGAGATTGTGCGTCTATCACGCAATACCATAAGAGTGTTACCCAACGAGTGCGACAAACTGAACGCCATTACATGTCTTAATCTCGACGATAACAGCTTCAGTGAGTTCCCCCCTGTTGTGTGTCAGCTACAAACCCTTGAAGTTCTGTCCATGAACGGCAACCACTTGTATGATTTACCCATGCAAATCAAGAATTTGAGACTACTGAAACAAGTTTCGCTTTGCAGAAACCAAATTAGCGAGTTTCCGCGTGGTATACTTCAACTTCAATGCCTCGAAAAACTTGATCTAAGCTGGAACTCGTTGATGCTTCTACCGGACGACATCAATAGATTGACATTACTCCGAGAGCTTTCCCTCGGTAAAAACAACCTCACATCGCTTCCTGCTAACATCATCAAGCTCTGTGACCTTGAAATGCTACATATAGAGTACAACGCACTGACAGATTTCCCATCATGTTTATACAAAAGTCTGAAACAGTTACGTGTACAAGGAAACCCGTTACAAAATAAACTAGATGACATCACTCCTGTAAGCATAGATCCTTCGAGGGCAACTACAATCCTCAAGTCGCGGAAAGGTAAGTAAATCATGTTATAGTTGAAAAAGTTTAATAGTCAAATAATTGAGAATTCATCCGAATATGCCAGTCATAAGCCAGCGTTTGGATGACACGATAGTTTCTGTGAACTACACATTTGCGTCATGCGAGAATTAGTTACTGCGATTGTCCCTTATATATTGTCACACATTTGCGCGTTTGATTTATGTGACAGCGTAGTCTGGTTTCGATTTGCATTACATATTCTTACAACAACAACAACAACAACCCATTTCCAAGTATTGTATTTGATTTATGTGACGGCGTAGTCTGGTTTCGATTTGCATTACTCATTTTTACCCCACACCCATTTCTTTGTAATGACAATAATGCCCTTATTGAAATCATAAAATATAAAAAACAGGGAGAACAAGGAATGGTTAGAAAAACAAAACAGAAAAGGTATCTTAATGAGTTATGTATATCAATTATGTTTATGGTTGTCATTTCTTAAATTGAAGCACTCAAAGATATATTTTGCCAAATGATTGTTTATCTTTTGTTTTTAGAATGTCTACATTGTGTTGGATTTATGTGACATCGTAGTCTGGTTTCGATTTGCATTACACATTGTTTAACAACCCCCCCTCCCACTTTCATGTATTGTATTTGATTTGGTAATCCCCTTATCGTCATACAAGAATTTCAATTAAATCGGGGAAGTCGTCACCTGCGCATGCGTCAGATGGCCGTAGCGTATCCATGAGACCATGAGACTTTGCGTTTTTAGCATGCGCTGGGACTCAATTCCCGCGCGTGCGCAGGTGACGACCCTTCCGCTTTAAGATTCTTAATACTTTTTAACTCATAATATTGTAAAGCAAATTTTTAAATATTTATTAGTCCCCGTTCAGGCGCAGCCTGAAAAGGGGACTAATAATTCAGGTTATGTCCATAATTCCGTCTCCAACATTTTCTCAGAAATTCTACAGCAGATATCAGTGAAACTTGGCAGGTTGATGAACATGTCCCCTCCGAGTATGCACGTAATTTTTTTTCCAGATCTGAAAATCCCAAGTGGGTCTTTTTCACGATTTTATCAAAAATTGCCTCTCCCGGCAACATTGACAAAACGTCTGCGCATGCTCAGAATAAATTAATTACTGTAAAATACTTTATTTTTGCTTGCAACATTTTTTTGCTATTTTCGCTGAAGGAATGTTTCAGTTAAAATAAAATCCAGCGAATATACCCTTTTCTTATATTTTACAGTCAACTTGTCAAAAATCAATGAAAATAAATTCAATACAAAACACCCAGAAAAAGTCTTTTCAGCGAATGATAATTCCAGCTGAAATAAAATATTTTACAGTAGATTAGATCTGTGAGTAAGGCTGCTGTTATTACGGCACGTGATTTCTCCATTGCGTGCAATTTATTATAGTACTGTTTATACATGTATTCTGTTTGGCTCAGTGGTCTCATTCACTCGTTACTAGAAGAACTAGTAACTTTATTTGATTTCAAGAACTTCAAGAAGGCGGCATAAGAGACGTGTTTGCAAAGGTAAGTTTTCCAGTTTATTGGGGTACGATTGGTGTACATTTCGTGACGTACGGACGTGAATATTATGATGATTGACAGCTTTATGTTCTTGTGAAAAACCAAAAAAAGCAAACAATTGTCTCTAATCTATGAAACTAGTTTGTGAATTGTATACCCTGTCAAATTATTGTACACGAACGATTAATTCACGAGGACATAGTTTTCAAGTACCGGTAAATCGTTTTCCGGTCTTTTGCTTGTGTAGCGATTTCCGAAATATTCACAACTCGGGGGGGGGGGGAATTTCCCTGTGTCGATCAATTTATTCATTATATAATAGCAGGTTGCCTATGATTATATTCGTATTTTTTATGTTGTGAGCATTGAACTGTTAGTTGCAATGAAGATTTTGGCGACCTTGTGCGATTCAACATGGCGGATGTACAGTGACAACACGTGTATGGACGGTCGGTCGAGCAGTCTGCAACGGACCACAGTCTGTGAACGCACCGTGAAATCGCCCGTTTTTTCGGCATTTTTTTTTTTAATGTTTTGGATATTTCATTCACTCCTGATGCCTAAAAGAGTCTAATTTATATTTTACCGTAGTCATTGACACCTATTCAAGAGTATCATGTTTATTGTGAATAGCGTGAATGGGTAAGCTTCGTTTCGACAATGGGCTGTTATTTCTGTGAACAATGTTAAATTATTCTTTGAATGCTCAGTTTATTTTTTGAAAACAACTAATTTTTCGATTTAAAAAAATCATGCCGTTTTCCCCGTCAAAATCAAAGCATAAAGATCTTGCTAAACATCGGTGAATCCCCTGTTGCGTTCACCACGAGGTCACTGAGCCGTCATTAACATATTTAAATGACCACGTGTACTGAAATAACATGGCGGATATCGCATCGCATCGCATTTACATTCGACCGAAATCATTCGTTTACGATGAAACTAAGTTGAATATTACTTCCAATTCATAAAAATTCAACGAATTATTTTTTTGTGCGTATTATAATCATTACTGAATAATAATAAACAATTGCAATACTTCGAAAACAAGTAAGTTATTCACTTGCGAAACACAGAATGACCAGATTGTGCTACCGTGATCATTTGCTACCGGTACTAACAACTAAGCAACGTATTCGTGTTTGTATTTATTCGAAACTTCTTTTAGAAAATACTTTACTTTTCGTAAACTTTACTGAATTTTTGGGGGGATTCAATTCCAACATTTCGCGATGCCAAACCAAAGGCCTTTCACTCTTTTGAGTGTGACACCTAAACCAGAAGTTTTATGGTGTATAAACTGGCACTAAATGAAAAAGCCGTTGAACCTTATTCAAATTTATAAGTACATGTTATTATGTATTTAATTATGAAAACTGACTAAATTAAATGTGATCTTATTTTTAATTTGAACAGAATTATGATTTATATCGGTAATGACGTTTTCATCCAATATTAATAGTGCAATTGTTAAAATGCCTACCTACACATTTATTGTTTTTGTTTCTGTTGCCCTGAAATAGACATTTGTAAAAAAAAAATTAAAAATCATGCTTGATTCAAATTCAAAAAAAAAGATGTAGCCATGTAGCCCCTTCCTGTTATCTGTTTCCAACTTCTTCCAGAGTAAAACTGGTGAAGCCATGTAATTGCCATACAATCATCAACTGTGGGAAAACTTATATGTTATTGAAAATCTTTATTTTGTTGTCTGTGAATTAATATAATATTTGAAATGGTGTAATGGTGCAAAATATTCTCAAGCAATTGGTTTTCTGGTGGCACTACACTGTGCATTTATGCATGATCTCAGCTTACTAAGTGATGATGGTGGTTGAAATGGAAAACTGAATACAAAAATCCAGTAACATCTCAAACGAATTTCCGTCTGCTGTGAATGCATGTTTCGTTACATCAAATAAATAACCCAATTTTATTGAATGTATCCAAAAACATGGTACCAATGATCTGAAATTTCAGGAGTGCTCGCTGAAGGTTTATCAATCTTGCTTATTGTCTTGTTCTTTACCAATCCTGCATTTCAGTTACTAGAATTTATACTAAAAAAAAATAGTTTCTGTTTTTCTTCTAATAATTCGGCCACTCTCAAAAACAAATATTTTTCCATGGTCGAAATGCAAGAAGAATACAAAACTACTGTGATTGCATAGCGATACCTGTAGGGCCATTGTCAATTAGTTCGCCTGATCAACACAGCGTTATACATAGGGCTGATATTGAATCACGGAGAGTAAAATCTTGTGATACTAATCTCTAGAACCGCTCAGATTGGTACATACCGGTATGTCTTATGAACTCACATGTGTATATCTTTAACAATACTCATTTTAAACTTTTTTTTTTACAGTGGTGCTGTGAACTGCTTCAATTTTGCAAGTCAATTTTTTCTGGGTTCCTACAACATGGAGTGTCAGGGACTTTATTGAAATTTCATAGAATCCTGAATATATCTAGAAGTGAAAATTAAATGGTTTACAGTATTTTATACCCATTAATAATGATGAAATGCAATAATATCACTGCACTAAAAAGACTTCAAACAATTATTGTTACTTCTCCATTGAAGGTTATGAGCAGACCAACCTTTACTGGCTTCCTTAATTATTACATGTACTTGCTCTGAAAACATAGCTTTTACAATTGTTTAAATTAACAGATGTTGTTCTATGTACAATGAATACATTTTAAATAATAAACCTTACTGTATTAATAAAAAATTGTATTTGACAACATGAGAATGATTCTGATGCCCAGTGGTGATGTTGAAACAAACCCAGGTCCTGGTAATATACTAAGACCTGATTAACAAAGAAGTCATGTACATCAAGGTTCACTCAGATTTATGAATGCAGTTTCTTGAGCAAGTATACATGTATGACAAATAGTTTTGTTGCACTTGTGTACTCTGAGATTCTGAACATGGGTCAGTGGAAGTTTTTAGTTGTCAGTACAAAACTAGATTATGGGAAATCACTTTATGATGAGTTGTACCCACATAGAGTACATATTCATTCACCTGTTTGCAGATGTTCCTTGTACTACTTTATAATCAAATAACGGGGACTGTGACATTTCATGTCTTGTTTAAATTAATTTATGTGAGATCCCAACTATTAGTAGTTGTACTCTTCTGACAATCATGTGCGTTCAATCTTTACAGATGAGCAAACAGTCAAAACCACTAGAAGTAACAACGGTAAAACCAAGCGTAAAAGGTGAATATAGCTACACGAGACTTTGCTGTAATAGCTGTAATATGGTCATCAGGCGCGTGAATTGTTCGCCATATGTGACCAGAAATAATGTTGTGAAAATATTCTATCAAATAGAAAACAACGGTGGTGAATAGGTCAAATTTGGTATTAACAGTATAAAATAAAATTATATTGTCGTAGACAAGGCAATCTAACTGTCTGTTGTAATCAATTAACACAAACACTCAAAAACATGTCCGTTACTAATGTTAGAGAATCATTAGTAAGTCACTTTTCATGAAATATTTATCATTAGCTAATTTAAAATAAATAAACAAATAAATACATTGTCATGTGTTTCAGACTACAATGTGTACAGTATTGTGATAGACTTGTGTTGTTTTTATAAAACACTCACCATTCATAATAACGTACAGTTCTATTGAATATTACTTTTTTGTGATTACTCTAGGGGTATCCTGATGGTTAATGATGAATGGGGGACTGCCAATGGTGGCATTTCCACTCTGAATCGTCAGATTGCTTGCCTGGCTGACTCAACTGGTCAGTTGAAATTGTATGCGACTGTGGTGAGTCCAAGTGAAGAAGACAGAGCTGATGCGAGACAAAAAAATGTAACACTCATCACAGAGAAAATTCCGGAAAACCTGGAAAAAGAAGTTGGCAAACCAAAGAAGGAGTGGTTG
Organism: Saccoglossus kowalevskii; assembly: GCF_978046115.1. Taxonomy (NCBI): domain Eukaryota; kingdom Metazoa; phylum Hemichordata; class Enteropneusta; family Harrimaniidae; genus Saccoglossus; species Saccoglossus kowalevskii. The sequence goes on from NC_140656.1 coordinate 30,584,041, forward strand.
ACAAAATATTATAAGACGTATTTCAAGCACTTAAAAGATCACAACGACATCGATATTATCATTGGCCATGTACCCATTACATCTAATGTAGCCTTGAACATTCGCGATTATTTCTTTCAAGGGAAGAAGGTATTTCTGTTCAACCATGTTATACCGGAAGACATAGAAGTACACAAAGAATCGTATTCTTTCGACAAAGTCGAGGAACGAGAAAGGTCTATAAAACAACAAGCTGTAAAAGCCGATGCAGTGTTCTCGGTCGGCCGCCGGATTTTTGATCATTTCGATAATAAATTCCGCACCCTAAGACCAAATCCATCACATGAGACGTTCTATCCCCTTCCTGACCAGAAGTTTTTCGACATGGAAATCAGAGAACCAAGAGAAAATGGTAAAATTCAGATACTGACAATTGGACGAGTCCTCGGTGTGATCAACTTGAAGGGATATGACATAGCAGCAGCTGCTATCAGCAAGGTTGTGGAATCTTTTAAGAAGTTTAAGTCCAATATGCCAGTCTGGAAACTCAGGGGAATACCAAAAGGCGAAGAGAAAAGTACCATACACTACATTAAGAAGTACATCACAACAGGCTGTCTTCAGATTAACCCATATCCCTATGGGACTCAAGACCAGATTCGTGACGATTTGGGAGAGAGTCACCTGTGCATTATGGCTTCTCGAAGTGAGCCTTTTGGTATGGTTGGGATGGAAGCTATAGCCGCCGGGGTTCCCGTGTTGGTGACAAGTCATTCTGGATTATCAAAGTTTCTGGAAGATACGTTCCCAGATCAGGCACGAAATATAATAGTAGACGTTGGATTTAACGATGTGGAACTTGACAAGGATATCGGTAAATGGGAAGAGGCGATCAGAGATGTACTTACCGACCCAACAGTTGCCTTCAACAGAGCTAAAAAATTAAAAGAGCTTCTAGCCAAATGTAAAACTGTTGAGAGTTCACATAACAGCTTTCAGAATAAATGCCTTGAATAATATAACAATGATCCAACATACTATTGTTAATATTAATTCTAAAGTAGAGACGCCAAACCCTATTGACATCAATTATCATATTTGTCGGATCAATTGTTATTTTTGTTAACAAAGTAAACAGACACAGCGAGGATAACTGCAGACGAATTGTATATGCAATAACGTATCATTATTTTTAAATTAAGATATAACAATTATAATAGTTTTAAAAAATAGTTGTACATTTGTAGATTCAAGAATAATGTTTAAAGTTGTGTTTTCTGCTATATTTGTGGGCATATTATGCATGTTGAATCCCGGGTAATTTGTATTACCTTCACCGAAAAGGTTATGTTTTTAAAAAAAGGTATTTGTTTAGCTGATTGTGTGTCAGCAGGATAACTCAAAATATTAATGACGAATTGCCATACAATTAGCAGGACATGGACAAATCGATTTTGGAAGAAATCCGTATTTAGTTGCCATGATGGAAACAATTTGATGAAGAGCAATAATCAATTTCCCCAGTAACAAGTAGTCCAATTAGGTAATTTACATATTTAATCTCTATTAAAACAAGCGGACAGCAGACAGGATAGAAATTCGGAAGATTATCTTATTTTTATTTAATCTGATCATAAATAGACAAAAAAGTACGTATTATGTAACTGACATATATAGCTCAGTTCCATGTTATTCGTTTCGGGGAGGTGTTACATACAAAATGAATACATTGCATCGAAAATACCTACTATGATATTTTCTCATTTGACATTGTTATGTTGATGTAATTCAGGCAGTTGCATAACAATGCACAATAACCCAAGAGATGTATAACAAATAACATAACTTGATCCATTCTCACAATTAAAAAGTTTACAATAGTATCCAATTGTTATTCATTTTTTGTCGATATATTTTATTTTTGTATTTCAAATTAGGATTTCTAGGTAGCCTATTGTTTATGCAACATACATGTATAATATAGCATTATACCGATGTATTCTGTGTTTCAAGCTTTACCTTCATTTGTACAAAATGCGCGATTGTTTTATTAACAATGTTTGTTATATGATTAATCTACAAAAGAAATGTATATTCATATAAATTACAAGAATAATCTTCCAAATAATTTATTATACTTTTTATATTTGAAAAATGTGTTAAATCAAATTTAAATAAACAGTTAAACAAAAATAACTCAGTGTTGTATACCTATTTCCTTTTCCATGCCATTGTAGTTTAGGCACAATTTTGCGAAAACAATAGTGCAAACATTCTATGGGTTTAACGTTATCTGAAAATTACTGTTCGTATGTGACAATTGTCGGTTATTAAATCCTAATAAAGAAAATCACGGGAAATCTCTTTAGTAGACTATATGTTGCCCTTAGCACAGAGATTATTTTTTGCGGTTAAGAGTTCTTCTTGACCCATAATAACATCAATACAACGACAATACTTACTTTGACCTTTTAGCATGCATTACGGTCAAGGCTTTGCTTCACATAGAAAGTTTTTTTGAAATTGAACATCCATACATAGACACTGAATTTTGTAATGCACTTGAACTAAATTTAAACTTAGCAGTTTGAGTAAATAGACCCACTATTCTCTTCATATTCAAATATTAAATGTACATATAGTGTTCTTCTCAAAGAAATACTCAAACTACACGGCTGGTAATTTTCAAAACACCCAAGCATTGTGGCCTCGATGCGCGAAAGCTTCTGAGGAGAGCACTGTACATTTCTTCTTACGTAATACCAAAGTCTCTGTCATTTATACCATTTGTTATTGTTGTTGTTTTTTTTAAACTGAAACACGGTAATAAATTTAAAGCCTAGTAACGCATGTAAAATAATTAATTATATACTCAAATGTACTTCACAGACTGGCAACCAGCAACGGTCAAACTCTAGGCTTTACATAACTGACCAGTATTTATAAGTTTCATTGTTTTCTTTATATGCCCAATTATCATACCAGGGGCGAACTTGTCAACCAAAGTCTGTGGTGACAACTTGATATCGCTCTGACTGAAGCCTATCACACGACATTTATTAGGCTCTCTGTAAAACAAATAAAAGAAACGTCTTGAATTGATGATCGCTGCAACAAGTTAAATTATAACACTTGTATACATAGTGAATAAAAACATTTTAGGTAGAGCTTTCAATGTCAAATAAATATCATGGTAGATATGTATATACAAGAATCATCAAGGAATGCAATAATGACACAATCATGTCTTTTCATATATGTTGGTTTTCTCTGTTACGTAATATTTCTAACATCTTATGACTCATAATTGAACGTTATCTGAGTATTTATTTGCAGCACAATTTTATAATTAACATAAAAACTTGAATATTCTAGTTTTCATAGAATTTATAATTAAATTGAATCGCAAGACCTAACAACCAAAAAGTGGCGTCAGGTGTCACAGATAACCCAACATAATGAAAGCACACAATTTTACTTACCCCTCAACTGGATACAGCAGTCTCCCCGATGGATAAGTTGTTCCACGTACGAACTCTGGTACTATTGGATAACTGGCATGTTCTACGTTATTATCTGAAATGCGAATACAATGGATATGAACCACATTACGTACGTGGTGAATAGTAGTTTTTATTTTAACAATTCTGTAGTTTTAATAATAAATAAAAGACGTAATTCCGTGCACTCGAGCACAGCTTACATAATCTACCATTTTTATTATCCTATGCGTACAAGGCAGTTTCATCAATGAAGGTCGTAAATCGTACAAAAAGTCAGCGATATCCAATCGATAATCGATGCAGAATGTTGTCAGATACAATCGATTGCGAGTGTATGTCAATGTATGCGATTAATTCAGTATGGTGGGCGACGAGCCTTAAATTTTATCGTTGCCATGTGCAACAAGTGAGTGAATGTATTGTTCTATGCGAACCTTTGAACCTTTGAGTCCATGAGCCAAACAAATATTCATAATGGTAAGGTCGTAGTGACTATATATATATATTTTATGCATAGCTGAGCGAAAAAAAATAAACCAAATATGAACAACTTTGAGTTATTTTTATAAACCTGCCACTGGAACACTAAAAAAATATTTTATTTTTATCCATAATAAAAAGCTGCCATTACTAACATCATACACATTTATTTAAAGTCAATAATAGCATTCTCTACCTCAAATGGTACCGATCGACCAGTGTATTCAAATGTCCGTTTTCGACGTTGTGAAATTCTTTCGTTTGTAGAAAAATACAATATTTGTATATAAAATTATATTTATTGTCTATACTTGATTTGTTGAACACCCTATATAGTTTGTTATTTCACCCAGCTTCTATCATGTATAATACAAGAAAACTAAAGGCAAAAATATAAAGAATATAGCAAATTATCTTTTTTGTAATATTCTTGTGTATTCTGTATTTACGAAAAGTACGTAGGGAATACATTTCTAATTGAATTACTCTTAATATAAATTTCTGAATTATCTTGTCAAAATCATTTTATCAGGGGTTTTTCTCCTGAAAAACTAAAGAATTTTCGTCGAAAACGTAGTGTTATACAATATATGTATTGGTAACTGGAGTTCAACGAACTATTATTGATTGGTTTATACAATTTTAGTGGTTTGCACATATTATACTTTCTAGTTCATTGCACGAGTAATACTGCAAAGCGTATACCTTGTTTATATGAAGGCTGGCAAATGAACTGTCCATGAAAGTTGGTGACCTAGCGAACAATCAACGCTCAGAAGGAGACCGTAATAACATAATTCTTTAACTTTATAAGTAGTTTTTGTAAGTATTTTGTTTCATATTATTTCGTTTCAATGTTGTTTAAATACTTCACAATACCCTAAACTGTAATTAACCATTCGGTATAATTGTAAACTGTTAAAAACATTTTATTGCAAAATGAAACTTTCTTCAAATTGTCTGTAAAAATGTAAAATGAAATGTATTTATTTTGTAACCAGCACCAGCTACCACCCCTCAATTAAGGTATGTTGAATGTTTTACCTGTTTAATGAAAACACAACGTGACGTAGCCTTACTTGCCATTGTTTTATTGTTATACAGACAATATCATTCACACCAAATACAATTACAGTAAATACATATAGTGCTAGTACAGCATATAAATATAGTAACTTACTGTACACTGTGTATGCATTCTGTTCGGGAATTTCCTTCCAGCTTATTACATTGATGAACTCTCGAGGTGACACTAGTCCCATCAACTGACTTGCCAAAACGAAACGGGTTACTGTCATATCCTGTTGCACCACGTAAGCAGAAACTGTTCAATTAGCAGACTAGTTAAGATTGACAATGATAGTTTTTGCATGACAGTTGATTAGGGGGAGCAATGACTTTGAGGTCGTCTGGTAGTTGTTGGTACTAATAAAGATGATGCAATCAATTGACCGTACAAGAAATACATCTATCAAATGTTGCTAAAATAGTAATTAATATATATTCATTACAAATAAACACCAAATTTCAAAAATGTCGTGCTATTCATATACATGATTGCCCCGTGCCGCATTGGAAGTTAAAGTAGCATTCCCTATTTGTATGATCCTTGGAAACCTCTCACTGACCACTGTATGCACAATATGGGCCTTGGATTGTGTATAATTCAAGACAAAGGAAGGAACTCGAAACATGCTAAAGTTGCCTTGAGTGATTACAATAATAAAAAGGTATGTTTGGCTTGGTGATAAAATATCTTATGGTAGCTTCATTTTTCCAATAATTCAGGATTTTTGCCAAACCAACTAATGTTTATGTTCTGCATAACGACCACACTCCTCAGCCGCAGGTGTTTTGCATATATTACAAAGTAAGAATCTAACTTTAAGAATGTTAGAAGAGTGGCATTATCACATTTTACAAATAATGTCATCTTTCATAATGATAGGATTAGAAATGCCAGTAACACTTGGAACCCTTCCATTTTCGGATGGTGATGGCCAACTTGTGGTTAGCGATCTTGAAGGACTATTTGAAGTAGCCAAATCTAAATGTGTATTCCCCATTTTAATATTGAATGTACAAATAGTATAACAGTGTAATGTTTTGTGAAACTGTCCAGTAAGAGAGAATGGCATGCTAAACAACAATTATAGCATTACTTACGTCCATCATTTCGAGAATTTGCGTTTCTTCAATGTTGTTGTTCAATTTTTGCAGCAACCCCATATCACGAGTGAAGTCATAAACATTCTTTGGAGATGCATTAAATATAAAATCTGTTTTGTAACTGTCAATAAAGAAAAGAATTGGTGTTTGGGTATCAAAATTACAATATTATAATGTCCGTATATTCACCCTGTAAAAATAATTCACGATTTCCTGGTATCACTCAATGAGAGACAATGCATATATTTATTCTCCGAAAATAATTATATCTTACTGCAGCTTGTATTCAATTGTACACAAAACATGTACTTACAGTATACCATTAAATTCAGGTGAAGGTCTGTAGTACAGTTTAATTCCGTCCTAATCAAATAAATAATAGTTTGGTGAGTATGGTTGATGATATAAACAAGTTATGATAGTGTAAGCTGAGGATGATAAGGCCAATGGCAAGGACACTCATCAGATTGCGTCTAAAAGTAATTTTTAAGTTGTCCCTATGCGTGACCCCTAGTCTGTAAACACTGCTATCAATTGGGTTAATGTTTAGAATATCCTGAATCATTAGTATGTGGTTGGCTAATGTAACCCTGAAAGGCGATGTTATGCCAGGCACTTAAAAATACCCAGCGTTTGTCTGTAGACGATCATTTGACTGAATCTATTGAGTCGTGCGTAATTAGTCCCGAGATGGAGAATCAAAAGTATCCTCGTGTAATATTTAAAGAATGATCATGGAGAAAAACATTAGCATACCAGTTTTAATAATAATAATGAAATTACGAGTACAAGTTTTGCTCTGAGCTACTATTTGGTGTGCGCAACAGTCAAAATTGCCATCTTTGTTTATATGATACCCATATCTCGCGCATGCGCGGCCCGACGACTACAGCGCTTTAAGCTTTCCCACTGATATAACAATAAATACTCAACAAATATTAGCGAAACTACATATACGTTGGGACAATGTGTAGACCTGATTTTTAGTCAAAATGTGTGCGTCCTGGCAGATGTGCATAATAAGTACCTAACTTGCATAAATTGACCAATTTGTAGCTGTTCCAAATATATATCCACACTTCAAATAAATGTTCTAGCATAACTCATATAACTAATTCATTAAGGGTTGACATTTTAATTACATAATTTGAATAATATTTCAATTGTTAGCTGTATGTCGCAAGATACACTCGTCAGATTCGTAGTTTGTCATTTATCACACGCAACTGGATAGAAACATTGTTTGCTTCAGTGGTTTAACGTCTATGCACTTTGACCCAATGATGTTTGTTGCCCTGCATCAAGAATATGCCGCATCAATGTATTTGAAAATAAAATTACGTATTGAGTTTTTTTTATTCTGTATATGGAATTTGAGTTTTTGTTGTTTTGAAAAAAATACAAACATGTTACTCAAATTACTAATTATCATCTACTCTTACCGTATTTTTGTGGAATATCCAACCACTCTCATCACTTGCGTAGGATAGCACCTTCTCCAGAGCAATATCGGCAAGGCCACGGTAATCTGTCATTTCTAAGTTTGAAAGCTAAACCGACGAATCTAGAAATGGAATGCCGACCAAGACTTCACAGCACAACAACGTGCACATGCACGAGGCAATGATACAAGCTAGGATAACACATTATAAAACATTGCCCAATGGGTGTAAAGTGCAGGTCATACTGATAACCTCACATATGTAGTGATTCTAGTACGTTCGTATGCAAAATACCAGCGTTGCTGTAAGATTGACTGAACTAAAAATACATGTACCTTGACATCTACTCATACATATACAATGAAAAATGCTGACTTTTAGCTTAATGAGATAAATGATGGTGGTACAGACATTTTTTTATTCAAGCAATCATTCTACTCAATTACCGCAACCCGCTCAAATATATTCACTTATTGAACATTATAAATTCCTGTAAAATGAATCTATTTTTATATCTTGTTCAGCGACGTATAATCTTAGGAAATATGAATTTATTATAGGTGCAGGCTATGATATTTTTTTTATAATTGTCAGTCACATGGTACCGACATGTATATGAGCTTTAACATTTCCATATTAATGTTGTGACCTTGCATTTTTAATTTGTAAGTTCGTGACTGTTGTTATGGGGATACATGTGCATATGTGACATTTTCATCTAATATCTGTAATAGGAATTATAGTAATTCGAATAATTCTGGTGGTTTCAGAGCTAGACTAATATGCGTGTCTTGCCTCATGTGAAGCCGCATATATTTAAGAAGATATTACTCTCCAATTCCAACATGTTTCGTGGTGATTTCCGGATTGTGAAACGGTCACGGTTTCAAATGACTCAAAATTTAACAATTCTCAGTACAATTCATGTTTGAAACCATAAATATAGTCCTGGCTCCGAACATATCGATATTTCCTAATCGTAATAGGGTAAACGAAGGGTAACTATAGTTCGTGAATGGCGATCATTTATGTACCTGGGTTAGACCGCTATGCAATGTTTTGAAATGAAATTACAAAACCTTTTCTTAAAAATAATATAGGGTCACTATATGACATCAATAGCATTACTATTGCACGTATGCTATAATCCAGTAGGATTATTCATTTACACAGTGTCAAAACAGGTACGGTATTGTATGCATTAATATTTATTACTACACAGAAATATACACTCAAAAAATAAGTTTAAATACACTATTACGTAACAGTCCACAAAATCAATAATTCGCAGTAACATTTACAGTGATCATTAACTAGATTCAATTATTTCAGCAAAATTCAATATATCACTAAAACGACAAATCATGTAACGAATGCACCAGTTGATTACAACCATTCTATCTTTCACATCGTTCCAAGTTATTCTGTACAACTAAAAAGGAAAGGAATTATTGTTTTACTAAATAAACGGATGATGCGGTTTCAGTAACAAGTACGTTGGTATAGCCGATCAGGGTGCATGTGTGTTGTACATGAAGTGAAAACCATTTCAATTGCAATAGTTGTCACTAATTTACGAATAATTTCGATCCCATGTTTTGTTGATTCCACATAATTTGGTATCTCATAACGTCACAAGTAAGCAAGTCGCATAGAAATTAAAGCGTTAAATTAAAACATGACCTATCATTAACGCAGAGTGATGGCGATTTGTGTGTATTATGCGTTTGTTGAAAATGGCAAATAAAATTAATGTACCTTTTTTCCTCCACCCAGCTGTTCCCGAGCTCTTCAATGTCCATGGTAACACTTCCGTCGGGCAATTCGTAACCTTTGAATGCATGCTTTTCGCCCGGGAGATATTTGGGTCCAAACAGTCCACACATTTTACGAATAAGTACCGAATCTGGATTGATGTCCACATCCAACGAATTGCGATGAGTTTTCGGATTGCATTTCCATTCTATCCACCATTTTCCAGTCAATGAGAATATCATCATTTTGGTTCGTTGCCTGATTGTTAACGTGCCCACGGCTAAATCGTCAGTCATGAACGTCGTTCCATTACGGAGTTGCCCGTCAACCTGAATACAAACATAGGTGAATGTAAATAATTGATTATTATGGGTATGGGCATGCCATGGAACAAACAACTTTGATATACTCAAGAATTATGATTGGTCAAAAGTCTAGTGGCAATATACCGTGTTAAGTTGTTCGAAGATACTGTCGCATTCCGTAGTAGAATGAAGTTTTTTTTATATTTACGATCACTTCCTTTAATTGTTATTGTAGTCGTTTGGTATTTATAATAGCTAAATCATCCAAACTATAATTTTCGAATTTTCGAAATGCACTTTAAAAGTATGATCAGTTTGTCTACCGATATGTCTCCATTGCTCATTAGGTTAACAACATGACCATCGGCGTAAACAGTGGCACTCTCTATGCGACGAACACTGGAACTGACGGATTCATGCTTCACAACTAACTTCAATGAATGGTCAGCTTCTTGACAGGTGTCTGTTAAAATATAACTACACGGACCATTGAAATCGAGTTTTCTATCCCCATATGTAGTATAGTGTGGGTCACCATGCCCATTTCCTGATTTACATGGACATTCTGTAAACAAAGTTTAGTTAAATTCAGTGTGACGATGAAAATATCATCGGAGGTTATCAAATAGTTATTTTTGTAACAACGTTAGTGCAAGTGTATATGATACATACCTGTCTCTACACTGAATGATCCCAACCTTTTCATTTCTCCACTCTTTACCAGTTCAGTAACAATCGTGACAGTGGTGCATGGATCGTACGGCCCAACTGTGATAGTAAATGTGGGATGGTCCATAAATCGGAAAAACATGTTCTGTGAAACAGTTGTCCAATCATTTGGAATCAGGTTGGAATCGGTATAAACTTTGATAAACATCTGACCATCTTCAAAACGATCGCCGAAGTCTATTGTCCAAAACGCTATGTTTGTGCACGATGCATACAAGACGTATGCAACTCTTGTCTCTAATTATTAAAAGAAAATTAAATTATAACATAGACACAGTTGCAAAATTATTACACATAGCAACGACTCCAAAACGTTACGTTTGTTACATTGTTTATGTATGCAAGACCCTGCTTGCGCTCACTACAAGTTATTTTGAGCTCATATTTTGGGGTCAGTGAGTGTGATTAGTGTGTCCGCCTGCAGCGGCGCGGCGCCTCGGCATGTGATCGAGTTCGAATCTCGTGTTGTTTGTTTGCATGCAATTATTTACAGCTAAAATGGGTGATAACACCAACAATTGTGAAGCTTTGGTTGTTTCTTTAACGGCGAAATAGTACTGCTTTCCTATGTATTTATTGCTAGAGTTAACTTAGCTAATTAACTAATTAGGTTAACTAAGCTAATTAGCGTAAATGGAAATTGCGGCACAATGCTGATTGGTTTATGCATTTTGAAGCATCAGGTTGCATCGATCATAACATTTCAATGATTTATGATATTTTTTGAATAACAAGTAAATAACCTATTTGGAATATCAAATTGTAAACTTTGTGCTTTGCTGTGGTAACATTGATATCGGTTATATTTATGGAGATTCGACAGTAAATAGGATGGTATCTCTGTTTTTGTACATTCAAATTCAAAAACCGGACCAGCCGTAGACATTTTCTTTAATTGAATATTCTTGGGACATCTATCAGGGGTGAATTCTTTTCCTCTGGGGTTCTCCACACGTGTCGGGGGGGGGGGAACTCGTCTCGTCTCTATAACTCGTCCCCTTAAGGTATGGGATCGGGAAGTCACTTATACTTTACAGTCAAATAAGACACACACACCGAAATACGTTTCAGCTCTCGTCTTAGTCGGTCAATCGAGCACTCTATAAGACACAGCGCCCTGGGGAAAAATCCCCAAGACTATCGCAAGGCTGACCCAAGACTAGCCCAAGACTCTACAGGACTGGACTTTCGACTGCGTCTACCGTAGAGTACTTGCCAAGACCAACTCAAAACTCTCTTTATTCATTTTCAAAACTCTAACCAATTACAAAACAGTAAAAAGACTCTAGGGCGTAACCTTCAATCATAAAGCCAATCACACTAAGTACTGAATACGTTATATCTTTTGATTAATCGTTCACTACATTAATAACTACGGATACCAACTGTCAGAATTAATAATCAGAATAGCTACGGTTATCTTATAATTAGTTCCAAATCACTGAGCCAAGTTCCGTCCAAAACTTCAAATAGGCATAAACGATGACAGACATAACACAGCAATTCAGCTAATAATCAACTAATTAAGTCGGACAACAGATACACAAAAAACATTCATGACACATCTATACAAAGTTCTAAAAATATACATAAATATAATTACCTTGACCCATTTGTCTTTTGGATGACGTAGTAGCATTCATGGATTTCATTATTTCTTCTAAAGGCAGTATAGTTAACTAAGAAAGAAAGAGAACATGACGTACTATCAATCAAACACGATCTAGACATTTTTTTTTGTAGTTTATTTAGAGGAAATCTGAGTAACGGAGTGCCACTACTACTGGTTACGAACTTCACGGTGAGTCTGGCACCGAGCATCAAGTACGCTACGTAGGGTGGTACACGCATTTACATGCTGCCACGTTGATCTTATGATCCTACTTACTTTTAATTAAAGACCTTATGACAACACGTTTCCTTGTAGTCATTTATTTTCCCGTAGTGTGGTCCACGTAATTTTTATACATTGTAGTGTGTTTTATTTCTGCTTAGGGATTGGTAGGGGGATCCTAACCCCTTGTGGTGAGAATCAGAGAGTCTGGCCTACCTGCAGAATCCCTTTGTTTAATGTTCACGTTATTGTTTGTTAATTAAGTTGCCTTGTTGTTTTTGTCCGACTGCGATTGAAAATCACTACTACTACTGAAACGTGCAATCATACGTTCTTTGACACGATTGGACACGGTTTAAAGGTAATAACTATATATTAATAAAAGTACTTGGTATGGAATTGCATTTGTAGAATAGAATAGAATAGAATAGAATAGAATAGAATAGAATAGAATAGAATAGAATAGAATAGAATAGAATAGAATAGAATAGAATAGAATAGAATAGAATAGTCTTAATCCAAAGACACTCGTGTCTAATAATACATGCAAATGTGTACGCCTAATAAAAAGTAATTACACGTACAGGTCGCAATTATTTTACATTCTTACACAAGGTACATTGATCTATGGATGGTATTCCATGTGCGACGGACATGAATTAAGTTGTGAAACATGCATCTTTTCCTTACAATTTTTGATATGATTCTATACAATTATGATCTTCGTCACTTAAATTTAATTTTTCATGAAAACAACTTTTTTTGTTGTTGTTTAAATCACGAGATGTGTTAAATGATAAAGATATAATGGGTATTTTTTATGTCAGAGTGGCCTTATTAGATTTTAAATTAGTTGTAATGATTCAAAATTCAATGATTTCATTAACTGTCAAACATTTATTTTATTTTATCTGACTATATGCATTCACAGATCACATTAGTCAGAATTTGTGAATTAGAAAAAATATATCTTACATCGGGATCAGGTACTGAGTCATCTTCTCGTTTCTGAAAGCTTTTACCGTCTACACCATTGCCCAAGATGGTTATAATAGTAAACACAACCAAAACCACAATATATTTCTCCATGGTACACTTAGGAGAGAAGAACACTGAACGACTTGTACAGAAGCAGGGTGACGTTGAGTGAATGTCTGATATATCGCGATGTTTCAGTTTTAAGGTTCATTGTTGATGACCACTACATCGACATCTGCTGTCGGATTAATATATGAAAACAATAAAGATTTAGGTCTGAAAGCATCGGAATCCACATGTGTTACGGCATTTTACTCTAATGAGACACGATTATTTGATATAAAAATTCAATACGTGTGAATGTTAATGGGTACGTGTAATCCTGCAGATTCGTGGCATTTTCGGCGATACAGCGGTATAATAGTATAATCCTATAATAGTTAACTATTTCAGAACATTTAAATAATAATGTGGTTCTTTTGTTTTAAAAATCGGTAACAAATCGATAACATTGTGTTATCCAGTATAAAATAGGTTTTGGAAATGAACTATTTGTAAACATAAAAAACGGGCCGTTTGGAGATTCTTCATAAGAATTCATAGTAAATTATTGTTTTATAAAAATAGTATTTGTCAAAAAACATCACCAACACCCATGAGTACCTATCTTAATAACTGTATGTGACTTTTAAAGATATGAACCAAAAAAACTAATGATGAAAAATTTGTGCAAAAATTACAGAAGATTCATCCTAATTCTGGATCCATGCATTATTCTTTTACTGATTTGTACATGTTTTATCACATTGTCTATGTGAGCTTGGATTTCCGTATGCAACGTTTGCCTGTCAGCTATTGCCGTGGATATTATTTCTACTTTAATAAACCCAAAGTCATGATGACCTTTGAATTGACTTACCACTAATGGTATGGACTACCCAACACACAACTGACTAATCCGATTCTACAAACTATAAATCAAGGCGATGAAATAAAAAATAATACTCCGAATCTATGTTTAATACGATTCCGTTTGTACGGAACATTATGTGTACTTCTATGTAATGGGGGCGATAGGTGGACAATGGTTTAGATAAATAGAGCGAGTGTACAAACTTTATGTTAATTGAATATATAAAGACATAATGGGCCATGTTCCTATCCTAAAACCTTTTCACTCGCGAATTGACGATTAGAAGCTGGGCAGCTGTACATGCTCGTTATTAATGGTCAACGTGACACCCGGTAACAAGTAGCAATGAACGCAAACAATAACGAACATAAAAGGTATATAATCCTAATATTTAACACAAATAAATGATGAAAATAGCTCAGAACATTGGATCAGATGATTGCTGTCTGTGTCACCGTATCCTAAGAGTTCTTGGTCTTTCTGTTTTGGGGTGAGCAGAAATGACAAATTCAATAACGTTTATAATATATCTTCAATACTTGAATGAGTTGAGTGAATTCATAATGTGTGTTGTTTTCATTTGTTGTCGCGATTACTCGTAAATCTACCATAGTTCAAGATGACTATAAGAAGAGTTTTGCAATCGAATAACAAAACTATGACAATGTATACGAGTACATCTATAATCCACTCTGTTTTATTGTTAATTATTTATATTTCTATGTCGGTCATTTCTCATTATCCAATATACACGTTTTTCGCGCTTGTCACCGTGTATGAGCGTTTTTGGCTACTCGTGAATTTATTGTCCGTCTAATAAAGAGTTGGGTGTACTTTCCAATAGGCAAAATACTTGTCTCTGGCATTCTCATGGTCATCGTCCGAATTGCACAGTTTCGCTAAAGCCGGTCATTCATAACTGGCCAATGAATCCGTGCGTAATCGTGTTAGGAAAAGTTGTATTCACTGCAATTGAGTTGAATTGTGTCATTTTATTAGGCGCGCCAAGGAGTTGGTGCTACCAATCAGCATTGATGTATCATAAATGTGAAGTTCTGGGGGGTCACAGATTAAAGCAATGTGAGTATGTAGGTTTATGCGCTGATTCACCGGGAGTCAAGAACACGTTGACACGTTTCCAAAATTCCTCATCCAATGTTGAAAATTATTTCTGGACAATTGAATGAAGACGATAGAAAGTCTAAATATTTATGCAAACCGTGTTTTAATGAACTGACTAAATTGTCGGAACAGATAACATATCGACTTGTCCGATCCGGTCTTCGTTGCAACAAACACATCATTTCCCTAAGTTCTTTTTTTCTTTTTTTTTTTTTTGATGGTCATTATGCTTGTTTACAGGAAAAAAGCTAGTAACACGTTGATTTCTATATTCAATTATTTTAATTTGACCATGGAGCTAGCTCCATGATTTTACCAAGTAATATGTAGCTTATATCGTTAGTTCTGATTGGGTAATGCAAATGAGCCCAATTAAATCTCAAATGAATTGAGGGCGTGCGACATACAGTACATCGTGGTGAAATCCGCCAAGGGTTAATGTTGCGGCCTCGCACGAATAAATGGTCCTTGGCTTGCGAAGATGTTTCATGGTACGACTGTGAAACAGCATTATCAAAACGCATTGTTGATGTCATGAGTGTGTACTCGAGTTAGATTACTGTCATGAATTTATTTTCGCGTATCTGTTAATCGACTTAATTAGCTGATTATTAGCAGAATTGCTGTGTTATGTCTGTCATCGTTTAGGCCTATTTGAAGTTTTGGACGGAACTTGGCTCAGTGATTTGGAACTAATTACCAGATAACCACCGTTATTTAGACTACTCATTCTGACAGTTTATATCCATAGTTATTTATGTAGTGAACGATTAATCAAAAGATATGACGTATTCAGTACTTAGTGTGATTGGCTTTATGATTGAAGGTTACGCCCTAGAGTCTTTTTACTGCTTTGTAATTGGTTAGAGTTGTGAAAATGAATAAAGAGAGTTTGAGTTGGTCTTGAAGAGTACTCCACGATAGACGCAGTCTAAGTCGAGAGTCCAGTCCAGGGGCGAGCCTTGAGGCAGTCCAGTCTTGGGCGAGTCTTGGTTCAGCCTTGCGAGAGTCTTGGGGATTTTTTCCCCAGGGCGCCGTGTCTTATAGAGTGCTCCAAAAGATCGACAAAGACGAGAGTTGAAACGTATTTCGTTGTGTGTGTCTTATTTGACTGTAAAGCTTAACTGGCTTTCCCGATCCCGTACCTCAAGGGGACGAGATAGAGAGACGAGACGAGATTCCCCCCTGACACGTGTAGAGAACCCGAGAGTAGAAGATTTTCCCCCTGATATTACAATTAAATCGACGAAACCCACTTATGGCGTAAAAGTTCATTAAAGTGCATGGAAGGCTCATTCTTCAGAGTACATCATACGTCATATCAAATTTACTAACATATACACTTAGGTTTATTATTTTTCAAAACATAATCACGTTTATAAATTAATAAGTATGAACGATACACAGTCCCTTGTTATTTTTACCGCTAGTCGACATCTGTATTCAATAAGTCACATGTCTACCACCTAAGGCTCCCCGTATGTATGATCCTCGTAAAACGGCCTATCTATTTGCGAGAGATTTTGTAAAAGATTTTTGACAAAATACATGTATTTGACAAATCTAATCAAGTCGTAATAACTAACTATTTTATAACCTACGAGTAAATTACTTGTGAAAACATTCAATTGAATCATCAGCGAGGAATCGGCATAAAAACAAAACCGCCGTCAATCAATTATTGCTAGTATTTCGAAGAATGTATGACGTGCAACTGAAAGCAAATATACATGACTTTCATACAAAGTTTGAATGTAATCACCCTGTTCATCTCTCGAGCACGTTTAAGAATCGGAATTTAGCACATTTTATGACTTTAACAAATGCCAGCGCGTCAGCCATATTTCATCAAATGGAAATCGACGTACATGATTTTTTCTAATAAGGTGGAATTAGATTGTCAAATGACTGATAAATGGCTTCGTACGCACGATTTTAGTAACCCTCATGTAAAGAAGCTGCCTTGTACAGGTGTATAACCTGATGTACCTTCTAATCCATACATCGGATATCACTACATGGGAATGGCAGGAAAAGAACACTAATCAATACCTAATAAAATCGATTTTTCACAAATGAAAATTTTAACATGATTTAAAGACAAAATTACTTGAAGCTTCAAAATGAAAACACCAGAGGCCGCTATTAACCGTTTATGGTTTTATTCTAAAAAAATAAATTGTCAAACAATTGCGGCTTAGTAATAAACAAAGGATATGCAATTTACATATTGAGGGCGCTGTGTTTATTCATAATTAACAACTCGTATACATATGAAGTGACATTATTCAGCACATTAACATGTTGACCCTAGTGTTCACTATTCACCTCATTAAATATCGATTCCTTAAATGTTTAGTTGAGTTTCTTTCCAGAAGAAAATGTTGAATGTTTCAAGGACGTCATTGTTTCACCTCTTCAACTCTAATTGGAATTGAACAGAATTCATCAAACGCATCCTTTCGCTGAACCATAAAAAATTCTGTCTCGATCAACACAACGTGTCCCTGGTTGCAATAGTCAATAGAAATCTCCATTGTCTTCTAGAGACTTGAAGTGTCGAATTGACATCCAATAAAAGTGTCCTTGTTCAAAAATCAAAACTTAAATTCCGTCTGTAAACGACGCGAATCCTAATCCATCGCACACAAAATAAAGCTAATTAAAACATCCACGAGAAAATGAAAGTAACGCAAAATTCTTTCTTAACACAACATAATACATAAATCTGTGTATGAAAACGAGTGAATTTAGGACATTACCTACAATGGTGATAATTCAAAAATGTTTTCGTTAACATTCACATTGCTGTTCCGACCCAAAACAGTTTAAAACGGAATTCCGATAAAAAAAATAACAAGGTCACATTTACATTTAAGATTAATGCACTCAACTACACAGACTGGAGACCAGCAACGGTCAATCTCTAGGCTTTACATAACTGACCAGTATTTATAAGTTTCATTGTTTTCTTTATATGCCCAATTATCATACCAGGAGTGAACTTGTCAACCAAAGTATGTGGTGACAACTTGATATCGCTCTGACTGAAGCCTATCACACGACATTTATTAGGCTCTCTGTAAAACAAATAAAAGAAACGTCTTGAATTGAAGGTGGCTGCAACAAGTTAAATTATAACACTCGCACAGACTAGAAGTATAATTAGTATGCAGAACATAATCTCTTTTTGAAATTAAAGAATCATCATTAATTATTAATAATGACATATATTTATATTTTTAGAGGAATAAACCACAGTTTCGGGCATTTTTATAGGTACAGATCATCCGGTTTGGAGCCCTATTAATATCGTTCAGATCCACTTCTTCTTTCGCCCTTTTCCCATCAAGCCATTTGGGAAACCCGCTTGGAGAATTTTGATTGGGCGACTTGTTTGGCCGCCATCTTGGATTGAAGTTGAATCGAAAGTGGTTAATTGACCCCCTTCTGAGGATTTAGGCCTTCTGGCCATTGGTGTATTGGTGTGTAATTTGTTTTTAGCATCTTTATATAACGAGCATTACAATTTATAGAGCTTTGGTCGCCATATTTCACTGATGCCATAGTTGTCCAATTTCTTTGAAATAAGCGTAGTTCAAGTTGAATCTCTCCTTTCAACTGACAACAGAAACAATAATTTCGATCAATCACGTAATTTCGCTGTTGTCTTTGACGCCTTAAAGCTTGAATATTTGTTTCTCACGCAAGCTTCAATTGATCAACATGTTATTTCGCATGCAGCATGCACGGCTAAAGTTTCTTTGGCTGTCATCTTGAATTTTCAAGAAGAAATGTCAAAATACTCTAATCAATCAATTTTGTGCATGTATATTGTTTGGCTCAAATCTTTTAAATAAATAAAATAATGTGGATCAGTCACACAACTTGGTCACCATTTTTGATTTATGGCAAAAAAAAATGGGCATTTGTTTCTCTGATCAACTTTATTTTTTGCAAATAATATGCCTGGGCAACGTTCATTTGAGAAGAAATAAATTAACTTCGACCAGCCACGTATTTTCGCTGTCATTTTTAATTGTCAGCAAAAATGTATAGTGAATGAAATTTGTTCACAGTAATTGCATGCAATGATGGATTATAGGTGACTGATACCAACCTGTCACTTGACATTAAATGCGTGCCATTCACATTAGCAGGTCATATAATACACACCTTCTATTTAGACCCTGCTAATGTCGCTTATTGTTTTAATATGTTTTTTTTTACCCAAGTTTACAAGTAACATTATAACTGGAGTATTCCAGTTCTCGTAGAATTGATACTTAAAATCATAATGTTGGGAACCTTGAGACCACGAAGTGTCAAAAATACCCCAACAACGGGGGTAATAAACATTCAGAATTTTACTTACCCCTCAACTGGATACAGCAGTCTCCCCGATGGATAAGTTGTTCCACGTACGAACTCTGGTACTATTGGATAACTAGCATGTTCTACGTTATTATCTGAAACGTAAATACAATGGATATGAACCACATTAATAAAAGAGGTTAGGTATTCGCGTGTTTAATGAAAACGCATAGTGATGTTGTCTTACTTGTCATTGTTATATTGCTAGTACAACATATAAATATATCAACTTACGGTACACTGTGTATGCATTGTGTTCGGGAATTTCCTTCCAGCTTATTACATTGATGAACTCTCTAGGTGATACTAGTCCCATTAACTGACTTGCCGAGACGACACGGGTTACTGCTAAATCCTGTCGCATCACGTAAGCAGAAATTAGCAGATTTGTTAAATTTACAATGATAATTCAAATGTTTAGTGGTGTTTATCAGTGTAAAATAATGAATTCGACATTCTCTGCGTTACTACAGGTTATAATCAGTTTGATGAGTTCTGGATATAATACAAAATAGAAATGCAGCTTTAAAACTAGAATGATGTTTTCATTTGACTCTTTGTCATTTACCTTTCTGATTGCTGAGGAGACACATTAGATGCAATGGTAGGATTGAAAAAGATGACAGTGGCGTTGGTGTCTTAATAACTACAAATATTGTAGCTTAGTTGCAATGCATTTAGTAAATTAGTTTTAACGAATTACATTAACGTTTAAGGGTAATAATTTCTTTAAATAAAGAAACAAGAATAACGGAGTTAAAAGAAGTATGAAGAAGGATAAACGGAAATGGGCTCGGAATGTGTGAATGAAATAATCGTTTGAGATTACAAGGATGTAAGGGTAAAGGCAGAGCAAGTACTATAGATAATAACAGAGCAAGGAAAGAAGTACTCAATCACCCAATATCAGACAACATATTAAAGGCAGACTTAAGAGCAGCAATCAGTAGGCTGGAAAATTGAAAATGAGGTGAATAGGGCGAAAATTTGATTGAATGTTGAAAGCGGTAGACAACTGTTTACCGGCTAGTTGACATGTTTCATACAAGTACCTAAGGCATGGAACCAGAGGTTTATTGTTAAGTTACCTAAGAGTGTCATGGTCGTCATGCAGTTGGTTTTGCCGTTTTCTGATCGTTCTGACTTCCACACAGTAAGCAACCTCAAAACAATATAAGCCAACATTGCCTAAACCGATTTGTCTTAACTTTTCGCAAATGCTGTCATATATTTTTGCTAAAATAACGTAACGGGGCACCTTTCCTTTTTCGGACGATGAAGGCAAGTTCGAGAAATGTAGTTAGCGACCTGGAAGAACAGTCAAATCTGAATGTGTATTCCCTATTTTAATATTGAATGTACAAATAGTATAACCGTGTATTGTTATGTGAAACTGTCCAGTGGGAGAGAATGGCATGCTAAACAGCAATTATTACATTACTTACGTCCATCATTTCGAGAATTTGCGTTTCTTCAATGTTATTGTTCAATTTTTGCAGCAACCCCATATCACGAGTGAAGTCATAAACATTCTTTGGAGATGCATTAAATATAAAATCTGTTTTGTAACTGTCAATGAAGAAAAGTATTTGTGTTTGGATAACATATTATATAATGTATATTGAAGTGTATCGATAAGACTCGAGGTTTTCCAATACGAAGAACAGTCGTCTGATTCTTTCACTGTAAAATATTCAAGTCGTTTGTACCATGAAACGCACGTATAAATAAACCCGTCCTTGCCCTGGTACCACTCAATAATAGGCAATGCATAGTTCTATTCCACGACAATAATTGCTTCAGCTTGTATTTAATTCAACATGTACTTACAGTATACCATTAAATTCAGGTGAAGGTCTGTAGTACAGTTTAATTCCGTCCTAATCAAATAAATAATAGTTTAAGTAATGACACACATCACTGTATATATATTGTTTGTTTTAGTGTTGCATCGTTAATGCACTTTGACACAATGACTTGCTTTGTCCTACATCAAGCCTGAAAGCCCCACATCTATATACTGGTATATTACATTCGAGGGGCTGCTGTTTCGAAAATAATAGTGCTGTTTTGCGAATAAATTATTTTCCATCAAATCACAGATCGATCGTCTATTCTTACTGTATTTTTGTGGAAAATCCAACCAGTTTCATCACTTGCATAGGATAACACCTTTTCCAGAGCAGTATCGGCAAGGGCACGGTAATCTGTCATTTCTAAGTTTGTATGCTAAACCTACGAATCTAGAAATGGTATGCCGACCAGGACTTCACAGCACAACAACATGCACGAGGCAATGATACAAGCTAGGGGAACACATTGTGGGAGATTGACTGAAGGGTGTAAAGTTCAGGTCATACTGATAACCTTATATCAGTGGTGATTCTAGTACGTTCGTATGCAAAATACCAACTGAATTAAAAACAAACTTTAAAGCGGCGAGAGCTGTGATTTGTTGTTTAAAGGTAACCACATAAAGATGACCTAATCTTACCGAAATATTGTTTTAGACGCTACTGCAAGGTCAAAGTAGCCATATACAAGGCTAACATCGCGTGAAAACTATGGGACACGTGATTGGAGCCATACAAAATTGTGATGCACGACACACTATGGTAAATGACACATCTTCAGTGAGAGGTCGCCAGAAAGAGGCGACGTATTTGACATTTCGCCCAGGGCCCAATAAAGTTTTATCTTGTACCGTAATACCGGACGTTCGTTCGCCTGACAAAATTGGATTTTAATAGATGGCGCCCTCTGACGACCCGAATGCAACCTCGCGACCATCTAGTATCAGTGTATAGCGTATTTACTATGCTTTTCGGCGATTGGTAGTTACAGCTAATATACGCCATGACAAATGAGTATGTTTACCTATGATATAGGGTTGATGAGGTGAATGAATTTTATTTTCAACAATCAACCACTAAATTTAATAAATTCCTGTAGAAATGATATTTTTTTTACAGCGAATCCATGTTCTGGTATAACATTTTCATGTTTAGATTCTTGTTCAAAACATTAGCCCGTGCGTGTTTGTAATTATTTATTAATATAATTATTAATTTCTTCTTCAGCTTGAATCAATAAAATAAGTGTACATCGGTTATTTGTACTGGTCATGCCATGACAATTCAGCCGGTTACTCTCATTGCGTTGTCATAGCTCCATCTGCCTTATTAGTTATCCTGTTTGGCATCCTGTCTACCACGATGCAAAACATAGTCATGACCCATTCATTGTCGGGGACGTCTGGCCTTTTTTATGTCTGTCTCTAAACTCTTCAGGGGACTTTAGTTATTCGAAGTACACGTTTAAAGCTGAAATATATTACCCTCAACAAGTAAGACATTTCAACCATTGTCATAATATATATAGACTTACTAATGTCACGAGCAGTTCACTGCAAATGTTGACTGAAAGCAACACCGAAGTCTATTAGATACAAATGCAAGTTCGGACAAAAATTCTAAAATATAAATACACGATGTGCTACAATCAACAACAACTTCAAAATGTACGTGTATACAAAACAAAAAATTAACAGAAAAACACATGGCAATGTTGAATACGTGGCAAGGAAAGGGATACGATCGAGTCATTGGCATCATAAAATATAAGGGACATGATATCTAATAAGGGTATAATAAATATAAGGCTAACTAGAAGATGTACACACACAAATAAAACTACAAAAATAAAGCGCAGGAACCATTTTCCGTACTGTCACATAATTTGCATTGATATTACATACTGTAAATACTTTATTTTCGCTTGTAATTAATTTTCACTATTTTCGCTGAAGGAATGATTCAGTGAAAATAAAATCCAAAAAGTCTTTTCAGCGAAAATTAATTCCAGCTAAAATAAAGTATTTTACAGTAATCCTGGTGCTAACAGTAGTGTTCTTCATACAGTGAACATATTGGGGAAACACAAATGTTGTAGTATGCATTGATATTTATTTCTACATAAGTGATTTGTCAGTAATATTGCTATATAGTAGTATACATTTAAAAAGTAAGCTTCAGTACATTATTACGTAATGGTTCACTAGATTCTAATTCGTTAACGTAATCAGGGATTCATAGATTATCAGACAGATTGAAATATTGTGACAACATATTTAACTTCATATTTATCGACTAATCATTGACAAATAAATCAGTTGTTCCATCATTTCTATCCATCACGTTATCCTTCACAACTGAAAATAAATAAACATATGTTACTATCAAACTAACGGGCGGGTGATAGGCTGTCAAGTGATATGTAGTTGGTATAGTCAGTTAGGAAGCACTGTTCTGTACTCATGTAATCAGGGCAAGATTATTTCGATTGATTTAAATTCATGTTAATCGCAATAGTTGTAAGCAAATTCTATCTCATATTTCTCCGAGACGCATTAACATTCATTTTGTTGATTCTACATAATTTAATATTCCGTAAAATCATGAGTAGGCAAGTCGCGTGGAATTAAAACAAGACCAACATTCTAGTTCTAATTTTAAATGTGTGTAGTGTGCGTTTTTAGCGAAAGACATAACCTACAATGATCCTACCTCCCTTCTTGTACCCAGCTGTTTCCCAGTACGTCACTGTCCATGGTAACCCTGCCATCGGGCAATTCGTAACCTTTAAAGGCATGCGATTCGCTCGGAGGATATTTGGGTCCCAACAGTCCACACATTTTACCAATAAGTATCGAATCTGAGTTGATGTCCACATCCAACGAATTGCGATGAGTTTTCGGATTGCTGGACCATTCTATCCACCATTTCCCGGTCAATGAGAATATAATTTTGGTTCGTTGACTGAACGTTGACGACCCCACAGTTAAATCGTCAATCATGCACGTCGTTCCCGTGCATAGTTGCCCGTCAACCTGAATACAAACACAGGTAAATGAAAATAATTGAATATATTGGGTATAGGCATTATGGTTGGTCAAGATGAGTAATGTCAAGATAAAAGTGTGGTGGCAATATACCGTGTTAAGTTGTTCGATGAAACTGTCGTATCCATAGTATTTACGATTACTTCCCTTCATTGTCATTGTAGTCGTTTGTTATTTATAATAACTAAATCAATTTTTTACATGCACTCTGAAAGAATGATTAGTTTGTCTACCGATATGTCTCCATTGCTCATTAGGTTAACAACATGACCATCGGCATAAACATTGGCACTCTCTATGCGACGAACACTGGCACTGACGGATTCATGCTTCACAACTAACTTCAATGAATGCTCAGCTTCTTGGCAGGTGTCTGTTAAAATATAACTACATGGACCATCGAAAGTAATTGATTTCTGTTGAAAGGTTGTATAGTGTGGGTCACCATGTCCATTTCCTGATTTGCATGGACAATCTGAAAACAAAAGTTTAGGTGAAATCAGTATGACAAGTGTAATGTCATTAAAACATTTCTTATAGCCTTTGTGAAAATTCTAGTGCATATTTGTACGGCACATACCTGTCTCCACACTGAATGAACCTAACTTTTTCTTTTCTCCGATCTTTACCAGTTCAGTTATAATCGTGACCGTAGTACATGGATCGTATGGCCCAATTGTGATAGTAAATGTCGGGTGGCCCATAAAACGGAAAAACATGTTCTGTGAAATAGCTGTCCAATCATTTGGGATCAGGTTGGGGTCGGTATAAACTTTGATAAACATCTGACCACCTTCAAATATATCTGTGAAATCTATTGTCCAAAACGCTATGTGAGTGCAAGTTGCAAACAGCACGTATCCAATCGTTGTATCTAATTATTAAAAGAAAAGAAAAAACAATTAAAACAAGACACAGTTGCAAAGTTATAGCTTTTTTCGAACCATGGTCACTGTTACAACTAAACTGAATGACAACATAACATCTCCATTGTCTCAGAATGTAAATTTATGATTAATGATTCCTGCTAAAAAAGGGGAGAAATAAAAAATAATAATTAATTAATTAATAACTGCATGCATGATATCTCATTTTGCTCTTCGTGAAATTACTCGTCCACCCTTGGCTTATATTACGTTGTTACTGTTGTCATGTTTCATCCCGTATTTACAACGAAGTGAAGCCATTGTTTCACTATCAGGAACAAGTCGTTTTCTATTCTATAAAGGTATAAACACCGTACTAAAACAAAAGATAAATCCGATAATATAGTTTATGATATTTCATGTTATATTACCTACATGTCAAAATAGTTCTTTTTTCATGCAGTTTTAAATATATTTAACCGATGCCTTTGAGACATCTCTCTCATCCATCAGCTAAGCCTTGATGAAATTAGTTGCGATAAAGATCGTTTTACGATTTTCTACTCCAAACAAATGTGTCCTCAAAGTCGGTGAATGCAGAACAAACTGAGAATAATTTGGCGGAAATAGTTTTGCTAAGATTACAATGCATGAAATCATCATTGATATTTAGCTGATAACCTTTATCTAGTCAAGTCAATGTATAGGGCTAACATGATAAACGTTAAAGTTTCACTATGAGGGCATCCATAAAACTTTACTGGGATCTTATTGGGGTACTGTTATGCGAAATAATTGATTATGTGCAAAGAAAATTCAAACGCACAGTCAAATCGAAACAATTGTCATTGCTTGGGTTGGCTGAAAAAGATTATACTTACCACAGTTTGAGAATCTTTCACATATTAGCCCCACGACCCGAATCAAGCTTCATAAATACTTTCGAATAAATCAAATACCCATGGATGGATGTAATACATACGGACCAGATAATTACTACGTGTAATCTAGTTAGGATAAGTGACTGAACACTGGTGTATAACAATGGGTCGCTATATATTGATACATCAGTGTTAATTATTGCCTGGCTCCAATGAGGTCTTCAAGGGAATGTGTCATTATGATAACTGTATTATAATAGAGTGCTGGGTAGTCTATGCAAGTTAAAGTTATGCACCAAAACCATATAATTTCAAAGATTTAAGATGTTTATTTGTTTAAAAATTGACAAACTGGAATGCTCGGCAAACAACGAATTTAAAGAATACTGATATTAAACTATTAAGTGTACTGGTGAAATTGTTATCGGTAAGTACCGCTTACTATTTAGTTTAACAAAAAATTCAGGGTGCTGATGAAAAGAAACCGTATTTGGTAAACTCAAAAACTCGGATTCGAACTCGAAGTACCTATTTTGTGTAGGTTACTCCCCTTTACTAAGTGATAACAATCTCATAAATAAATATAATTACCTGGAGAGATGGCCAACTGTCTTTTGGATGACGTAGTAGCATTCATGGAATTAATTATGTCTTGTAAAGGTAGTATAGTTAACTAAGAACGAAAAAACATGATATAACTAATTGCGCCTGTCAATGACGTGCCACTGCTCCACAATCCACAATCAAACAAAATTGTTTGACTATACAGGTCTCATTCGGAAAATATGTAGAACATTTACACGAAACTGATTTGTCAGTTACGACTGTAAACCTTGCTATATTAATTTTCAATGAATATAGATATTTGGCATTGCTCAACAATTTGCAAATTGGTAATAGATTATGCACTTATCACGTGGAGCCGTTTTTAAACTAATTAAAAAAATATTGTAAAGTATATCTTACATCAGGATCAGCCACTGAGTCATCTTCTCGTTTAAGAACACTTTTACCGTCTACACCATTGTTTAAGATAGTTATAATAGTGAACACAGCCAAAACCACAATATATTTGTCCATGGTACACTTAGAAGGCAATGCTAACGAACGAGGTGTACAGTAGCAGGGTGACGTTGAATGAATGTATGATATCGCGTTTTTCAGGTTTAAGGTTCATTGTTAATGACTTCTATATGGGCATCTGTTGTCGGATATGGAAACGATAAAGATTTAATTCTAACACCACCGGAATCATCACGTATTGCGACTCAAATGAGGCATGTATATTTGCTATAAAAACTACAATGAGTGCTGATGTCAGCGGGTACATGTAAGTAATCCTGCAGATCCGTGTCAATTTCGGTGACACAGCTGTATATCCATAACACATTAACCTTTCTCACCAATATAAGACTAACATGTCTACCATGTCTTCATAGTTAATAGTTAATTATTTCAGGAAAGTTTCAACTGCCTTATATATCTAAAATACATACATGAATACAATGCTTCAGTCGAACAAAAATAATAAAATATAAGTAATGACACATACGACATTCAAGTTGATGAATTGGCCAAGATCACATGCATTCAACCACAGTCCCTCAACTGTTGAGAGGCTGTTATTCAACCTGTTAAATAAAGGAGAAACAATAGGTGATTTCCCGTTCAACTGCGAGATCTTGCGAGTTACATGAAAGACACGCGTCGTACGATTTGATTTGAACTCGAATTTCTTTATTTTGTAGCTCACATCGACCGGCCGATCTTCGATAGAGGAATATTGCTTTCGAATACCTTTACTTCATCGAAATCATCAAATGTGTACAGCACATCATTAAGCATGGAAATGCCCCCCAAAATACTTTCACGTTTGTCGAATCTCACGCAATGTTTGACGCCACTACGACGCTATGACCTTTGTTTGTCCTGTTTTTACGTTCGATTTCACGTATAACGCATGATTCTCGCGGTAAACGAAAAGTGGTCAAATCACGTTCCTTTGTCTCCTTGTGTTGAATAAACTTATGCGCTTCTGCTCAGTACGGAATATTTTAGAAACAACATTGTGTGTGGGAAAGATACATTGTAGTTCGTTGGCCATACTTGTATCGGGAACAACAGCATAAAACAAAGCTTTATAGTAAAAGTCAGGCAAATTTAAATAATTGTAGTCAAGTACCTGGATAACTTCTATACATAAATTAAAATTATATCTCGTTTATTTCTGTCTCAGGGTCTATGAATAATCTTTTTACTAATTTGGCCACGTTTGGTAATGCAGTATCTATGTATCACAGTTGTATTATTATGGGATGTTATTTTCACTTGAATGAACATCATGTCAAAATGACGTTTGAACTATGACATGGAATCGACTATACCCTACAAACTATAAGTCAAAGGAAGGGAACAATTATAGTTCTATTAATAACGTGTATATTGGCTTAATTCACATCTATTTAACGAAGTTTTTATATACTAGTATTTTTTTCAATGGCTCAGGTAAGGTAGAGAGATGTCATGTGAATATATGAAAAGAATGACGTTGCTATAGTAGACTACTTTGTCTTGCTCTCCGTTTTTCTTTTTCCAGGCCACGCTGCTATCCAGCTAGAAGTAAAACATATCCAGTGGAGTATTAGTTATTTTGTCACATTGTCAGTTGAAATGACGATTGGAAGCAGCTGTCCAGATGATACATTATGATCATCGCCATGCTCATTGTTAATTTTCAATGGGTTTAAGTGGTGAATCGGCATCTGGTAAAATGTAGCAATGTGTGTGAACAATAACGAATATAATAGACATATAATCCAAATATTTAACACGAATAAATCCTGTCAAGGAAATTGGTGTGAGGTTACGGCATGCACTGTAACCTATTTTTCTCTGGTTGAGTTTTCAGTGATCATGAATATAGTTCCGTTGAGATTCTATTTTTGTTGTTGAATTAATATTGCTAAAACGCTACCACATTTCAAGGTATTTCTGATTTTTAAACGGTTTTGTGATCAAATAAATTAAATACCACTACTGGTATCAGAGTGTATACGTAATCCATGTTGTATTATCGTTATCACTTTCTTAGCCTTCGTTTATTGGGGACGTTTTATTAACCTTATTTCATATATCATGCTATATATGTGTAACATTTTTACATGCTCACATATTTAAAGCGCGGTGGTCGTCGCGCAACGCGTGTTCGAATTTCATGTAAATAAAGAATGTATTTTACACGCGTTGTATACGTCGCTATGAGTCCTATAGCGAACAGGACGCGGCACGACGACTGCCGCTCTTTAATGAATGTCTGGTGGGGCGTCAAATCTATTTTTCATTTGGCAAAGCTAAAATCTATCGTCATTTCGCCTAGCGATCATGGGCGTGAACCACGCTGTCATGACACGGCCGTAAAACAGCATTATTAATACACATTGCTGATGTCATCAGTGCGTGTTTTAGAGGGTTTTACACCCCACTCTCTCGTACATTGGTATTCTTCACACAAAAACAAGGGTGACTGGACAGAATAAGTTAAATTGCATTAAAAAGTATAAATTTGTAAATAAAGAACCGCTCATTCGCACCGAATAGCCAGTGTCCAACTACATGGACTTTGAGTCTTTACTTTAACGTATTTTTTTATCTCGAACGTCAAATTTTCATACCCGTAGCAACGACGGTTGCTGTGGTATCGTGATAATACCATCACGCATATAATCATAAGGCAAATTATATATTTAAATCGAGCATTACGCCCTCAACAACTTATAATCTGAATACTAATAATAGCAAGCAATATACTCGACTGTAATATGTAAGAGTTAACACAATAGCTTTCAACTGACCCGCAGTTCATTTTTTGAATAAATTAAAAGCTTGAAGCGATCGGTCAAAGTTCAAATACCCGCAAAGTTTGCATGTCTCGCATATGTGAGGATCAGTGCTGGTGGGACGAAAGCACTGATACAAGACTCCTGCTTTATTTTACTGAGTTGCGGAAATTCAAACCCGATTTCGTTCTAAATTTTAAGCTTCTATATTTGCCCGGGCTCCTTCAAAAATAATTGTAGAACTGACAAGATAATGACGAGTTGCTGTCGACTGTAATGACCAGGCAAGTATCAGCCCATCACGCCGTATGCTATTAATATCCACAGTACACAGTTCAAGAGATGCCTTTACCTACGATGGATGCAGATACGACACATAGAAAATACAGAGCTATTGCTAATAGCATCGTTGATAAACTATTCTTCTATGAAACAGATAGTAAACATTGGAAGTGTATAACATCTGAGGTATGTATTTAGGTGTAACTACAATTATAGTTGGATATACGCAGTGGCCCGTTTACCCATCGTTCATACATGACCAGAGCGAAACGCTCAACGGTGACAATTTGCTTATAGCCAATCGTTCTTTTCTTAGACACAACTGCCATTGTAATGATGTTTATTCGTTGTCACTGGACATTATACCTGATTGCCATCGTTATATTGAGGTCACATAGATGCCATCAGATTGTCAGACTGTGATTCTATGTAGATATCATCTGGTAGTATGAACGTAAGGGTTACTATGTCAACAGTTATCATAATTGGGTAAATGATATTAAAAAATGTAGTTGCAGCTTAGCGGCGAGTCTACTGATAACTAATCTTACATATCATTCTGTATCTGCATTTGATTAGTGTTCTATTATAACCTGAACTTCAACCTATATCAAACACCGTGTGTAATGGAATAACCCTGTCAGCGTTGATAAAAGAACCTTGTTTTCTTTTTTGCTAAATAGGATAATTTCTCCATGCATGTTACACAGTCTGACGAGTTTGATGGAATATTGTGAGTAGACTAATTATTGTTCAAAATATAATCGTCATACGAAAATATGTTTTACATGCCAAATATAGTACAAGGTGAAATGTGTGTATAAATGAATGTAGCTTTAACCATTGGTGTAACTACATTTATTTCAACAGACTGGGATGAAAATTTACTTACCTCGTTTCATTTTACCCCTCAGTATGTCACCCACACCATTCCTCGCGTTACCCCCTGTACCCCTACTCCAAATTTACTTACCCCACCAAACTTGTGTTATATGACATGACACCCAATCATACACCAACAACATATACACGTGCCTATCATATGCCACCCACCACAACGTGTTGTCATAAGTTGACATACATTATCTCTGCTTCACATGTACATATCCTATCATACCATTCCCATTGCACGTCAACTTCGCATACACTCACCCATCATATCTGTTTCGTATGCCACCACATCATACCATTTGTCGGATAATCCCATAATATCCCACTTAATTTTAACACCCCGCTATATCTATTACATATGCTACCACATCATACCATTTCCAACGGCTTCTCGTAATACCTCCATTTCCCATACACGCCACCCACCATACTGTCCCATGTACTACTTCACCATACCATTCCCCACACTTTCTCATGGTATCATAATACCATTCTGCGTGTTCTCCCATAGTACCTATACTTCATTATTTTTATACCCCAACATACCTGTTCCACATGCTACTCCTCCATACAATTCCACGCGTTTTATGTAGAAGTTCGTCTTCACATGTAGATGCCCTGCCATACCTATTCCATATGCACACGCACTTCATATATACGTACCACGTACCATGTTTCTTATGCGATCCCATCATAGCTTTCCCTTAGTTTTTACGTAGTACCCCACTTCACCACAAGTGTTTATCTCATCTACATCACCTGTGATGTTCTCCGTCATGCACATGCCCATAATTTTGAATTTCCTTCCCTTTAAATAGAGTGAAAGTAGAATGCATTATGGACTTTCCGCCGCATAAAATTGTCGAGATGTCTCTGGATTTCGAATGGCTCAAGACCTTCGAGGAGAGAATCATCGTCATGGAAGTTGCGGAAAAGATAGACGAGGTAGAAAGTTAATACTGACTGTAGTGACTTAATTGGTTTGGGTAAAAATACAAATGTTTACTAAAGCTCACCTTAGGAATAAGAAGAGAGGCTACGTTAATATTCCGATGGGTGGACTCACACTTGATGACCCCGGTCGCTGTGGATGTCGCGTTTATTGCCACACGTTTATTGTTTACATTTTCTTTTCTACTTGTAAATAGTAAATAGTGTTTTCAGTGTGGAATTAAGGTATATTCTGAGCCCCATTGCATACATGTGTTGAATATTGCCAAGTGAAGAGATGCACATAATCCATCTATTTGATCACGTTAATGCACAAACGTACAATGTGCATTTTGGTATTGGTTTGTTTGTTGGTTGGTTGATTGGTTGGTTGGTTGGTTGGTTATTCTTGCTACCTATTTTTGCTTTAACAGGAATTACAAATATTTCATCTTATTTCCGGTGATTTTTTATTCGGATTGATCTCTTCAAGAGAGTTTGTCAGTTTATTTGGTGTTCGACACCTCCCAGATAAAAACGCTATTCTAATTTACAGTAAGTATACATTTTCCTTGGACTTGTTTTTTACGAATTACATCAGGGTTTGACCGGACTCCGCACAAAGAAGTTCGCTGATTCTGTTCTAAACTTTTTGGATTTCGGCATTTCCCACGAGGTTATTACGAGGATACCTCAAAGTATGTACTCAGACAGTACGCTGTCGCATCGACCTCCGCTGCGCGTTGGTCGATACTTCCGCTGTATTGTCTCCGTGCATACTGAGGTACCCTCGTAATAACCTCGTAATCTCGCGTGTTCTATCATCAAGTGTGTATACATAATTTTATTAAGCATGGAAATACTCCTGAAATACTTTTGCTTTTTCGAATCCCTCGCGATATTTTGACTTCACTGCGACGCTATGACATTTGGGGTCTCGCTGTGAACTGAAACTAGTGGTTTGGAATCTATGTATTACGAGATAAAACTTCTACATGATTAAATTAAAAATGCATTCTTGTTCCCCTGTAGATAGGAGCGTGGACCATCCTGATTACCCAGAGGTCAATGACCGCGTTAGAGGGCATATGTACTCTTCTGGAAAGTATTACTACTCAATAGAAGGGTAAGTGTAATTAAGAACAAAAGGACACAGGCGCACTACAATATTACATTATTATAAGTTTTGTCTGCAAAATTGGTGTGACAACATATGATGCTAGCACACCATGACACAGTTGCACAGTTTCGGAATTGAAAAATACTACAAAGTGTATCAATACTGTTGTTGTACAACATTACGCACTCGTACATCGTACCAGCTATGATTCCATTGAACAAATATTCTGGTGCTCCGTGTTCTTCCATTAAAAAAGGCTAACATCATATAAACCAGTTAACTATTCAATCAACTTAAACTGTGAGTTGAAACAGTATCAACACAGTTCGATAGTTTAATTTTGGCCCAACGTGTCTTTTCTGGTATGGGCATTGTTTACCTAGTTATGAAAGACTTACAATGCACGTTGACGTGAGATTACATCATTGTATTTCACAGGGAAATGCAAATGTACTTTGAAGTGAATAGGCCCATTGCTATATTGAAATCAAAATAATTATTCTGGTTCTGTTTACAGGGAGCCCAACAAGACTCGCTTTGTCGAGTTCACCCAAACAGATGTCAAAATGTCCATTCCAAATTTCTTATTAGAGCAGTTGGCTCCGAAATTCGCCAAGCACAATCTGGAAAAACTCACAACTCACGCCAACGAGAGATTAAAACGGGAAGTGGCGTTAAAAGAGGATTCTACAGCTGAGTCAGAGGAGAGCAACCAATGAAAATAGTAGAGGGCATGTATGTACATATTCAAACACTTATAATATGTCAGCATTTGACCGGTCGTGTTATTTCCAACAATAAACAATTACTTGATAATTGAAGGAACGTTCCGACAGGATCACGTGACATACTGGTAAGAGACAATTTGATGAGGGCGCTGTCTCATTACGGATGCATATTTCATAAATCTGATAACTACTGGGACGCGTAGTTTAAGCCTGTTATCGTGTCCAAGACTTTATACAGAACATAGTTGTCTCGCATTTAATTATATTTTTGTTTTTCCAGTTAATGAAGTATGAAAAAGACTGTCGGTCTGAAACTTGGATATGATTTTGTTTTCTTTGTATTATACTTTCTTGATGTCAGTTTGGCGACAATCAATAGAAAACATTACTATAGGTAATTGAACGGGAAATCATAGCATTTCCCCTAATTGTATTGTATTTTAACCTATTCAGGTCGCAATAAATTGTGTTTTAGTTATTGCTGTTAGGTTCTTACATATCACATCCATCGAGTTGTATGGTTGAATTGTTTTACATTTTTTTGATTTCTACATTTCAAAAGTATAATGTAGAAATGTACTTTGAGTATATTTTTATGTATTCGGAGCGAACATCCGGGCATTTTAACCGACTGGCAACCATCGACTGTCAGAACATTGTACTTTGAATTAGTTGTTGAGACTTTCCTGAACAGTGTAACAAGATTACCTCTACATGTGCAACATATATCATTTGATAGCTCAGCATTACCTCAAAGTTGAGTTTGTGATATTTTCTCGACTTTAGCTGCGTTTAGCGCGTTCCACAGCAGCTCACACAGAGCCCACGAAAATACATGGTAGAATGATGGCGTCCAAGAAACATGGAACGTTCTGTGGCGCAGAAAAACCTGACTATTCAACCAGACTATTCTATGCCACAAATTATTGTTACACGCATAAACGACGAGTGATTCACATACCGCAATTGTTTCCTAGTGAAGGTGTTACCGGCTGAATACCTGTCTCATGTAAACACATTTCTATGTGTAATAGTTGAAATGACTATGGCAATGTGACGGATTGAGTGTATAGTACGTGAATCGAGGCGTGGTATGTTTGAAAACAAACGTTGTAAAAAGCTGAAACAAACATCTCCAATAGATGTAACCTCGGAATTGTTCCACATTCCAAAGCGCTATGACAAACTTATGCGTGCCACGTGACAGTCACTTGTTATCAAATATGTTCTTCATGTGATTACATACATTTGAACACTAAGTGACATTCTTTGAAATAAACACAATAACAACAGACTACGAGTATATTTAATTTATTAAGAATACACAAATCTGAATTGAATATATAACATAAGAAACATGTAAACGAATGCTTATACGTCCATATAGATAATAAAATAATAGTAAGGGCAACCATTACTCGTCATATATTGCATACAAACATTTTGTACATTATATAGTATTCCGTTGTTATAAACTATTTACCTCTATCCTTCCCTCCCCTACCCTCCCCTCCCCTCCCCATCTCCTCCCTCCACATGCGCACTGGAGGCTCTGGTTATAATGTACTCTAATAATTACTAGCTCCATAGGTATGTACAATACACTTTTCAAATGCGTCACGTGACCACATAGAGGTATTTGCTTTATTGGCACCACACAGAGAGTTTAGGAGAGCAAACACATACTTCCACGTCAGAGCCAGCTAGCTACTGCCCTCATAAATTGAATATACCACACACTCATAGTTATGAGGCAGTGTAATGAGTGAGGTGAATTAAATGAGACGAAATATAAGGAAACAACTTGTGTTGGTATAATATGTACTGTACAATCTTTGTTTGGTTTTCCTCTGTCAAATGTGTGTGGGTTTTTGTAGTTGATCAGCCATTCATTGCCAAAATATAAGTGTTGTGGTATAATGTTAGTGTTTATATACATTTATACAGCATGTAAAAACAACAACTGTCTTATGTAACGAGGATGCATGGTTACCTCTAGATATGTACCATGTAGTATACGAACCAAATATTACAGATATTATTAGAAGTATCACTACACAGAAAATTGTTGAAAATAGGCTGTTCCACTGAAATCTAAATGTTGTTTGTAAATTGTCCTTGGCCTCCGACTTGAGTAAATGGTAGCACTTTGATAAGGGTTGATTTAGTAGAATTCATGGCGTGTTATTGCGTGGTAACAAGGCGACTAACTTTTCATTTGAACCAGCTTTACCCATACCTGTGATAACAGTAAAGTTGTTGATCTGTAGTAATAACTACGTTGTAGGTGTTCAAATTCAAATTGGCATTTTCTAAAATCGATAAGTTAAAATTGTTTAGATGCTTAAATTTAAGCAGATAAAATGGGTTTCGAATCATAGCATCAGACTATAGCAGCTTGCATTGTAGTATCTATAAACATTTCTTATTCTTTGACACCGTAAACTTATCTGTATTGTTCTCAATACATGTATTCCAATATTGTCGTAAAATAAAAAAAACAGCCAACTAGGTGGTTTCAAAAACTGTCGCGTTTTAAATTTCGCAATCTGAGAAAAGAAATCATTTCACATACCAGTTGATTTCGAAAGAGTCCCCCTAAGTACATAAAAATCTACTTATGTCTGTTTTGATTGTCGACAAAAAAAATTAACAAACGTGACAAATGGTTTGGTAAACAACCGTAAAATCTGAAGGCTGTGTCGTGACACAGAAGACAACAAAGGCCACATTTGTACAACACTCTCAACGAGCGTAAACCTACATACAAGATACAAGTCAAACTTCTGACAGTACTGGACATTTCATTATTAACACTAATTTAGAACCAACAGTTAGTTCTCAAATCAGACTACACGGTTCTCGCATTACAAGATACGTCTCGATATCTTGAGGAAGGCTGAGCTGTGTTATTACTTTCATATATCTCTGTAAGAGATGTTTCCTGAGAGTACATCTGCACTGGTGTTGAAGTGAGCGTGGTTCCTGGTCCAATTTGCATATCTTTGCAAAGAACTTGCAATGCGTTCTGGCCCGTGTAGGTGCGGTACGTTCGCTGTGTATACTAACGTATTCGATGTCGACGTTAAAATTCCAGTTACAAAACGAGTTTACGATGTACCCCAAGAGGACATCACTTTTGCTTTGTGTCTCGGACATAGCATACTCAATTATTTCCTTTGAAATGTTGTTGAATTGTCCGCCCCTTCTGATCATCTCAATAACCCATTCAATGCAGCAATCTCTACTGGGTCTATCGCACGCGGGATACACTGAACATTCTGCTGCTTGCATGGTTCGGATACCTACGTCCAAGGCGGTATTGTTACTAAAATCTACCGCATTGATATTGTGTATGTGATCAAGAAGAAACGACAAGATTTTAGTTGTCACTATTTGATAGTGTAGAACTGTTTGTCCTTTGAGATTTACAGCATTAATGTCTGCACCATGGTGAAGCAAGAATTCGAGACAGCTAGTGTCATTTCGTTTGACCTTTACTGCAAACAACATCATGGGCACGGAGTTGTCGTCGTAATAATTGCACTTAGCGTTGATGTCCGCGCCATGTTTCAGTAATAGCTCACATATGTGACTCATCCCATCTGTCCAGTTTATGACAGCCCAATGCATCATGGTAATATTACCGCAATGTACCTTTTCCGGGATGTTTTGTCTGGCTTTAACATCTGCCCCGTGTTCCAGAAGAAGCTCTATTATTTTGACATACTTGGCATGTGTTTCTGTATCTTTGTAACACCATCTAAAACACGCAATCATTTCAAAGACAAGTAATTCGTCCTCTGCACTGGCTCCTTTTTCTAATAAGAACTCGATCAATTTTAGATTAGCGATATGACATGCAATGAAAAGAGGTGAACAATATTTCTGCTGATATATTTCCAGATCTAGACCATATTCAAAGAGAAGCTTAACACACGTTGACATTTCTGTCCCCTTGCAGCATAATATCGCCACTTCTAGGACTGTTAATGGCGGGCGTAGTCCGTATAGTATTTGTTGGTATGATCTTTGACTCAATTCGTCGTCCAGAAAATCGAATTCCATGTCAACGGGTAGACCTGCTTCCAGCATATCTTTCAGTACTTCGTGATTGTTGGCTTTTAGCGTGTCCTGGTACTTTACCTGGGTCCATTCTTCAATAGTTAGCCCCTCTGGTAACTCTTCCTTTTTAATACAGTTCCGCATATTCGACGGAAGGGCGCCCATGACTGTCCGATTTCAGTCTTTCCCTGCACTGTTATACTTGTTTACACTGAGTTCGTTTGTGACTTCCGCATAAACTTCTCTGTGCATATATAGGTCGAAAGAGGGCGTTTAAGATATGATGAATTAGCTTGTTTTTGTCACCGTACCCACTTTGGTCAGTAAATTCATTATGCAAGGCGCACCCTTGCATGATCAGATACAGGGATTCATTGCATAATCTTTCACATACATGTGTCGTCTCGATGAAATAGGTTGTAGCCATGTGTACCACGTTTTTTAGAACTCCGATAACGTAACTAGGTGTCAATGTTACACCCCGGGAATTCGACAGTGTTGCTCATTTGCTTCTTAAAAATATAGTGTTCCTGGCAATCCCCTATGATCAACAAAATCATTATGAGAGAAGCTCAATTCCAGGATTGCAGAATTTTTGAACAATTAATCATATATATGCAGTACAAATTATATCATATTCTGTTGTCTCGATGAATTATAGTCTTGTTCTCAACACTCCTTTAACGTGACTAGGTGTAATGCAATTTTTGTCGTGCATAATCTACGTATAATAACTGCATGTTCCTAAAAGTGTTACTTAAACACTGTGTCCTATGACATTTTTCTAACAAATTTTGCTAAATGATTCGTGTCTCCACTATGGTTCTTAACCAGTCTTGGCAAATTCTAAACAGGCCACGCCTCCAACAATGTGCCGGTAAAATCGTATACACCACTCAGAATTCGTATATGACGCAACCTGTTCATGATTTATTCTATTGATATCGGCGATTAAAGTTAAGGAGTTGGTGGAATTTGAAGAGCAACTAATATTCTCTAAGCTGGTATTTACAATTTTTATCAATTAAATTTGAATTTCATTTCGGTTGTTTCCTGATTTAAAAAAAAATATGGTATCGCTGGAACCTTCACCTTTTACCTATTTCTATACACTAGATACCAGCACCCACCCCCCCCCCACCCCCATTCGTCCCTGGAGTCCCACTTAAAACAGCAGACCACGGAGACGATTTGTTGCTAACCTTACAAGACATAGTGTCCAATTTCGTAATTTGTGGCCCGGCCTTTCCCGGTTTTATCGCCGCCAGACTTCTATGATCGCTCATATCTGAGTGATTATAATCACTTCTTTAAAGAATCTATCTGATAAATATACAATTAGACAACACTCAAAAGAGATGGCAACCTGCGCTAGATTCTAGCACGGTCAATGAATGCGATTGGAACCAGTATCATGTGGTAAATGTGCGAAGAGAGCGCGGTAAATGCGCGACGAGAATGCGATAAATACGAGAGGCACTTTCTGTTATTATAAAATTACAGTTACAGTGCATTCTTTGGTATGTGACTGATCAAGAAAGATTATATTTTCAAATTTCTACTTATTCTCTTACTGATCACTACATTGTGTATGGGGGTTGAAAGAACGCCCCGGTGTGTACATGCGCGCAACGATGTTCGAATATACAGAACCCTTAGAAGAATAGAAGCAAGAAAAGAATTCGACATAAAACGGGGACGAGAAATAAAAAATGGCAGCATGTACGCCGGGAATGTTAACAAAACTGGTCTGCGCCAGTGGATACGCTTTGCTTGTACTTGTCTGCTGGTGGAAGCGTACAACTATAACTGCGCTGAGGCGACGCGTTGTCGCATTGCAGGACGCTCAGACCCTGGTAAGAAAAAATATCGAAAAATTAGTAGAGCAGGACGAGCGGAATCGACAACAAAACAGTGGCCTGCGGGAATTGCTT
The DNA here is from genome assembly GCF_978046115.1 of Saccoglossus kowalevskii. Lineage (NCBI taxonomy): Eukaryota > Metazoa > Hemichordata > Enteropneusta > Harrimaniidae > Saccoglossus > Saccoglossus kowalevskii. Next base: position 30,624,057 of record NC_140656.1, read on the forward strand.
AGTATTAAAGATAGAAGGATTGAATACTTAACACAGAAAATCATCGAATGTATGGATGAAGGTGAGTCTCGTGTGTGGAATATTGTGATCATTGAGTATAACAACTAAAAATAGTCGTTTTCAGACAATCCATGCATTTAATAAAAAAAATATCATACCGGAGAGTTTGTCGGATTTACTAGAACTTCAAATAGTAAATAAGAAAATTGGAGATATAATATTATGAATGGCCAATAAATATGGTCAATACCAGTCGCTGAGAGTGATCGTTACAATGTAGCGCCGATGCATGGGCAGTCACGATCGGAAGTCAATGCCAATATGATAGGGTACTACCCTACCGTTTAAGTGCCAGTGGTGTATCGCCAACAATAGGACACTTTGCTTACGTCATAAATGTGTGATTATATTTCAGATTGTGTGCAATCGTTAACTCCCGGTTCCACACCACGACTGGTGTTACCTTCTCCAGCGTCTCCACGTCACGACGGGAGCAGACGAAGCACGAGAAAGTCAAAGTGCCGAAGAACCCTCCATATTTAACTGAAATAATGTCGACCATTGAATCATGTTGTATATAATTGTGTCACGGGACACTGGCAATAGTAAACTTGACAAACATATTACTTAGGACATGGTAGACGTACGAGATGTGACCAAGGCCACTCGATACAGGAAAAATATTATTTTTTTTTTAATTATAATAAATGCATGTAATATATATGCATTTATTACATCATAGTTGTTATTTATTTACCAAATAGCCGATAGTTCATTACGAGGATATTGTATTACTTGTTGTGAAAGTAGTTATATATCTATATATTTACTGTCGGCTGTAGAGGCGAATGAATAACGTTAAACGCATATAGTACATGCTCCGCCCCCGAGGATACGAGCAAATGCCTATCTTCGTCACCCGCGTGAGTTATTGCGCCCTCGCCGATGGACTACAGGCAAAATTACGAGCTTATCGTCGAAGGCACGAAGCTACAAAGACAGTGATGTAGACATGTACTAGTGCATATATTCCGTCATATTTACAAATGAAGCCAAGATTATTATCAGAATACATAATTTGATTATATTTCTGTTATTTCCAAAAGAATACATGCATTTACTAACACTGTAGATTATTGATAATAATGTAAGTTGAAATAAATCATACGTACCAACACGAATCTAACCACACAGTGTAATGTATATAGTCATTCCGTTAGGGTCTTTCTTGTTTCTGATTTTTTGCTTATTGGCAGTAAAACGAAAAACCGGGATTCCAAAGAAACTCATAGAAAATGAACTCGCCCGCGACGTTTGGGTCGCGTTCACTGTGAAAAAAAAAATCTACGTGATTATGACGAGGATAGGAGGTACATATTGTTTTGCTTTTCTTTTTCTTCGAAAACAGAGCCGTAAATCGAACATCAGACAAGGCATGCCTGACTGACACATGGCGAAAGTTTTACTAGTACACCACTGGCTGATCCAGAAACTTGGGCTGAAGGGGGCGCCTCCCCCTAAATCACTGTCCCCACCTTGCATCATACCGCGATTCAAGTTCACTGAAAGTGGTGGCTGTATTGATAATCACAGTCTTGCAATCCGGCATTTCGGGAAAATACACTGGTATGGTTATTGACGAGTCTTCTCAGAAGATGAATTATACATATAGTTAGTTTTTAGACCCCCATACATACTTCTAGGCTCTAGTCTTGCATTTTGGATATAAACGAAATAAAAAAAATTATTAGTACCCGTAGAGGGCGATGTGCTTCGAGTTGAAATCGAGGTTCAATATTTATTTCAACATGGCCGCCGTCGTGGCGAAGGTTGTTTTTCCAGTTATTCGTAACTCGTGTCGAAGGTCTGGTGCGTTATTTGTGATCTCGTTTAGAAACCGCATTCATACCAGAACGTTTTCACAAAGGTAGGTGGTTTTTTATTGATTAATTTACCCTGAAATCTGTTAATGAACATAACACATATGTATCCACAGTGTGAGCTCGTGCAATGCTGTGTGGGGGTACAATCCCGACCCCCAAAAATCTCGATCCGCTTTTCATTGGACAACTCGACCCAGTACCCCTAGAAATCTCGACCCACCTAGTTCAGATGACCCGCTGTCTCAGTAACGTCGTTCTTTTCTCAGTGCTCGCAGACTTCCAAAGCAAAATTCAAAACAATCAAAGTCCATTCACACAAGACAAACCCTTAGCAAACTCAGCCAATTGCACCTGAACTCAAAGGTGACCACCGAACTCGGCCAGATTTCTACTCGGCCAGTGACCGATCACGGCCAGTGACCGTACTCGGCCAGCATATGTGCATAAGGGTGTCAATGATGCAACAGCGAGCGCTGTATTACAGACTGTCGGAGTCATATCACAACAAAATATAAAAAATGTACGGGCGTCAAAGGGTGTCGATTTCAGTGATGCCTATCGTGCTTTGTTAATAAAAAAAGGGTTGTCGATTTCAGTGACGAAACAGCCAGCGCTGTGTCTTTTGTCATATCACAGTAAAATGTAAAAAAAAAATAGACGGTCGCCGATGTGATGTCTGTGATTCGATGTAATGTCTGTGTTTTTCCTTTGAAAAGAAAATTTGCGTCACTGAAATCGACAATGTTCAGCCAATGTTGAAATCAACAACATGTCGGAGAACCAGTAGCGTTTGTGTGTGTGTGTGTTTGTAAACTTGCGTTGTTGAAATCGACAACAAAATAGTCAAGGGAGTTGGCGACTGGCCGAGTTGTGCATTTTTTTTCTGGCCGAGTTGAAATCTGGCCGAGTTCGGTTGTATTCAACTCAAATCAGCAGTTGTGATGAGGTTATGGTAAACTTAAGGTCAGTTCTGTGAGGTTAAAAGTATCCGAGATTTATTACCGACCGGAAAAAAGGATAAGAGTTCTTTATGGCCCCCTCATCCATAACTCTAATCATAACCCTGCCCCTCCAGTACCCCTCCTCCATCTCAGTTGTATATTCTCCTCTTCATAACATGTATTGTTATCCGGAGGGGCATATTATACAATTACATTGGAGAGCTGGATTGACCTCAACAGTAGACATTGTCCATAATTATGACACCTTATGAGTAGCGAGGTAGCGAGAACTTCTGTAGGGAAAAACGGGGGGGGGTGTATTTTCAGAATATTAATCATTATATTGTATACTTTGTTGATCGTTGGTCAAGTTTCAAGTCAAGTGTTCCCAATGCATTTGGTGTGCATACCAGGTTGTGTGGAAAACAAAGGATTTAATTTGCATACTGATTTGTTGACCATCCAGCTTTATTATATCCTGTGTAGTTCAAAGCAAAAATATTTTCACCTATAGTATTTAGATTTCAAGTTTTTTTCAATGTTTTATTTAAATAAGTGTCTTCTTTTACTGGGTTGACATGGCCTGTCACTGAAACATCTTTCTGCCATTTCAGTGTTTGTTCATTCACCACATTCATTAAATCAAGACGCGATGACGACAAAGAAAGTGAACACAGACATTTTAAACTCCAGTATTGGGTGACTCGATTCAGACTCGACAACGCGGAAATAACTGGTGGGAAGATATAGGATTCTTTCCAAACAGATATCAGTGATCTAGTGTCTTCGTCTGATCAGTTCGACATTCGACTTGTGACCTCTGATGCGATCTTGTGTAATGTCAAGCAAGTAATGTCAAAATAAGTCTGCAATAGAGGGCGCTTAGGATCTGGTCCACTCCTTTTAGGACGGTGTCGAAAACGCTGACGCCACAACGACGTATTCTGTTCACACACACAATTTAACAACGTTCTCAAATAAAAGTCGTTGTGACAACGGCTTATTTTGTCTAGTGAGAACACCACTTATGGCATTCCAAAATGGCATTGTGTCAACACAGATGGCGCTAGTTCCGACCACTTTTCCCACAGATCTGTGCTGAAAAGCACCACGTGTGTTGACACAATGCGCAAACGATGCACAAATTACACCATCTATGCATCGTAAAATGAGCTAAAAAATGACGTCAGTGAGCCATTGATTTTGAGTTCTGGCAATCAGAGCATGCATACATTCTTTACAGACTTTATCTTCAGAACTATTAGGCACATAACAATTCTGAGACCCAGGGGAAAAATACCAAATTTTCATAGCCAAACAATCCGTTGGTGTAACATTAAAACAACTGCTAATAAAATTTGACTGTATTCATTATTTTCATACGAGCACCTCATTACACGAAGAACATAATACACTTTCCTATGGTATTTGAAACCAAAATTGTCATCCAACTGTATGACATTTTTGGTCAATAAGCACATTTGTTCAAATTTAAGCAGTTCTGTCATTCAAAATTATGATCTCAGACGTTATATGGTACCCTGATGTCTTGAGCCAGTTTTAGCATATTCAATCAATGTATAATACATGAGTAGTGTAGAATAGAATAGATGACTGTGCAATTCTGCAATATAATGTGATCTAATCATAGTGTAATAAAATAATGCCATTCTTTCCACCGTTAGAATAGAATGGGATTTCCTCAAACAGCAATTGAATGAAAATTGATAAAAAGTCCCATCTTGTGTTTTTTTTTTGCAGGAAATTGGAAACTGTTGGTAAATTAGAGTCACCCAAAGACCAAGGCAAATATGTTACAGGCCAAGTGAGTAAATCTAAAATTAACCCAATATTATTAGGTACATGTAATACATTGTGGCATAAAAGATTATTGGCTACACTAGGTTTTGGTGTGTAATCTTTTATATTTTGTAATACATGACAATAGTATGTCATGGTGACTTGTATACAATTACTTCTTGCAATCTGCTCAAAAATATTGCATTAAGTTATTACACTGCTAATATAATGTGTAATTTTATTATGGCTGATAAAATAAAACATTTGCTTGTGTCTGGTGTGTGTGTGATATTGTGTTTGATTACATCAGCAATGTGTTCTATTCTTGATGAACACAATCTTTGGCTTGTGCATATCCATTATAAGTTTTAAATTAAAGGTTTTACCAACTCTTGACAGTGTTCTCCCCAGGAATTTAAACCACTGTGGTGGCCTAATTTGCATATAATTTGCATATCATTTACATAATAATAGAAATTGACCAAAGCACATTTACACTCACACAATAAACAACATATATTTGAAAAACAAAGTGGCAGATATTTATTTGCTTCACACAGTGTTATAAACACTTTTATTTTGGGCACTTTTGTAATATTAATGAGCTCCGTCACAGTGTAAATATATTTTTTTTGGAGTCAAAATATTACGTTTCACAATTTAGAAGAGTTTGAATTTAAAAATTTAACATTCTCGAAATGCAAATGCTGCACACTAAAAAGAAACAAATAAATTGTAAAAGGTTAAATGAAACTAATTTGAAACGTTTGAGCCAGGATTATGTTCACAACTTTCATGATCTTATTTACTACAAAATTCTCCTTCAAAAAATCGACCACGTAATTATTTGGCGGATTGCTGGTTATTATTCCGACCATCAGCTTCTACAATGTTTACATTTACAGTAAATGAACGAACAAATAACACTTCCAAACGATCATCAAAGTTACGACGTGACATAACTTACTTCGCGATGTTATACACCAGTTATACCAATAATTCCTCTTACTCAGTCATGATGCCATGCAAAAATTAAATACTTCTTTTTTTATATGAAAAAAACGTAAAATTTGAGCTAGTTTTATCGGGAGAAATTATTTTTGATCACTCGATCACTTCGGTGAAAAACACAGACCCCGTTGTGTCGTCACCGGAAGCGCTGTCCCAGGAGAAGACGCCGAACTGCAGCGTCAAAGACACAGACCCGCCATGATAGCTGTGACGCGTTAGTTGACCGCATGTGTCCTTTGACCCGGTGGGTCAAAAACGTCATTAACGAATCAGAATGCCGCATGGTAATGCCCGTAGAACCCGAAGTTTTCTGAATGATCTTGATCATAAAAATTACATTGCGGAAGTAAAGCGATGTCGTAGCACAATGTGTTGGTATGAATTTCAGATGAAAACTGCATGATGGTTTTCGAAAGAGGTGATTAGAAATTTTTAAAAGGTAAAAGAAGTCTTGAAAGAAGAGTTTTTACATGATTCACGATGATAACAGTTCAAATGTATTTTACGCAATCACGCAATAAACACATTGTTTTTTCTTGAGTAGCGTAAACTGAACGTGAACTCCGCTTTGCCCATGTTACATCGGGTGGAATTGATTTTGAAAGAATTTTAGCTTTCAATCTGAAGACTGCGTCTACCGTCAGAAAGTATTTACTTACAAACAAAGAGGTGCTAATTTTACAAAATTGACTTGTATTGTTCAATTGCGGGACTATGTCTATTGTTTACAAATTATTATCCACGACTGGCAGGATGCGTGTCGGTCGGTACGTAAGTATTATAACAATATGGCAATAGTCCTGGTCGGAAGCGTTTCCGTTATGGTCGCTAATTTTGAGTGCCGGTCGGGCCGACCAGCGTGATGAGATCCCCAATGAAAAAAGCACTGTGGCGGTCTTGCTAATCACCGTGGCGGTGTCAGACCAGTGTGGCGGCAAATCGAAGCACTGTGACGGGACCGCCACGCTGTTTACATCCTGGGGAGAACACTGCTTGATATTATAGATAGACGTTCAGTGTTCTCCACAACCCAAAACAGCTGGTGGGCGGCCTAATTAGCATAAATTTGCAATGAACTGCAATACATACTAAGTTATTTACTCAGTGTTCTCCCCAGGCCAAAACAGCGTCGCGGGCCCCGACGCGATCGGATTTTCCGCGACGCTATGTATTTCCTCCGCGATGCTATTATTTATCTGATTTCTTCAGTCTCTCACATACTGTGAAGTTTCCTGGAAAACTAGTTAAATCTACAAATGCATTGTATTAACGCCAATTTCCTGGGATAATCCCCTGTTATTTCTCATTGGTTGGATATCGTTTTAAAAAAACAAAGCAGTTCTATAAAGACAAAGCCGTAAGCCCCGGTGTCAAACGCTCTTTGCCAAACGTATATTCATATGCAAATGATATAGTCACACTAGAGGTCAAAAGCCACATGTTTCCGGTGTGTACGAAACGCATTTTCATTATTATTTTTAGAAATGTAGTCGTACTATTATTCTCAGTTTTGATTTTTGTCAGTATTTTTGATATTATATTTGTTTTTTGAGATCAAAATGTGAAAAAATATATATTTATGATGTAAACAATTTTGACCTCGTAATTGTGAATGATGGCGTCACCCACGTAAGATCCAACGAGCGTGAACTTCCCACTCGGATCACATATCGTGCTTAGATTTGGATGAATTATGTGAAGCATAATTGAAAATAATATAATTATCAAGAAATCGGGAATTCTAATCAAGAAACGTGTGGAAATTGGAGTGACACTTGTGTTATTTCTTGGAAGAAAAGCCTCAATTTTACGTGATATAACAATGGCGACAATTCGTAATTCAGACCTCCGTTGTCTCGAATTGTTCACAATTGTGTTGAACAGACAACATCGATGATTAAAAAAAATACATAAAGATGGATAATTTCAGCCAGAAAAACTATTATTGCTCGAACATAGTAGCGTAAGTATCGTGACTCGTAACAGTTGTTGTACTTAACCGGAAAACAACAGAAACGGAAGACAAGCAATGAGAATAATCAACTCCATGTTTAATTTACTGGGACCGGCCAAGCAAAGAAACAGAAAACTCAGTATTTCTGCGGGAAATTTGCAATACTAAACATGCAGTGCAATAATTGTATACAGATTGTACATAAAATTAATAAATAGAAAAAAAGGAAAAAAACTGGTTTTGTTTTATTTCCCCGTATGACAATTAATATGTTAATTTATGCTAATTATATGCGAATTAGTCGTGACTCTATGAACAATTTCTGGGGAGAACACTGTATTTACTATTCTTTTTAAAATTTAATTGAAACATGTTACAATCTTTTGAAATACAAACAGATTGGTCAATATCAATATTTACGAAATTTGAAATTGGTGATTTATACGTTCTCAAAATATTCTGCGTTCATGAAATGCAATTCGAGTAACGAAGAGCAAGTACAAAACATAACTGAGTTATAATGTAGAAAATATAAGAGGTGATTTGTCCCCGAAGCAAGAAAGGACGGTTTGTCAAAATAAAACCCACAATTTTATTATTTGTTGCATCAGTACTCGCCCATGCCGACAGACGGTACAATACATTTACGCATGTACGATCACGACATGTAGCGTTTTCACACGTTGTGTTGGAATTCAAGAAAAAATGCTAGCAATCGGCAAAATGAAAGAATCTGCTATGTGCATAAAAAATCGATAAATTGAAAACAAGTAAGTCGAAAAGATGACTAAAATATGTATTCAAATACAAATACTCTCGTTAAACTAATCCGGCAGCCATGTTTGATGTATTTTACCGCTTTCAGAATTCAGTACATGAACACCCAGAATGCGCTGTTCCCTTATGCAACTTAGATACTAAATCGTTACAGCGCCAACAGCGGTGGGTGATCGACGGTCGCTGAATGGGGTAGGCCAAAAGGTCATCAGTTTGCCTTCTCCATGCTGTTTTCACAATGAATATCGAGCGAACGTTGTAAATACTGCTAGAATTTTTTTTTTCAAGTTTACATGCAATCTGCTAATATATTTGTTTTTTTTCTGTACATATACATTTCGCTTGTATTTACTTCCTTCCTTCGTGATCGGAAGACGATTATTAAAAATACAGCTGTAAATTGAAACCACTGTAGTTGCGTAAGTGGCAACATGGAGGTAACAATGTCGGGCGACAATGAATTCAGGCGATTGACACATTGCCATGAATACACTTGATAACTGCTTGCAGACTTCTAGTGGTCATTGTTTATGTTTGGACTCTTGAAACAATAGCAAAATAAAGGGTTGGGCAACTACTCTTTTGTTTAGGCTTGGGAAGAACAATGCAAGCTTTTTACAAATAATTTCAGCTGGATGTACGTCGGTGGGCGAGTGTTGAGAGTTACTAGGCGGCCGTAAAACTTGAGGGGTGGGCCGCCCACCTAAAACTCCTTGTGGAGAACACTGACGTTTGGATTAACATTTTTGTGATATAACAAAACTAGTTGTCAACTAGGATCATAAACAAAATGTGATGTATTTGACCCTCAAAAAGGTCACACATCCTGGTATTTTCGGGATGTACAGATTCATTCATGAGAATATATCAACAGTACTTAAATGTGTGACTTTTAGCTGTCTTGAAAAATATCTATTGTATCAAGGTAAATGTTTACTAAGGCAGAGAAGTAATTAAGATGTAAACGCTGATCATTTGATTGATGTCGTCCTGATTATACATGTGTACATAGATGAATTTACTGTGCTTATTACTTTCTAATCTCAATTGTTGCAGTTATTTCTTCACAAAGTGTTTGGATATAGAGGTATAGTTTTATTTCCATGGCTTGCAAGGCTTTATGACAGAGACATTGGAACTAAAGAAGATAGGTAAGCAGCTTTACATGCAAGTCAAAGCCCATCTTCGTTCTTCTACTTATGTCCTTGTGATAAATACATTTCAACAGTGAAATCAAACATATTGGCTACGCAACGGTGTGGTAATTTGAGAACTTTTTAGCTCCGCTGTCGACTTTGTCGAGCGGAGCTTATCATATGAGTGATTGTCCGTTGTCGTCGTCCGTGTCAATGTTTTACTTTTTCGACTTCTTCTTGAAAACTACAAGCCTGAATGCTTTGATACTTGGTGTATATGTACCTTGGGTAGACCTCTCTTAGATTTGTTCATTTCATGTTGATATCTTCAATTTTCTAATTTTGGTGAATATTTTTGTCATTTTTGGTAAAAAGTGATATTTTCGACTTCTTGTTAAAAACCGCAAGTGCAATTGCTTTGATATTACATATATAGGTACTACATGTGGACCTCTCTCAGATTTGTTCTTTTTGTAATGATATCTTTAATTCTCTAATTTTGGTGAATATTTTTGTCTTTTTTGGTAAAAAGTGATATTTTCGACTTCTTGTTAAAAACCGCAAGTTCGATTGCTTTGATATTACATATATAGGTACTACATGTGGACCTCTCTCAGATTTGTTCATTTTGTGATGATATCTTCAATTCTCTAATTTTGGTGAATATTTTTGTAATTTTTGGTAAAAAGTGATATTTTCGACTTCTTGTTAAAAACCAATAGTTCAATTGCTTTGATATTACATATATAGATACTACATGTAGACCTTTCTCAGATTTGTTCATTTTGTGATGATATCTTCAGTTCTCTATTTTTGGTGAATATTTTTGTCATTTTTGGTAAAAAGTGATATTTTCGACTTCTTGTTGAAAACTGTAAGTCCGATTGCTTTGATATTACATATATAGGTACTACATGTGGACCTCTCTCAGATTTGTTCATTTTGTGATGATATCTTCAATTCTCTAATTTTGGTGAATATTTTTGTAATTTTTGGTAAAAAGTGATATTTTCGACTTCTTGTTAAAAACCAATAGTTCAATTGCTTTGATATTACATATATAGATACTACATGTAGACCTTTCTCAGATTTGTTCATTTTGTGATGATATCTTCAGTTCTCTATTTTTGGTGAATATTTTTGTCATTTTTGGTAAAAAGTGATATTTTCGACTTCTTGTTGAAAACTGTAAGTCCGATTGCTTTGATATTACATATATAGGTACTACATGTGGACCTCTCTCAGATTTGTTCATTTTGTGATGATATCTTCAATTCTCTAATTAATTTATTTTGGTAAATATTTTTGTTATTTTTGGTAAAAAGTGATATTTTCAACTTCTTGTTAAAAACTGTAAGTACGATTGCTTTGACACTATTCATATTGTTCATTTTCTAATGATGTCTTCAGTTCTTTAATTGAAATGTGCATTGCTAACAGCGGAGCTATCTCAGCCGATAGGCTGCTTGTTTAGTGATTGTTAGTCATTCTGTCTAGGATTTTTACTTAGACAATAATACCTGTGTTGTGCATAACTCAAAAGCAAAAAGTATGTAAGGATAAATAAATTGAAATATAGGGAATACCTTGAAAATTGCTCAGATATTTGATGCTTCATGAAATGAAAAATAAAAATATGTTTTGTCAGTGTTTTATCGTTGCTTACATGTCTGTCTCAATGTTTTTGCATTGGAGCATAGGATGATTTGTTTTAAATTCATCTAAACGTTATTGTTTTGCTAATAAAGTGTACAGAAATTGCAATAAAAGGCAATACAATAATTAGTTGTTTTGTCTGTGAATACTGTATCTGTATAAGTGAACACTAGATGGCGCTCTTAATGATCTGATGATGAGTATTGCTCAATTATGTGTATATTTCAGGCCTGTGGATGGAAACATTGACAATGTACATGCTGGCAATAAGGAAGTACGAGGTAAAACACATACATATTACCAAGTGCTGATTGACTCCAGAGATTGTCCATTTATTGTAAGTAGACCCACTGCAATGCAATGTGAAACCTGTCTAAACTAAACACCAACGTAAAAGTAGAGTTTTTTTACTGAAAGTCTTGAAAGTTTTTTTGTATGAAAAAGTAGACAGTTTTCCTGTATAGGGTAACCGGTTTTGTTGTATTATGTGATGATATTTTAGCTCCCATGCATTTTCATTATCTAATTTACATAACAATGTTTGACTCCTGTGTGCAAAGCACAAAAAGGGAGTCTTTGCAGTTAGTGTGTCTGTCTGTGTGTGCGTGTGTCTTTTCCATCGATATCTCAAGAACCATACATTGTTTTTTTAATGAAACTCTGTGCATAGATGCTCTGGGCCAATGCGCAGATTTTTGATTAGGTTTTGGTAAAAGTCCATGCATAATAGTTACCTAATTTGCATGATAATTAGCTGGTTTTTAGCTGTTCTATGACTGTTCCACTGATATCTAAAGAACCACTCATTGGATTTTGATGAAACTTGGCACATAGATGCTCCAAACTAATGCACAGATTTTATTAGTTTTAGGTAAAAATCTTTGCAATATTAATTACCTAATTTGCATAATGATTAATCAATTTTCGGCTTTTCCACTGATATCTCAAGTACTGATCATCACATTTGAATAAAATTTGGTACATAAATGCTCTAGGACAATAGACAGGCCTGATTAATTTTGGGTTAAAATTTGTTCATATTAATTCTCTAATTAGCATAATAATTCATATTTTTTTTGTTCTGTTCTGTTCATATTAGTTACCTGATTTACATAATTAGTTTTCAGTTTTTCCATCAATATCACAGGTACAATTAATTTTGAATTAATTTTTCATGTGTCTTCAATACTCTCAGCACATGGGAGTTCTTTCTAAGCTTTCTTTGATTTTCAGTTTACTCTTGGGTACCTTTCGAGAGTTTGACCAGCTTGTATTATTTTGTAACCTATCAATTGTTTGGCGAAATGGATCAAAAAATGCTGTGTCATTAGTTTGGAATCATGAGTAAGGCTGAAATCGCTATATGTTATTTCACTTAACATCACAAATTCATTTCACATAGGAATATTCCTAATAACTGTAAAAAAAATTCCACCCAAATTAAGCATTTCTACCATACCATGCACACTGCTTATTGCAAATATATATTGTCTTTCACTGACTGTTTTGTGCTCGAGGTCTGAGGTTGAGCACAACAGAAACTTACCAGAAGGAAGTTCTGAAACAGTCTTTAACGATATCAACCAAGTAGGAGTAGTTAAACTTAGTTATATGAAGTTCATGTGTTGTTGAAATGTACATGTAACTTCTTTGGTATAGGACTATGGGTTGATGTCCTATATTATCACATGGTATCCATGTGTTTATTATAATGAACTACATATTGTAGTTTACATGTATGACAAATCACCTGCATAGCTGATTTAGTAGAGTGACCATGCATTCACACAGTTGTCCATCTGGAAATCATTGGTTTGAATCCAGGGTGTGCTGTTCAAAAAAATGTCCAATTGTGTGTAGATGAAAGGCAAGGTATATGAGGGGGAAAATGTCTGTCTTTGTTGTTTTGCTTAAATAAATTACTGCACTATTATTTGGGATTTTTTTTACAATTCATGCTGTATTATTTTATAGTGTACATTGAGATTAATACAGTATATGTAGTATTAATTGAGGATTAGCTACATTTTTTCCAAATTTTGCTTAGATATGTTGCTGAAGTTAGAACTATTAAATTTTTTAGAACTTTTATACACAAGTTTATACTATTCTATGAGGAACATTGAGATTAATACAGTATATATAGTATTACTGTATTACATTGTTTGACTTTCGTAACTTTTATACTCACCTTTGTCATGCAAAGAAAAGATGTTGCATCATTAGTTGGTTATCTATCCCATCCATCCAGTGTTTTCTATTTTAAGCAAACTTAACTACACAGTCTTGTGGTGTATTTTGTTTCCTTGTCACAGAGAGCACAGACAGAAGCTGTAACTTTCTTAGGAAACCAAGAAAATAGTCGATCACTCTATGCAATACCAGGTAATGTCTGTTTTTTGGAAATAGATCATTTGAGTTTAACCCAGTAAACCAGCTTTTAATAGGTGGGTGGTTTTACCGATCCTTCCAAAGCTGACAGTTATGTACCAGCAGTCATTTTGAAAAACATTTGATTGTATATTGCCTTACCTAGAATTAGCTTTGCCACTGAGTAGGAGAATATAATTTTCACATTTTCTCATCAAGAATCACATCAAGTATATAGCAGATAGTAAATAAAAATGAGGTCCTCAATCTTGTTCCCATGGTGACCACAATTTTGATATGGGGGAGGGGGTGTTTGAACTATTCACCGCATTGAGACATTGTATAGTATTGCACATAATTCATGTTTCTATTCTGTTTTGTTATCACAGGTCTAGACTATGTTGCACATGAAGATTTACTGCCGTACTCATCTACTGAGAGAAATCCAATATTTCATGAGTTATTTGATAGATTCCTCCAATATGAAAGCGGACATGGTATGTCTACAAACTTGTGTCAATATATTGGTGTTTGTTTTCCATCTCCTGATTTTCCCCATGCTTTGAGGTGTTTTATATTACAAATTTTGTAAAAAGTACAAATTTTATAAAAAGACCCTCATCCCCATCTGAATATCACCTGGAGCTAGCTGTTTTACTGTCATGAAAACACAGTATCTATTTGATATATCTGGCATCTGCAAGAAAATGGTGACTTCTCTTGTTCATTTGATTCTAGTGAACACCCCTGTTTTACTTCGATTGACGTATGTATTTCTGATATCACAGAGCTTGTACATTTGTTGTGATGTCATCAGTAATACTGTTTATCTTATGGCCTAAGTAGTGGCTGAAATTAAATATTTCTGTTTATTCCAACAGTATGGGTCGAGGGGAAAGCTGCCTCTGTATAATTAACTTCCAACCAAATTTGTACTTGGCTTTTATGTATTCTTCAGATCCACCATTTTCACCGAAAGAGACTTTACGAGCTTGGCAAGAAAAAAACCACCCTTGGTTAGAACTTTCTGATGTCCACAGAGAAACCACAGAAAATGTTAGAGTGACTGTAATCCCATTTTACATGGGTTGTAGGGTGAGTTTTTGTGTTGGTTATTTTGTACTTACCGGTAACACCTAGATATGTGAAATTTCAGTCAAAAATGAACTCTTAAAAGAATTGGAATTATTGCTGCTAACTGTTATTGGTGATGTATGTCTTTACATTCATAGTATCTCTTTTAATGCTTATACAGGAATCCCAGAATTCACATGTGTATTGGGTAAGTAATAATGTCAATTATGCTATCAGAAATATATCATTGTAACTAAACAGTATTTGTCACTACTACAAAGTAACAGTATTAGTCACTACTACAAAGTAACATTATTAGTCACTACTACAAAGTAACAGTATTAGTCACTACTACAAAGTAACAGTATTAGTCACTACTACAAAGTAACAGTATTAGTCACTACTACAAAGTAACAGTATTAGTCACTACTACAAAGTAACAGTATTAGTCACTACTACAAAGTAACAGTATTAGTCACTACTACAAAGTAACAGTATTAGTCACTACTACAAAGTAACAGTATTAGTCACTACTACAAAGTAACAGTATTAGTCACTACTACAAAGTAACAGTATTAGTCACTACTACAAAGTAACAGTATTAGTCACTACTACAAAGTAACACAGTATCTATCAGTGTCTTCACACAGTAAAACAAGCCAACCATTAACCTTGTGGTTACTGCTTACTATGTCATCTTTATGTTTCTTACAGTGGAGGTATTGTATTAGACTAGAAAACTTAGGTGAGGACACTGTGCAATTACGTGAGAGGCACTGGAGAATATTCAGCTTATCTGGAACATTAGAAACAGTGAGAGGGAGAGGGGTTGTTGGTCAGGTATGTCAAATGTCAGGCTATTCTGACTTTGTTTTTAAATATTATATTCTGTGAGCATAGCAAACATACTATCGCTTCAAGGACTGACACTATTCATGAATCAACAATGCATTTTCCCCTAGTTCAAGACTTTTTTTTATTTTTTAGGAACCTATTTTATCAAAAGAGCAGCCGGCTTTTCAGTATAGTAGTCATGTTTCATTACAAGCCCCTAGTGGTCATATGTGGTAAGTTATGCTGCATATTTGTTATAACACCTCATCCCATTGGCTTATGCACCTTGATAGCAATATACAGCTGATCATCAACCAATGGAAAACAATGTATAATAGATGTTGAATTTGTTAATGCTTCAATGTAATCAGTCAGAACCATAATATGCAATCAGCTAGTCTCACTACGTGTATGGCGCTGTCAGTGGCCATGTGTGTTCATTATTCACAGTATTTGTGTTTTATTAAATACTGCAATGTTGTCATTTTCATTAGTTTTGTGTGACTTCTCTAGCTGTCCTTTCAGTGTCATTGATGAAAGCGCAATAAGTGCCATAAACCGTTCTTGTTGCCGAAAATCTTCCAGATTTGGTAATTAGACTGCTTTTGAACTAAATTTGACAAGATTCATTGTGAACTGTGCCACAAAAAGTCACAGTGAATTATTATTTAGTCTTGTGACAATTTTAATGAAAAGAATTATTGCCACATACATGTACCAATTCCACTAATTCTCAAATCTGAAATGTTGGAGGCAATACAATCTAGCTGAGTTGAGGCGCTATGTAACTAACACTGACAATGCTATCGACTACTTCTAAAATTGCCATGGATTTGCCCGTGTTGCAGGGATATTTTAGGTTTTTTCTTTGTTCTCAATTGTGGGCCGTAGTTCTAAACAAACCCACACATGATTGAACAGTTAGCAGATGAAATTGAACAATGAAATGGGGAGTCAGAACTATTATCAACATCTGAACACACTGAAAACATCTGAACACGCTGTAAACATCTGAACACACTGGAAACATCTGAACACACTGGAAACATCTGAACACGCTGTAAACATCTGAACACACTGAAAACATCTGAACACACTGAAAACATCTGAACACACTGAAAACATCTGAACACACTGGAAACATCTGAACACACTGGAAACATCTGAACACACTGGAAACATCTGAACACACTGGAAACATCTGAACACACTGAAAACATCTGAACACACTGAAAACATCTGAACACACCGGAAACATATGAACACACCGGAAACATATGAACACACTGAAAACATATGAACACACTGAAAACATATGAACACACTGAAAACATCTGAACACACTGAAAACATCTGAACACACTAAAAACATCTGAAAACATCTGAACACAATGAAAACATCTGAACACACTGGAAACATCTGAACACACTGGAAACATCTGAACACAATGGAAACATCTGAACACAATGAAAATATCTGAACAGAGTTTATTACATAAATGTAGTATTTCCAATAATTCATACAAGTTTAAGCAGATATCGAAATAATTGTCCCATGATCTAGATACAAATAAAGCTTGATAAATGATCTCAAATTACAACATTAATTTGTAAATCTTTCATGTTGATGTGATGTCAGCAATAGACGTTCTCTCTTGTGTAAGATGTATAATACACTATAAAAACAAAATAATGAGTGCCCTATAGTGAACTAATGTCACATTTAAACCTCTTTTGGTACCATCATTTTTCTTGACAAAATTTTGTTTTTCTACAATTTTAAACCAGATGTACTTAAATTTTTATTGGCCACAAGTCTCGAACAATATTTTTGAAAACAAATGTGACAAAAATTATGTTGGTTCTACTTGGTGAAGGCGAGAAAAAGTTGATTTTGGCATCCAAACTGTTTTGTTATATGGCATGAACTCTCATAGCAAAAATTCACTTTTACTTACCACTATTTCATGACTAAATTAAAGAATCTTCTGCATCACATTAATGTCCGCTTTTAAGTTTAATTTAATTTTAATGTTTATCTATATTTATTTTTTTCAGGGGTACATTCAGAATGGAGTTGCCAGATGGTCACTCATTTGATTGCCGTATTCCACCATTTTCATTAGAAAGTAAACAAGACGACGCTTCAAATCCACATGGTTTCTTTGGATGAAAGTGATGTATGATATATATTTATTTACGCAAATAGGAATAACAAATATTGATTGGAAGATGTGGATTGGAAATTGGAGAATTTCAACTGTCAGTTTAATTATACTTCAGCATTTGAATTTTTTATGAATATAGTAGAGGATGAGTGTAGATTCACAGCCTGCTCTCTTGTTTGGACCCATTTTGATACATTGTTAAATAAGACAAGAATTAGATTTTCTTTTCTTCTTTTTGTAGTATATTGGATTGCCTGGAAGTAAGGGGGGGGGGGGGAAACAGAATATAATTTTCAGAAATTTCAGAAATAGTCGTAATCTGAAATTTTAGTTTCTGACCTCCCTGGCATACAATGTGCTTTTGTAGTTAGATAGCTAAGTAACTAGTAAACATAAAATTACATGTATATACATTTGTATATGTAGTGTAAGGGTAGTCACATTTCTTAACATCAAGTCTTGGGAGTATTGTGGCAGCAAGTTAGCTCACTAATTACCAATCACTAAAGCAGTTGACCTACAATTTCTGTCACCATCAAATGCTAGTCATCTCAAAAAACAACATTTTAAATACGTTTATGAGGTATGAGTGAAAAGTATGCAAAATTGTTTGCAATCGTCAAATCTGTTTTGTCAAAAGTTGTCAGTGATTTAGTGAGCAACTTCACTAACTTGCTGCCGCAATACTACTGATACTTGCTGTATTAAACTAGTTTAATATTGAAAGAAATTTTTTTATGTTCTTTATCACCTGATATTAACAACTTACTTTTACAGATATATTGTAGTTTTGGTGTTTAAATAAGTTTCTGGTATGGTGCTGAGAAATATAATCACCATAGTTTATTGTCATAGGATTTTCGATTTAGTTTAAACTAATATTTTTTTCTAAAAAAGCTGAACAAGAAAATCCAAAGATGTAGACCAGTTACAATTCATATTTATTTGATGAGTGACAAATATTTACAATTTATATTACTGAAGTGCTCTAGATGATGCCAAATGTTTTTAGTCTCTGTTCTGACAGTTTGGAACAGGTACATGTACCGCTACTCGATGATTTGGTTGTGTCCATGCACAGACCAGTTTGAATGAAGTCTTGTGGTCTCACAATACAACTAAACTTAGATTTAAAAACTTTAAAGCAGGACTGCATTGCACAAGAGCAAATAAATCAAGTAATAACATTTTAAAATATTAATTTTCCTGGCGTTTAAAATAAAAAATTAAGTTGATTCCATCTGACTAGTGCTGGAAATTTATATTGGAGGAATTAAACCTCCCTGACAACTAAATCTAAATATCCGCCATTTCAAAATAAATAGTATCCGGTATTCTAAAATTCCAATCACAAATCTAAGTCTTACTTGGTTTGTAAGGATATTACATTTATCCTGCATTACATTAATTTGAATTTCAAATGTGATCACTGGAAATGATTTCTTTGTGTCTATATATTTATAGTACTTTATGTTTTCTGATTGAAACACGAATACCTGGTTATGTAAGATAAGTAGATTCTGCTGACCACTACAAGCTGTGTGAAATGAATAGTATTTGTTTCTTATTATGAGCATAAGATGTGTATATTTGCTAATAGTATCTCATTTTGACATTTTGATAGCAGGCAACTTGAGAATAAATGTTATCTTCATATTTTCAGTAAGAATTGTTCATGACATTATGATAACACAAAGATCACTACTGTTAAATCTTTGCCTTTTTTGTGAAAATATTTCATTTTATCTAGAGTTTGTTTCATGGGCTGAAAATATTAAATCTTTTAAAATATTCCGAAAAAATCTCCCATGTGATAATAGCATTCCCCAGTTACTGGTATACTTAATAGGAAGTTCCAATAATGACAAGCTTCCTCTGGGGCTACAACCTGTTGATGTAGCGCCCCCAAAGTTCAAATTACTGAACTTTTGTTTTTTTGCTTTAACGTACTGGTGTGGATTTATTTCACAGTGATGCTTTCTCTATTATGACTAGTGTTTTTAGATTTGGAAAAAAAATCAAAATGTAAATAAATTTGTATCATTGAATATATAATATTTGTTTTATTTATTTATTAATGGTCTGTAACATGCAACCGAATTGAATGTATATGTCCTTGGGCATGGAGACAACTCAAATACAGTTGTATGTGTGTTTGTATGTATAGGATGTAATGTATGAGTAAGTGTACAATTGTTGAACAACACAAGGACCACAGGCCTGAGTGAAGTTCAATTTCTGAACAATTGCATGACCATAAATCCATTTCTGGCTTAAAACAGGTCAACCCAGGGGTGAATACAATAGGTTTGTATGAACCCCAAAAATCGGAAGATTTGAATGGGTTTACTGGACCCGTCGTACATCGTCTGTCAACTTTTATTCAAGCGATTTCTTCACATATATTTACATATTAGGTTATTGCAGGTCGATGAGTTACACTCTATAATAAGCTTGTGAATATTACTACACTGTCACATCAAGTTCTCGGTAGACTGAAGAACAAGGTGTTTGAATCCAATCACTGATATTGTACTGGTAAGGATGTAAACATACAGATAATGAACAAAGAGTGTTGTGTTATATGGGGTATTAGAAGTGTTTACCTGACAAAGAAATCAACATCATGCCACATACACTGTATCAGTATTTATTCTATCAGTTCAGCGTAATAAACTAGTTTAGTAATATGAGGTTATTACGAGGATAGCTCACGTATGCATGAAGACAGTACAGCGGGAGCACCGACCAACGCGCAGCGGATGACCAAGCGATGGCGTACTGTCTGAGTGCATACTTTGAGGTATCCTCGTAATAACCTTATTATTATACATCTTTTCCTTCCCAGGATACATCATGTTAATGCCAAAATGTTTAGAACAGAATCAATAAACTTCTTTGTGTGGCAGCCATGTTTGTTTTTGCTTATGCACATAATCATTCCATATTTAGAATTTGCATTTCCTAATATGGTAGAATGAAAATACACTGTAAAATACCGCAAAATTATGGAATGCTGTAACTTGTTGCGTTACGGTGACAGATGTATAATAATATTTTATATCTCCATACTGTGTGATTAAAATCCATTCCATCTGATTGGTCCATGAAAGCAGATTGACCTTCTGACATGACTTACTATTGCAAAATAATTAATATCTCAAGGATATTTGTAGTTTTACACAATATTTCTTGAATTATTACTAGGAATGATATCTGCCAGTTTCATGTGATTTACTCACATGTTCTATAGCTTTGACCTTTGTATGTTTTGTGTGGTGAGCATAGTAAATGGTGACTGTATATAGTGTTTACTGGATGCGAGGCAGTGGTATCAAAGCATGTTGTTATAACCGCTACAGATTAGTGGCTTACTGAATGAATGGTTCTAACGATTGCATGATTTATGAATACATATTGTGAAAATGAGAAATAGTTTTCAATCTGTGCATCTGTTCAATGTTGTTACTTTAACTTGCTTTTACAGAAGAAAGATGTTATAATAATCATGTCATGTACTATGCCACCTTTCCAGATGCTGTGTATGCTCCAGGTCTGGTACTGTGCCTGCAAGCCAGAAATCCCAGTACATTGAATACAAACATGTGTGTCTCTAGAATGTTGTCACTGTTGTACACACTGCATCACTGGAAGTTGTACATAGTAGAACTGGTGTTATACTGAGTGTATTTTAGATTTAAGTTAGTGCAAATGTTAATCTTATTACAATTTTGATAAACTTCCACTCAGCTAAACTGCTAAATATTGTAAACAACAATCAGCTCATCAAAGACATGATACAAGTCACATACTTGCAGGTTGTAAGCAAATAAATAAATGTATGTTGTATCACATATGCTGAAGAAAAAAATATTCCTAGAAAAATAACAGTTTATACTAGTGGTTCATAATACATAAGCACATACATTTGTTTCATAATCCAATTCCAGATGGCCGATTGACAGCCATTTTAGTGCTAAAATTTATCTTCAATTCTTTATTTTTAATGACAATTTTTGTAAGTTTTGGTCAAATTTCTTGAAAACCTACTCAATGCCTACCAGGTGCTGTGTCTCCCTACCAGGTACTGTGTCTGCCAACCACGTGATGTGTCTGCCTACCAGGTGCTGTGGCTCCCTACCAGGTGCTGTGTCTGCCTACCAGGTAATGTGTATGCCTACCAGGTGCTGTGTCTGCCCACCAAGTACTGTGTCTGTCCACCAGGTACTGTCTCTGCCTACCACGTAATGTGTCTGCCGACCAGGTGCTGTGTCTGGCTATCAGATGCTGTGTCTGCCTACCAGGTACTGTGTCTGGCTACCAGGTACTGTATCGGCCTACCAGGTGCTGTGTCTGGCTACCAGGTACTGTGTCTGCCCACCAGGTGCTGTGTTGGCCTACCAGGTACTGTTTCTTCCGACCAGGTACTGTTTCTTCCGACCAGGTATTGTGTCTGCCTACCAGGTACAGTTTCTGCCTACCAGGTGCTGTGTCTGGCTACCGGATGCTGTGTCTGCCTACCGGGTACTGTGTCTGCCTACCAGGTGCTGTTTCTTCCAACCAGGTATTGTGTCTGCCTACCAGGTACTGTTTCTGCCTACCAGGTGCTGTGTCTGCCTACTGGATGCTGTGTCTGCCTACCGGGTACTGTGTCTGCCTACCAGGTGCTGTGTCTGGCTACCGGCTGCTGTGTCTGCCTACCAGGTACTGTGTCTGCCTACCAAGTGCCGTGTCTGGCTACCGGCTGCTGTGTCTGCCTACCAGGTACTGTGTCTGCCTACCAGGTACTGTGTCTGCCTACCAGGTACTGTGTCTGACCACCAGGTACTGTTTCTGCCTACCAGGTGCTGTGTCTGGCTACCGGATGCTGTGCTTGCCTACCGGCTACTGTGTCTGCCTACCAGGTGCTGTGTCTGCCTACCAGGTGCTGTGTCTGCCTACCAGGTGCCGTGTCCGGCTACCGGCTGCTGTGTCTGCCTACCAGGTACTGTATCTGCCTACCAGGTACTGTGTCTGCCTACCAGGTACTGTGTCTGACCACCAGGTACTGTGTCTGCGTACTATGTGCTGTAATCTCATTCCCATGTAAAGCATCTGAACAACATCTGGTACTGTGTATGTATGTATTACATGTGTGCCTGTATCTTATGTATCGATCTGCATCTTACCGTTGAGTTCGTAAAGAAATTGTGTCAAATTATCTCAAATTTACTGTCTCCAGATACTATTTGTTTTCGTGGTAATGTGTCACTAGTTTCCAGTTATTGTAGTTATCTGATACCCCATCCAAGCTACTTTTTCCCGTCATGGTAGGTAGAATTACAAGCAAACAGGCATTCTGAACAGTGTTTGAATTGTATTCTTCCCCGCGGGTATTACTACTTTATTTGCGCAATCCAATGAGATATTGAACGCTATACATACCTACCTATGACTGTTTGTACAATACCTACACATTCCAACACTGGACTTGAATCACCCAGCCTCCGTCTATCGAAAACAGACTTCTTTGTGCATAAGAAGTGACCATTATTGATCATATACAACAAGCAAACAATAGACTGGTAAAAATAGTCTGTTCGGTCACAGTCCCTCTATCATGATAGAGGGACTGTGGTTCGGTACTACAATGCTATTGAAAACAGACTGTTAAATTACAAGTTTGGTGACACCATTAAACCATTGAATGTATGTGGATGATAACTTGACCTATCACTGTGATAGTATAGGCAATAGGCATATTCACGTGGGTGCATATCGTAACTCGGGTAGGGTCCATATTACAGTTACAATAAAAGAAGTACCCCGGCCCATTGTTAAGTGTATTGCACTAAACCAGAGTTCACAATCATTTTCATAGTCAATAACATATATGTGTACACTGGGTTTCATGAAGGCGTGAATTTGTTTTACATGACATATTAATAAATGTTTATAAATTTATAAGTACGATTAAAAACAACTTGGCTAGGCACAAGCCTTAACTGGTGATTGCATCGGTCAGTTTACTTTTAACCTCTTCTTTGGAGCTGACTTGCTTTTGCAATTTAACTTCCTGTTCCAATCGATAATTGTACTACTTGTACAAAATGTTCTTACATTCTCCTACATTTATTTCATCAAATGAATCGCTGAGATTTCAAGCGTTTTAAATAAATATGATGGAATCATGGCATTAAATTGACCGATGACTCATAAGGTAATTGATGTTATCAAATGGTTTCAACAGCCAATGAAACATCTTTGGATTTGAGTGAAGATCTTTCAAGATAAATGGTTTATATTCATTAATAATGTCCTAAATTAAAACAAATTCGCGCCTTCTTGTAATCCGGTGTACTCTTTCAAAAGTTCAACAAGTGAGCTTAACCGAAAAGTGACTGATTAAATTACACACAGGCTTAATTCCCAGTTTATACACTGCATTTTTGTCTTCACAATAAACCTATGTCAAGTAATAAAAATACAAAATATATAACGAGACATCATTGTGGTGTGGACTTGGAGTAATTGAACAGCACTAGACTTTGGGGATCTTTGTTTGACAGCTTAGTATTTATTGAATTCTACCTGGGGTCAAACTAGACGATTCGGGGCAAATCAATTATCGATTTTCGAGTACTAATTAGTGTGCCATATTGATCGCTTCTGTGACTACACTATGGTAGTATACCAGTTTGTTATAAATTGTACACTACGAGGCGTCATACTGATCGCGTTGTATGCAAGTTAAACTAATTGATCACCTGGTAGGGACAGTTTGAACGGGTCTCGAGTTACTTTTATATCTTATCACTGTACCGACTGATGGCCGTTGATGTTAATTCTGCGATATCGCCAAGGCGTGGATTGACGTTGATAGCATGCAGCTATATACATACCGATACCATCTGCGTCATTTAGACATAAGTCAACAAACATACCATGGCTGAAGCAATGATTTATAACCACGGTGTGTTGTGTTTTACTGAACAGTGTGAACAAACATATGCAACGCACTGTTGCTCCACTCATGGCGTGTTCAAAATAACTAAAACTATTTCAATAGCTTTACAACCCGTTTTGTTCCCTTCAGATTCTCTCCCACCTCTGGACGTATTATATTTGAAGGGGTGGAGACGTAAGAACCGTTAATAACAAACAACATAGTGTACCTCCAAGTTGTCCTGCATAATGACATATATTTGACCTAGTTAACATAAGTTTTCCGTTCAGTTTTGCTGCATGTGTACCAGTTAAAAAAAAAACTATTTTCACAGTGGGTTTAGAGGGTACAGTGGGTTTAAAGCAAGGTAAACTATGGGTTCTGTTTTCAGTTCCATGCGCCCGATGTTATTTAATGATTTATTTGACATGATTTGTCAGGTTTAGTTGATGCAAAGACAATACATAATAATATACATATATATGCACGTATCTGACTGGGCCGTTCTTGTCCAAACACTTCAAATTTCAAAGTTTCAACACTTTCGGTGGGTTCTTAGGCATATCTTGACTGATTTTATCATGTTATGTTTATATAGAAAAGAATCTACTTTAAAATACTTTAGTTTAGCTGGAATTAATTTTCGCTGAAAAGACTGTTTGTCCGTATCATCGTATATGCAAGGAAATGGTATACGATGATTAAAATGTCTGTCATCGTTTCTACCCACTCTCGTTCCAACAAGTTCGGTTTTGTGTTTTGTTTATATTCTTTCAAGATACTTGTGCAATGTTGCAATGTTCAAGATATATAGAAATTGCTTATATATATTGCTGTACTATTATTTGGGGACTTTAATATTATAGTTCGTGTTAAATTATTCTATAAGGGAGATTGAAATTAATACAAAATATGTAGTAATGAGAAAAGTGAATACCAATTATCGTATGCAGTTATAATTACGTCATTGTTCTTGTCCAGGAATTGTCCCCTCGTAAATTTCAGTCAGTATTTTCTGCTTAATCCGTAAAGATATATTATTTCATTGTTTCTTGACTTTATACTCACTTTTTTCCTGCGAAGAAGGTAGATCTAAGTGGTTGTAACAGTTACGCAATGTTTCACACTTGGCATGAACATCACGCATGACGGGTTAATAGTACATATCTGGCAGTTGTGTGATTTGATTCAATGTGGCCGACTGGTCGCCATATTATTTTTTTTTTCATTATATGAGTTTTTCTTTCCGTGTCTCTGACTCTCTTTGGTCGATTTTGTTCAAAATGCTGCAAGATCTAAGGGTTTGCATATTCTTTACAATTGCTTTTTTCTTAGTGTACTACGGGTCCCCAGTCCTTTAAACATAATATAGTTAATAAAGGTACACAACAACAATACTTTATACCTTGAAGAAGAATACAAAATTAACAGAATGAAAAAATATTATTAATTAATTAATTATGTGATAGATTTATTGAAAGTTTGTTCCTTTCTCTGGCATAGAAGGCGTAAAATACAAATACGTTGCTGACATTAGCTGTTTATCTATATTACTTGTCTTACATTATGGTGTAAAGATCACTTTGTAGAATGAAATGAAACTCGTCTTCGATGACGGTTACATATACAGAACATGTGTACGCTTTGAAGATTAATATATCTACATCCACAATACTAGTATTCAGCGAATGGTTGGATATGTGAGGACAGGTCAAGGTCCGTTTAAAGAGCGTTTTTTTGTGTGTACATTTATATGAGATTTCAATAAAATTTAACCAACTAGCAGCCGTTTTGTTTTAATTTCAGTTGTCCTCGTCCTATTTCTCCGACCTCCATATGTTATTCTCTTACTGATTTGACTACTATTAATTGTAATTATCAGTTGTGTAGTTTTTTTCCGTTTGATGAATATGAATTTTGATAATGTTTGAATATGTTGTTATCTATACTTGTTATTGTATGGCACGTTATAACGTTGCGGTGCTGGTGTATTATAATTGGTTAGGTGACTGATCATGCGCGAGAGTTCGTTCTATACAATGGGAAAAAATACGATTCGGATAGAACGTGATTGTTTGTGTTTCATGTTTCTTAAAGCTTATGAAATATCCCGAAAGGTTGTCCAGTAAAAAGTTCCTTCCGGAAGTTAACACTACTTCGAGTAAAACTGAGCAATCTACTCGGTGCATTGTATCCATGTTTCTCTCATTATGTTTTTGGAAATTTCAGTGTCTGTTTGCCTGTCAGTGTATAGTGTTTAATATTGTGCTATATGTTATTATAATACATTTCTAAATAAGTACACTATTTTATCTAATGTTAAATCCCCATTCTGACTATATAATGGATCTAGAACAAATGCGACCATAAAGCCTCTATTCGGTGCATAGGCAACACCTCTAGCGATAAATTCGGTTAACCTGCATATTTCACAATTACAGTTATGGTAAATAAACCCACACTTTGTTATCTGTATTTATTTATTCACTGTCTTAACACTTCCATTCTGCCCACTGCGATTCGCGAAGGGCATTAAAGAGTTGCCTGATAATCTCGGTTTCTTAGCCAACAACAGTCGAGTGAAAACTCAAACGTCGTGCTCCATCAATCCTTCGTGACTTGCTAAAGAACAGATGCGTCCCGGACTGTTGTAAATTAGATGACAATTGTGACTACTGAAATAGTGTAATTGAATGGTG
Source organism: Saccoglossus kowalevskii (assembly GCF_978046115.1). Classification (NCBI taxonomy): domain Eukaryota; kingdom Metazoa; phylum Hemichordata; class Enteropneusta; family Harrimaniidae; genus Saccoglossus; species Saccoglossus kowalevskii. Next base: position 30,651,285 of record NC_140656.1, read on the forward strand.
GAGGTTGTTCAAATGAATCTGAAGTGTTCCTGTTTAAAAGCATTGTTTGTAGCAATAAAACCACCACCGCTTTTTTTCTCTCATTGAACAAAGACTGCGTGACCTTCTTAAGGTCCTCTATTGTAATGTGAAGACTCATCACATATCGCTTACATTTTCCATGGAGGTAAAAAGAGATCTTTTTACCTCCATGCATTTTCTCTCATGGTTCGGTATATTTGCTGCTGTTATCTATACGGCGATTGCATGTGATGATCCATTCGCACGCATCTTTCCCACATCACCCTGAAAAATATGTGTATGATATCTGCCATAATGCGCGACATTTGAACAATGAATGAGTCATCGCTGAAGAATATATACTACTCGTATATTATTATTGAGAACTTAAAATATTATGGCCCATTTCTGGTGAACTATTTTTGAATTCAGTGGTTGACAATAGATCTTAAATTTGTACACTCCATTGCCTATCTTACCGTCCATGTACTTCATCAAAGACGCCCGCGTGAACGTGTATTCATGATAAACACTCATACGAAATCATAACGATATGAAGATACATCAAATCACTTCATTCACTGTAATTCACAGCAGTCTTAACGTTTCCATGAACGAATTACATAATCGTATCTCCGTTAACAGTTTGAACACGTCTGTATACTTCAAACAACTTTTAAAGATAAATCAAAATTAAATATTCCACGGTAGCTTTTATGTTTACCAGCATTTGTCATTTACACATTGCACACATTTAAAGAGCAATGTTAAACTGTTTTCAAGCTAGAATAAAATAAACAAACATGCCTATAACTCACGCATAACAATAGCAAAGTATGGGAATTTAGTTAGTGTAGAAGACGACACAATAGATCATTGATAACATTTATGGTGTTTGTACCAAACATTGATGCAATATGTCTGTGCCCATGTTTCTTGGTTAATCACCAAGGGAAAATATTAACGTGTTAAACTAATATGCAAAAACGAGGGAGAGTCCTTATTTGGTCAGGTGTAATATTCTAGGTTTTTACGTAGTTATTATAATGCGAATAAATTACTGGTTGTCATGTGTGTTCGAATACTGCTACGTACATATGATACAAAATAAAGATGGGGGAGTAACAGTCGTGGGAATTATTTAGTTTTTAGAGCCAAGTTGCTGATTCGACTATTGATGTACAGACCATATATCATCAGCTCATGGCCAGGCTTTATTAGAGTCTCCAAGGTTTTCATTTGAAGTATATGAACTCATTGGTTTGTCTTGACTATTGTTGTAGAGTACGTGAACAAGAACAAACCCGCTATCTAACAAGCCGTACGCAATGGCCGCCTATAACAGGATGGTAATTAGGATAGGATTCTTCGGTGGCTAACAGCTAAACAAATCGACAGACAATGACACACAATAATGTACCTTGAAGACAAAAACTACTTGTTTTGTTCTCACGGATTGCATTAATCAAAATATATATGTGTTAGTAATAGTTACAGAATCAACAGGTTGTATACCTGGAAGCGAATTCGGAGTGTGACTTGAAAATACGGTCAACGACCTCGTTCGACGATAGCGTCCCGAGAGATGTTTTATGTTTTATAAGGTGTGTCCATAGGCTTGTTCATTACTTTCTATTCGGAAATGGACAAAGACGTGAAATCAGCTTTTCATTGTAAAATAAATAACTGATTGTTCAAGGCGTTTGCTTGAAATATAATAAATAACATCATGCTTATGGCCTGTGCCCGTACTATGAGCACGTACTCGTCAGCTTAAAGTTACGATTTTGTCACGGTCATCTCGCTTGCCCTCTTGATTGTTTCGATACCATTGCCTATTTGTGCTCGTTCTTTCGTTATGTATTGTACTTATGTCAAGCCTGGCGGTCTACAGGCATACTTGCATCGGGGGTTGAAACCCACAGTCCGTCGTTGCTAAGGGTGACGTCACAGCGAGATGTGTTACTACAGTGCCCCGCAGACATGGTGCTGCATTGCAAAGAGCGCCACTATTCACTCATGGTTTATGTCAATGGTTTCTTGGAGCGCGCTGAAAGGATTAACCATTCTGTTCTTAAATGTCTTTTGTGTTGCTCAGATTAATACTTAAACCGGTAGTCTGAGTATGTACAATGGCGACAGATACCATTCCAAACGGATAACGGGTGATATAAACCCGCGTTGTAGTTACTCAAAATACGATGTGAACTGAATATGACAGGGATGCCGGTGGAGACGTTAAATTTACGATCGTGCTTTAAATGTACATTTATTACCCGTGTCAATGGGAATACGGCGATTTATTAGAAGGGCGCCGCGCAGTACTTAATAAGGAACGATAGACCAGTTTAGTTTGATCCAATAACCGGCAAATTGCCAACAAAACCCCGTCTCCGTATAATACGTTGGGAATATTTTCAAACCAATTATCATTATCAATGTTATAAATAAATGCCAATGATGGCTGTTTTAATCATTTGTATTTGTACAACGTAGTTTATTGTTGTTTGTGTTGTGTGTGGATTGGTTGCAAAGTAGGCGGTACACAACCCGATCAACCTATCTCTACCTTATTGCCTATTCGTTTGTGTGCTACGCTCTGGTCGCCTGTCATTGGTCGGTATGCAAAATCAATAAAAGTGTCGTGTACAATAGAAAGACAAACTCGGCTCTACCCAGCACATTGCAGACGAGACTCGCTATGGCAAGCTTGGATATTTATTGATTCGAGGTGAGAGTTTGGCGTATACATAATATATATTTACGCGTTGTTTACAACATTTTCTGTGTCTGCTTATGGCATCTTGTCGGTGACATTGGCGTTGGACAGCAATGCTAGTGTACTTATCGGAACATTGAATGCTGTATACATGTGAGATGTAAACAACCGAGTCGTATACTAGTTCCTCGACTGAGAAAGCATTGCGGCAATACCTTGGCAACGCTGAATATTGGAGCTCGGTCACGTGACGAGCTAGAATTTAAACCTTATGAGAGTTTGATTTTGTGAATAACACTGCCAATATGAGCTTGCGGATTTTTGTGTCTTACGAAGATCGCCGACACTCGTTGGACGTGAAACCCAACGACGATGTCGGCTCGTTGAAACTTAAAGCGACTGAGGTGTTTCAGTTAGATACCCGTGGTGGCCAGTTTGTTGTGTTAAATTACCATGGCTCAGATCTGGCCGATGATTGGTATCTGAGTGACATCGGCGTGTCCGCAGGTGCCACGTTAAAGGTCAGCGTACGGGAAGACGTTAAGCCTAAATTGTATGTGTACTCCGTATTCAACGGCGAAACGATTGAAATTTTGGATGATATTCACCCTCTCCAGACTACTGTAGCCGAATTGAAGACATTAATAGTGCGACGTAGTGGTCTACCCGTGAGTGTATTTCGGGTAGTCACGGAAGATGGAACTGATATGTTTGACTTGAATTCACTTGATACGTACGGTATCGAGTTCGGTTCCACGGTACGTATGTTAACGTGGGACGGCTGGAACGAATTCTTAAAGGCTGCTTCTATCGGACATACATCGGAAGTGACGAAACATCTCTCGGCAGATGAACATGTGGCCAAGTTCCAGTGCCGTGTTGCGTTGTTCATCGCTGCACATCACGGACACATGGATCTAGCTTCTACTATGCTGAGACAGGGTGTACGTTCAGACGAACCAATCGGAGATCACCCAACGAGAGAGTGGTGTAGCAGTACGCATATTGAAAGCTACAAAACACCCATACACGAAGCGGCGGAACACGGACAGTTACAGATTTTGAGAATTTTTGTTTTTCATAATATTTGTTGCGTTACGTGTAAAGATGGAAACAGTTTGACCCCCTTGAGCGTTGCTCTGAGAAAACAACAGAGGGAAGTGGCTTTGTATTTGTTAACCAAGCAATGGTCTAGCGTCACATACAGCGCGGTTACATTGCCCTTAACTATTTACTCGCAAGTGAGAAGATGGTGCGACCGAGCGAAAGATAGAGTTATGTTAATTTACGGAGCGGAAAAGTCTAGCCTAAAAATACGCCGTCCTTATAGGCAAAATGGCGCCCTGTGTGGGCAAGGTGTTCACATAGATGGATTCACGGAAAGCAGACAGAATGCTAGTCCCAGATCCAAAAGCTACAATAAGATCAAATGTAAAGCGCTTGGATTAGTAAAAAAATCTCCGCATATGCAATCCTTGAGTGTTAATAGTGTGCATCATGCAAGTACTGTACGTAGCAGTGTTGCTACAGGGGAAACATCTTCTTTGTCGCCAACGTCTCCGGAAAATAAGCTTCCGAGATTAAACGGGGAAACAGTTCCCAGCTTAGTGGCAAAATACAAACAACAAGTGGCCGAAAAAAGATCGAAGCACTCGGAATGGCGACCGAGAAGTCGAAGTGTGACGGTGAGTCCGACCAAATTTCCGTCAATCAACCAACAACATGCAAAAATGAAGAGTTCGTCGCACCAGAATTTGACAGTTTCTCATGACTATGACTTCGATGAAAACGGTGTCGAAACAGATTTTAATGCGAGTAGTGCGTATTATGTTAACACGCCAGCGGACGGCAAACGCCGTAGAAGCCATAAAGCAGCGAAAATACCACCTCTTAAACTTGACAAATCACCCCGGGAGAGCGATGAGCGCACTAAGAAAATGGAAGAGAGGAAGAAATGGAGACGCCATATTTTAGTGGAGAACACCGTACCGCTACCAGCAATGAGTTTAGAAGCCACACAGAAACCGTTCTATTACACTGGAACTAGGGGGGTAAATCTACCAGTGAACACTATCAAATTATACGAGGATATCATTGGATGTTCGGCCAGAGAAAAAGCTATCGAGTCTCTGGCGATTGCTTCAACGTTCAAAGAAAAACCTTGGCTACAACAGGTACGATTAGCCATGTCATTTTCACGGCAACACATCATGAGGATTGCTTCACTCGATACCATCACACCGGGAAGGAAGGTTACTGAGTCTGACATGATGTCGACGAGAGACGAAGCAGACGATTCAAGCGACGACGAGAGCGTGTTCATAGACAGCCCAGCAACAGACCAGGTAATTGCCGATGTGCGATCAAGCTGACTACATGACAAAAAAGAACATTGTTCAGTTGGAGTGCGGACTTAGTCACTTGACCCCTTCACGTACTAACTAGCTACGCAACCCAGGTTTAGTCGGATCACGTGACTAATACAATTTCGCGTTTCCAGGTTTAACGATAACACCAATACAAATATGCATTGTCAGACAGATCGGTAAACTTCGACACCTCGCTATTAAATTCGTCCGCTGAGCAGTTCAACACACACGCACACATACAGACAAACTATTATTTATATTTTTGATGACGGATATCCTTCCCTTTTTCAAATATACACAATCATGTTATTTTTGTATTGGTAACTGTGGTTGACAAGGCTAACACAATGCCACCTACTCCATTCATAATATACCTTTTAGCCACGGGTTACTATCCGCTTCACTATAATTGCTAAGAAAATCAACTCAGGATAATACGTGTTTGTGTTTCTATTATTACACGAGTCGCATACACAACTGAATAACCCAGTGTCTTCACTAGAACGTTCCCATCCATCATTAGTCATTCGCCTTGTTTCGAATGCCAGCCCGGGGCTACCGCATTTGGACAAGATCGTGGATCCGAAACACTGTTGTTTTGACATGAAACGTAACAGATTGTTTAAATTATTGCCATTTGGCAGTCACAAGAGTTCCTAAATTCCCTGCACAGCCGTTGTTTATTTAATGGCTTACCAGGTTATATCGCATCGTGATAGCCTTATATTCAATATGGCGGAATCAATGCCTTAGTTACAATTGGCGTTGCTATGTACAATTGCTCTTCACGATATCGATTTAACTGATGGTTAACAACGGAAGCCAAATTTCAGTTTGCAATTTAAAACAGAATTATGCTGCGCCGTGTTTATAATATATCGGTATTATATTATATTATATTATTGTAACTTGCTCTAATTGTGCTACATTCGAGATTCCTATTTACATATGTCTGGCTGTGTTATTTGGATACGCTCTGACAAGTAACTTTACGTTTAATTTTTAAAAAGCTTCATATAAAAAAATAATAGTTGACTCAACATGTTCTGTATGCTCTGTGTCAAAAGCTAATATTTAAACTCGAACCGCGTACTACATGCCAATACACTCATGGCGGCCATTATTATGTTGAAGCCACTTCACTTGGTTCGTGGTAAAGACTGTTAATAGCTTTCCGGCGTATTTTCGAATTCCATGTACCTGGTACTTGTTTAACATGACATTACGGCGACGACACGGTTACTGATTTCGTTACATGGCCATCTTTTTAATTCCACATTACACTTACAAGTGGTCTTTTTAACCGTGCCATCGCAGTATCAGTGTCTTCACACAATGGACTCGATGTACTCGCAAGCAGCCCAATATAGCACTAAAAACTGCAGACACAATACCCGACATACAAATGTTTACATCAAACAATTGTCGCCCAGAATGAGTGTGCTTTTGTATTTCCTCCATTGTCAAAAATTGCTGCACAACCATAAATAATTTTCCCATTAATACAATAACAGCCGAACGAGTATATCCTCGTTTGTTATCGTGCATTATGTGACAACAGGGTATTCAATTTAAAGCTCGTATTCATTGCGTTTTACAACATGACATTGACATTTTTCAAGTGTATAGTCTTTTTTAATCGAATACATCTTTTATATTTTCTGACCAAGCATATTCTGTATATTGAGCTTAAATTTATTGATATTTGATCGTTCATTAGTAAATTAAAGTCAGGATAATTGTACCAATTTGCAGTGCTTTGCTAGGTTATTATTGCCTCCATTCACTTTTCTTTAGCGTTGTGCATTGATAGCTGACTGAAAAATCTGTGAACGGAAGTAATTTTGCGGCAAGACCAACTCCCTAGAAATCCTGACAATGTAACTGGTCGAGAATTAAATACTCAATATCCGCTGCACGTACAAACGATTTGGAAACCGTGAACTTATGAGTCGACTGTGCTTGTAATGTATTTCACCGAATAATAAAAACACTAAATAATTACACGTGCGTAAACTTTGACCCATTAGTGTCAATTAGAAGAATGAGTCAGTAAACAAATTCACAAAAATCAATAAATACCCCAGTATCTACTTTGTTACAACAAAGGCATTGTTTCCTCGTACGCTCCCTACTTGGCCATTTTGAAACGCAATCGATGTGTCAACTTAAACGTTGACTAACCAGTGTTTCATATATTACAAAATAAACACCGGTTTGTTTTTAAATGAAAATAAATCGATCCAAGTGTCTCATTTGGTATGTTGTACAACTCGAACTAACTTTCCGCAGTGTACATTGTATTAAGTTAAACGTGAAAGTTCCTCTAGACAGAAGAAGTTGCTTCCTAATTAATGCCATCATTAAATGCGACTAAGGGTCGTTTTGAGTGAGAGGATTGCATTGCCATGGTAACGGATTGTTACTGGCGGTATTCTTTCTATAGTCTCCTATTATAGCCTCACCTCCTGGGATTTAAATTGACAATTCGTATAACCTGAGGTGGAGTCATTATAATCTACGCTACGATATTCTTAAATTCTACATGTTGTGCATTCAAAGGATGACCCGCACGGTAGATGAGTTTACAACAGATGTAAATATCCATTAATTATGTCGTTTTCGCAGTCTATAAATAGTAACATCATTTATTCGGACGATCATGATTATATTATCTGATCACGCAGTGCCAATTTCGTATATATCCCCACACAACGTGTCAATTACTGTTGCCACGGGCAACATAAAGCGAACCTATTTTCCTTAACAACAGCACAACGGATTGGCCTTTTATGCGTCTATATAGTAATTTTCTGTGGGAGAGATAATATTACTGAAGTGCGGGAACTGATTTCATTTACTTTACTGTACATTTCTTATTATTCTGCGATTTGAACGATTCAATTCTAATGCGACGTGGTTGACTGCGTTTTTGCCTGTTGTATATGTCACGTCCTCTGTCATACACGGAAGGTCATTAAAGATGTGTTACGATCTCATAGTATTGTTAACGCGCACGTGACGAGGGCTTGGGTGCGTAAGGGGACGCGCTATGGTTTGTCAGTGTCTGTGCGTCGTCAATAATCATGGATTGTGCTAGTTTGCATAGAAATGTGATTAGACTCTACAAAAAACATCCAAAATAGTAATTGTTTAGCAATGAAGTTCTACGTTTACAAGGAGGTTACTATTTTATTGAAACAGTGCATCATACTAAAATGTTCAAGCTTGTAAGTGACAATAACACAGGTCTTACAGGTAGAGAAAATATAGACGTGTTTTAATTATTAGTATACTAATTTATGAATCCAGTCATCCTGTCATAAGAGCAATAATAAAATAATGCTGATTTATTTTGCTTCGAGAACAATAAAGTCAAACGTGGTTGTGGGCGGAACACATCATGAAATCATGATAATCGTTAAGGTGGAAAAAGATGGGGGGGGGGGGGGTAACTGAGATTTCAAACCTGTCTGTCGTCGAACACAAAATAATACATAAATATTCAATAACATCATTGCAAACTTCAAGTTGTTAGTGCTATCACGTATTGTTGTATTCTGCAGTTGAGTCGAAGGGCAGTGTTTAGAAGATATGTGGCACATTAAGATAAACGTTTTAAATCATTCTTTTGAAAGCCAAATATTAATAAAACAGGCAGGGGTGTTATATAATGTTTGTTCCTGATGTTCGTCCTCGGGACAGCCATTGTTCAATTTTTAACTTGATATATGTTGACTGTTATAGATATACACTTTAGCAAATACATTAGACATCTTTTTCTAATGTCCTTGATTTAAATAAACGTATGTGATATACACCATAAACCTGCAACTGTGTGTATTTTGAAAGAACGCAACTTACTTAATCTTACAATTAGTCATAGTACATTGAGTTCAACAACTAAGTACATATTAAAAATCTCTCTCTTCAGTTCACGATCATTGTCTGACAGACAGTGTCTTTACCTGACAATCCCTAAGGACATAGGAAAACATGATGTATTTTTATTTGCGGCTAATGCCGATTGAAAACCCGGTGGTTGTATTGTCTTTTTTCCACGCTACCTGAATCACTATTATAATCATGTAATTTATCACCAGCATTGTTACCGGGCAGCACGTACGCCACTGGTTGCTCACTGTGGTTGATTTGAAGAATGTGATGAAAATACGTCTGTCGATATATAACTTGGTCGACACCACGGTGACGCTATTACGACACACTACAATGTCAAACCAGGTCGGCAGTGGATGATTTCTCAAAGACTAACAAACTGTTTAACATATATAGTGCGAAATTGAAAGCCCGATCTGTTTTCAAATGTCTTGTAGGTGATTCACAATTGCTATTGTGTGTAATCGAACAAGAGAAACCCCAGCGTTAACGTATTCTTTCAATGTTCAAAGCTTTTCGATCAACCGTGCAGCTAATAATGTCGCTTGGGCGGTGGTGTACAACATACACTGGCACAAAACTTGATACCTCACCGCAATGTTTGTTTTAAATAATCAGAACAAAAAATACCTCTGTTCGATGCTTGCAGTATTTAATATTTCTTACACAATTTAGCGAGAAAGAAGGAATTGCTTTCACATGGCGGTTTTAGACTGTTTCTAAATACATTTCATATAATCGCTGTGTCATGTTACAAAAAAGTAATACTTTAGACTTTACTGTAGACGCACAATATGAAACAAACAACCGTACAGGAAAACCTACATACTATGAAATGGTCATGAGTGAGTTCCTTCCTTATTGTTATATTAAATCCAACAAGTGTAATATTACAGGTTGTGAGACGGTGTTGTTAAGTCATGCGGTGCCATGCTTTGACGGTAGTCTGATGCATCACAGCTTTTCCAATGCGGTGTAAAGGTAAATAGCTCGACATAAACATCTTGTAACAAACTCGAGTTTAAAATAGCTGCTTGTTTTGATAGCAATGCGATCAAACGTAGGGTATGTTTTGGTAAGGGCACTACATGCGATATATACACCATACAGAACTAAAGAATAACACGTCATGGTTTCAAAACGACCCTTTCAGCCGTTTCTTTCTTTTTAAATGCACCACTCCATAAATCGCGCCCTCTAACGGAGCGTTTATGTGACGTCAAAATGACGTAGTGATAAGCGCGAGAAGTGTAGTCGTTCGTCATTTATAAAACAGTAAAATCTCTCCAAAACATATACTCCATTGATGAACGACTCCAGATTAAAACGATATCGACAATTCTGAACAGTCTTCGTTTCACTCATTTACGTCATAGAAGCGTGTCGTCGATAGAGGGCTCGACACGCATTGGTAGATATAAAAATAAATGTAGACGTCCATTCTATTGATAGAGAAAACAACACGTAGCAATGATTTATATAAATGTTTTGTGTTTTACATTGTTCAGTCTGAAGGCCAAGAAAGCCTTACCTACTTCTCATTCTCGAACTCACGGCACCAGAACATTAAATATTTACTTGGTTCAATTATATTAAATTATTGAGAATACAATTGATTAATCAGTATAGGCCGTCCTACTGTTTTTACATTTGTTTACATTTTTGCCAACCAGCATACGAATATCTGATATCAATTGCCGCTAACTGATCAACACTAGCTCACGATATGATGTGATAAAGATGTCTGTCAGTTGTTTTATTAACATAGACACCAGAACCTGCGAACAACGCCATTATTTTATCTAGGAGGTGCGAACAACCGATTCTTGCCTAAAAACGACCTATACTCTGAATATCTGCCACTACCACTGGATCCATTGCCCACTCATATATTATGACGGACACTTCCTTCGGATTACAACTTTTGAATTTGGCGTTTGTTATGTACATATAATCAATGATTATAATATTATTTTTCTAGAAAGTACAATTTACTATTAACAGTGAAACTATAAAATATTTGTGAAAATAGACGCCACTAAACAAACCCCATGACTTATAAGAATTTATGGAAAAAAAAAAACAGTACTTTGCATTAAATAGATGCGTTTCACGAAGTGAAAGAGAATATTGATGAGCAATAAAAACAAGATTTGCGAGTGGAAAATAGTACAGCCATAAAATACAAAAGACTTGTTCTGGCAGACTGTGCTGTTGTTTCATTATATACCGAGCATACCGACATTGCTGCAATACATGTATTAAAATTAGTCATCATAGCGAAAAGAAATAACAAATATATATATATGTGTTGTCATAGTAACGATTAGTGCCAGACAGCAACGCACCGCAACATTGAAGACAAATTTAATTTTCTTCTTAACTGACGCATTGGAATAGTTGATTTATTTCCCTTTCCATCGAAATCGATTTTGCGAGGTTACAGCGAAATGTCAGAAATGATGAAATTCATTCCACACAAATCTGAATAGGCAGGATGCAAATGCGTTCCCATAACAACGTCGAATAGGGAAGGTGACCTAAAATCGGATTGATGAGCTATTTTATTGTATAACCATGGCAACAGATTAAGAAATGTTTTGCGATTATTCCCCACATCATTCACATTAAAATACAAGTGTAGCTCGAATCCGGAGGATTGAGTCTTTGAATACATTCGCTGTTTTCACTTAATTGTGCTAAATCTTCGAACTCGCCACTTGATTAATAAACTGTCATTATTCAGGTGGTTGTTCTGTCATATTATGCATTGGCAGCAACATAGTTTTTATTGTTTTTGTTTTCTTCAATAAATTTCTTCATGGTTTCGGATAAATGTGGTATATAGTCTCTATGTATAGGGCTTTCAGCGGAAGGTAACTGTCACAATGTTTACCGGAAAGAACATTTTTCAGAAATTTCAGCTTCAAGGGAAAAGATCAAATGAGTTATTTTTATTACTTATGCAAATTAGACAAATTAAAATATTAAGACTGCACATGTCTATAGAGTATCCCAGGGCAATTTTGTTTCAAGTTTTATGGAAACGATAATTGGCTCAAGATATCAAAACAGTGGAAAAGCTGAAAACTTTTAATTATGAAAATCAGTTTTATTAGTAAGCATAATTTCAAGTAATGAGTCTTTTGCATTGTTCCCAGGCACCTATGTACCAAGTTTAATTGAAATGCGTTCATTGATTCTTGAAATACTGATGGGGAAAAGCTGAGAATTAGCTATTGACACTAATTAGGTAATTAGTATGCAAGGATTTTAATCCAAAACTATTCAGGTCTTTTGCATTGTAAAGTTTCATTGAAATGCAAAGATTAGTTTTTGAAATGATGAAAAAGCTGAAAATTGGTTAATTATAATGGGATTTAGGAGATTTTAACACCCAAACTAATATAGTATGTGCATTCTTCCTGGGCACCTATATACAATGATTGATTCATGAGACATCAGTGAAAAAATAATTATTATGCAAATTAGGTAATCAATATTAAAGGAGATTAACCTAAAATTCGCCAGGTCTTTGCATTGTTCAAGAGCATCTATATATACAAAGTTTTATTGAAATAAAATGATTAGCATTTAAGATATTATGGAAAAGCCAAAACTTGACTAATTATTATGTTAATTAGGTAATTAATATGCAAAGGTGTTAACACCAAACTAATCACGTTTTCGCAATGTTCCAGAGCATCTTTGTAACAAGACCCATTGACATTAGTGCTTGGGATATCAACATGAAAGCCAACAAAGTACAAATTATTATGGAAATTAGGTAATTAATATACACAGATTTTAACCCAAAACAGAGCATCTATGTAGTACCAAGTTTCTTTGAAATGAGATGATAGGTTTTTGAGTAATGGTGGCAGATTCAGACATAAATACATACATACATACATACAGACGAGTAACCACAAATACCCAAAAACAACATCTTAGAACATAAAACTCACCAAACTATATATGAAACTATATATAAACATATATGAAAGTTAACAGACACCTGCTTTCAATATAAATTGTAATCATAAACTTATATACACACAATAAATACGAGAACAAAGATTTTCAAAATGACATAATTTTATTCAACATTACACATAAATCCATATCCGAGAATAGTTGATATCGTAAATTGCAAGAGGCCGAGTGTAGAACAGAGAGACAATGTGTGGTATACACCTTAATACAATCTAAGTAGAGAATGCATATTCTTATGCCAGTCACGTAAGATAGTTTAACAACCAGGTAAATACAATAACTGTCTAATGGAACTCTGAATGGCACTTTGGAGTGTTCAACAGACATTTGATACATAACTATGTCTAGAGTGTAAACATACTCGTAATAAAGTGATTGCAAATACAGGAGTAAAAAGAAAGAAGATCTCCATATATTACAAAGATTGTTTTGCAGCAATGCGTGTTTAATTGTTCAAAATACTGACTAAGATCAGAAGCCACACTGGAGAACATACCGGGGTACACTGCCAGAGTAAAACTACATGCAGAAGCAATTACTTAAACACTGCAGGCCATGTTTTTGTTGTTGTTGTTTGGGTACAAATTATTCAGAATAAGACAGCCTTGCCATAACTTTTAGTTCGTTTGTGACTACCCTTCAAGACTAAAATGTCTTACTGAAGTAATGTACTCTACATGTATGAAGGTTGACCTTATTACTCCCATAGAATTAACACATTACAAAGGTTACTTATTTTTTTAAAACAGGAAGTACGTGTAGCTAGGAGTGATGTGACAAGGGAGTGCCAACAACATCCTGCTTGCATGTAAAGCTGTATTACTAAAAAAAGCTTTGACTTGACATGAATTGTTTATAATTTCAATAACCCACACATAGTAAGTATAACTATCCTGCAATACAGTAATCTCAACAATGAGAATTAGATTCATTAAAATTTATAAATGAATCAGTTCACAAAATGAATGTAACTTGTAACATAACAAACTCAGTTCACCCCATGGAGTGAAATGTGTGATCTTCCAGACATCATATTGAAGTGTGTGACTAGTGCTTAGAATCTGTGTGTTTTTCAAGGTTTTCTGAGATCTGAACAAATAACTTCCTATTTACAGAGATCAGTTTATTTTATTATCCATGCAAATATATTCAAACATCACATACTATTGGATGGATTAACCAGAACATAGGAAAGCAAAATCCTTTCATTTTCCAGTATGTAATCTCATTAATGAACACAGCTCACATTTCTAATCAAATTAATGGTCAATAGCTGACTGGCTGTGATTGCATTCATTAATCATGTCTATGTGTTATTTGCAGGAGTCTCTAAGAGACCTCAAAAGTGCACATTCTAGGATAGCGTGTTACAGAATTCATTAAAGATTTTAAACAAATTATTACAGGTCAGAAGGTGCAAAATTAACATAGCATGTCTATTATGACAAAAGTCACAAATCTACATAGTATCACATTGATTGAAGTACATGGGGTGAAAATAAGACTATCATCACACACACATCTAATATGTGTTACACACTTGCAAACCAATCTTACTTCGCAAATGAATCAGAAAACCAGGGAATGTTTAGCATTTCATTAAGATCTTTAAGACAGTCACAATTTGAATGCCATTAACTTATCAAAATTGAAAATGGCAAAAATTAAACATTTTACAGTAATCGGCAACTCAACTTCAGCACAGTAATCGCAATACAAAAATATACTTGACAATCAGTATTTCTATACAAAGACTTCATATGTGTAAACTCAAAGACTAGACATTACATGTACTTATACCCAGACAGTTTTATAACATCAGGGTTATGGGATATTATGGGATAGTCATTCAAGTTTATTGTGATTATCAAACAGTAATTTACATAATAGTATCACAATCTTCTAAATACTGAGTATATAGGATGTAAAAAGACATACAGAGTTTCCTACAGCAGCATTTACTTTTATGTAAATTTTTGCCATATATATATATATACATACTGGGGGTATGACATGTTATTCCTAAATTACCAATATATGGGAAACATCATTTTCCACAATTGCCATACATAGGAAACATCATTTTTCACAGTTGCCATACATGGAAAACATTATATAGGAAAAGTATTGTTAATATCTAATAAGAACCTCAGCTTGCATACAATCATTTCAGTCTGTAAATCTAATACTAAATCAGGATTTTTTTTCAGGAGATGCACACATTCTCTTTAATAAATAATACATTATTCATTAATACATGTAATATACTAGTAATGCTGATAGCATGATCATCAACACCTAGCTTAGTACTGACATAATATGTAGAAGAATTCAGAGTGCTTTATCTAATAAGATTGTACAGTCATAGTGCAGTTCTTTGATGCTAATCAGTTTCACAAAATTCAAGGGGTGTGACTGAAAATAACAGAGATGGGTATTCTACTAAGGTTTCTAGATTAGAATTTAAATGTACACAGGTCACTGAGAAAATTTAGCATTTAGCCTGACCTGCCAGCCCCTCCCCCTAATATCAATTTAGTGAGTACTAGGGATCAATGATACAAACTGACAACACATCAAGTACCCACTCTGTTTGAAATCACAGACACTCAATCAATGTTATGTGATTCAGCTTCAGTGTTACTATGGCAACAGTCAATATGGCTGTAAGTACGAGATGTAAGTAGTTAATCAGGGAAATTCTACGATAAACATAATATCACTGCCAACCATTAATATTGTAAAATGTAATGCCTTTTTTGTGCCATTAATTAAAAGTTGATCTAGTATATATGTTAGTGAGGGTCATGAGTAGTGGAGACAAGTAGTGATGTTCAGTGCATTGTCTGTGAGCACAATTATTTTACCAGACTTCTGAAGGTCATGCAGATTTATGCATGCATGCAAATAATTACTCAAAATTGTCATATTAATGTTTCTATCTGAGGGTACAGTGACCTGGGAACATCAGATTCACATGACTAATGTATGTGACATCAATTATATGCACAGAATATATCACCACGACTTATTGAACTAAACAGAATTCATCATGTCGACATATTAATATCATAATAGAGTTATTTAGTATGTGCCCTTCAAATAAGTAATTAATGACACAGCCACCCCAACACTAAGAACCTTTAATACCAATACATCAAGTTAAATTCCCTGCTGACATAATCATTCCTAGAAGCATTGTGAATACATAAATGAAATACGTCCACCTCATTTGTTCAAGGTTTTTCTGAACACAAAATATTTGAATAAAGTGAAGGAATTAATTATTTAATAGTTTTCAATTTTGATGATTGTTAAACACGTTAATTTGAAACCAAGAGAGTATATAAAAATGAAATTTAAATCCCAACAAATTTGCACTGGATTGAATGCTGTATTTCTGTTACAGTATCTATCTGTTGTAATCAACTATTACATATACTGTCATAGCTACAGAATTTTATTTTATCATAACGTTATTATTTTATTCTAGTCTGAGCTGTATCACCTGACTTAATCTCCTTAACAATGCTGTTGAACAATTCTAAACACAATAGTAAGACTGATCATTGACGTATACAATACAAAGACATGGCTCAGACATTAAACTGACCTTGAAATTTGTTATTTGTTCATTTTTAGCTAAAAAAAATTAAAAAACAAAATTTATTTCTTTAAAGCCCAGTTCAAATTTCAATGTTTATCAGTATGAGTCAAAATAGGCATACACATAAAAAGATGGGTTATTGAGAGATGACATTTATGAAATTTCATTATCTCAAGCTATTATGTTTGGATTATACCATTTTGATACAGGTTAGGTGGAGTAAGAGGGAGGGATACAGTAGACTAAATGAACCATGGTATCCATGTAAACTACCTGATGCATGTCATTTCCTAGATAACATGAACTCAGTAGGATTGAGTCGAGGAATCTACTATCCCTTGCAGCTGCATTAACTAATTGTTTTATGTATATTTTATATCATAAGATGTTTATTTAATGAACAGATATTATTAATAATTTTAATTATTACTCTGCAATTTTCTACTGCTACTGTGTACCAAATGGTGCATGATGACAGAAAGCCATAAAAATTTGTATATTTCGCTAATTTTAACAGAAAATACAAAAGAGTGAAAAATCAAACTCAGAGGTAGGTCTGAATACTGGTAGTGGCTTCCATGTATGAACATGTTCGCTTATATATCTTTATAAATGACCTTGAGGTAGAAAACATAATCTGCATTTGACAACAAAAGTATGCAGTATGGCATACTGTGTTAGTATTATCAGTAGACAAGTATGTATTATAACAAAAACAAACAGACTTTTTTTGCCAATTTTGAAAATCATTTCCAAAAGGCAACAGCTCTTGATCAATATTTTTGCACAAAATTAAAAAAATTATATGTAGTTACTTTATGAAACGTAACAAAAGATGAATTAGGTGCTCAAAGGGTTAAACAAAAATGAGAGCAAAAGTTTAGGTGTAAACAGAAAGGAGGATGAATTAAAACCAAAATGAACACTGTCTCAGAAAATGAAATTTCATGTTAAAATCAATCCCTGAAATGGTGATATTATAATACTAAAGAAGATACTCAGTTGATTACTCTACCCTGTATTAATTGATATTAACATTTTGCTATTTTGCTGATGAAGGATACATTACCAGTTATTTGATAATATTTATGTACAAGTATGAATCCATCTCAATGGTAAACAACTAAATTGAAATGTTAGTAATTCACTTGTCTAGGTACGCTTCTAGATCCCCAACACCATAGCATTTATTTTTCAGACTTAAATTTATCAAAAAAGTGAGACACTTATTAATCACTACTGGACTATGATGTTCTGGATGTCACACTTTTGTTAATGGATTTCTAAATATGACCACTAGAGGGCAGTTAACATATAAATGCATCAAGTGGCAAGATATGAAAGAACACTGCATTGTTTTATTTTCAAGCAATTTCAAACATTGAAATAGGCTCCTGTTTTCTGTGTGTTACATTGAAAAAAAACTAAATAAAAAAAAACCTGTCAGGGTTATGCCGCACAAGTGAAACATGAGTATTTAATTACATAAGTATTTATGTTTGGTATGTGACATAAGATTCACATATTGACTTGATAGTTAAACTACTTTATTTCCTATATTAAAAGCCTATGTAATGTAGAAGTCAAAAATGTAAATGTAATATAATCTTGCAAAGAATTCCTTTTAGAACCACATTTATTGAAACAAAATGGCCACCAGATAGCCACTTTGAATCTGATCTCTAATAAAGAAAGCAACGTGCATCAAGGTTATGTTCAACGTATGTGCCAAACTTGAACATAATCCATCCATAGACGACCAAGATCTAGTTCCAGAAAGACAGAAACGTTTTGCACAATTTGTATCACTAAACTGATCAGAAACAGAACATTAAATGAATACATGTGCATATGTGTGACATGATGTATATACAGAGTTTGAATGTGATTGGTCTTGACATCTGAACAGGAACTAATTTGAATGGGTATTTTTGGAGTCATTGTTTCGTAGGAGATAAAGTTATGGAGATTGAAGAAATTCTTCAAACATGTGCTTCTAATAAAGTAATTAAGGGTATATGAAAAAAAACAAGCTACCGGTAACATAAAATGTGAATTTGAATCAATTGCAGATACTGTCCTGACACGCCAACATACCCCGCCCCCCCCACACACACACATAATGTATGCTTGTTTAAATAAAATAAAATAAAATACAAATTTTAAAATAAATTGTTCACCAAATATTTTATATTGCAATTTCAGATGCTGGGATATTTATGTAAATTGATGAAGCATATTTCCTTATATGGACATCTGAACACCTTAGGGACATGAAGTTTATTATCCATGAATACATTACTTTTTATCATAACTCTTTCTGAACAAGATGGAATAATTTATTCAAATTAATGCAAATTTCTTCCTTTTATTCCCTGTGATGCACATTCAGTGAGAACCTTGGTCAAAACTTCTATATAATTGTGAAAATTGAAAATTTCACTTCACTAATCTCAGCTCCAGGCAGGAATGTTATGATCAATACCATTAGACAAAATGACAAATTAAATACAATTTTTTGCTACTACACATTTGCATAGTCACTCATCATTGCACCATTGTTACTATGGTAACATACACATGGAAGAAATTACCGAATTACTCCTGAGTAAGGCCATATTAAAATGACCAATTATCACGTCTACGACAAACCTAGAACATTCACTGTCTAAGAAAGGTCTTTTACTTAGACATTTCTTTTCTTGTGACCTGTTGTTCAGTTACTGTATGACAACAGTTGTTTGTAGAATCATCAAACAGCATTGGCTCCATACACATCAAATACAGCAATCTGCAGAAAAACAAGAGAATGTCACATTTACATACCAATGAGGGCACTGTTCAAATTTCCTGAAAACTTTTAACTAATAATTGCTTAAATCGAGTTGGTCGTCGCGCAGCATGTGTTCGAATTTCATGTAAATAAACAATGTATTTTACATGCATTGTATACGTTGCTATGAGTCCCATATCGAACAGGGCGCGGCACGACGACTGCCGCCCATTAAATTCTCTTGAAAGCAGATCATTAATATACATGAGCAAGTGATGCAGGTTGTTCTGTCATGCTATTCAGCTGTGATTGATTCCAACATGACCACGAACTTCAAACGAGTAAAAGTAAAATGTTAGAAAGAATGAGAATTGAACAATCAAAATACCAAGCTACCACTGAGGGCGCTATACTACTGCAGGTGTTCTTATCTGATAATAATATTAATAATAGTATTATTTACTAATAATAATGAAAGTTTTGAAGATGACATAACCTTCAATTTACTTTGAACCTCATCAAACAGTGAGTTTTTTTCTAAATTTTTTTTCTGCACAAACACTTGAGTTACAAAATCAAAACATTTCTAGAGATAAAAATTAAATAGTTGATATTATAGAATGCCTGCATTAGAAATGAAGAATGGTTTTAAAATCTATAATTACTAATAACTACTGTGATGTATAATTACTTTATCTTTGAGTTGTTGACACGTCTGTAACGCTACTGTGAAAAGTGTGATGACATCATTCAACCACGGTACGGCGCACTCGACTTGGTACTGAGCGGCTACTTCATAGCGGTATTGACCAACTTCACTGAAAATATTAATTACAAATTATGCTAGTTAACTGACAAAATCATATCAGCTTTTCATTTGACAGTTGGAACTGAACTCAAAATTTTTTCTGAAATATTATGTTCAATACTTACAAAGTGGAACCTAGCTTGGACTCAATAGATGTCACTGATGGCTTCTGAAAAACAAAGAGCGTATATAAAAGAGAGTTATAGTCATTCAGATGTGGTGTTAAATTGCTGTCAAAGATTCTACAGAGTCTAGGAAAGCATTAAAAAAAGCAGCCTGACAGCTGAGATAGAGAATTGAAGATATCATCACTAAATGAACAAATCTGAGAGAGGTCCACCTGATGTAGATCTACAAATGGCCGCCATTCATTAAAATACAACCATAAAATATAATATAGTGATGACACCCAAATACTTTTAAATCAATATATTGACTGGGAGTACAATTTATTATTCGAAAATAGCTTCCACCTTAATTGTATCATAGCTCATACCATAAATATGTATTTAAGAGGATTCAGTCAAAATAGGAAATTATTGCATGTCAGTTTTTTCATATTTTCATTATGATGGGTTCATGCCATTAGAAAAATTGGGGTCACTGAAAATTTTTCGAGAATCCATTCAGAATGTACAATTTATCTTATTTTCCCACATTGGTTTCTATGGTGATAGTATTTCGTCATATTTTTAAAAAATTGGTGACATAAGTTAGTGGATCTCCAGCATGATAATATATTTTCTTTATAATGTCTTTCCCATAATGTATTGCGCATATGCTCCGTAACATATCAATGTAACTGCTTTACCTGTGGTCTTGGTCCTTGTGCTGGAGTTAAGTAATACGTTGACATAACTAATTTATTGTGATGAACATAAAAATTTATAATTGAATCAACTGGCAATGGTGGGTTGAATGCCCGCTGCAAAAAAAAAACACAATAAAACTACTGTATTGTGCTTTCACAACCTGATACTTTTAGCAATGAAACACAAAGTGTTGTCCAGACTGGTAAGCTGCTACTGTGATGACTTGATAATAATCACTTGTATCCAGGAATATTTAAATCAGTAATACACATGGCAGGTGTCAGTATTTATTTACTATTTAAGTGCAAGTCAGCTGTTGACTTTCTCTTACAGCGTCAACAAACAAAATAGAACACACTTAATGAGAAGTGTCTTTGTTTTTGACAACTTACTTCCCACTGTCTATTCATTGAGATTTATAGTGGCAATTGGACACACAGGGGCAGAAATACAATTTACAGTGGTGAGGCAGTATCAACATAAAATCTACAGTCAAATGTTATATCGTCATGTCTGACAGGGAATCACTAGACACATGACTGCTCACCACCATACAGCCTCTTGTTTATTTTTGGGGGGGAGGGGTCTTTTTTTAATAAAATAAAATATAGGAATGTATAAATGACTGAAGCCGGGTTACTGCCGCTGATTTGATGAACCAACTCTGACACAACTGTCATGACCAGAAGTGTATGCATCAATGACTCCTCGTTGGTATTCTCAAAGTGATGTATAACCTAGTTCCTTCAACGCTGTCTTGCAATGCCAACATAAAAAAATCTCAAAGAATAATGTGAAACACCAGCGTGCAAAATTATAGTTTCCAATTTTAGTGAGTTAACGCTAGTTAGTGGATTATTAATGAACCTGTCAATCATTGCATCACGCACTGAACCCAGACATGCTAATACTCATCACCATCATTTGTTGAAAATCGCATAAATGTCTCATTCACACATTTTTCATTTGTCATTTTAGTAGTTATTTGAAATCATATGAATGTACCTGTATCATACGTAAAGAATTGCTGCTTTCTTTGTTCTTTGCAATGAAGTACTACAAATGCAGTAATTATTTGATGGGTTTTAATTTCACTATTTCAGTTGATAAGTGAAATCTGCTAAATTAAATCCATGTGAACTTGTAGAATAACAATAGAACTTATTCTTTTTCCGCCAAGTTCATGAACCCAGTGAAATTCCTCAAAACATCAATATCGAGAAACTAAATGTCAGTGAAAATAAATGGTTTTACAGTAAGTTAATTTTTACTGTAAGCAAGTGCACACAGTAGTAATACCACACATACATTCCCTTACACTGTGGCATCCAGTGACAGCATGTGACTTTAGTAACTTATATAATAATAATTATATTTTGTGAAATTACTCACCATGCTTTTATTTCTATATAATTCTTCAAGTGAATATTTTTTAGGTGACAATAAACTATTTCTGGCTCTTTGTAGACACACCATTAACTCAGACATTAACTGCAAGTACAAATGAACAAAGATGATTACTATTTGTAGACACACCATTAACTCAGACATTAACTGCAAGTACAAATGAACAGTCAAAGATGATTACTATTTGTAGACACACCATTAACTCAGACATTAACTGCAAGTACAAATGAACAAAGATGATTACTATTTGTAGACACGCCATTAACTCAAGACATTAACTGCAAGTACAAATGAACAAAGATGATTACTATTTGTAGACACGCCATTAACTCAAGACATTAACTGCAAGTACAAATGAACAAAGATGATTACTATTTGTAGACACGCCATTAACTCAAGACATTAGCCACTGGATAATGCACACAATAGTGCAGACTTGTAGATTAGCAATGTTCCATTAGCCATGTATTGTGTTTTTTGTGTACTTTTTCAATGTAGCAATAATAGTGGCCAATTCATGGCCATATAAATATCATTATATAGATATAGACTTATTGGAGCATAGAGCTAATCTAATTGTTATTTATATGCCGGTACCTGTCGGCATAATTCAAGTTTAATGTATACAGATGAATATAACAACCTAAACTGCCTTAAAATTTTGACACACATTGCCAGTCAACCTACTTTGAAATAAGATATAACTTAAATTCATTTTGATATGCCAACGCATTTACAACATCATTTGTGAACATGGTATTTCCATATTGGAAATCACACGATCAGGTGACCAGTGACGTCATCCCCAGGCACTAGTTGATGTACTAGTCTCCCTAGGAAACTAGTAATTTCCCTGGTGCTACTATGGTAATTTAGCCGATAACATGTGATCCTGTTTTGACCAATTACAGTACAGTACTAATGAGTGATGTGTTATAATATATAATAATTACGCTGGTTCTGACACCCCCATTCAAAGAGGGTTAAGCTCTGCCATGTTTAAACCTCTTTACATTGATGTAATGTGTTCACATCTGGTTTTTTCAAAAAAATTTGTCTCTCACGAACTTCAACCAGTTTAAATTTTTATAAAGCAAGTATGAAGGAAAAGCCGTAAATGGACAGTGTGAATGTGACAAATGCAGGAATCTGAGTGACAGTCAAGAATGGACAAAGCTTAGAAAATAAAAAATAATATTACATATGTAGCAGTTTATTTTGATTCGTCCCTGAAATCAAAATCGGTATTTCCACAACCCATATGCAAATGAGGTCTGAGAGCAAACAAAGTAGTTTCTTCAGGAGTACCGCTTTTCAAAATAAACAATATTTAAAAGTACTATATTTTCCCCTTGAGGTACATGAATATACTTGCCGAGTGAAATGAAATTTGAACAACAGTAATGGTACTTTTAGGCAGTCACTTATTTTGACTCAAACTAATTTGCATATCACCCATGCAATAATGTTTTTGGTGTTTTCACAGTCAATATGCAAATGAACATGGTATTTCCATTGGCTACAGAACTATTTTATTTTGTAAACACATTTTCGTCTGCTATTTTTATCCGGTTCAAATTTTTGGCATGTCAGGTGTACTTCACATGGAATACTATGATTGGGAAAACTTAATGTATGTTGATCACCTGGAAATTGAGTTATATAAACCTTGAAGGGCTCTCGAAAGATCCACCCGCTGTAAAATCAGCGATTACTATAGAGCCGCAACCGTCAACATTGAGATACCAGGAGGTTTCTGCTGGTGTCGTTGCGGCGTTACTGAGTTCCAAATAAAGATTATTAACGCCAAATGAGCAACATTTTAACCGGTAACCAAGACTCATCATCCCGTAAGTGGAGTACCGTACTTGCACGGCATGTTTGCCAATGCACAATTCTGTGGAGGAACTTTTAACTTCAACATATAAACTGTGTATCATAGTCGTCCAGTTCAAGTTCAGGTTCTGTCGTGGCCCCAACTAAACGTCCATGAGTAATTTATTCGGACAGTGATTCAGATTAAACGTATGATTATTTTATTTCCACACAGACAGTGACACGCGTTCTACACTGACACGCGTTGCTAGGGCGTAACACTGTCTTGGAATATATTAATGGCCAATGGGAATGCGGTGTATTCTGCTGTACTGTGCTGTAAGTACGGCCGCAGGATACACCGCATCACTCGTGAAAATAACTTCCATATGCAACGAAAGCCACGGGGAGGGTGTGGGGTTCTGTCATAATATATGATGAGAGGATACTTACTGTTATAACTTCCTGTGCAGTTTGAAAGTCGGTATGTTCTCCTTTTAATGCGATGAAATCTACAGCACATTGTAAGTGATTGCCAGCATCCTGTACCTGCATATTAAATAAGACTGTATACTCAGATGTTGGTATTGTCACTTTATATAAACAACATCTGCTGATTATAGATATAGCCATAATTTTAATTAGCTCATTACATTTCTGGTACTTTCATTGTCAATAGCAGCTAGAATCAACGCAAGTATGTCAAGGAGAAGTCTATACTATCACACAACTGTATAGAATCACAGGGGAACTCATTCTTTTTGCTTGCCCCATAATATACATACACTATATACTATACTATATATACTATTTTAGAATCTTTACATGTGTAACGGCAATCATTTTGGCCATTGCATAGCAGAAGTCATGCAACCTTGTACTGCCTTCGACAGACATTTTCATTATACTGACATAGTCAGGAGGCCATGACCAGGACAAGGGCATCAGTCGCAGAATCTAGAAGCACTCGTTCTAAATCAAAGCTGAGACCGAACGTGCTTTAGCATACAGAGCTGACGACGATGTCATAAAAAATTGTCAAATTTCGATATTGAAATTCGTTGTTCTTGGCAATGGACCATTATATTTTATGCCGATTTTAGTATTAAATTCTTGTTATCTAACAATTTCTCTTCTTTTTAAATAGTTTCAATCTCTTTTATTCGTTCTCGAAAACAACATTGTATTCATATCAATGGTATGGAGCCTTGATGCTCAAAAATGGGATACATTACCTTGAATAATCTGCTGCAATGACATCTTAAAATCAACTGGTATTGATAATGCTATTATATAATTTGGTTTTATCCAGTTTAAGACCACATTGATTGGGTTTAATCCAGTTTAGATTACACTGATTTGGTTTGATCCAGTTTAGACTACATTAATTTGGTGTGATCCAGTTTAGACAACATTGATTTGGTTTGATCCACTTTATACTACATTGGTTTGATCCAGTTTAAATTACATTGATTTGCTTTGACCCAGTGTAGATCCATTGTGGATCTACAGAGCCACAGCTAGTTTTGAACCACAAAAAATGTCATGTTTACCTGCTGTAACTTCCATGGAATATCTTCTTTAATGAACGTTCTGTAACTTTGATTTGCATGCCGATGTAACCTTATTGTGATGTCCTGCAACAAAACAAAAAGTTATAAACTGACAAACAAAAATAATGAGACAGTGGCATTTTTAACTGTGCATGTATCGAATTAACTGACAAACTATCAACAAACAAGCCATGCATGGCACAGTCCATGTTAGTTTAGTTTAAATTTAAGAAAGTTTTGTTTATAGTAATATAGTTGGAACATAGACATGTCAAGCTGATGCTTGATTATGACTGCTTTTAACATTAAAAGTGGTACGACATTCAGTCTTCTTGTACATGTATCTGATCATCAAACAAATACTTGTCCATATTGAGAGATATTGCTCTGGAGCAACATCTGTATATTTATGATGTATAATGAATATATAAAATTTTAACATAATCAATCAAAGCATGTCAGAGATATGGCACTAGAAACACATTGATTAAAACAAAATGGCCACCAGTCAGCCATTTTGAATCTGATCTGAAAAAATATGTGCACCAAGGTTCTATAATGTCCGATGTATATACCAAGTATGAACAAAATCCATCTGTAAACAGTCGAGAAATGCTTGATTTTGATGATTTTTCAGTACAAATATGCCCGCCATTAGGCCATCTTGAATCAAATCATGAAACAAATTGATGTATAATATTATGTATGATGTGTGCAGTTTGAATGTAATTAGTCAAGGCATGCCTAAAATATAGGTCTGGATGAATGAATGAACAAACGCACAGATGTTTATCTATTAGTCCCCATTTTCAGACGGTGTTCGAAAGGTGACTAATTACATAACAGACACATTTGGAACAAGAAGAAAACAACAGGCATTTAATAGACATAATAAACAGAAAATATATTTCTATTATTGTTGTGCTGCATTTACATAGCTTAGAACAAGAAAATAATGTTACTTACAGCATGGCATATATTATCCCCGAACACTGTGATGACTCCTTTAATATTGTCACTGCCACTGTAATAAAATATGGCATGATAACAATAATATTGCATAAAATCTTGAATTGAATACAATAACTGCTCCACATTAGAAGCACATCCATACCAGAAATGCAATATATAAAACTGACACACCTATTATGGCATGCTCAGAAACAATATTTGTAGATTCCTGTAAGTTGTACGCTCTAGCAATGACACGTTTCATGTGAAGTAAATGGGTGTAAGGAAGGCTGTCCACAACATCTATATTGTTACAGCACCTCGTAACACAGCACTATGAGCCCATTCTCCTCCAGCTAGTCAAGAATTTGAGGCTGAGAACAGAAGATACTGTGCTCTAGTGTCTATAGTGGTATAAAGTAATTTATAAGTTAGAGCTACCGGTAGTTTTGTTTTGGTGTGCTGGGTACAGGGGATGAGAAATATTTACAGTGTATAGCAAGAGTGTGGCAGGAGGGCTACTGAATATTGAGTTAAAAACAACTTTTGTACACCGCATTTAAGTGTGGTGCCTTCTAACATCATGATATTTTTGACAATACTTTGTAATGCAAGGTGGGATGTGTATGTACATATACATGTGTATTTGATTCTATATGCACAGCAGTCTCAGTGGAACTTATCGGATTCTCAGAATAGTAAGCGTATTCATCCAGAACAAAGCATTCAACCGAAAGAAGTACAAATTGGTTATCAGGTAAGTGTGAATCATGTGATACCTATGATGATCAAACATTCCGTGAAGCAACTTTTACAAGATAAGTCAGGTTTTAAAGCTAGAGATGGGCAATGAGCAAGCGAACAAGTTAACAGTTGATACAGAAATGGACACCAAATAGGCAATCACACATACTTTACAACAGACTGTATGAACCCATGTCGGGCTAGGATCAAAACCAGATTACTTTTAATTCTATGACAAGCATTTATCCCATATTTCACCACTCCAGGAGTAAATAACAATTCATGGAGTGACAATACAGCAGAGCATGAAATTTAAATTATTCATTTCAAAGACCCTAGTATTATGAAATCTATGAAAGCATATATAGGACACACAGCATGTGTATGCAAAGAACAGGTTTTCCATCACAATACAGTAATACATGCAGCAATTGGAACAGGGACAGGTAAGTGAAAGTAGTGAGTGAAAGTAAGTAGTACCGGTAGTTGAATCTGTAGACAACAGCATTATTGGAAGCAGAATCCAATAGTTTTCACTGCTGAAATGATAGCAATCACAGGCAGTAAAGATGAGAGAATAATAACTGGACTATCAACATATATGGGTTGACACATGTTAGAGTAGGTTACCAACAGCTTCTGAGTCAGACAATACCAGATGTGCACATGTTGTCTAGTATCAATGAAAGAATGCAAGGTGTTTTGAGGTTCTGCCAGTGAATTATGATGTATCGATAATGGGATTTGTCTGAGGTTCTGTCAAAGGGATTAGGGTGTAATGGGATTTGTCTGAGGTTCAGCAACTGGATTAGGATGTAATGGGATTTGTCTTAGTTTCTGCCACTGGATTAGGGTGTAATGGGATTTGTCTGAGGTTCTGCAACTGGATTAGGATGTAATTGGATTTGTCTTAGGTTCTGCCACTGGATTAAGATTTATTGGGATTTGTCTGAGGTTCTGCCACTGGATTACGATGTAATGGGATTTGTCTGAGGTTCAGCAACTGGATTAGGATGTAATGGGATTTGTCTTAGTTTCTGCCACTGGATTAGGGTGTAATGGGATTTGTCTGAGGTTCAGCAACTGGATTAGGATGTAATGGGATTTGTTTTAGGTTCTGCCACTGGATTAGGGTGTAATGGGATTTGTCTTAGGTTCTGCCACTGAATTAGTATGTAATGAGATTTGTCTGAGGTCTGCCACTGGATTAGGGTGTAATGGGATTTGTCTGAGGTCTGCCACTGGATTAGGATGTAATGGGATTTGTCAGAGGTTCTGCCACTGGATTAGGGTGTAATGGGATTTGTCAGAGTTTCTGTCACTGGATTAGGGTGTAATGGGATTTGTCTTAGGTTCTGCAACTGAATTAGGATGATATGGGATTTGTCTTAGGTTCTGCCACTGGATTAGGGTCTAATGGGATTTGTCTTAGGTTCTGGCCACTGGATTAGCATGTAATGGGATTTGTCTGAGGTTCTGCCACTGGATTAGGATGTAATGGAATTTGTCTGAGGTTCTGCCACTGAATTAGGATGTAATGAGATTTGTCAGAGGTCTGCCACTGGATTACGATGTAATGGGATTTGTCTAGGTTCTGCCACTGGATTAGGGTGTAATGGAATTTGTCTGAGGTCTGCCACTGGATTAGGGTGTAATGGAATTTGTCTTAGGTTCTGCCACTGAATTAGGGTGTAATGGGATTTGTCTAGGTTCTGCCACTGGATTAGGGTGTAATGGGATTTGTCTTAGGTTCTGCCACTGGATTAGGGTGTAATGGGATTTGTCTTAGGTTCTGCCACTGGATTAGGGTGTAATGGGATTTGTCTTAGGTTCTGCCACTGGATTAGGGTGTAATGGGATTTGTCTTAGGTTCTGCCACTGGATTAGGGTGTAATGGGATTTGTCTTAGGTTCTGCCACTGGATTAGGGTGTAATGGGATTTGTCTTAGGTTCTGCCACTGGATTAGGGTGTAATGGGATTTGTCAGAGGTTCTGCCACTGGATTAGGGTGTAATGGGATTTGTTAGAGGTTCTGCCACTGGATTAGGGTGTAATGGGATTTGTCAGAGGTTCTGCCACTGGATTAGGGTGTAATGGGATTTGTTAGAGGTTCTGCCACTGGATTAGGGTGTAATGGGATTTGTCAGAGGTTCTGCCACTGAATTAGTATGATATGAGATTTGTCTAGGTTCTGCCACTGGATTAGGGTGTAATGGGATTTGTCAGAGGTTCTGCCACTGAATTAGGATGTAATGAGATTTGTCTGAGGTCTGCCATTGGATTAGGGTGTAATGGGATTTGTCTGAGGTCTGCCACTGGATTAGAATGTAATGAGATTTGTCTGAGGTCTGCCACTGGATTAGCGTGTAATGGAATTTGTCTGAGGTTCTGCCACTGAATTAGGATGTAATGAGATTTGTCTGAGGTCTGCCACTGGATTAGGGTGTAATGGGATTTGTCTGAGTTTCTACCACTGGATTAGGGTGTAATGGGATTTGTCAGAGGTTCTGCCACTGGATTAGGGTGTAATGGAATTTGTCTGAGGTCTGCCACTGGATTAGGGTGTAATGGAATTTGTCTTAGGTTCTGCCACTGAATTAGGGTGTAATGGGATTTGTCTAGGTTCTGCCACTGGATTAGGGTGTAATGGGATTTGTCTTAGGTTCTGCCACTGGATTAGGGTGTAATGGGATTTGTCTTAGGTTCTGCCACTGGATTAGGGTGTAATGGGATTTGTCTTAGGTTCTGCCACTGGATTAGGGTGTAATGGGATTTGTCTAGGTTCTGCCACTGGATTAGGGTGTAATGGGATTTGTCTTAGGTTCTGCCACTGGATTAGGGTGTAATGGGATTTGTCTTAGGTTCTGCCACTGGATTAGGGTGTAATGGGATTTGTCTTAGGTTCTGCCACTGAATTAGGGTGTAATGGGATTTGTCTAGGTTCTGCCACTGGATTAGGGTGTAATGGGATTTGTCTTAGGTTCTGCCACTGGATTAGGGTGTAATGAGATTTGTCTGAGGTCTGCCACTGGATTAGGGTGTAATGGGATTTGTCTTAGGTTCTGCCACTGGATTAGGGTGTAATGGGATTTGTCAGAGGTTCTGCCACTGGATTACGATGTAATGGGAATTGTCAGAGGTTCTGCCACTGGATTACGATGTAATGGGATTTGTCAGAGGTTCTGCCACTGGATTAGGGTGTAATGGGATTTGTCAGAGGTTCTGCCACTGGATTAGGGTGTAATGGGATTTGTCTGAGGTCTGCCACTGGATTAGAATGTAATGAGATTTGTCTGAGGTCTACCACTGGATTAGGGTGTAATGGAATTTGTCTGAGTTTCTACCACTGGATTAGGGTGTAATGGGATTTGTCAGAGTTTCTGTCACTGGATTAGGGTGTAATGGAATTTGTCTTAGGTTCAGCAACTGGATTAGGGTGTAATGGGATTTGTCTTAGGTTCTGCCACTGGATTAGGGTGTAATGGGATTTGTCTTAGGTTCTGCCACTGGATTAGGGTGTAATGGGATTTGTCTTAGGTTCTGCCACTGGATTAGGGTGTAATGGGATTTGTCTTAGGTTCTGCCACTGGATTAGGGTGTAATGGGATTTGTCTTAGGTTCTGCCACTGGATTAGGGTGTAATGGGATTTGTCTGAGTTTCTACCACTGGATTAGGATGTAATGAGATTTGTCTGAGGTCTGCCACTGGATTAGGGTGTAATGGGATTTGTCTGAGTTTCTACCACTGGATTAGGGTGTAATGGAATTTGTCTGAGTTTCTACCACTGGATTAGGGTGTAATGGGATTTGTCAGAGTTTCTGTCACTGGATTAGGGTGTAATGGAATTTGTCTTAGGTTCTGCCACTGGATTAGGGTGTAATGAGATTTGTCTGAGGTCTGCCACTGGATTAGGGTGTAATGGGATTTGTCTTAGGTTCTGCCACTGGATTAGGGTGTAATGGGATTTGTCAGAGGTTCTGCCACTGGATTACGATGTAATGGGATTTGTCAGAGGTTCTGCCACTGGATTACGATGTAATGGGATTTGTCAGAGGTTCTGCCACTGGATTAGGGTGTAATGGGATTTGTCAGAGGTTCTGCCACTGGATTAGGGTGTAATGGGATTTGTCTGAGGTCTGCCACTGGATTAGAATGTAATGAGATTTGTCTGAGGTCTACCACTGGATTAGGGTGTAATGGAATTTGTCTGAGTTTCTACCACTGGATTAGGGTGTAATGGGATTTGTCAGAGTTTCTGTCACTGGATTAGGGTGTAATGGAATTTGTCTTAGGTTCAGCAACTGGATTAGGGTGTAATGGGATTTGTCTTAGGTTCTGCCACTGGATTAGGGTGTAATGGGATTTGTCTTAGGTTCTGCCACTGGATTAGGGTGTAATGGGATTTGTCTTAGGTTCTGCCACTGGATTAGGGTGTAATGGGATTTGTCTTAGGTTCTGCCACTGGATTAGGGTGTAATGGGATTTGTCTTAGGTTCTGCCACTGGATTAGGGTGTAATGGGATTTGTCTGAGTTTCTACCACTGGATTAGGATGTAATAAGATTTGTCTGAGGTCTGCCACTGGATTAGGGTGTAATGGGATTTGTCTGAGTTTCTACCACTGGATTAGGGTGTAATGGAATTTGTCTGAGTTTCTACCACTGGATTAGGGTGTAATGGGATTTGTCAGAGTTTCTGTCACTGGATTAGGGTGTAATGGAATTTGTCTTAGGTTCTGCCACTGGATTAGGGTGTAATGGGATTTGTCTTAGGTTCTGCCACTGGATTAGGGTGTAATGGGATTTGTCTTAGGTTCAGCAACTGGATTAGGGTGTAATGGGATTTGTCTTAGGTTCTGCCACTGGATTAGGGTGTATTGGGATTTGTCTTAGGTTCTGCCACTGGATTAGGGTGTAATGGGATTTGTCTGAGGTTCTGCCACTGAATTAGGATGATATGGGATTTGTCTTAGGTTCTGACACTGGATTAGGGTGTAATGGGATTTGTCTGAGGTTCTGCCACTGGATTAGGGTGTAATGGGATTTGTCTGAGGTTCTGCCACTGGATTAGGGTGTAATGGGATTTGTCAGAGGTTCTGCCACTGAATTAGTATGATATGAGATTTGTCTAGGTTCTGCCACTGGATTAGGGTGTAATGGGATTTGTCTAGGTTCTGCCACTGGATTAGGGTGTAATGGGATTTGTCTGAGGTTCTGACACTGGATTAGGGTGTAATGAGATTTGTCTTAGGTTCTGACACTGGATTAGGGTGTAATGGAATTTGTCCGAGTTTCTACCACTGGATTAGGGTGTAATGAGATTTGTCTTAGGTTCAGCAACTGGATTAGGGTGTAATGGGATTTGTCTTAGGTTCTGACACTGGATTAGGGTGTAATGAGATTTGTCTGAGGTTCTGCCACTGGATTAGGGTGTAATGGGATTTGTCTGAGAGGTTCTGCCACTGAATTAGGATGATATGGGATTTGTCTTAGGTTCTGACACTGGATTAGGGTGTAATGGGATTTGTCTGAGGTTCTGCCACTGGATTAGGGTGTAATGGGATTTGTCTGAGGTTCTGCCACTGGATTAGGGTGTAATGGGATTTGTCAGAGGTTCTGCCACTGAATTAGTATGATATGAGATTTGTCTAGGTTCTGCCACTGGATTAGGGTGTAATGGGATTTGTCTAGGTTCTGCCACTGGATTAGGGTGTAATGGGATTTGTCTGAGGTTCTGCCACTGAATTAGGATGATATGGGATTTGTCTTAGGTTCTGACACTGGATTAGGGTGTAATGGAATTTGTCTGAGTTTCTACCACTGGATTAGGGTGTAATGGGATTTGTCTGAGGTTCTGCCACTGAATTAGGATGATATGGGATTTGTCTTAGGTTCTGACACTGGATTAGGGTGTAATGGGATTTGTCTGAGGTTCTGCCACTGGATTAGCGTGTAATGGGATTTGTCAGAGGTTCTGCCACTGAATTAGGGTATAATGGGATTTGCGAAATTATAGATCATTGGGATAAATCTCCTTTTAAAAAGGCTTATAATTTATGCCAACAGCCAGTTATAGCATATTTACCTCTCTATTGGAGTATTGACATATGTGAGTTGACCATTTGGCAATGTTTTGTTATCATAATTTGAGACATAATCAAGTACTAACATTAACATAGTTTTGTACCATGTCTATTTAGAAGTGATCGAGTACCTGATTCTAATTGACTGGAGCCTTCATTACACTAAATCTTTCTACTGTAAGGGACAACGTCAAAAGATCGAAGTCGGATAAAAAACTTAATTCTTTTAGTTTTTTCCCAAAACCCCCACCCCCCACTGAAACTTAATTGATAAATATTGATCATGGCATCAGACTACATTCACCATTAAATACAAATTGATAATCGGACAGTAGTATGACATAGCAGTTGGTTGTAATAATGAAGCGGAATATACGCATGCGCAAACTACATTTCAGGGTTCTGCGCATGCTTAGGTCCATGACCTGAAATTGACCTAATTTGACGCACATATTTACACTCGGACCAAACCATTTTCTCGTCTTGGATGTGTTTTTTCTGTTATTTTTGACTATAATTGGAAAGAAAAAAAAAACGAACTACATATACTCCAATGTTTTTTTGACTTCATTAAAAAATAAATCGTTTTTGTAGGATGGAAACTTTTTGAGGTCAAACCCCCCACCCCCACCCCCAAACTAAAGCAAATAAGTTTTTTATCCGACATCGATCTTTTGATGTCGTCCCAAACATCCACCATGGAGTTACAATATTGAAGTTTGTTTGAATACATTGCTTTTGATTTCACTATCATTGATATGTAATTTTAGAATTTTATTTTGATGTATTTTTTAGATATTATTGTGGATCATTTATTTTATTTTGGTCTGGCTTTCGTATTGTAAATCATGACGGATGGAGAGTTTCTATTTAAAAGTCAACATATGACTTGGTGCAAGGGATTATGGGATATGGTAGGACAAATGGTGAGGGCTGATTAGAACTTACTTTGCGCTAGACAGCATAAACTTTTCGGCTTTCACATGAGGAGATTTTCCTAAAAATAGAAAATAAATTTCTGTAATATACAGATAATTAAGACATTTTAAAGATGTTCAGTTCTCTGTGCGGCCTCTCATGTGCTAGAGAATTAAGTAATATTAAAATATATTGATAAAAAAAAAGAAGAGGATTACATACAAATGGTTTCAATGATATTACATAATTATAGTGTCTAGACTAATTTCTGAAATTTGTAATTCGTTTTATGTCAGTATGTAAACTATTTGCAATTTTATGTTAATAATAATATATAATAACAATTAACTTCATATTTAGGAAAACAAAATTGAAGTAGGGTAAAAAGAAAAAAAAATTGTAATTTATTTTTTCCCCACAAAAATGTTGAATTTTTTTCATTTATCCCCCAATTTTTTTTTTCTCTCTTTAACCCCCCCCCCCCCCATTGCTTTGTTTTATATATTTAAAGAAGTATTTAAACACCCTAGAAGAACATAGAAACATTTGCTCCACAATGTGAGTCTATTTTGTGAAAGGTGACATCTAAGAGTTGACTTCTGTGATCAAATAAATACAAGACTTCTGGTGGCAGTGATTGAGTTTCTTGACAGCAATTCAGGCCGTATAAGAAATTATGTCTTTCTGTGAAAATCGATAAATACAAAAATCCAGTCTAAAGATCATACAAAAACCTCACTTTAATCAGAGTGGTTCCTTCATCATGAAGGTAATAGGAATTTGAAAGTACATTGCAAGATTGTTATGAGTGTCATAAATAACCTAATAAAATATTGAACAAATGAATCCCCAATCATACTCATAATATTATAAAATATAAATTTACTGACAACAACTGCAGTGTATTCTATCAATATTTAATTTATCACAGCATTGTAGGAGCAAGCAAAAAATGCTCACATCAATAACATTAGCTCTCAAAATTTTTTTCCATTTACATATCATTATTTGTTGAATTGTTGGAGATGATGACTTGTTCAGTTACCCGTTAATTAAGTTACTAAATGTAGATATTCAACAACAAATGTATGTTGCATGTAACTCAAAGCTCCTACGACTACTAACTGTTAATTGAACATTGAGTTATAATTTGGGAGTGGTATCCGGGAATGGGCTGGGTTTCTTAAATATGGTCAAGGTTATTTTTGTAACTCCATGTCCGTAAGTTGATTTCTGTAACTCAAATTGTTACAGTGGGTTGTAATGTGAGTGTAGAATTGAAAATCTCAATGGATTCTAGGAGAAAAAGTGGGAAACATGAAGATCCAAAGTGTAACAAGATTTGTTTCTCATCCAAAAAACAACACACAATAAGGTAGAATTATATCATCTGAATGTTATTTCTTGCCAGCTGGATGAATTGATAGAGGAAACTGAAAAAATTGCATAATTGAGTGGACGAATTATTATTAATGGTTGCCATAGTTATGCCATATGTAGTTCTCTTGTGTAATAAACAGAATTCACATTGATTAAATTTTATATGAGATATAATTATAATTTGATCATTAAACTCCAAGCTAGGGTGATTTAAAGGGTAATTTTTCAACCGGAAAACTTTACCACCTGTTCACATTGCATTCACATGGTTGCATTGTTTATACAGTATCTGTATCTGATTTTATAAAAACATAGTAATTATTTTCAGATGATGTAGCAGAAAATCAATTACTGTACTACCCATACGACCTAATTTAGTCATATCATAATACATATATCAGTCTGTAATCATAGATATCAGGGAAAAGAGTGCCAATTTGTTTTTTAAGACAGTAAGTCACAAATTTTAGTCTTGATAAAGCTTTCTAATTGAAAATTCACCAACAAATTGTTACTAGTTTATACTAGTTTACTAATCCAGTTTATTACTACTGTACAGTAATAATAACTATAACAAAGTCTCATTCCATTCATGCAATTTGAAAACCTATTATTTCAGTTAATTCAAAATGATCGGAAAAGTATCAGTGAAATAGTTTTTTATATCTCCAAATAGAGGTGAAAATCTCTAATTTGTGAAAAATTGTGATTGTAAAATGAGTTAGTGACTAATACGGAGATCTGTTTTGACAATCTAGGTCTGTGTGCATTTTAAGAGATCTCCAATTTTATGTTCAAATTTATGGTTGTCTTACTGTGTCAAATTATTATCATATTTTGCTCTATTAAAAGGAAACCTCTGCAGTACGCTCTCTAATTGAACTGATTTTGTAGGGATCCAGAGTCAAAATACAATCCCCTAAAATCAAGTTGAGTCAACCAGCTTGTCAAATGCTAAAGAGAGGAGTCTTCTTTAAAAAAAGGAGGCGAGGAGGTGACTTGATCAAACTAAAATGTAAAGGCCCTAATTTTTTTTTATCAAATTACAAATTCTGTAACTATAATAGTTTTTTTAAGATCAATGTAAAATTTTCTGATGCGACAACAATGCGACAGTCAATTTGCATAACTACTTGTTTCATAGCAAATCTGTGTATATCAGTGGTGCTTCATATCGTTTTATAGGGCACACTGCATCACTGATAGAAGTGCATGTGTGCCAAAACTAACTTATTTTAGTCTTTGTTTTATGCTCACCAAACCTGTACAGAAACATTTATGCTAACTTTTGTTAAGAAACTGAACCACATAGCGCTTCTCAGAGACAAAATAAATTACACTGCCAAAAAATTAAATAATTTCACTGGAAACCGTAAATTGATTTGCCATAATAAAGATTGTGTAATCAACTATTTTACTAGACTTAATATTTTAGTAAAAAAAGTGGAAATAAATTCCAAACAAAACACAGGGAAATTTACAGTAGTGTACTCAGTGTACAAAGAGATGTAAGAATGTCATCAGATTGGAAGCCAAAGCAAGATACTACTCTCAAGATAGAATTTAACAGTTATAAAGAAGTTACTTGAACACAAAGATACAATAAGGAAGTACCAGTGTCTTGAGGAATTGATGTCAGATCTGGTTAACAACATACAGGCCCTGAATTTCAAGAAATCGTCTAAAATTTCAAGTTTTTGTCTTAAAACTGGCTGCTGAAGTTTAGTCTCTGCAAGAATAGAATTCTGGGTAATATAATTTGATTTTGCTGCAAACCAACGAGTGAATTCTGGGTAATGTAGTGATCTATTGCAAACTAGCTAGTGATTTCTGGTTAATGTAGTAATCTATTGCAAAACAGCAAGTGAATTCTGGGTAATGTAGTGATCTATTGCAAACCAGCAAGTGAATTCTGGGTAATGTAGTGATCTGCTACAAAACAGCAAGTGAACTCTGGGTAATGTAGTGATTTGCTGCAAACCAGCAAGTGAATTCTGGGTAATGTAGTAATTTGCTGCAAAACAGCTAGTGAATTCTGGGTAATGTAGTGATTTGCTGCAAACCAGCAAGTGAATTCTGGGTAATGTAGTAATTTGCTGCAAACCAGCAAGTGAATTCTGGGTTATGTAGAGATTTGCTGCAAACCAGCAAGTGAATTCTGGGTAATGTAGTGATTTATTGCAAACCAGCGAGTGAATTCTGGGTAATGTAATGATCTAATGCAAACCAGCGAGTGAATTCTGGGTTATGTAGAGATTTGCTGCAAACCAGCAAGTGAATTCTGGGTAATGTAGTAATTTGCTGCAAACCAGCTAGTGAATTCTGGGTTATGTAGTAATTTGCTGCATCCCAGCAAGTGAATTCTGGGTAATATAAGTGATTTTCTGCAAACCTGCAAGTGAGTTCTGGGTAATGTAGTGATTTGCGCAAACCAGATAGTGAATTCTTGGTAATGTAGTGATTTATTGCAAACCAGCGAGTGAATTCTGGGTAATGTAGTAATTTGCTGCAAACCAGCAAGTGAATTCTGGGTAATATAAGTGATTTTCTGCAAACCTGCAAATGAATTCTGGGTAATGTAGTGATTTGCTGCAAAACAGCAAGTGAATTCTGGGTAATGTAGTGATTTATTGCAAACCTGCAAGTGAATTCTGGGTAATGTAGTAATTTGCTGCAAACCAGCAAGTGAATTCTGGGTAATGAATTCTTGGTAATG
This sequence comes from Saccoglossus kowalevskii, assembly GCF_978046115.1. Taxonomy (NCBI): domain Eukaryota; kingdom Metazoa; phylum Hemichordata; class Enteropneusta; family Harrimaniidae; genus Saccoglossus; species Saccoglossus kowalevskii. Next base: position 30,689,832 of record NC_140656.1, read on the forward strand.
TAGTGACTTGCTGCAAAACAGCAAGTGAATTCTGGGTAATGTAGAGATTTATTGCAAACCAGCAAGTGAATTCTGGGTAATGTAGTGATTTATTGAAAACCAGCAAGTGAATTCCTGGTAATGTAGTGATTTGCTGCAAAACAGCAAGTGAATTCTGGGTAATGTAATGATTTGCTGCAAACCAGCAAGTGAATTCTGGGTAATGTAGTGATCAGCTGCAAACCGGCAAGTGAATTCTGGGTAATGTAGTGATCAGCTGCAAACCAGCAAGTGAATTCTGGGTAATGTAGTAGTTTGCTGCAAACCAGCTAGTGAATTCTGGGTTATGTAGAGATTTGCTGCAAACCAGCAAGTGAATTCTGGGTAATGTAGTAATTTGCTGCAAACCAGCAAGTGAATTCTGGGTAATATAAGTGATTTTCTGCAAACCTGCAAATGAATTCTGGGTAATGTAGTGATTTGCTGCAAACCAGCTAGTGAATTCTTGGTAATGTAGTGACTTGCTGCAAAACAGCAAGTGAATTCTGGGTAATGTAGAGATTTATTACAAACCAGCAAGTGAATTCTGGGCAATGTAGTGATTTATTGAAAACCAGCAAGTGAATTCCTGGTAATGTAGTGATTTGCTGCAAAACAGCAAGTGAATTCTGGGTAATGTAATGATTTGCTGCAAACCAGCAAGTGAATTCTGGGTAATGTAGTGATCAGCTGCAAACCGGCAAGTGAATTCTGGGTAATGTAGTGATCAGCTGCAAACCAGCAAGTGAATTCTGGGTAATGTAGTAGTTTGCTGCAAACCAGCAAGTGAATTCCGGGTAATATAAGTGATTTTCTGCAAACCTGCAAGTGAATTTTGGGTAATGTAGTGATTTGCTGCAAACCAGCTAGTGAATTCTTGGTAATGTAGTAATTTGCTGCAAACCAGCAAGTGAATTCTGGGTAATATAAGTGATTTTCGGCAAACCTGCAAGTGAATTCTGGGTAATGTAGTGATTTGCTGTAAACCAGCTAGTGAATTCTTGGTAATGTAGTGATTTGCTGCAAAACAGCAAGTGAATTCTGGGTAATGTAGTGATCAGCTGCAAACCGGCAAGTGAATTCTGGGTAATGTAGTGATCAGCTGCAAACCAGCAAATGAATTCTGGGTAATGTAGTGATCTACTGCAAAACAGCAAGCGAATTCTGGGTAGTGTAGTGATTTGCTGCAAACCAGCTAGTGAATTTTTGTCAATGTAGTAATCTGCTGCAAAACAGCTAGTGAATTCTGGGTAATGTAGTGATTTATTGCAAACCTGCAAGTGAATTCTGGGTAATGTAGTGATTTGCTGCAAAACAGCAAGTGAATTCTGGGTAATGTAGTGATTTATTGCAAACCTGCAAGTGAATTCTGGGTAATGTAGTGATTTATTGCAAACCAGCAAGTGAATTCCTGGTAATGTAGTGATTTACTGCAAAACAGCAAGTGAATTCTGGGTAATGTAATGATTTGCTGCAAACCAGCAAGTGAATTCTGGGTAATGTAGTGATCAGCTGCAAACCGGCAAGTGAATTCTGGGTAATGTAGTGATCAGCTGCAAACCAGCAAGTGAATTCTGGGTAATGTAGTAATTTGCTGCAAACCAGCAAGTGAATTCTGGGTAATATAAGTGATTTTCTGCAAACCTGCAAGTGAATTCTGGGTAATGTAGTGATTTGCTGTAAACCAGCTAGTGAATTCTTGGTAATGTAGTAATTTGCTGCAAACCAGCAAGTGAATTCTGGGTAATATAAGTGATTTTCGGCAAACCTGCAAGTGAATTCTGGGTAATGTAGTGATTTGCTGTAAACCAGCTAGTGAATTCTTGGTAATGTAGTAATTTGCTGCAAAACAGCAAGTGAATTCTGGGTAATGCAGTGATCAGCTGCAAACCAGCAAGTGAATACTGGGTAATGTAGTGATTAGCTGCAAACCAGCAAATGAATTCTGGGTAATGTAGTGATTTATTGCAAACCAGCGAGTGAATTCTGGGTAATGTAATGATCTAATGCAAACCAGCTAGTGAATTCTGGGTAATGTAGTGATCTACTGCAAAACAGCAAGTGAATTCTGGGTAGTGTAGTGATTTGCTGCAAACCAGCTAGTGAATTCTTGTCAATGTAGTAATCTGCTGCAAAACAGCTAGTGAATTCTGGGTAATGTAGTGATCTGCTGCAAAACAGAAAGTGAATTCTGGGTAAAGTAGTGATCTATTGTGAAATTCAGCAAGTGAATTCTGGGTAATATATAGATCTGCTACAATGTAGTGAAACAATGAAATGAAATAATGGATATTAAAGCCAGCCATGTGCGAAAAAGGTTTGCGTTGGTGTATTTCTGTCGGTATTGGGTAAATATGAGTATCACTATATCATCAATAGTTGATCACACATTATATAGGTTGTTCACCATGGTTACCTTGCATGCAGGGAATTGGGATCTCATCTTCATCACAATCTGTAACTATATACCAAATAAATAAATAAATAAATAAATAAATAAATAAATAAATAAATAAATAAATAAATAAATTAATTAATTAATTAATTAATTAATTAATTAATTAATTAATTGATAAACTAGTATATGGCATTATCTTACTCAGAACAATCAGTAATCACAATCACAATTAACATAATCACAGAATTCTGAAATATTTCATGTAACCAAAATAAAAAGTCATTTTGTGAGTGAAAATAACATAGCATGTTGTGATAGTCCTCATTCAAGACAAAGTAATGCTTGAATCAACTGCAATAAGTTAAATGTAGTTTCCAATTTGGCCAGATCAATGGGACTGGGTCAGAGTTGAACAAGAAAAAAGCAACACTTGTTCCAAGTTTGAATGAAATTGATCAATACAAAGCTTAAACAGCACTATTATGTGACCAAAAATAACCACTTGTTACCCCAAAATACTCCTGTCTCTTGAAGCTGTGTTTCATAATATTGTACATATATTCCATGTATGCTGTGATGGGGTTAACAAGTCAGGAGCCACCAAAGTTACACCAGCTGTGTGCATCAAATGAACTATAATATGCAACACCTTGGCACTATCTAGTAAAATTTGCATATTAATGGAGGAGACAGTTTAATAACAACGATAAATGTGTTTTATATCATACTAAGAAGTACACTTTTACAGATGAGATGAGTTTTTAAAATTATTATGAGAACAATTATGAACACAATAATTCATGTTATGGAAGTGCTTATCATTTCCGGTAACGGTATATATGCTTCTTAAGTACCACCATCTTTCTATTTATTTGACCATATAAAGGAATAAATTAATGTTTGGTGGAGGTGAATGAATTGTTAGAAAAAAAATTACAATTAAGTTACAATTAAGATGGTTTTAACTAGTAGCACATTGTGGTAGCAACAAAGAAAACTTAATTTTAGAAAAAAAATAAAACATGGAATGTTTTTACTCATTGATAAATACTGTAAAATACTTTATTTTTGCTGAAAAGACTTTTTGACGAGTTGAATGTAAAATATAGGAAAAAAAGGTGTATTCATTGTATTTTATTTTCATAATAATTTTCATTCCTTCAGCGAAATAGCAAATTTTAATTTGAAGCAAAAATAAAGTATTTTACAGAAGACACATCATGAATATGTTGTTTCCCGCTATTAAATTGCTAGAAGAAAATAAGTATTAAAAATTTTTTTTTTTTAGTGAAACAATTATTAGAAAAAATGTTTCAGGTAACTCCTATAAGTTGCACCATAGACAGTATAGTATATACTGTATAGTATATACTGTCTATGGTTGCACATATTGTGAAAATAGATAAGTAACAAATAAGTGAATTATTTGTGATGTTATCAATTATTGCTGACACTGTGGGTTAGCTAGTTTATCATTAATAACTGGCAGTTATTATTCTTTATTAACTGGATACGGCTTTTGCGGCCCGAGCTCGTGCGGAGGAAGCGTCAGAGCTTGCGAGGGCGCGTAAGCCGTACTATCGAGGGCAGCAAAAGCCATATCCAGTCCATAAAGGTTTTATCATATACCTTATATGAAAAAAAAGTCTTTAGTTATGTTATTTTTCGCTCGTCTGGCCCAAAAGAAAACCTATTCGATTTCATCCGGGTTTCGATACGGGCCTTTTTACTGGTGCGGATTTATACGATTGATTCTAAATGACGGAAACGCATCAACATCTCTCACAAAATAGACCGGTACCGCATGACGTCAGTGACAGGGATCTATAGACAAACTAATGTCACCAAATATATCCACAAATTACGTTTTAATGAAACAGCAAATGAACATAAATTTATAACAGTATTTTAACAGTAATAAATACGAACTCATTATAAACTTTCTTTCTTAAGAATGGACACTACAGTCCAGCTAAGTTGGTCATTTACTGACCGTCCGACAATGGACGATTTCTTGGAGCTGATGCTGTAGCCACAGGTAAAGACGGGTAAAGACACGTTAATTTCACAGTTGTTAAAAACCTTAGTCGGTGAACGAGAAACAATTGCTTGACAAGAAGCAGTTTGGTTTACAGTTCCAGATTCTGGCGTAACCAATAATATCTGAAATGCGCCGACGATTTTCCGTTGAGATACAGTATCGTCAGACAGTCAGCTGGCATCGGTGTCGCTGGGTGTATCCCGCGACACCGATGCCAGCTGAATGTGAGTATCGTAGTGCTGTAAACTTGACACGTTTTTGTGACCAGTTATATTTATGATTGGTTGTGGTGGAATGCCGGCTTTCATCAGGGTAATAATGAGTCCAACTTGTGTTTTCGGTATATTTTCCATCCACAGAATAATATCGTCAGCCATTGTCAAAGTGCAGACGCAAATTACGCGCTTTGTTTATAAACAGAAAGTAGTTCCAGGAAATAGACGCATTTACCAAATATGGTAAACGGGGCCCGGGCGTGATATGGAAAATTATTGCACGGCTCGCGCATCGGGATTCCCATAGCGTTACGAGGCCGGGCAATACGAGGTATATGATAAAGATGCATATCATACTCAATATAACCAAATCACTTTGTTGTATTTGATTCGTCAGAGATACAGAATTTGTGCCGATACAAATACATGCACCTTGTGTGAAGGAAAAATTACAGATCGTCGGTCGATTACAACGTGTTGTAGACCTAAAATTCCTGTAATTCTGGGTAACGTAGTGACGATAGGATTTGTGACATGTGTAGGAGTGACAGTATTGAAGATGAAGTTCATTTTATTAGAGACTAGCTATTACACTGATGTATGCTGAATTTAACAAAGAAATCCCCCCTCCCCTATCCAGTCTGAAAACAATATCAATAAGATTATTAAGATTATCTTTATTATACTAACCATCCTAAACTAATTAGATACATGACACGATATCAGAAAGTGTGTTTTGAAAAACACAAAATGCATTAAATATTTATTTAAATTTTACCATTCTGTTTTTACTTGTTATCTTTACTTTCATTACGTTCAGCCAAAAGTGAATTTGTTATTCATTACGATGTAATAACACTCTATTATTATTATAGTATATGTGTATATTGTAGTTGTTGATCACATAGACTACAGTATACAATTTATAAGACAATATATTACATTAAAAAATAATAAACAATTATACTTTATTTGCAGATACCCTCATTTTTTATTTAATCTATAAATAAACAACTATATGTATTTTTGTAATTATATGGCTTCACAAAAAACTCTTTCACACGTTAAAAACTCAATTTGGTATAAGCTCTAAGTAATTTTGTTGCATATCAGAAAAAAAAATGAATTAATATATTATTATTAATAATGTCAGCTGTCTGATCAAATTTCAGGCATCTAAAGTTCTATTTCACATGAATAATAAAAATTCCAACATACAGAGAAATTCCAATAATTCATTGCTTTTTTATCAGTCATTTTTTACTAATTACTCTACATCTGTCACATTGTGAAAATATAAATTTAAGAGAACACATGTCATGTGACACTGTTTACTCAGCAAAGTATATGACAGAGAATCTCATCAACAAAAGTTGAAAAGAAAAGAGTTTGCAGCATGCGCATAAACAAGATGTACTTATGGTAAGGTCACTGACATTTTCTCAACAGTTGAACTAAAAAAAAAAACCTGGAAATTTGTTACACTTGTTTTCAAATTAGAATCCTGACTACAGTACTTTGTTTTGACTTGCTATGTTTTTTAAACAAAATGGAAACAATAGCTACAGAAGCTAGAGGGGAATATATTCCCACTAGATTTCATAGATTTATCCTCTGCATGAAAATAAATTAAAAGTACAGCATAGTATTCTGTAATTTATTCCTCAAGTATGCTGAGTAAGAAAAATTTTATGAATCATGGACCAAAAACCAATCTTGAAATTTGTTGGCTTTGTTCTCTCTAGTATGACACAGACAAAATTACATATGACTTACCTGAAGAACGCAGAAGAAATCTCTTGGAACATTCCTGATTAAAAAATAGTATTCCAATTAACAAGTAATAAACATTTGTTAACAGTTAATTAACAAAAATTTTTTGATGTTTTGTCGTACTCACATTCGCATAATTATAAAACATGAAAATTCACAAATTAGTAATAATAAAATATGTGACTTTTTTAGTTAAAATGTCATATCTAATTATAGATAAATAATCCATAGAACACTTCAGAACAGTTCATTTCAGAGCAAGAGATGATGTGTCACTCTCAAATTTTCAAACAAGTTCCAAGAAAAGTAATTCAATTGATTGGGCACAGATACATGCAAACAAAATCGTTTTCAATCAAGCAGTTTTTTGGAGCATAGCAATATGTAGCACACTAGAAAGGTTTGGCTTTTGCAGAGAGATTTTCTTTAGTTATTTATCATTGTTATTATAGTTTAATTGTTGAACAATATTTTACAGTTACCAAAATGTTTGGTGAAATGTAAATGTCCAAAACACTGAACACAAAACAGCATCTGCTCAGATGACATTAGGAAGATATTGATCTATCTTAAGTATTGAATATCTTAGAATGTAGTTTACATAAATTCAAGATGTAACTAAGTATATTTTTACAACAACGTTTTTGGCACTAAAATTATAGTTCTGCTGACTTCATACAAAATAACAAATTCACTAAAATGAATCATTGCAAAAGTAAATTACATACAAATCACAAAATGTTGTTTGAGATACAACAATGCAATCCAAAAATTGTCATGTAGCCAGAGAATAGATAAACCAATCAAATTACCTGTAGAACTTCCCTCAGATGTTTAAGAACAGAGTGCACTTCATATTTCAAAACCCATTGAAACTCCTCTCTCTGTTAGAAGAGAAAAATAATCATAAGCATTTGAGTTTACACATTTGTTTTTGAGACTTTTTTTGGTACCTTTACTGAATGGAGATGTACAAAATGTAACTATCTGATATATGTCTGTCATTTGAGAATTCCTGTTTGCAGCCACACAAAGAATTTTCGTGGGTGTCTGTGCTGAATGGAGGTGTACAAAATGTAACTACTGTATCTGATATATGTCTGTCATTTGAGAATTCCTGTCTGCGGGCACACAAGAGATTTTGGTGGATGTCTGTGCTGAATGGAGGTTTACTATCTGATATGTCTGTCATTTGAGGATTTCTGTTCACAGGCACACAAGAGATTTAGGTTGATGTCTGTGCTGAATGGAGATGTATAATCTGACAAGTCTGTCATTTGAGGATTTCTGCTCACAGGCACACAAGAGATTTTGGTAGGTATCAGTGCTGAATGGAGGTGTACTGTCTGATATGTCTGTCATTTGAGGATTCCTGTCTGCAGGCACACAAGAGATTTTGGAGGATGTCTGTGCTGAATGGAGGTGTACTATGTATGATATGTCATTGAAACAGTAATGCTTAAACTAGACCAATCCTTTGAAATACATAGCACAGAAACATTACAAACCATAAAAATGAGTTACGGACCTATAGGAAAATTAAAACAGAATTTGCATATGAAAAATATCTCACCACAATCAAAAATCCAAATCATAGTGCTGCTATGACGAAACTCACAATAAGTGCTCATACCCATTCAAATCGAAAGGGGCAGATATAATAAGATCCCACTCTGGGATACGGTTTCAAATATTATTATTATTAATATGCATCTGTCACTGTAACGCCATAAGTTACAGCGTGCCGTAATTTTGTGGTATTTAACAGGGTAATTTCATTCTACCATATTAGGAATTGCCAATTCTAAATATGGAATTTACGCGTGCAAGCGTCCTTTAATAATGGAAAAACAAACATGGTTGCCACCAGGGTTTGACCGGACTCCACACAAAGAAGTTAGATGAATCTATTCTAAACATTTTGGATTTTGACATTTCCATGATTTATCCTTGGAAGGAAAAGATGTATAATGATAAGCTTATTATGAGGATTCCTCAAAGTATGCACTCAGACAGCACACAGTTGCATCGACTTCCGCTGCACGTCAGTCGATACTCTCGCTGTACTGTCTTTTTGCATACTTTGAGGTATCCTCGTAATAACCTCATAGTATCACATAGACTTGTGTTTTTTTCAATTCAGTGCTAAACACACAGCCGAATAAGTTGGAATCTAACTGAAAATTAAATCTGTGAGCTTTTACCTTTGTAGTGCTGATGTTTCTGTTTAAGCTGGGCACTTTTCGAGTGAGCTATGGCATTTTTAATGTTTCCTACTTTTGTCTACTATATTTAAGAAAACGTGAAGCATATGCACGGGCTGATATGCACAAATCAATCCATTGAAAAATAAAACTTTGCAACTTATCAACTGGGCTTGGGATCTCATTGACATCCGATCGCATAAATTTACCAAGCTTTGTCATTGAGATGTGCCTACGTAGCTATGGTTATTAGTAACCTGGTGTAGCATAGGTCCATCCATGCTCTGTGGAAATGAACCTGACAAGATTCCTCTATACATTACTACGTTCATGTTACAGGGTCTCGGCATGTGCCAAATTTTTAATCCTTTGTGTTTGCAGAGGGATTACAGCAGTTGCATTCACGCTATTCAGAACCTACTTATGGCCGACTCGGCTCGTGCCAAAATCACACCCTCATTCGTCGATCTATTATTTGATCCAAACATGAAAATTGATACGCATATGATGATAATAATAATTGCTATAGTGAAATTATATTCATTTGCTGTTATGGTATTTATTACAAGTCATCATGCACATGAACAGCAAAGAAGATTCGAATCAAAGAAAGCTTAGAAAGAACTCCCATGTGCTGAGAGTATTGGAGACACATTAAATATAATTCGAAATTACTTAGCTGAAAACTAATTATGCAAATCAGAAAATTAATATGACCAGATTTGAGTGTAAAACTAATGAGGTCTGCGCAATGTAACAGAACATCTATGTCTCCAAGTTTAATTGAAATGTGATTAGAACCAAAAAATTATGAATTATTATGCTTATTAGGGAATTAATATGAACAGATTTTTACCCCAAACTAATTAGGTTTGTACATTGTCCTAGAGCATCTTTGTACTAAGTTTCATTGAAATGGAATAATTAGCACCGTGAAAACTCCAAAATTTCGACCCCTCTAAAAATTTGACCGCCTATTTATTTGCCGGGTTTCGGTGTTTTATTTACCTCCAAATTTTCGACTCCACTAAAAATTGCCGACTCATTCTTATTCGAAAATTGCGACCAGTTTTAGTTTTCCCCCAAACGAAAAAAAAACCGATGTGAGCGTTCAAACGGGACCTTCCTCAAAGGCATGAATCCGGGTTTCTGATTGACTGAGAGATTTTTATTTTATTGGTAACGAAAATATATTCTAAATAAACGAAGTTTCAAATAAAAACGAACACAAAAATCTCGGCATGCTGCGTTTCTGAATTGTTGATTATTACTGTACTCAGTAGTGATTATAATAATGTACACAAAATAAATTTGTTGAATGGTTATGAAATACAAATAAAAGTCAACTTAGTTTCATCGTAAGTGAATGATTCCGGTCTCGTATAAACGTTTGATGCTGTAGAATATCCGCCATGTTCTCTTAGGTCAAATAGGTCAAATCGCTAATTAACCAATCAAAAAGCTGGATGATGCGAAAACGGCATGATTTTTTTTAAATAAAAAAATTAGTTGTTTTTAAAAAATAAACTGGTCATCTGAAGAATAATTTAACATTGTTCACAGTGATAACAGCTCATTCTCGAAAGGAAGCTTACCCGCTCACGCTAGTCACGATAAAAATCATACACGTGTTCTCTTGAATAGACAGACGTCAATGACTACGGTAAAACTTAGACTCTATTTTAGCCGGCAGGATTGATTGAAATGTCCGAAAAATGACGCCAAAATACACCTTAAAAGTCCCATTTTATTTTCTTAAATCCCATTATATTTTTTAATCCAAGGGCGAATTTACGGCAGAATTTGGTCCCTCAAATCACCGGTACGGTGCTCAAATAAGGGACACGTGAGCTTTGATTCTAACCGGATACATTGCACTGGGTCGGGGAGATCGTTTGCTAAACTTCCATGTATCTTTTGTCCAATGGGTACCTGTACTTCGAACATTCGCAAGTTTTCCTAGGTAGTGCGAGACAGCTTTGTCTTTTGACCTATTAGTTTTGTGCTGACCTCTTCTCCGCGTCTTGATGTTTTGTTTTGCTTGTCATAATACTCACTGATTGATGACTTTGTTTAGATTTTGAGTTACAACTCGGCCACGACCTTTGCTTTTACCGTGAAACATGAGGAAGTTTACGTCAATTGACGGACATTGCATTTTTTAAAAACTAATGAAGCACACTGTCTATCATCCCCATTTTTTTTTGCTGATTTCTATTCTGAAAAATTCGACTGTCCGAAAATGCACCTTAATTTTGACTCTAAAAACACGTCACATTTCTAACACAAATTATTTAAAACCAGTCGAAATTTTGGAGTTTTTACGGTACTTTAGATATCAGTGTGAAAGATTAAAATTGGTTAATTATGCAAATTAGGTAATTAATATGTACAGATTTTAACCCACAATTATTCAGGTCTGTCTATTGTCCTACAGCATCCATGTACATTCATTGATATGTGATGTATAGTACCTGAGATATCAGTGTGAAAGTTGGTTAATTATGCAAATTAGGTGATTAATATGCACAAATATTTACCGGAAACTAATTGGGTCTGCATAATTCTAGATTCATTGAAATATGATGATTAGTACTTTAGATATCAGTAGAAAAGCTGAAAATTAATTATGCAAATTAGGTAATTAATATGCACAATTATTTACCCTAAAACTAATCAGGTCTCTGCATAGTCCTAAAGGATCTATGTACCAAGTTTCATTGAAATGCGATGATTAGTACTTGAGATACCCGTGGAAAAGCTGAAAATTAACTAATTATGCAAATTAGGTGATTAATATGCACAAATATTTATCGAAAACAATCAATCTCTGCATAGTCCTTGAGTATGTAAGTACCAAGTTTCATTGAAATGTAATGCTAACTACTTATATCAAATGCTGAAAATTAATTAATTATGCAAATTAGGTAATTAATATGTACTGATATTACCATAAAAACTATCAGGTCTGTGCAGTGTCGTATGACATCTATGTACCAAGTTTCATTGAAATGTGATGATTAGTACTTGAGATATCAGTGGAAAAACCGAAAATTGACTAATCATTATGCAAATTAGGTAATTAGTATCCACGGATTATTACCAAAAACTAATCAAAACCTAGCATTAGTTCAGAGCATCTATGTACCAAGTTTCATCAAAATCCAATGAGTGGTTGTTTAGATATCAGTGGAACAGTCATGGAACCACTAAAAAATAGCTAATTATCATGCAAATTAGGTAATTAATATGCACGGATTTTTACCAAAAATTAATCAAATCTGCGCATATGTTCAGAGCATCTATGTACCAAGTTTCATCAAAATCCAATGAGTGGTTCTTTAGATATCAGTGGAACAGTCATAGAACAGCTAAAAATTAGCTAATTATCATGCAAATTAGGTAATTAACGAGCATGGATTTTTACCAAAACCTAATCAAATCTGCGCATTGGCCCAGAGCATCTATGCACCAAGTTTCATCAAAAACCGATGTATGGTTCTTGAGATAGCAGTGGAACAGTCGGACACACATACACACATACACACATACACACATACACACATACAGACACACTAACTGCAAAGACTCCCATTTTGTGCTTCGCACATGGGAGTCAAAAACAATTATTTTTTCACGTCAATTTAGCATTGCAAGAAAATAGCGGTTGGAGCAGCACATAAATATGCATCGCTGACGACGGTTTCTATTCATTTCATTCATTACTACAGCATCCAACTATATACTAGTATATCTGCATTTCCTGTCATGCTCATTCCATACTAATATGATTCAGCATATGGGGATGTAATTTTGGGTCGTGTCGAGCGTTCAGGCAGCAAATCTCGGCATGTGCAGAGTTTCTGTCCCAAGCATCTTTCGGGACGGAGATCGATTTTTTTTTCGGCACGTGCTGACTCCATCCCGACCATTCACATAAGTTTCGGCACATACCAACTCTGCCCAGAGCCTCGGCACTTGCAAGATCCCTAACGTGAACGCCACTATTGATGCTTCTGGAGATTAGTGTTATCATCTTGTAAATAGACTATGACACTCATTAGCCACACCTCCAATAAACAATCGCCCAGGCAACTGAATTGGGTCTTTAACGAATATACTATTATGCACTGTCCATATGTAGAAGATTGGAGGTAATGGAAACAAACAGCAAGCCCCAGTTATGTTCTTTTGAATCAGGAAAAGATGAATAAGACTACAATTTCAATTTACTTACTTATTGAGTCTGTTTGTAAGAGTATTATAATCATGTTACATACATAGTGGTATTGCTTACTGATGTCAATTGCGAATTGCTCGATTTCAACAGTGGTATACATTTTTCCAATAAATTCCATTTTATAATAAAGAAAAGACATTTCTCCACCTAGAATAACAATTTGTTCAATCCCTTGGACAGCACCAAAGAAGGATGCTTACTAGATTTGTCTGGCTTTGTTTACCCTTACATGTAAATTTAACCAAAAGTAATAATAAACAATAATATAGTAAACAATTACATAAGACCTTCAGACAGTTGAGCTGTGTTGTTGAAAATGAACTGAGAATCCAAATTACAGCTCATTTGAGGCCCATAAACGTACAATTTGTAAACAGAGCATTACTTCGAGAGTCCGTGGACTCATATATACACGATCATATTTTGACGATCGGTATACTGGCAGAAACTTCACTCTAACACGAATTTCGATCAACGTATTTGGAACGATGTTTTTGTGGGATTTCTTCTTATTCAATCCGTTTTAAATCGTTCAATGAATGAAACATGTATTCGTGTGCAATAGCAACCGTGGACAGCAACGTCCTCTTGGCGATGAGATCGACCCTTGTATAATGATCGACGGTTAGATAGAGTTCTCGTCGTTTGTACACTACACAGCTGGCACGTTGAACCCACCGATATGAATCCCTTCATTCTGGGTGTATTAGACAGAAATAAATTACACGGCGTGATCAACGCTATGCAAGGCACTTGGAAATCTTACCAGACTCGCCAGTTCCTCCGCTTCTTCGTCCGCCATGTTTATCTTTTCACCTCAGAACTGAAAGGAAAGATTTTAAATTATTCCCACTAGAGGGCGGCAGAGTAGAATCAAATGGCTTCAGTGTGTGGTTCATTGAAATATTATTGTAATTGTTTACAAGAATATTAAATTCAGACTCGCATGTCTAAACGCATATCGTATACTAATACTCACACTTTCACCATTTGAAAAGTAAATTGGTTATTTATTCAAGTGACGAAAATATAAAAACATCGGATCCGTGGCTAACGACAGCCAAATGAATATCTAATATTTTCTGGAATCTAACAATTTGATTTTTGACGTAATTTCATTTGATAAATTGGATGTAAGTAACCCCGAAGTTGTGCATTTAATTTTCAAAAATAAAATTTTGAAATGAAAGACGAAATCAAAATTATATGGAGTCCACGTCACATTCCATGTCTGTTATGCTTGCGAATCAGAATAGACCGTTCTTTGTAATTTCGCGTCGGACCAAGATTAAGAAAAAAAAAGAATTATAAAGTTGCAACGACTGGCGGCGATGTCACGAAAACGATTTTGTTCATCACCAACGTTGAGCTGAGGAACCACGAGTGTATGTTTTCTCCCAAGCGGATATGTTTGCATCGTAACAGTACACCCCGGAATACTATGTATACCCCTACCCAAGGAGAAGGGTACATTCTTCACCACAGAGCCCCTTGCGGCTATAGCACCGAAAATATCTGTCATACAGACACACCGCCAGTTTACTGCACGTATTCTTGGTGTGTTTTCGTTATTAGAGGGCTCTCGCGCTGGTTTATTCATACTGTTATGCTAGCTGATAGTGATTTGTTTCAGACGTACTGAAAAGGGTGAAATAGTTACAATTTACAAAATAAAATAATTTTACCGCGGATAAATTTAGATGTTCTAGAGGGACTGTGGCCAAGCTGACCGTCTTGTCGATTTTCCAGATGACGAAAGTATGAACAAATGAAAGCACTTCGTGGTATTAACGGTTGACTCGTCTTGCGGCCACTCCGTTTGTGCCACGGAAATGAAGTAAAACATGAAAACTTTGAAAACAGATTGGCAGATTTAGGTGGGTATTTTCAACCATGTCGACAGGTATGAAACTCTTGACCATGAACTGTCAAACTACCACTTTTATTGTACTAAAATCAAGAGCGTTGAACTTCTTGGTTAAGACTGGGATGTCAAGTTACCAGTCCGATCCTGGCTACCAATGTGGGTAACTGGTTTTCACACTATGATTCGCGATTTATTGACCAGTTAATTTTCTTGTGATTCGAGCGAGTTATCTATGGTTTTGGACCCAATCATCACGACTACATAAAAATACAGAACGTTGTGCTAACCCCGGACCTAATATATACATGAAAGTAAATACCACAACAATCAACTGAATACGTCACAAACATCACGGCGAATTTATTTTTACAGAATCGATCGAGTGATCAAAAATATTTGCTCGTGGTAAAACTAAGTCATATTATACTCATATTCAATATCAATCTAAAGAAGTAACATTTTTGCATGGCACTATGACTGAGGCAATATTGTTATAACCTCGTAATTTATTACGTGGTCATTTTTGCGGTTAATAAGGTAGTGAAACTAGTGAACATCTTTCTTTTAATTGTGTTTTATTTGCCCCTTCCAAATAGACATTGCCACAATAATAAAATTGTCGCAAGATTTAGCCTGCATTTTGGAAATGTTTCGAATCTTTTTTTATATTTCAATAGCAATTTAAATTCATGTTTTATTTCTTGTCCAATTTTGACTGTGAAATTTACTCGGATATCATGGCTTACTCATATCTTACAGACGAATTTCTGGGTACTACGTTTATTAAAGGGTGGTGGTCGTCGCGCCGCGTCGTGTTCGATATGTGACGTACACAACGCGTGTAAAATACTAGTACATTGTTTGTTTACATCATAGACCCTCTAACAGAGGGTCTATGTTTACATGAATTTTTGAACACGTGCTGCGCGACGAGCACCGCCCTTTAAATAAAAAATAAATGAACAGTGAGATTGTTTTATCATCTTTCGAAAATATATATGTAGTTGTAAAATGCCTTCTTTCATACCTGAAAACTAAACAAATAATATTTTGACTTGAATAAAAACAAACATTTGCCTACGTGGCCAAGCTCATTAATATTCATTATTATCTCATGAATATTCAGAGCGACCAGCACTTCCATTATGGATCCCCGAATGCGGCACCTCCCCGTTAGTGTAAAGCAGAGTAACCCCCGGCTATACGTACAATTGTGGGCGCGGTGACCCCGGTGGGTTCAATAAACTACCAACGAGCGAGGTAAGTACAGAGCATAGGGGTTGATGATCTATTTCATGGGTCAGTGAACACGGTAACTTGGTTGACAGATTGTGGTTGATTGTTTGCAGCCTATTTTCACTATCATCGTTCTTGTCAGTCGCGCCCTCTATCGACAACGTGTCTCCGTGACGTACTCCGGTTACAGCGAAACACTGCGCAACCAAAAACAATCGTAACGCTTTGAACGATGTTGCCTTCACCCATTATAAGTGTTCGACGCTGGGATGGGGTGTAGATCGTAGGTTGACAGTGAGCCGTATCGTTGGAATCACCACGGTTAGTAACCGTGGAATCACATTCGTCCTAGGTCGATTCGTTCCGCCATGGTTCCACTGGTTTATTCGTCCCAAGTCGTTCCAAAGTTGTTTCGTCCCTAAATTGTATCCGTTCCGGCCCTTCTATTATCGTTTATTGCATCACACTTTGCAATACGCCAACTGACGTCAAGTCAAGTTATTTATATTTCAAGATTATAGTGTAATTACCTGTAATTAATATTCTGAAAAAATGGTAATCATGATATAAATTTATTTTATTTACTGAATATCGGGAAACCCTGTAAATAATGTTGTAAGGTCATGTTGCGCTTTTCGGCTGTATTTTATATGCATCAAGCACGATTGTCTTGTTACCAATATATAAAGGAAGTCACCATGCATGCACTAGATTGTAAGGCTAAGCAAAGGCAATGGGACGAATCGACTTGTGAGACGAATGTGAATTGGGACGAATCGACTGTGAATTTTATTTAGTCCGATCTAAGTGCCAAACACCCATCTTCCGATTTTCTTCCAAACTTAATAATGTCAGTTATTGTTTAAATGTGATAAATATTTTTTTTTTAACGTAGAATTGAAAATGTTGCATTTTCGACGGTATCTTTCGGTTATAGACATGGCAACTGTCTGGTTGAACTTTTGGATGATCCTGCACGAAATACAGCTTTGCATCGTGAGTCATTGGTTCTGCGTGGCCAGTGATGATATCTAGACATCTCGACCCAAAACACTTCGACCCAAATTGGACATCTCGACCCACCGCCTCGACCCGACTCTAGTTTGTGGGGTCAATATATACCTGACAAGATAACGACAACTGACCAATGAGCACTGTGTGAGCAGAGATTCTAAATTTAGAAGTCAGGGAGTCGCAAAGGAGGCTTCGTGTCTATTGGGGGAAAACATTCAGGTTCCAAATTCGTTTTAAATAGTTTGCATGTATGCGACGGAGAATGGAGACAAAACGAGAAGTAAAACTCACATGTTTTAATGAGGAAGTTTGTGGTAACACTGACCACCGTCCCTAGGTGTTGAAGGACGGTGCACTGACTGACTGTTATTAATGGATGTAATTATCATAGAGACATACAAATGTCTATACGACCATGCACCAAATTAAATAATCCAACTCGGCCTACTTTCTTTTTTCACATATATCCTGACGTAATTGTTCTACATGTTATCTGAAAATCTGTTAATGTAAAATAAAATGAAAGTTTGGAATATATTGAAACGCATAAATTGATATTTGTGCGTTTCCTTTGAATTTCTGTTATTATTTATTTACTTTAAATCTGTGATTGATTTCATCCAATATATTGAAAAGTCGAACCGTGCCGAGTTCCATTCCTTTCGCAATGTTACCATATTGATGATCCTGCCACGACTGTCTCATTTTTATTCTTTTGAAATGCTACATTCCGTTCTTCACAATTGCTACCTAATTAGCATATTAATGAAAGTTTTAGACTTTACCAGTACGCTGACACCCATTGTTCGCGGCTTGCGAATGTGCCATTATTTAGGGCGTTCCCCGAGCCATTGGGGCTCGCGTTGGTGGCTTGTACACATCGTACGAGGGTGGGTTTCGTGAAATAAACGAGAACGATAGCGTTTGCATCAGCGATTTAAGTGATTTATTTCATTTCAGCAATAAATTACAAGTATCGCTACATCCCTTCGATTTTTCATCGAAATAATACATCTATTCGGCCCTAGCATGGTCATCTGATATATCCCATCCTTTAAGTTGAATGGACTATCCCTGAACGCTGAACGAAGCTAGAGTATTCAATCGGTGGTTGACTCTGTTACAAAAGGTACACATCAAAGATGGCGTCTGTCTCTGCAGCGCTGTGGAAAGGATTATATGTCGTTTTGTTGTGTTATATACATCATGTTATCAGTTATCCTACCGGTGCACCGACCTCAGTATGTGAGTCCATGATGCCAGGGCACCCAGTGGGGCCCCAGACTACGCAGAGTCCTTACACTGTGATCTCTAACGAGGTAACCTACAACGGGGATCTCGTATTCGGTGAGTTCTAATACGCATCGTACTATTATTTCACAGGAGTCAAGGGCGCGTCTCGTCTCATTTTTGTTAATATAATTCTAAGCATATGTGAAATGCACTTTATTTATTCACCATTAAATGTGGTTTATTACCAATTGTAATAATTGTAGATCACACGAGTAGAAATACTAGTACCACATTTCATTGTGTATATAGAAAAGTGAAAGTTGAACAGGAAACTAAGGCCCGACTGAAGGGTCATGGTGTTCCCGTCTGTCGCACAAACTGACACTATGTCCATTGGTTTTAACACTTGCACAATACGTGTGTGGGCATATACTGGAGGGTCTTTAGTGTGGGTTATAAAACACCAGTGCTTTTTACCCCCCACAAAATGTTTTATTTACAACAACGTTACTTCCCTTACGAAGCCTGTCGGGTAGTGTCATTATCGAGTCGAAATAATGTCCATGTACGCTGTAAAAACGCTTGATTACCGGGATGACTAATTTGATGGTGTCGTGGTAGTGACATTTATAAATATAAAATTAATATGTTTCTGGTTGTTTGCAAATAGTCTGTGTGTGACGGAACCACACCTAGTAAGAACAATAGCAAGTCAGCTCGAAACCATTTCGTTGTTCAAATCTAGAATTACCGGTATAAGAATGTGGAGTTCAAGTACACAGTTAATTTGATGTCTGTAGTACATTCATTTCTATAGATTTTTTCTCATAGTTCCGAATTTACCTTAGTTGTTTTAAAATAAAATTATGACATCGGAAACTTGTTGTATAATCACAGTGATATAATCGTCCTCGCCCCAAACAAGTCATGAATGCAGTGGGTAGCCTGGACACGTTACATGTACGTTAGGCCTGTCGTACACACCAACTAACAATACACAATTCACTAATTGCAAAAATACGTGACTGTATTCATCATTCGACAAAAATCACGGGGTTGTTTTCTAAGCCCAGTTCACGTAGTTGGAGAAAAGTCTCTGCAGTGTAAACAGTTGTGTAATAAAATTATTTGCATACAGGCGTAGTAATCGGTGACTCATACAAGGTCATGAAACCCTCTCCCACTAATTATTCATTTTTTTATAAATAAACGAAAAGTGAAATTAAATTTGCCGCAAGCAGCGTACAAGCAATATATCATACAATGTATTTACGAATTGTACGCATTTATTTGAGACTGCTGTGTGCAAAGCACACAATGGGAAGTCTTTTTTACAGTTGTCCTGTATGTACGTGTATGGTGGCCCTGTGTATGTGCAAGTCTGTTCCACTGGTATCTCGAAAACCGCTCATCGGATTTCAATGAAACTTGCTACATAGATGCTCTTCGATATTACACATTCCTGATTACCTGTACTTACAATAATATTAATTACTTGATTTACATAATAGACAATTTTAAGCTCTGCCACAGGTATCAAAATGAGATTAGTTCACGGTTGAAATCCCTGCATAATAAATGATTAATTTACATAAACAAGGCAACGTTTCGGTATCTTAAGAACCACTTAGAAAATTCCAACAATACTTGATACGCTGATGCTCTGAGAAATGCACAATCTGTGCATACTAATACTCATGAAACTAGGGCCATCGGTAATCCACTCTCTCGATTAGTTAAGGATCATAATCCGTGCCTATTAATTACCCAGTTCAGACAAATTTAAGCCGTCCCACCGCGTAACAGATTTCAGTGAAACATAATTGTACATCGTTGCTAATGTAAAATATACATGTGGGTTAATTCCGCGCATAATAATCATCTAATTTACATGGATTAGACAATTTGTAGCTGTTCCATAGGTATCACTCACGAGATTTCATGGTGCACAAGACCCGATTACTTTAGGGTTGAAATCCTTGCATAATAAATAACAAATGTGCGTAAATTAGGCTACTTCCGATATTTCAAAAACCGCTTCTCATTTCAACGAAACTCTCTTATGAATTGCCTACTTTTCATCACTTTGGCAACTTTTTAATTGGGTAAACAAATTAGACTGCAGATGTACAATCAAATCTTCTTTTTTCCTAATAATTCTAGAATTTTCTGTCACTAGTATTATAAACTTCAATACTTCGGGTCAGATTGCTTTCACATTGTGCAATATAGCAGAAATACATTGGCCAACACGATTTATGTTTGAAAGCCTAACATAGATTTAAATGTTTCCCTATTTTAATTGCTATGCCTTCAATATCATCAGTTTAATTTAGTTTTGTTTAGTCTTTCCCAAAGCTTTTAACTTCGGCATATTTAACACAGCGTAATGCCATTTTAATTTACTATTTACCTCTTTTCATTTTTACAAAGTCATAATGTATCTGTATCTCAGGGCAATTTATAGTGTACAGAGCACGATTTATGATTTGAACTCCAATTAGTTTCTTATATGAATTAGTAATATTACTACTAATCATTTGCAATTAACAAAATCACCCCTAGTGAATTGTCGTTTTAGGGAAACAGCAGCCTCACTATGGAACCGTGAAGGAAACGTTCACCGATAAACAGATTTATCACATGACCTCTAAATAAGCTCGCTAAACGCCATATATGTGTGTGTAGTCGAACACTACGAACAAATCGTGCGATGATAGCGTATTTATCGTTGCGATATCATAATTTCAGACAAAAAAATTCTCGCTTGGTGCAGTGATAAGAATTTATGACGACTTGGAGTTATTTTTGAAATAAAATTATCGTTAAGGAGAGTTTTTAATATTTCTGCCTATTTCAAAAATCGTCGGCGGCCGTAACTTCAAATGTGTGTTCACGTCAGCAAAATTGGCACATGAAGCGTAGTTCCGTAAAATCTCGACACTTGGAATTGTTCATGTGATAAAAAAGATATCACCTGATGTACCTTATTTATAGAAATGGTTGATATTCCTGGCTTCATTGCGCAACCACAATGCGATAAGCACAGATGTCACACATTCCCGATACGCCCATCCCTCTACAACGACCTTTTTATTCTGTGATTTCGATTTCATTTTTTATTCATTAGCTATAATTTTACGCCCACAGAAAAGTGTATCGTACGGGAATATTTACTATGTTTACTTGCGTTATAAGTCTATCACAATAAAATACATCGACGCATACAATATGTATTATTGGTACAATTCATTTGTGTAACGAAACAGACCACAGACATGTCAGCTTATTTGTACACAAATCGTATGTAAATGTATGACGTGACATGGAACTAATTTAAATAGGTTAAACCATACATTTTCTACAAGGTCAAACTAAGTACAATAACACTCGGGCCACAAGTCAAACTGAGTACAATAACACTCGGGCCACAAGTCAAACTGAGTACAATAACACGCAGGTCACAAGGTCAAACTGAGTACAATAACACACAGGTCACAAGTCAAACTGGGTATCTATAATTATTAATTGTACTGCAACTATAATTGAACGTCACGATAAAATAATGTAATACGGTTATGCATAATAAATGAAGACGCACTGTCCATTGCGGGATAACAGGGCAAGGTCGGGAAATTAAAAAAATAAAAACAACCCTGTTCACCCTAATATGAAAACACATTTAGAAATGTTAGAGAAAAATGTGGACGCAGTCAATACAGAATCTTTGAATGATGAAATTAATGAAATTAAAATAGCAATTAGCCTAATAAAAAATAAAAAGTCATCAGCAAAAGACATTTATTACCTGAGAGACGCACTTCAGAAACTTTATCATAGTGTTCAAGTCTGGCAAATTCCATGATTTTTGAAATACTAGTCTTATTGTACCTTTGCACAAATCTGGATCAAAATTACACCCTTCTACTTTCAAGTTGTTTAGGTAATTTTTTAAAATTTTGTAAAGTATTTTAAACACAAGGCTAAAGATGTTGAAGATGAACAACATTTTGACTTAAATTGTACTCGTTACAACGAAATAAGGTCAAAACTTTACATTGTAGCTAAATGTATACACAAATTTTGACAAATTTAGTAATGAAAATAAATTCACACCATTACTAAGTAACGAGAAACTGTCAATTCTTTTAGCGCAATATTTAAAAAACTGTTTTAATACAAGACAGCAGCACCTACACAAACTAAGCCAGTAACACATTCCTTGTATACAAATTTATCTTTTTTTTCTTTATGCTTTATATTTCATGTAGTTATTTTTTTTACTAATATCAGGGGGAAATTCTTCTCTCCGGGGGTTCTCCACACTTGTCAGGGGGGAATCTCGTCTCGTCTCTCTATCGCGTCCCCTTGAGGTACGGGATCGGGGAAGTCACTTATACTTTACAGTCAAATAAGACACACACAACGAAATACGTTTCAGCTCTCGTCTTAGTCGGTCAATCGAGCACTCTATAAGACACAGCGCCCTGGGGAAAAGTCTCCAAGACTCTCTTAGACTGCGTCAACACTCGCCCCAAGGCTCTCCGGGACCTCTTCTAGACTCTCCAGGACTGCACTCTCTCTACTGCGTCTCTCGACCGCGTCTATCGTGCTGTGCTCCCCAAGACCAACTCAAACTCTCTTTATTCATTTTCAAAACTCTAACCAATTACAATGCAGTAAAAAGACTCTAGGGCGTAACCTTCAATCATAAAGCCAATCACACTAAGTACTGAATACGTCATATCTTTTGATTAATCGTTCACTACATTAATAACTATGGATACCAACTGTCAGAATCGCGACGGATATCTCGTAATTAGTTCCAAATCACTGAGCCAAGTTCCGTCCAAAACTTCAAATAGGCCTAAACGATGACAGACATAACACAGCAATTCAGCTAATAATCAACTAATTAAGTCGGTCAACAGATACGCAAAAACAAATTCATGACACTAATATCTGATTTGTAACCCTTTTCATCCCCTCCGGGGGGTGTCATGTGTTAATAAATAAATGAAATTAAGTGTAAGGAATGTGCTCAATAATGGAAAGTAAATGTAAATCACTTGGGTAAATTCCAAGATAAAAATGACAAATAATAGGAGATTTGTTATTTAAACTGTCCATACAAATATGGGGAAACATTGAATGTTGATGAACCGAACACACAATCTTGTTCCTATGTTCGTGCATTGACCTCAAGCACTGACATGTTATCCTCCGAAAACAGTGCTACATGTGGTATTGATCGGCCAATAAGAATGCGGCGCATGGTATTATATTGAACGAATGAGAAGTCCTATATGGCAAAGTAATCAAATTAATATGCATTTGTTTGCAGTGATATACGTTGTGAATGTCCGGAACCTGCGTTGGTTGGATGTGTGTAACTGACATTTGATCTTTCACACACAACCACAGCGAATGTAAAGTAGTTATTACAAATAAACACCCATTTTATTTAATTCACAATTTGAATATTTGTTTTGTTTCAGTGACTGTCAGTGGTGGAAATGG
Source organism: Saccoglossus kowalevskii (assembly GCF_978046115.1). Classification (NCBI taxonomy): domain Eukaryota; kingdom Metazoa; phylum Hemichordata; class Enteropneusta; family Harrimaniidae; genus Saccoglossus; species Saccoglossus kowalevskii. Next base: position 30,713,591 of record NC_140656.1, read on the forward strand.
GTTTGCTGGCATACTCTTACAAGCTCGTGTGATAGGGTCTTCCACCCCCATAGGGACGTGGTTAAGCCCACCCACCGATACCATGACGATTGATTGTGTCACCACTGCCGATTCTGTCACTCATTCGAATTCAAACACTAAACCAAATACTGTGGTGTTCGCGTGGCTAGCGCCATCTACGAACGTTGGTTCAATACAATTCATGTAAGTGTACATTTGTGTGTTGAACTACAAATCCTTATGTTCACTGCCACGGTCTAAAGAGAATGATGGGAGAGAGTGGTTATCGATGTTAAAACGTATTGCCAAGCGGGAATTATAAATTAAGTGAGGATTATCGAGTGGTCACTTTAATTGAACAGTGATTGTAGGGAGAAGATGCAACTATTTATACACTTTTCAATCATAATTTGCATTTGTTATTGAAGTGGGCACTACGTAAATTGTTTTTTCTGTGAAAATTCTGTGACATTCAGTGTAACCATGGATACGTGTATTCACGCTCCAAAATGGACCCCCTTAATTGATTCTCTTTAGAAATGCATAGTTGCAGACATTTTAAACAACAAGGCATTTGTCTGCATGAGGAATGTAAGGTTTTATGGCTATTGAAATAGAGTAAAGCATGGTAATTATGTTTGATACAAAAGATGGTCAATTTAAAATTGCTTCTATATTTTTTAAAAATTGTTTTAACTTTTTAGTTCTCTCTTGAACTGCATCGCCATGTTTTGATATTTTAAGTAGGGCAGTGGGAAAAGGTGTATGTGTAGCAAAAAAACATATATCACATACAATGTCAAATGCTTGGTAAACGCGTGTAAAACAAGATTATACACGTGTCAAAATATGATGATCATAAAATGAGCTCAACTCAACAGTTTTATTAATATTGGACATATTGATATATTTATTAGTACGCACAATATATACGTAACTAATGCAGGGCACACACAAAAAACTTATTTTAAAATAGATGACGAGGCGAGTTAAACATATAAACAAGGGAAAATGGACCAGATAAAACGAGATTGTAATAAATTCATATGTAATGTAAGCACGTGGAAATGTTTATAATGCTCTATTATTTATCTACATCCGTGTTTCGATTACAGGGCAACTATTGTAAAGTCACAGAATGAGTACTGGGTCCAGGTGACGTCACCGACCATTCAGTTTAATGGTGAGTAAACAGAGCACTGACTGATTCTTGGTGTATGCATTGTATAATCGTTGGTCTGTGTGCATGTATCTTTCGAGAAAACAACAATGATGCTACCCAAATATATAGAAATGTACACATCATCTGAACAGTTTAAACTATTACTTAGTTACTTTGCTTCTTCCAGGTTGTTGCACGCCTATTCAACGGTGCACAGCTGACAACCTTGTCCCACAATGACTGCCCGCATACTTGTTATAACCAGACCAACACAACAATTAGTTGTTGTATTATGCCTGCTACATAGCGCTGAATACACTTTTGCAAATCGTATTGACAGAAGGCTATGTGTACCAATGCTTATTCAAATATAGTGTGTAAAGTGCATTCCAAAGAATTCTCGCCCGGGAAGTCTTGGGTCATTGCTAACGGGCTGATCAAACCGAGTAAACTGGTTATAATTTACAGCAATTAAAAGCTGAGATCATGAAGAGTGTCAGTTTAATATAACTGAAAACAACAGCAAGTTATGATTATGTTGGAATTCAATAAGAAAAATGATGCGTTGGAAGCAGTTAGCTTCAAGTTAGAATAATCAACTACGACTTCATGGAGTATATAGCATCATTTGATTTCTCGCCTTCACTATTCACACGAATGACCTCTTTTTGCTGTATCATGAATACCTTCTTTTCATACCAGCACACACCTTTTTGCCCGTTTTAATGAGCATGCGCAGAATATACTGCTGAATAACATCACTTTACTCGATTTGTCTAACTCGTATTAAATATTTTAATGACTTTATAAGTTTTGTTTTAATCGCATTATGGTCTCAATGAACACTCGTACAACTTGAAAAAATAAATATTGACAGTAATATGCGCATCCACCGTAAGCAGAAACGGTTGTGCTGTTATATGCAAATGAGGTGTGATAATAGGAGAGGCTCGGGTTTGTATGTTCACTTGGCTGAGTACACAGTCACACAGAATCGGGCGTGGACACTAATTAATCTCATGTTGGCTGTTATGGTTGTAGACATACGTAGTTTGTGGACGATTTGATTTGTTTCACACACATTTGTAGTCATCATGTACCGGGAATTTAGTTCATTATTTGTATTAGTATGCGTGTCACTGTTGACCGGTGTTACACCACAAGGTACGTTGTCAGCGTCATTGTATGTGTTATTTTTAATATCGTAACATTTATATCACTATAACCGGGACAGTCTTTTTCCGGAATTTTCGTGGGTGGGTAACAGCCGTTCAGTTGAACTTTCACTTTAATTGTCAATAATACCAAAATGGCTTCCAATACAAAGTGTTGACACAAGGCAGGATTTTAAAACAGTGCGTATACAGTGTCGTGTCGTGTCGTGTCGTGTCGTGTGTTTCGGTATAACCTACATACATATTGAAGTTTATTTCCAATTATCTGTTAGCCAGATTGTAGAAATAATTGACATTGTTCAGCGAAACGCACTACAAACCAAATCCGATGTACCTTACGCGCTTCGAGTATCAGTCGCGTTATAGGCAATTGCTCTATATTGTTTTCAACAGGTGTCACCGCGGGGACCTATTTCAACCACAACTCCTTTATGATCGCGTGTGAAACGTGTATTTTATTAATCATAGGTCGCTTTGAATATTCTCAACTCTCGGATGTTTACCGTGAAATTATAATGATTATAAACATTTTATTTACTCAACAAATGGCAAATAGTTAGCTATAATCAACAATCAACAATCAACTTCTTGGTTTTCGTTGTTAATGAAGCCCACAAACTCATTGCCATGGTAATAACAGATGGCATATCTAAGTAATCCCATAATCAAATTTGCATAGTTTGAAATGTTATTGCAACCTATATATACTATTATTACCGTTAAAAGTGTATAGTTGTCAAAAGCGGTCTTTTTAATTTTATACGCCTCGGTGGCTTGACCTCGTTCATCCTGTTTACATCGCGTTACACTGGTTACAACAAAATATACCTACCTCCCGGTAAATTGCCAATTTAAAGCGTTAAATTATGTATGCTGCAGTCTAATTATCGAGTCGTAAATTGTTCGTTGGTGTAGACACATAAATTCTATAAAACTTAATGTTATTATCACTAATATCTTTATAAATAATTCATTGACTGGCGTATAGTTAATATAATCATCCCATGGTGGTTTCTTCACAAACCCGAGATCGCGATGCCCTTCTGTCTCACAACAATGGCTGCCTATGTGTGTAGCGATGGCCTATTTATAGTAGTATGTCGCATGGTAGTTGCATGAACTCATTAAGTTGAATACTGGACCATGGTACATTAAATAGGATCGATCTACGTAATCAAATCCGCAGTACTCTGTGAAATGAAGCACATATGAAAGTGGTGTTAAAGTATCTAATTTCAAGGCTGTCAGTTTCGCAAACAAAATATTAAAAAAACAGAACTTCCTTAAACCCTTGTTTACAATTAAATAAAGAAAAATTAATTAATAATAATTAAAATATTCGCGTCATTTCCAATTACTGCTTGCATACTATTTAATATATATGCAAATAACCTTTATGCTATGTAAATGGACTTTAATATACCGTCTCGTGGTGTGGTCTCCCCGTAGTTGCAGATTTTATATTGAATACAATATATTGAAATACATTTGCCTTTACATGGAAAGTGTAAAATGGCGTTCAGCTTCCCTTGATTAGATTGTAACATTTTATGTTTTCACTAATATATTTTTATCATTACGTAATGCTAAAAGCCTAAAATGATTCATTGCAGAATTTTTATTATCACTGAAGATGTGCAATGGCCCAAATTCCTGCTGGCGACCTCACTGTTGTATTCGCAATACATGTATTCGTAATATTCAAACTACGTCAGTGTTTATCCTCTGACACATGTACTAAGATTGAACATATTGCGTTGTAACTGATCACCAAGCATTTATTATTAGCGTTTGTCGTGTTTGGCTTTTATCAAGGCGTTGACCTAGCTATTTATATCGTCTTTGTTATACCATCATAATTACACCGTGTGCCTGATACAAGAATTCTCGAATGATATGATTACTGCGTTTGAAATATTGAGACAATGCATCACTCAGATGCGTCAAAGATTCCCTCGCAACAGCTATGTACTAGTCTAAGACTAAGTGCTAATAAAATGTTAATATAGCCGCTTACAAACTGATAGCGCGGTTATGAGATAATCCAATGAAATGATCCCATGCTAAATATTATGTGATTAGAATTTATTTGTTTACATTTTCTAGAAATTGAGTAGGCTGGTGGGCTGAATGTGTGCCAGTGTTTTAACATTCGTATTCGTAGTTTAAAATAAAGTTTTTGTCGCATTGTCCCCACTGAAACTAACACTAGTCAAAATTCAATTTGTCAAATACTAGTACTAGTAGTTTGCTCAGACGCACAATTTGGTTTTGATCAGATGACATTAAATGTACAATCATATATTTTCTCGAAAAACATTAACTTGTATATCTAGTATATTTTTTGAATCTGTTGTGATAATTGTGTCACATAGATATACCCACTGTAATTGCGTGAAAGTATGTAGCTGTTGACAATTACCAATTTAAAGAATAAAATGACCTATAATGTAATAATATTAGCAGCAATTAATTGCTCGCCTCGGCCTCGGGTAGCATCATTGTTTGTTATATAAATCTCGAATAGGTACCGAGTCTCGTTGCGATGTTAACCCTTGTGAAAATGGTGGTACATGCACAGACCATGGATCTCATACAACATGCACATGCCGTGTTGGTTATACTGGTGTTACGTGTGCAGAAGGTAGGATGTAGCAACAACAATATTCAAGTAATAACCATTCTTAGAACACAAAGTTGGCAATACTTTAAAAAGAAAAACATGACTATACTGTGATATATGTCATGTGAATTTGCCTGGTGTACTTTTCTTAATGCCTGCTCACTCAGTAGAATTGAACTATAATTTAAGACCAGGAAATAAACCCATGACTGTGTTCATTGTTGCATTGGTGCGGATCGAATTCTTTTTGGTGTGAATTAATTGTAAACCGCCATCTCGCCAATCAGGATCTAGTATCCACAGTGATCGATACGAGGTGTTCTAGTAATGGTTTGTAATATTGGATATTGTTTTTGCTGTGTATTTACATATTATTTAAACCTTATCATAGACTCAAGTAATTTGTTTTTATTTGTTAAATGTTGTTTCTTATTAGCTCCGCTGTCGACTTTGTCGAGCGGAGCTTATTATATGAGTAATTGTCCGTCGTCCGTGTCAATGTTTTACTTTTTCGTCTTCTTGAAAACTACAAGCCTGAATGCTTTGATACTTGGTGTATATGTACCTTGGGTAGACCTCTCTTAGGTTTGTTCATTTCATGATGATATCTTCAATTCTCTAATTTAAAAGAATATTTTTGTCATTTTTGATAAATGATATTTTCGACTTTTTGGTAAAAAAACGCAACTCCGATTGCTTTGATATATACAAGTACTACTACGTCGGTCCGTATCAATGTTTTACTTGTTCGTCTTCTTCTTGAAAACTACAAGCCTGAATGCTTTGATACTTGGTGTATATGTACCTTGGGTAGACCTCTCTTAGGTTTGTTCATTTCATGATGATATCTTCAATTCTCTAATTTAAAAGAATATTTTTGTCATTTTTGATAAATGATATTTTCGACTTTTTGGTAAAAAAACGCAACTCCGATTGCTTTGATATATACAAGTACTACTACGTCGGTCCGTATCAATGTTTTACTTGTTCGTCTTCTTCTTGAAAACTACAAGCCTGAATGCTTTGATACTTGGTGTATATGTACCTTGGGTAGACCTCTCTTAGGTTTGTTCATTTCATGATGATATCTTCAATTCTCTAATTTAAAAGAATATTTTTGTCATTTTTGATAAATGATATTTTCGACTTTTTGGTAAAAAAACGCAACTCCGATTGCTTTGATATATACAAGTACTACTACGTCGGTCCGTATCAATGTTTTACTTGTTCGTCTTCTTCTTGAAAACTACAAGCCTGAATGCTTTGATACTTGGTGTATATGTACCTTGGGTAGACCTCTCTTAGGTTTGTTCATTTCATGATGATATCTTCAATTCTCTAATTTAAAAGAATATTTTTGTCATTTTTGATAAATAATATTTTCGACTTCTTGGTAAAAAACACAAGTCCAATTGCTTTGATATTACATATATTGGTACTACATGTGGACTTCTCTCAGATTTGTTCATTTCATAATGGTATCTTCAATTTTCTAATTTTGATGAATATTTTTGTCATTTTTGAAAAAAAATGATATTTTCGACTTTTTGGTAAAAAAACGCAACTCCGATTGCTTTGATATTACATATATAGGTACTACAAGATTTGGTCATATCATGATGATATCTTCAATTCTTTAAATTTTGATGAATATTTTTGGTAAAAAGTGATATTTTCGACTTGTTAAAAACTACAACTCCGATTACTTTGATATTACATATATAGGTACTACATGTGGACCTCTCTAAGATTTGTTCATTTCGTGGTGATATCTTCAAATCTCTAATTTTGATGAATATTTTTGTCATTTTTGGTAAATAGTGATATTTTCGAGTTCTTGTTGAAAACAGAAAGTCTGACTGTTTATTTTCTAATGATATCCTCAGTTCTTTAATTGAAATGTGCATTGCTATCAGCGGAGCTATCTTAGTCGACAGGCTGCTTGTATATTTATATATCAAAATATCAAAGAAAGACAATTGATATAGATTCTAAAATAATGCAAATCGTCAATACAAGTGTTTATCATTTCTAAGTTTTGCACACACATCGCTACTGCTAACACATTAACTCATCATCTGTTTTAAAAACAAAGTAATAATTTTAAACAGCGCGTTTTCAGTATACATGAACTATCACCACATATGCTGGCAACAATTTTCTTACCAATGTCTGATTCTACGAATCGCATAGGATTGTGGATAACTGCAGTATGCGAGTATCGGATGTTATAACATGAAATCACATTATCAACCAACTTTGCCACTCTGTTTCGATTACGTAGGTGGCGCTGTTCAACCATGTGCAAGCAATCCTTGCAGAAATAATGGAGGCTGTACAAACACGTTATCGAACACAGCCTATACGTGTGCTTGTCCGCAGTATTACACAGGAACAAACTGTGAAATCTACAACCCACCAAGTAGGTTATATAATATTCATATGTACATTTATAGCAGAGTCGCACGCACGCTCGCGTACAAGCTATATGAATATAATGTCTATTACACCGTGACTGATCCACAGTTTGTGGTCTTGTGGAAAACGTGGTTCTGAATGAACATATATTTGTCTTCAACATACAGCATCCTAACTTCGATTTTTTTGAAAACAACGTCTTCAGATATTTTCATATGTCATATGTCAAGTCATATGGTCGAAGTCAGTGTTGTCCTTCTAATCACTGAGTATTACACATATATTATTATACAGTCAGTCTATCACGAGTGATGTACCAACAGGAAATATGTCTGTTTTCATACATAACACAATTCATTAATAAATTTGATTTTACATCTAGGATATTCATTTCAAGAATTGTGTCAGCAATTGTTGGACAACAACAGTTTCATTTCTTGTCAGGTGATGTGGCCAAAATGAATGTAGAAACAACCCCCCCCCCCCCAATATTTGAGTATAATTCGAAAAATAATTTCTTTATTATCAAAGATTCAGGACCATGTGCGTCTAATCCCTGTGAAGGTATTGGAACTGGACTGTGCTTGGAATCGTCAAATGGCCTTACTTATACATGTTTGTGTGTTGACGACACAACCAGCCTAACGTGCGACGATGGTACCGGTATGTTGCTTGGTCAGATGGTAGTTTGACTGGTGGCATGTTTTTATGAGTAACATATAGCTAGCATTATCCATTCTAAGAAGCAGTTCTAATTGAGTTAGCATGGGTCGTTCATTAAAAAAACAGTCCTCCCAATGCGACAAACTATTAATTTAAATTGGATGCAGACATTCTATAGTACGTGAACGAATATTACATGCTTAATTACACAGCGAACATTGCTGAACAATTGTTTACGTGCATAGAATAAAGATACTATTAATGGCATTGATGTAGATTAATATGACCACCTGTCTGAATATAATCGTGTGAATAATGGTGGTTTTATAGTGCATGACGTTGATTTCTTTTCTCATTTCTGCCAAACACCTTGTAAATACAATATGTGTCATCTCTTTCGCGGTGTCTTATTTCCATTTTCACTCGCAATCTAAAGTAGTGGTGTTAGCTTGAACCAGGTGTGTCGATTACACGGCATAGTTCTCTACAAATAAATATCCAAGTATCAACTAAACTAATATGCATGGGCCACGCGTCAGTGTGCTATTATCACAATTTACAGATTGTTCTAAGAATTTTTTGTGGTGATATGGTAGATAAATATGTTGTTAAGATGACGTATATTGACAAGATACGACGTGATCAAGAATTCACATAAATTTCATTCTTATTAGTGTATGCTAATCTTTGTATTATTTGTAATGAATAAAAATTCAATTTGCAAAAATGTTAGTTTTCCATTACATCGGGCATTCATGCACTACGTTGTTTTAACATGAATACTAATATAAAACATTACCGCCTAATTTGAAAAAAATGCACACTTTTTGTAAGTGATACCCACCATGCATGCTGGTTTACAATCTTTAATCTGATTTCATATTTTCATATAGCTAGTTTAATTACCGTGTTGATTATTTTGTTTAAACCGCATTTGACCAATTGGGAAATCTGCATGTAATCTCTTCACAGAAAACCGATCTTGCCTTACAATCCGAGCATCCATGTTCCATATTTATATCCCCAATCAGTGATGGTGACCCATTTACTTTCATTTCTCACTGCAAGCAGCATGTCTTTACAACTGTTAGAGTGAATTGTCGTAACTGTGTGTACATACAACAATTGCATGCGTATTCATGATTGCCTGTCCTTGATAACACTTGAATTACAGACGCGGTGACCTTGCGAAGATTATATTCACTGCATACACTACTGATCACATTCTTTTCTACCTAGCATCATTCAGCGCACTGACAGTCAAATGTCTGCTACTATTCCACTACTGTGTCATTGCCATGGGAATTTATCATATGCTTCAGACAATATCCATACGCATTCCACGTTATATAATATTCGGGATCTCCTTCATACAAAGCATGATATTTCAAACTACTGCTGTCTTCTAAAATATTTCTTTTTCTCACATCCAGTATCTCAAACATGTTCACCTAACCCTTGTATGAATGGCGGGACTTGTTTTACTAGTCAAGATGGTAATGGGTATATTTGTGGCTGCACATCGGCATGGACTGGGGTCATCTGTCAAACTTTTGTTGGTATGTGCATGGTTCAAGTTGGCACTTCTCAGTGTTTTTTTCTATAGAGCAAAACTCGCATGACGTACACCCATATTTAAATATATATTAAACGTATGTGCATATGTAAATTTATTCATGTGTACAATGTTGAGCGTGTTTATTTGATATAATCCTCATTTCTACCGATGAAGAATTATTGTTAGTTTCACGAATTCTTTGGTTAATTTGTTAGAACAATGCCTTCAAATCGACATTGCAGAATGTTAAACTAAAACATTGTGCTACTTTTTATATTTTATGTCCTTTTTGTGCTTGCCACCATTGTTGGACGGGGAGGGGATATTGGTAGTTATAATAACAAGTGGTGTGGATGGTAGTATACCTGAGCAGTGTGGTGGTGGTGGTGGTGGTGGTGGTGGTTGTTGTTGTTGTTGTTGGCGGTAGTAGTAGTAGTCAGGTAGAAGCATTGCCGAACCTACCAAACTGTTTTCAATTTGAATACATTTTAAGCAGTTTAACATTTTAGTTCCAGACCCGTGTGTTTCTAATCCCTGTCTGTATGGAGGCGCGTGTGCTCAGAATACTGGCGGCTACACGTGTACATGTGTGAATGGATACTATGGAGATCGATGTGAAAACCCTCCCGGTAAGGTCAAATGTTTATTGTAAGCATGTAAGGTCAAATGTCTTATGTTAGCATGTAAGGTCAAATGTTTATTGTAAGCATGTTAAGTCAAATTACTATTATCATGTAAAGTCAGTACTCCTAAATGTACACTGTACTACTATGTAAAGTTTAGCATCGTTGAATAAAATGTATACCGCCATTTCAAAGAACGAATAGCAAATGAAGGATCGTCCGTCAGTTTGTATTGATATGTGTATGGAATGTGTACAAGTGTGGTTGAATAACAGGCGCATGTCTTAAAGTTGTATGTAATTTGTATAACGTTATTCTCATTTTCAGTACCTTCAAATCCGTGCGACTCCAACCCTTGTCTGAATAGTGGACAGTGTTTCGCGACCAATTCTAATACAGCCTACTTCTGTCAATGTAGTGGTACTGGTTATACAGGATCTAGATGTGAAATGTTGGGTAAGATACACTTTTATTGTTGTCATATTTGCTCCCCTATTTGTGAACTACGACACGCGTCACGTGAAGCAAATACTATGTACTATGTATCCTACGCACATCAACAATGTCGCCATGAGATAAATAATATGTATCCGAATAAGAATATTTTTACTAAGTACTAGTATAAATATTGTTGTTGTACAATAACAAGTCCTGGCTGTCGTTTGTTTATTTATTTATTTAAAACAGGATGTACAACAACGTTTACAACAGACAGGTTCACCAGTTTCTCACAAGCTTTTATTATAATTTCACTAATAATTATACAATTAACTAATTTATAATAAAAAATAGCCCTGTGTTTTACATCATATACATAGTGTACTGTTGTATGACAGTTTAAAATAGCATCGAAACCATGCTTTGATATGTATAGCGGTTCATGCCAATCTTCGAAACATACATGTGCTGGTGTAATAATATGGCTGTACAGGTAATGACACTGCTCGCCCAGGTTTCTGTACGGCAAGGTGATGTACATCTTGCTTTGTTGCACTAGATTTAATTCACCGGCGTGGTAAAGGTGTGCACGCACGTTCTTATTTAAGTTTCTTATTTAAGTATAGGATAAATCCTCTTACTCAAACTCTTCAACGATGTGACGTACGATCAGAGATAAAATGCTGGGTAGGTGGACCGTAAACTCAAGATCAACATAATGAATCGGCTTATGAATATTCATGATTTAACACGAAACACGTCAGTTGAGTCGAAGCATATATATAAAGCTGAATTTTATACGTCGAAAAAGCAAGCAAGCAAGCTGCTCTCTGATTGGTCGGACTGTTTTGTGGTGTTGGTAGCTAATCAGACACAATCTTGTCTCAATCATAGAATGAAATAGCCCAAAAGTCAATGACCGACATAGTTCGAGGATAGCTTAGTGTATGTTAAATCGACAGTTCTGTGAGCTCGGAGGTCGACCCTAACCTTGGCGTTGTTTCATCTGAGCACAGTAAAACGTGGCCAGTATAATATCTTTAATGTCCCGCATTATGTACATATCTCCTCACAATTGAAGAGAAATTACGTATAAAAGTAGGACATTTATAGTATAACAATACTATGAGGAAAAAACGAAATGCACTAGATACGTTTTAAAGATGTAGTAGAAATTGTCAAGTAAAATTCACACTAAATTATTTTCAGGGAATAATTATTTTAAATTCATATCAAAATATATATTTTATGAAAGTTCATAATTCACACTAGTCAAAAATCGATGTTGAGTTAGTTAGAATCTCCATGTGGTCATGAGTTCAAAGGAGTACAGTGAAGAAAGAGAAAGGAATACCACATTTGTTTTATTGAAATTTTAGAATAACACAATTCACAGAAATGTTGGATAACCTATTAACTTTTAAATTTTAAAATTTTGTTTTGCATTTTTCCCAGAAAATTGTAATTGCATTCTCAAGAATGCGTGAATTTGGCGAAAAATCGTTGTCTGTTATGATCATATATATCTACAATTTCTGGGAAAAAGTTGAAAACATCCGTAGTAATCATTTGATTGATCATTATGATGACGACAGATTTAACACACTGATATACGCTTCCTATACGATATTTGCATATGAATAGATGATCGTCATGAAATGGTCATGAAATCTTCTAATATTTTGGCGCCTAGTAAATTGTAGATGATAGGTAAACATCTAAATATTTGTTGAAACTATTTCATATTTGACTGTGATTTATTATTTCAAATACATAGAATATTCAAATAGAGTCATCATAACAATGTGGGTTTTTAATTTTGACCAATGTTCCATATATGATAGGGCTCTTACAGATTCTGTAAAATATAACAATTTCATTTTGATTAACATGTGCAAAGACATCCTTCAGTGCATTTTAAGGTACAGCACTTTCAGCTTTTTAACTAATATACCTGTATTGAAAATATAGGTAGTCACGTGGCTACCAGTAAAATGTAAGGTACAGGGCTCACAGTCTTTCAATAACTCCACATGTAAGGTCAATGCACTATTGCTTCGTCTTTTGCTGCTTACGCTATCTAAATCCACTCTGGCACACTCCGTTGGGTCTTGGCCATAGTTAACATTTCTATTGTTCACTGGATAAATTCTATGTGATTATTGTGACACACTTCCTTGACATTCCATTCCAGTTAATCCCTGCTCTCCCAATCCTTGTCTTAACGAGGCCCAGTGTTTCACAGCTGGCGACGGTTCAAACTATTACTGTATTTGTAACGGTGAATACACTGGCACTCTCTGTGAAACTCCAATAGCACCAGGTAGGATTTCTGATGAATTGAGGTAACGTGTTTGCGGTAAATTCAAATGGCAACGTATTCTATGACACCATCGTGTCATGTTTGCCATTGTTGTAATTACCGTCATTATAGTTGATAACTGAATTCGTGATATTTAGGAAAGCTAATATGAAGTTGGCTTGCTTAACTTATTTGAGCATTGTGTTGTAAAGTAATAGTGCTGACTTTGCTGGCGTTGACAATATATATCGAAAAATTAAACTTGTTTTAACAAAGGGAATAATTATTCGTGAACTTTATTGACATTGCATATGAAACTTCTACCTTATCAAGCAAGCTTGCGCATGAAAAGTTTGCGCATGAATCCACTCTCGTGTATTGATTGCTATACTCGTGCAGTCGCGATATACAGCGCTCATTATACAACATGCATCTTTGTACATGCAGACACTTGCCAAACGAACCCATGCTCAAACAACGGAACCTGCTTCACCGGCTCCAGTGGGATTGACTTTTACTGTCTCTGTGATCCCGGATACACAGGACAGACTTGTACAACCTTCGGTTTGTATCATTTAGCCATTTAGCCAAAGCAATTCTAAATGCGAATATATGAACTGGTACGCCGGGCTTGCTGGGACATAAAGTTTAAACTTGCAGTACTCATGTCTTGCTTGTGCTTGATGATATATTTACATTACCATATTCGTATCATAACATTGCACAGTCGTGCATGGTTTAGAAGTCTGCATAATATAACATTATAAAGGACGAGGCTTTGCAGGTTTATGTTCTAATGTATGTGATTACTCATGACATTAAACGCACACATATAATAATTGCACAGTGTTCAAGGGCTAGGATACGTTGATGGCGGACATCATTCATAGTCCGAATCTACAGGGATTACTGGGCCATTATTCTCAAATCTGGCTATAATGTATGTTTTTGTGAAAACAATTTATTTTATTATTTTCAATAAATAACTCGCTTTGTAGCCCGCAAAACGTTACCATATCTGAACTCTATCAATGCCATATAATTGATCGTGGTTATGTAGGAGTGATAGTAGTAATCCGCCATATTGCACGTTTTTAATGTTTAAAAATGTGTCATTTCCAGAAAATCACTAAACGTGGTTTTGTCAATAGTGAAACATGTTTGTAATTTACAGACTACTGTTTAAATACTCACCTAAATGTTTTATTATCGGTGAATTGTCTCCATTAATAAATTTGCTATGCATTTTATTCTGTGCATTTTTGTCAAGCCATTGATAGACTGACACTGAAATCCTTGTAAATGTATCCGTATCCTCGCCCCTTACTGCTTAGGCTTTTTTTATTGAGATTCTAACCAATCACTGAATATTAATGCTGTACGTATAGGGGTCACTTCAGTCATGACATACTTGCCATTCTCTCAGTTTGGGCCAAGGATTTCATCCTGCCCCCCATTCAGTTTCTCAGTAGCCACTCTCCAGGCTACCCCTCACTTACTCGGTCACCTTCACGGCCACACACGGCCTTGGCACAGTGACCTTCATCCTCTGGGCAGCATAGTGACCTTCATCCTCTGGGCAGCATAGTGACCTTCAGCTACAAGGTCATTCCGTGGCCTTGACGTTGATCTCACTTATGCCTCTGGCCCTGGTAAGTTAGACTGAAGGGACCCCTTGCGTATACCCTTCTGTGTGATAATACTAATGTGACCAATGCTTGTAAATTGTATATTTATACCATCTTTTAATCGTATTCCAGATGCTTGTTTTGCCTCGCCATGTCTGAACGGAGGTACATGTACTGCCTCATCAACAACGTCAACTGGATATTTCTGTAGCTGTGCTTTTGGATTCTCTGGAACAAATTGTCAGACCGGTGAGGTTTCTTAAAATATTTATTTCTATCCAGAAATCTAATATCTCGGAACCAAGTATGATTTGCTTCGATGTTGACCACTATCTATACTGAATAGTTAAATATATTTGATTGACATATCTAATACTAGATAATTATATGTTTAGGGTAGGTGTTACTATAATTAATACTTTATACCATACTGTTGTGGATAGAATCAACACGAGGCTATCCCCAATGTAAACACACGACTAATATACACTTACCGACAAACATGAGAAAATTTTTGAACGAGCGTCTGGTCCAACTACAAATCTAAAACAATCATTGTACCCTTTGTCATTTGAATACATAATTGGAATACCTTAATTCCCACCCATTCAACACAGTCCACAACATCCTTCACCATCTTTCTTAATAGTTGAAAAATATCTGACCTCTGACCTCGTATCCTGCATCTTGGCTCTGTTGCAAAGTGTGGCCAATTTACACTAATAAGTAAAACAATGTAGAAATACAATTTATGCGAGATTTACAATAGAAGTATCCAATCGACAAAGAAAATAAACGTATGGCCGAAACAATTGGGTGAATCCCTTATTTTTTCTGTTTATTTGTTTGTTCTATCTGAATTGTATACCATTCTATCGTGCATTGGAGGCGTAGACACTAGTTACAGATACTCACAGCGGTATTCTGCTTATGGTTTTAATTCTAGACGCATGTGGTGCTTTTACTTGTCAGAATGGTGGTACATGTGTGCGAACATCAGCAACAACTTACATGTGTAATTGCGTCACTGGATATACAGGAACCAACTGCCAAACAGGTAACGAAATTATTTTACCATATATATCGTAGAATAGGTGTTATTAAATATAACATGGGGCGATGATAAATCCTAAAATATTACGTTACAACGAATTTCTTCATCGCAATTAATTCATTAAAATACAAACTTACGCCATACGTGCAATATCCGTCACTGGGGCACATTATTGATATGTACAGTGGTGTAGCATTTCCATATTTTTTTTTCGTTTTCTTATATTTATATCTGAGTAGCTGTATCTGCGTGTACCTCTACATCGTGCTTTAACGGTGGCACATGCATACCGACAGGAAGTTTCACTTTTATTTGCAATTGCCCAACCGGCTACAGCGGTGATCGATGTAGTACGTGTAAGTTGTGTGCTGTTTTTGCCGTTGCTTTCTATAGTAGCATAGCGTGTACTTAGCGTGTTCCTCAGTAGCTATCTGATTGATGCACCGTACTATGATAGTTACTCTGTTCACTATTCTCACCTACCCTTAAAATAGACTCACTACATAGGTACCGGTATGTATTTATAATATATCACCTAACTATTTCACATATGTCAATTTCTCTCCATATAAGAAAATATAAATGTAAATATTTATTATATAAATTATGTTCTTTTAATTTGACTTAATCACTGCAATTTTCTACTACGAGGTTGTTAGCCGTGACAAATGTACTATGTGGGTGTACATAACAAATTAGTGTACAGAAATATATTAACAATAATACTGTTTGTTGAGTAATCCGCATGTACACCGAGCTTCGATACGCACGTAATGTGTGATAATGCATACAAGACGCAGACATGTATGTTAATTTGCATATCCCACACGCGTGTTAACTATCGCGTAGTACAATGAAGTACGTTGTTCTCACTTGCTGGTTGGCGCCACGTGCATCAGACCCCCCCCCCCTAAAAAAAACAAACTTTCCGAACAAAATTATATGTGGATCAACAAAATCAAATGATTTCACACAGGTGTACAGATCGCTTAAAAGACAATCGCACAATTATACGTTCACCTTCAGATATTTTTTTCTCCTTTCATCTGGAAAATTATTTATGGATTTATTTCCGTTTGATGGCGATAGTTCAAGATGTACGCATCAATGTTTAGACATTTTGCGGTATTATATTTGAAATAAAGGACTATGTACTGCCCATATAATTCCAAGTGTCATTCCTTGTTCAGTGAACTTAAAATATTCAGACTTTGTCGGTTCTATTTGAAGAACATAAAAGTAATCCAATTCATTATATTACTGATGTTACATCGCAAAACTTAGTTATCTAAAAATTCAATCTGAAAGTATATAACGGCGTTCGGGAGTTAACCTGACATATTGGAGCGCTATCGGTCTCAGGTATGTGGCGATAGTGCATTTTAAATTATGCGATTGTCCTCGTCTGTCGTGGCCGATCATCTTGCATTGTGAGGCGTTTTAATATCGTTTAATCACGTATTTCTTAGCAACCACAATAACATAAGAAACTCGATTACAGTCACTGTCTTTTTGCATGTGTAAGTATGTGTGCAGTGCACCATCGGCCCTTCCACACTACTAGTATAATGTGATACATGATTGCAGCAGTGCTTGTCCAAAGCGTCGATTTCCTTGTCACGTTTCATATTACTTATACGTACAACATATCTTGATTTACGTTAAACAGTCGTATCATCGTGTACAGCGAGTACTTGT
This sequence comes from Saccoglossus kowalevskii, assembly GCF_978046115.1. NCBI lineage: Eukaryota > Metazoa > Hemichordata > Enteropneusta > Harrimaniidae > Saccoglossus > Saccoglossus kowalevskii. The sequence continues at coordinate 30,730,933 of NC_140656.1, forward strand.
TTTAACGGCGGTACGTGCATCCCAAATGGTTCCACATATACATGTTTATGTGCGCTTGGATATACTGGAACTCGCTGTGAAAATTGTAAGTGCTCTCTGCATTGTAAAATATCCAATAGTCTATGATCAATCTTGATTATTTTTGTTTTTATATTATGTGTTCTCGTAGTTACAAATGAAAAATATTTAATATAATATGAATTGGGTTTTTAAAGTTCAACTGTCCAAGGCTCAGTTAGTGTTAGACTATTCTTACTGCCATTATCGAAATATACCAATACTCGTTGGGATATTGATTTTGTATTCAATGTTTTATTTACATTTTAGATGTCTGTAACACTAACCCGTGTCTGAACGGTGGTACGTGTACACCGTCATCGGGCACTACTGGATACTACTGTAACTGTCTCACCGGATACTCTGGGTCCAGCTGTCAGACCGGTAAACGCTTTTAATTTCATTCCCTCTCTGCAATAAAATGCTTATTTGTTGCGTTGTTGACATTGGCCTCATCGTTTCGGAACCAACCATTTTTTAAAAGTAGTCATTTGCAAGATAGTATGCACCAGCCAAACACACACACCCCAGGGGAATAGGAGAGACGCACAATGTTCACAATTTTACACCAACCGTCATATCCCCGCTTGGTGGTTGGAGGGGAGTGTTAACTTTTAATGTAGTTTATTGGTAACGTCGTACAATTTACGAGAAATCGCGCAGTACACTGACTTGGAACAGATTCTGGCCCAGTTGTTTCACCACGAGTTTATTCTTGATATCTCGGGACATTTGCGTGCGTACAAGCTCGCTCTCTCTTTAAATGTCACGACATATCTCGGGATAATGGGTTTGCTATGAACAAACAAAGATTTGGATAATGTATTTGTTGTCATTAAGTATCAATACAGTTTTCTTTATTTTTTTGATTTAATATTTGTTTAATATCTATCTTTATAATGTGACACGTGTTACTGTAAAATGACCAATACCTGACCAAAATCAATAAAGTAAGCCATGAGTCAATTAAACATTTGTTTGCAATTCGATCATGGAGAGTAAATTCGCGCTCTTAACCCAAAAATGTGTCTCTAATCTCTTTCCTCGAATTGCCTTATTTGTATACAAACATGTAATACCCTGCTTCATTTTTAGACGTATGTGGCACTTTTCCGTGCCAAAATGGAGGTACATGTGTGAGAATGTCGACAACAAATTACATGTGCAATTGCGGCAGTGGATATACGGGAACCAACTGCGAAACAGGTAACGAAATTATTATACCATAATAGAAATGGCAGTACAAGTCTATATGTGCATTTAATTATCACATAAAAAGAAAAGATTCATTGCTGAAATACGGATTGGATCACCCATAAAGGATATAATGAGCAACACAACGCTATGGTACGATACACGCGAGCATATTATTTTAGCTATGTGCTTTGGTGTATTGCGTTATCTATATGTTTTATTTTTTTTCGTTTTACTTTTGTTTTTATCTGAGTAGCTGTATCTGCGTGTACCTCTACATCGTGCTTTAACGGTGGCACATGCATACCGACAGGAAGTTTCACTTTTATTTGCAATTGCCCAATCGGCTACAGCGGTGATCGATGTAGTACGTGTAAGTTGTGTGCTGATTTTGCCGTTGCTTTCTATACATAGCATAGCGTCTACTTAAAGCTGGAGGGTCTTCGCCTGCGCACGCGCGGGAATTTAGTCCGAAGCGATGATAAAACATACTAAAAACGCAAAGGATCATAGGTCGACGCTTGTTTGTAAACAATGACGCGCCATGGCCATCTGACGCATGCGCAGGTGACGACTCTCCCCGCTTTATCACGTGTGAAGCAGTAATTGTCAGATGCATTCAGACTAGTAGTAAATTCACTATTCATAGCGTATCATTAACATTACACCATTCCAGTATGTATTTATAAATCATATATATACACATACTAAATTAAGCACAAACATGTTGGATACTTTTAAAGAGGATTGTCAGTCATTAAAATATGCATGCTCCTTTTAATTGTTTTTCCTAACACTGGATGACTTAAATTTTACCTTGGCGATTGAAGTTATGCAACCAGAAAATGTCTATGAATGTTGCTGCTATAACTAAACGATGTATATGTAACAATTAAATGAAATAAAATATATAAAACCAGCAATGACTATTATGGTGTTGATGATCAGTGTATAGTAATGTATGTGATTTTCATGAGCTAATCGAATTTGGCACCGAGACCAGTTATCGTGTTTACGTGGCCGCGCGTACCAGCATTTTACACTGAACAAGGTACAATAACAGGAAGAAAGTATTCAAGGAAATGTTTTATAATTTTCTGTTGGCAAAAAAAAAAAAGCAACAACACATATATGCACATTTATTTGCACTGCAGTAATACGTTTTCTCTCACAGCTTGTACATCACTGTGTATTATTTACAACTTAAATGGATATTTTTGTTTGTGTTTGTAGTCGTGTCGCAGTGTACAGCGAATACTTGTTATAACGGCGGGACTTGTATACCGAGTAGTTCAGGCTACACGTGCTATTGTGTAAGCGGATATACAGGAACACAGTGCCAGACTTCGAGTAAGTTAAAATATTGGGTGCTGTGGTATGCGTTCACAACGTCAATGATGTTTACACTTATCAACGTATCATACATGTATGATACTGATGAAAACGCATGTTTTGCAATCAGTTGTATGTGACCCTACAAATCTTTCTATGTTGCCAATCTTTGGTATTATATATTGATGCACGTAATGTGAAGTTGTTGCAAAAGTTCTTATAACATATTCATACACACTTTTTAATGCTATGAGCACTATCAATATTGACTGCACGGAGGTGAGGGTTGCACTGGTAATCATAACCGAAAATGACGTAGCACTCATAATTACACATACTCACCACATGGCGTTCACTCAGGTTCATTATAAATACTAGCATTTGCAATAACTATGCGTGAATGTGTTAACTGTTATGTTTGCACCCAAACTGGTCTCACTTGAATTTCTAGCCGTAGCTTGCTTCCCTAACCCTTGTATTAATGGTGGCACGTGTTCGCCCAGTGGTAATGCTTACATATGCCAGTGTCCCAGTCAATATACCGGATACAATTGCGAACATTTGGGCAGTAAGTATTTTACTAATGTAATTGTACTGTATCTACAATGTCAATATAATTGAACTGTTGACCTATAATTCACATGTTTCATAGGTAGACATTCTTTCAATGCATTCGGTGCTGAAATATCAAGAGCCTCTGAAAATTATGTTGTTGAAACACGTTTGTGATGAACCCACGTTTATTCAATCACGAAAATAATAAGCAATATTATTGTACAGTTTGTGATGAAGAAATAAAGAAGATACAAGCCTATTTCGAAGAATGAAAACTCAAAATCAAAACATTTACTATGTATTATTGTTATTGATTAATTTCGCAAAACATTAATAATACAACAATATTATTTCACTTGCACGTGTTATTTGTATTTAGCATTCGATTACATTTTTTTGTAGCGTTTGATGCATGTAGCAGTGGTCCATGCTTGTATGGTGGGACATGTAATACTGTGGTGGATGGATTTTATTGCAACTGTGTAACTGGATATTCTGGAACGCGGTGCGAAATCACACCAGGTACGTTTTAATTTAGTGTTAATCCGAGTTTAGATGAAGAAGCACGCATTCCAACTTATTTTAGTTTAGATTTCTTGGATACGTATTTTTTGTAGCATTAAACACTTATTCATGAAACTAATTGATTGCTATGTTGTTATTATATTTAATGTGCACGTCAACATCACGTTATTATTATTTGGCTTTACATTACATATTTACATGCGATTGATTTAGTCTATACAAACACCCAATCACATACCACGAATTGAAAATTTCTCCAAATAATTAGGAGCAACCTCAGTCGACATCTCCCCTCTTCACCACACAGGAATTATAAACAGGTTCACGTAACTTGAATAAAACACTTTTATTGGTAATATGGTTTGGCGGTTATTTCTCATTTCGAGAATCCTTTGCATTTTCACTGTGTTAATCTAGAGATCATTCATAATAAACACTGACAAAGAAAACAAAGTTTCGAGGGAGAATACCACTTTGACACTATAAAAAATAAATTATTGACAATCGGAAACATGAAACCATCAAAGGATGTCTTATAGTTATAGTAAACAGTAATTTAATTCTTAGTTGGGTGAGTAGAGGGTGCTTATTTTTGTTATAGGGTGATTGTCCGTCCTCCGCATAATATCTGCTGAAACAGCAGAGCTATTTAACTGTCCGGTTTGCTTTTCACATTGATCAAATGTCAGGCTTGACTCCCCAATCTATAGTGTGCGGCACTGAGATCCGCTAAGTATCTACCAAAACAGTCAAACCTGTATGTACGAAGCCAGTGAATATGCCATCTTAAATATGCCACACCTGTCACATATCGCCCAAAAAGGAGATTAGTAGTCAAGAGATTGACTGAAGCATTGCAAAATACCAGCTCCAGTGCCCTGAACAGATATTACGGCTTACATAAAAAACCCGAAAGCACACTGATACAGTCAATATGCAAAGCAAGGAATGGCCACACAGTGGAAAAGTCAAAAACCTAACAAAACAAATATCAGGCATACTAACTTTCTATGATCTATAATTTCTCAAAGTAATTCATAGTAGAACGGGACGAATCAACGCTTTACTCCACCATCTTTATTTTATCTTATGGAGGGACAACTGGTCATTCCTTTAAGGGAGTTAAACCCCGTCATTTTAAAAATGCCCTGATCAATAAAAGTCTAAATTACACTTCCACCCAGAGTTCCAAATAAGATGATTCCCTACAAATGCTAGAGGGCGCTATAGACTTTAGTCTTAATTTTGAATCTGGTATATGTGTATTTTATTTGCAGATCCCTGCTCACCAATCAACCCGTGCTTGCATGGCGGTACCTGCATCAAACAGTCTAGTACTGCCTTCTATTGCCAGTGTCTGAGTGGATATAGTGGAACCACTTGTGACGTTATCCCAGGTAAAATAAAGTTACTTTGTTGTGCTGGGATCAACGACGATTTGGTTATTAAAACACAAACTTGGTATATCGTGCACGTTTTTTACCTGACTGACAGATAATTCAAAAATAATGTTAGTGTTGTTGCAGATAACGTACATCGTCACATTAAATTAAATACTACATAATCTCTTTCGATCAGTGAATTTTATATATGGGAACTTACATTGACGAAGATTGGTTCTCTAGATATTTAAACCTGTGTAATTTTATCAATAACGGTCATTTCGTTGAGAGTACGTGTTATATGTTTGCATGATTGAAAGATCTGTCACGACAACAAACTAAACAAATACGCTATAAATGGTGGTGTTTGACATTCAAACCTAAATTGTCAAAATTACCAACCGTTTAACTGAACCGCATAGTGAATGACTTTCTGGTTTATGTTTTTGTAGTCAATGTGTGCAATAAGAACAACCCTTGTCAAAATGGAGCAACATGTACCAATCAGGGCAGCGGCGTGTACACGTGTCTGTGCGTCTATGGATACAGTGGCACCAATTGTGAGATGGGTGAGTACACGTGTTTTCGTCAATGTGTATAACCATGTAACTTTTTATCTAATGCAGAAAATTATTTAAATAATATTCGAAACATTACTGTCATCACATTCATCTTTGTTATGTATAACACGTATTTAAACACATTCACAATCTCAGTTTTGCTCAATTAATACAGAAATCAATCCTTGTCTAAGTGATCCTTGTCTCCATGGCTCCACATGTACAAACTATGTGTATAGTTATTCCTGCGCATGCACACCCTACTACTATGGAACAAACTGCGAAATAGGTTAGTAGATACTGAAAAATACTGAACAATTCACAGCTAATTATGTCTACACAAATAACAACAACTGGTCCGCATGATACGTGTCAATATGTATTTATTGGTCTTGTATTACCGGTATGAATGCAATAATTTACTACAAGAATGTAATATGTGCTGTAGGCAGTAGTTATTAGACTTGTTTTCTTTTTCCCCAACAGAGCGCGATCCTTGTACTAACGTTCCATGTCGAAACCAGGGCACATGCATTAACGACGGAGGCGGTGTTTATCACTGTAATTGTGGCACGAGCTTTGAAGGAGAGTTTTGCGAGACCCGTAAGTTTAGTTCATTTATTGTTTGTTAAATGCACAGTCACTACTTTTATAACTCGTGCAGTGTTGTTGTTGCATAATAGTTGATATCTCCTGTTTGCTCTCTTCTAAGGTAAGAATCCGTGCACCAGTAATCCTTGCCAGAATAATGGAGCGTGTATTAATTTGTCGGTGTATTATCAATGCGACTGTCTTAGTGGCTATGGCGGAATCAATTGTGAAACGGGTAAGACTATCAATTCAGACGTTGTTAGACACTGCTTAATTCTCCATATGTAACGCCTTGAACGTATACACGCATTATCTTTTTCCATTCTTTGTTTATGTTTTTAAACAAAATTTACCAATTACTCTTTTCAGTGATTGATCCATGCGTCAGTTTACCCTGTCAAAATGGCGGCACATGTCAAATGAGTGCTAATGGTTTTACTTGTACCTGCGATAAACGATACACTGGAACGACTTGTCAGACTGGTAAGTTTTTTTTCTATGTGGCATACCTGTGTATTGTTGAATATTACCCATGCTTAGTTTGATTTTTGTGTTCAGTTTGCTTGCATGGATGCAATCAAACACCTTCGATTTGTTTTTGAACAATATGCAAATATAGTGTAAATATAGATGTGGTAATATTTACGTAATGTTGTTTACAAAGTGCAAAGTAATTTCAGCCATAATAAACAAGTTATGATGATATTTTTTTATATTTTTTTTTCTTACTACTTTCAGATGTTAACGCATGCTCAAGTAATCCTTGTCAAAATGGTGGAACCTGTTCCAACTACTTCCACTCATTTTTCTGTATTTGTCCTTCTGGATATTCCGGAGATGTTTGTAATGATGGTGAGCCACATTAAATTGCATATTTTTAAATTCCGAAAACTCCTGACAGTGTGGGACTTTTCCAACTAATTAACACCATTCGTCACTTTGTTACAGGGTATTCCTTCAAATTGCCCCATTAACATGCGCTTCTTTTCAATTACTAGATTATAACGAATGTAACAGCAATCCATGTAAGAACGGCGGCACGTGCAATGATGGTCAATCACGGTATGACTGTACTTGTATGCCTGGTTTTACAGGTACCAATTGTGAAGAAAGTGAGTATTCCGTGTAATGCGCATCATCAGAGGTGGGCGTGGTTTGTTACTGGTTCTCTTTTGTCTTATTGCGTCTTCAACCACAGTATTTCGTTGTTTGAGCTAGCACGTCTTCGATATTTTGTTTTTGCAGATATTCACGACTGTGCACAATTTCCTTGCTTAAATGGTGGTGTTTGTACGGATCTTATCAATGATTATCAGTGCTTATGTCAGTTGGGATACACGGGAAAAAATTGCCAAACAAGTAAGTTGTGTATTATTATGTAAATGACTACACCATAGAAGTGTATGGTGCGTACATATCGTGTATATTGATACTCAATAACCTACTTTTGTAGTCATGACAATGAAATACATTTTGAAATGCACATGGAATGAATTGTTATAACGAATGTTTGTTTCTTAGATGTCGACGACTGTGCTGTTAGTCCCTGTAGAAATGGCGGCACTTGTATTGACAAAGTAAACGGATATGATTGTATATGTGCTGTAGGATGGGGTGGACTTACATGTGAATCAGGTATGCATAATTTAAAGCGCGGTAGTCGTCGCGCTGCGCATGTGCGAGATATATGGGTCTCGTATAAACAAAGATGGCGACTTTGACTGTTGCGCAGATCAACGAGTACGATAATTTTAATGTGATTGAAAGATATCGAAGGAGTCATCGGCTGTAATCAGTGCAAGTCGCGCCCAGGTCGAACCTCATATTTGTGATTTCCATTTGAAGAGCGCATTGGATTGTGGAAAAATCAATGTTTATCAAGACAAATGTCGAACATGCGCAGCGCGACGACTACTGCGCTTTAATATTGATGTCTGTTCTGGTGGAATAATTTAGCTTACAACTCCATCCCAAAAGACTATTGCATTTTCGGTCTTTCAACATATGTATATGTATTTTCGTGATTAATTTTGCATTCAATTCAATTTGCAGCCTAGTGACTTGTGGTTAGTGAATATTTGATTTTTTTTTTATTTCAGAGGTTGGGTGCATTGCCAGATATACAATACCAGAATGTGGCTCAGTTCAGATCAAATCGCCAAATTATCCCAACAGCTACAACAATGACGCCACCTGTTCTTGGACGATTGTTGCCACAGATGGCCACTTAATTCGGATTATCATTCAGGATTTCAGCACGGAATCCATGTACGACTATGTTGACATTGGTGAAGGTGAAAACAGCGATAGCATTGGAACACTTTTGACAAGGCATTCCGGGGACGAACTGCCTGCTCCACACACTGTGATGTCGGAGACTAGCACAGTCTGGATCACATTTGTAAGCGACACTGATAAAGTAGCTAAAGGATTTAAGATTGATCTTCAGGATGAATGCATGCCTAGTAAGTTGTCAAATAATGCATCAAATATTCTTCTTATACTAACCAACTTATATATTTAACTAATGTGCTAAATAGCACGCTTATTGGTGTTGCATGACATCTGTGGCCATGCGCGATGCGACGTGACGCGAGTCAACGCGATGCGATGCGATGCAATGCGACGCGACGCGACGTCTGGGGTCCGCGTATGTTACCCTGCGTGGCGTGGCATGACGTGACGTGACGTGCCGTATGAAGCACCTACGTGGCGGACGTGTCACTCTGTAGGATTGCGTGGCGTTATGGCGCTGCATGGCGACTGTGGCGCTATGTGACGACTTTGATTATGCAAGGACTTTAGTATTGATGGCGACATTGTGCACTCAGAGCTCTTCTACATTAAACATATCATTTGCTATATCATTTTCAGTTATCGATGCTTGTTACAACAGACCTTGTCAGAATGGAGGCATTTGTACAGAAATTGACGGCGACGGTAATTATGAATGTAGCTGTCCTCAGGAGTACAGTGGTGACAATTGCGAGATGTGTAAGTATACTATTAATGATAAATTATCGAATTTGTACAACATAATTGGAAAGGGCCTTTTTTGTATCATGGCCAGTCCATTGCTTCACACATATTTATGACAAAACAAATCTATTTATTCATACTTGCAGATCGTCCAAATCCTTGTCTATCCAGTCCATGCAAGAATGACGGTACCTGCCGTATTTTGAACTACGGTGAATTGTTCGATTGTCGTTGTCCACCACAGTACCGGGGATATACTTGTGAACAAGGTAGGATATATTATGAACATCTACATATGCACATTTTAGTCTATTCATATATTGCAATAGAATGTGGTGTTTGGGGCATCAAACTATCTGTAAGACGTGAATGTATAATGCATGTGATACTAACCCACAATGCTTAGTAAATTTATTCACACGGCTGCATAACTTTTAGCGGGTGAGTATCACTTTTAAACATTAATATTTTCTATCACTCTCCTAAATTATTGGTTTTACTATTTATACTACATGTAGTAAATTAATACTCTATAACATTTATAATTTGTAAGATAAAAGTATTTAATTTTTCCATGTATGGAGGTATGCAATAAAAGAAGTGTGCGTCAGTCGAGGGTATGACCCCACAAAACACAGTGGAGACATCGATTGTAGAAATAGATGACCTTATGCACGTTCTGTGATTGGGCAGAGACATTCATCCATTTCTGGCAGTGGCATATATTATTTCTAGAAATTCTTTTATCGAGTTTGTGACCATCTCGCTCTTCACAAGACTTCAAATTGGCGTCTTCACCCAGATCAGTTGCCTACTCGTATCTTAGAAATCCTTGACAACAGTTGTTAGGAAAATAGTTTTCTATTTGGCCTGTTATTATCTGTGTTGGTGCTCAATTTTGTCTTGTGAGTATGCAATTAGTTGACTGGTAAAAGGATAATAAACCTGGTCATTTCCATTGATGTAATATTGCTTGTAATCTCGTATATCCATATCCGGCTGTCTGACTGTTCATCTAACCTGCTGATTGTTCGTCCAACCCATTTTTCGTCCACTCATTTGTGCTCCCGTCCGTGCTCCCGTCCTTTCTCTCGTCCGTTCTCCCATCCCTTCTTCTGTGACAGTCCGTCCGTTCTTCCATCCGTGCTCCCGTCCGTTCTCCCGTCCGTTCTCTCCGTTCTCCCGTCCGTTCTCCCGTCCATTCTCTCGTCCGTTCTCCCGTCCGTTCTCTCGTCCGTTCTCCCGTCCGTTCTCCCGTCCGTTCTCCCGTCCGTTCTCTCGTCCGTTCTCCCGTCCGTTCTCCCGTCCGTTCTCCTGTCCGTTCTCCCGTCCGTTCTCCCGTCCGTTCTCCCGTCCGTTCTCCCGTCCGTTCTCCCGTCCATTCTCCCATCCGTTTCCCGTCTGTTCTCATATCAGTTTCCCCGTCCGTTCTTCTATCTGTTCTCCCGTCCGTTCTCCCGTCCGTTCTCCCGTCCGTTTCCCGTCTGTTCTCATATCAGTTTCCCATCCGTTCTTCTATCTGTTCGCCCGTCCGTTCTCCTATCTGTTCTCCCGTCCGTTCTTCTATATAAATATCCCGTTTCCCGTCCGTCTGTATGTGTCAAATCTTGTTTCATCGTTATCTTAAAAGCCACTAGCTGGATTTCAATAAAATTCGTTCTCTTCAGTGATTTAAAATGGTTGGGAATAATTTCACCAAGCAAAAGCAATGTACTTTCTTCATGTTCGCGATTTGATTCAAAATGGCGTCACACCAATTACTGTCACTATTTATTTAAGTTGGATATTAAATACGTTATACAAATTAGGTCTTAATAAAAAATAATGGTATCACCGACCAAGTGCACAGCACCCCTGCAAAATAGTCAGTTTCTCACTTTTCATGTAAATTTGGGAATTGCTAGTCAATTAGTGTTCTATTAATGTAGTGAAAGTGAAATTTAACTGTTAGAGAGCCGTGTAGCTCTGCCTGTATTTGTCAGTTTCATCAATCCATTCTGTTTAGTAAGAAGTGTTTTACTTGTTTATTTTAGTCAAGTTTCCAATTTCATTATCATCACATACATTATCTGTCAACCAAGTGCCAGGTCACGTGAGTGTGTCAGCGTCAGCTTCAGGTCACCCTCACACATCGTAGGAAACAGTATTAGGACTATGTCAATCGGTTCTATCGCCATCCTGTCCACTTATATGGGATGATGGAATTGCAAGATGTCCCACCTTACTTCTTGCCAGGCGTGGTTTGACCTCGCAAAAATAAAGGTCTGCTTATCTGTTGCTCGTGGTTTGGTTTCTACACAAACTGTTTTTTAGTACCAAACATTAAATCAAGCTAAGACCAGTAGTAGGTTTGCCCCCCCCCCTCAGTCGACCTAAAATCGTTATAGATGGTTACTAGCAGTACATCAAACACTATCTTTGGCGGCCAATGCGTACAACAAATGAACCCAGTCAGCAAACTCCTTTGAAGTTTGGGATGAAACAAGTTTCAAGTACTTTCGTTTGATCTCTGAATGTACGTTTACATTCTACACACTGGACATCTTGGCATACCCATACATAGTTTATTGTTTTTCCACCATCAACTGTTGTTGAAGTTTGTCGTGAATGTGAGCGGGTCACAGTTGTTTGGGGTTTGATGAAATTTTATTTTATTTTCAGGCATGTCTGGGTCATTATAATTAGTTTGTATGAATGTTTTGATTCAAAATGTCCAACTGGTGTCCATATTAGTTTTCTTTATATGTGTCCTTAACCATTTTCCAGCCATTTCATGGCAATTGTCATTCAAAGCTGTTATTTGCATAGACAATATGCATGTGTCCTTAAATGTTTAAATTCAGCCAAATACAGACTTTTTTTTTCATTGACCACGTTTTTATTATTTTCTCTAGTTTTGTGTATAACAAATGTTTTGTTTGAAATTTGTATACATATGCTAGTATTATCTTTAGTGTAAACTTTCTTATGATAGATGTACCCTTCACGTGATCAGCAAATGCTACAGATACAAAATGTAACTCGTATTTTACATTTGTTTTCAGAGGTTACCTCGATGTGTCCAGATTACTATTGTTTAGATGGTGGTACATGCAGTGTCAATGTCAATGGCGTATTGGAGTGTGCGTGTCCTGCCGGCTATTCAGGAAGCAGATGTCAAATTGGTAGGTTATAAATTGATAGACAGTTGTCACAACACTCGAAAATATGACGCTAAATATATATTTCTAGCAGCTGTTATGTATGCCTTGTCTGTAATCAAATGGAAGCGTAGTAGTAATACTAGTAGTAGCAATAATACTGTCCAAATCGTTATAATCGCTAGGGACCCTTAATAATTCTTGAAATACTCAAACAACTTTTATCTGATCGTTTTCAAAATAGAACATATTATGTATCAGTATACAATATGTTGTATGTATATTTTATTAGATGTGATTAAAATATGGCATACTATTAATAGAATGTTATTTTTAGAACATATTTTACTTAAACTGTGAGTGATATAACACAGTAACTCTCAAACTTTGTAGTCTTTTGGGCATGTGTGTGTCATAGACAGATTCGTTATATGCTGCTATTTCATTGGTTTGATATCTATGACTACAAAGGCATACATCAATTGTATAGACGTTGCTGTGATGTATTACCAACAGTTTGTAACGAAATAGTATTAAATGTATAATATATCTGTATATCAAAATGGAATCTATTTGTTCTTACCAATTATCATTTCACGTTTTCTTGCAGTTCCTTGTACAAAAAATTGTGAAAATGGTGGAACATGTTTGCCATCAGTTGATGGCGAAGACCAATGTAGTTGTTTAAATGGGTACATGGGGGAATTTTGTCATGAGCGTAAGTGATTATTGTGAAAAAACACGTTCGGTCCTGAGTAATTAGTATTTACTGGTATTGTATTGGTGCCACTGATGTCACAGATCTACAGTTAACTATTGATGCCCCAGCCCACGTATTACAAACCATTGATGTCGCAATCCACATATATACAGCACATGCATTCTAAATTACATTACAATACAATACAATACAATACAATACAAGCTTTAATTCCCAAACTAAATGTCTAATATTAGGTGTGACAAGTTGTGATGACGAGCCCTGTCAAAATGGAGCAACATGTATCCAAGAAGGACAGAACTATGACTGTGAGTGTCCTGTTGGTTTCCGTGGAGTGCACTGTGACACAGGTACGTCTGGGGTATATTATTAATTTGAAATGGTTCTAAACAATAACATATTTGTACGAATTATGTTGAACACACGCCTTCGTCCGTTCAAAGAAGACTTTTTTAATAAATAATCGTGTCTTCTTTTTTTCTATTTATAGTCCATTTCTATTCTTATCTGTGTAGGTAGCTCCTTTGTTGGACGATTTATTTCTTTATTCCTATGATGCTAAATTTAATATTAATTGTCTGCACTTTCACAACAGCACCCCACTCTAGCCTATAGGATATATATTTCTCGGTTTAGGTGAAATGATAGTTTGTAGTAAGTAACTGAATTTAAAGTGACACAGTTTTCTGTCGCCAAAATATTAATCATAATGTTTTCTATAGAAAGACTAGCATTATCATTCAACAGGTGTTTTTTTCAGATGTTGTGGTTCAATATAATAACAAATTATTAAAAAAAAAAACACATTTTGGCAATGAATTATCTTATGATGGGCACATCTACGTAACATTAGTTACTAATATATCACTGAAAAACGTGCATAATATTCCTCAATTTGCACCATGGTGTATATATTGCTCTTTATAATGTAATTATGTTTGTAATATTAGAACTACTCATCAATGCAACCTTTTTCTCAACTTGAATGTTACTATGTCACTAGAATCCCTATCAAATCTACATTAACAGGTTGATTCATAAGACAATGAGCGACGTGAGTGTGTCTGGGTTTTAAAATACAATGCTCTGTCACGTAATAATGACCCATCAACCGTGTTAATTTGGAGTGAATTCCTGGGCTGTATAAACGTTTAAAAACGGCTTACCAAAACATTCGGGAGATGTTAACATGAACCTACCAACATCAGTTCATGTAAAATTCAGTCGGGAATACTGCAGTGTTACTTGGAATCGCGTATTCAGTCATTTAGACAAAATACGACAATCAGTTTGTCACGTGACCTAGTGTGTTTAAATGTGTTCTACGTCAAGGCTTTCAAACAATGTATGATAGATGAGCAGACTTCTTTATTCAAAATGTCATAACACTCTTTCTGCTCATCTAATGGACATTCTTCATGTTGTTACAATATCTCTCTCCAGTGAGATCAGATCAGCAAATTAGACTTTCTTTGAATGAGCTCTATGTGATTACCCAAACTCTAGCTTTAGTGTACTATGCTCACATTACCCAAACTCTAGCTTTAGTGTACTATGCTCACATTACCCAAACTATAGCTTTAGTGTACTATGCTCACATTACCCAAACTCTAGCTTTAGTGTACTATGCTCACATTATCCAAACACTAGCTTTAGTGTACTATGCTCACATTACCCAAACTCTAGCTTTAGTGTACTATGCTCACATTACCCAAACTATAGCTTTAGTGTACTATGCTCACATTACCCAAACTCTAGCTTTAGTGTACTATGCTCACATTATCCAAACACTAGCTTTGGTGTACTATGCTCATATTACCCAAACTCTAGCTTTGGTGTACTATGCTCACATTACCCAAACTCTAGCTTTAGTGTACTATGCTCATATTACCCAAACTCTAGCTTTAGTGTACTATGCTCACATTACCCAAACTCTAGCTTTAGTGTACTATGCTCATATTACCCAAACTCTAGCTTTAGTGTACTATGCTCACATTACTCAAACTCTAGCTTTAGTGTACTATGCTCACATTACCCAAACTCTAGCTTTAGTGTACTATGCTCACATAACCCAAACTCTAGCTTTGGTGTACTATGCTCACATAACCCAAACTCTAGCTTTAGTGTACTATGCTCACATTACTCAAACTCTAGCTTTAGTGTACTATGCTCACATTACCCAAACTCTAGCTTTAGTGTACTATGCTCACATTACTCAAACTCTAGCTTTAGTGTACTATGCTCACATTACTCAAACTCTAGCTTTAGTGTACTATGCTCACATAACCCAAACTCTAGCTTTAGTGTACTATGCTCACATTACTCAAACTCTAGCTTTAGTGTACTATGCTCACATTACCCAAACTCTAGCTTTAGTGTACTATGCTCACATTACTCAAACTCTAGCTTTAGTGTACTATGCTCACATAACCCAAACTCTAGCTTTGGTGTACTATGCTCATATTACTCAAACTCTAGCTTTAGTGTACTATGCTCACATTACTCAAACTCTAGCTTTAGTGTACTATGCTCACATTACCCAAACTCTAGCTTTAGTGTACTATGCTCACATAACCCAAACTCTAGCTTTAGTGTACTATGCTCACATTACCCAAACTCTAGCTTTAGTGTACTATGCTCATATTACCCAAACTATAGCTTTAGTGTACTATGCTCACATAACCCAAACTCTAGCTTTAGTGTACTATGCTCACATTACCCAAACTCTAGCTTTAGTGTACTATGCTCACATAACCCAAACTCTAGCTTTAGTGTACTATGCTCACATTACTCAAACTCTAGCTTTAGTGTACTATGCTCACATTACTCAAACTCTAGCTTTAGTGTACTATGCTCACATTACTCAAACTCTAGCTTTAGTGTACTATGCTCACATTACCCAAACTCTAGCTTTAGTGTACTATGCTCACATAACCCAAACTCTAGCTTTAGTGTACTATGCTCACATTACCCAAACTCTAGCTTTAGTGTACTATGCTCATATTACCCAAACTCTAGCTTTAGTGTACTATGCTCACATTACTCAAACTCTAGCTTTAGTGTACTATGCTCACATTACCCAAACTCTAGCTTGAGTGTACTATGCTCACATTACCCAAACTCTAGCTTCAGTGTACTATGCTCACATTACTCAAACTCTAGCTTTAGTGTACTATGCTCACATTACCCAAACTCTAGCTTTAGTGTACTATGCTCACATAACCCAAACTCTAGCTTTAGTGTACTATGCTCACATTACCCAAACTCTAGCTTTAGTGTACTATGCTCATATTACCCAAACTCTAGCTTTAGTGTACTATGCTCATATTACTCAAACTCTAGCTTTAGTGTACTATGCTCACATTACCCAAACTCTAGCTTTAGTGTACTATGCTCACATTACCCAAACTCTAGCTTTAGTGTACTATGCTCATATTACCCAAACTCTAGCTTTAGTGTACTATGCTCACATTACTCAAACTATAGCTTTAGTGTACTATGCTCACATTACCCAAACTCTAGCTTTAGTGTACTATGCTCACATTACCCAAACTATAGCTTTAGTGTACTATGCTCACATTACCCAAACTCTAGCTTTAGTGTACTATGCTCACATTATCCAAACACTAGCTTTAGTGTACTATGCTCACATTACCCAAACTCTAGCTTTAGTGTACTATGCTCACATTACCCAAACTATAGCTTTAGTGTACTATGCTCACATTACCCAAACTCTAGCTTTAGTGTACTATGCTCACATTATCCAAACACTAGCTTTAGTGTACTATGCTCACATTACCCAAACTCTAGCTTTAGTGTACTATGCTCACATTACCCAAACTCTAGCTTTGGTGTACTATGCTCACATTACCCAAACTCTAGCTTTAGTGTACTATGCTCACATTACCAAAACTCTAGCTTTAGTGTACTATGCTCACATTACCCAAACACTAGCTTTAGTGTACTATGCTCACATTACCCAAACTCTAGCTTTAGTGTACTATGCTCACATTACCCAAACTCTAGCTTTAGTGTACTATGCTCACATTACCCAAACTCTAGCTTTAGTGTACTATGCTCACATTACCCAAACTCTAGTTTTAGTGTACTATGCTCACATAACCCAAACTCTAGCTTTAGTGTACTATGCTCACATTACTCAAACTCTAGCTTTAGTGTACTATGCTCACATTACCCAAACTCTAGCTTGAGTGTACTATGCTCACATTACCCAAACTCTAGCTTCAGTGTACTATGCTCACATTACTCAAACTCTAGCTTTAGTGTACTATGCTCACATTACCCAAACTCTAGCTTTAGTGTACTATGCTCACATTACCCAAACTCTAGCTTTAGTGTACTATGCTCATATTACCCAAACTCTAGCTTTAGTGTACTATGCTCACATTACTCAAACTCTAGCTTTAGTGTACTATGCTCACATTACCCAAACTCTAGCTTTAGTGTACTATGCTCACATTACCCAAACTCTAGCTTTAGTGTACTATGCTCATATTACCCAAACTCTAGCTTTAGTGTACTATGCTCACATTACTCAAACTCTAGCTTTAGTGTACTATGCTCACATTACCCAAACTCTAGCTTTAGTGTACTATGCTCATATTACCCAAACTCTAGCTTTAGTGTACTATGCTCATATTACCCAAACTCTAGCTTTAGTGTACTATGCTCACATTACTCAAACTCTAGCTTTAGTGTACTATGCTCACATTACCCAAACTCTAGCTTTAGTGTACTATGCTCACATTACCCAAACTCTAGCTTTAGTGTACTATGCTCACATTACCCAAACTCTAGCTTTAGTGTACTATGCTCACATTACCCAAACTCTAGCTTTAGTGTACTATGCTCACATTACCCAAACTCTAGCTTTAGTGTACTATGCTCACATTACCCAAACTCTAGCTTGAGTGTACTATGCTCACATTACCCAAACTCTAGCTTTAGTGTACTATGCTCACATTACCCAAACTCTAGCTTTAGTGTACTATGCTCACATTACCCAAACTCTAGCTTTAGTGTACTATGCTCACATTACCCAAACTCTAGCTTGAGTGTACTATGCTCACATTACCCAAACTCTAGCTTTAGTGTACTATGCTTACATTACCCAAACACTAGCTTTAGTGTACTATGCTTACATTACCCAAACACTAGCTTGAGTGTACTATGCTCACATTACCCAAACTCTAGCTTTAGTGTACTATGCTCACATTACCCAAACTCTAGCTTTAGTGTACTATGCTCACATTACCCAAACTCTAGCTTTAGTGTACTATGCTTACATTACCCAAACTCTAGCTTTAGTGTACTATGCTCACATTACCCAAACTCTAGCTTTAGTGTACTATGCTCACATTACCCAAACTCTAGCTTTAGTGTACTATGCTCACATTACCCAAACTCTAGCTTTAGTGTACTATGCTCACATTACCCAAACTCTAGCTTTAGTGTACTATGCTCACATTACCCAAACCCTAGCTTGAGTGTACTATGCTCACATTACCCAAAGTTTCTTCATTGGTCGGTTTATATTACATCGATTTGATTGAATACTGAATTATTTGATGAATAAATGTTTACTACTTCATTGTTGAAACGAAATTTTGGCCTAAATCTTCAGGCATAAATATATACTTAGTAGACAAGTAGGTTTGTGTACATACATTGGTGACATTCCCAAGGGTATATGTATATGCGCCTGTCTTGTATATAACTCATGGATTACCGCTATGAAAAAATACGCTACAGATAAAAGAATATAGCACTATCTCAAACAATATTACAAGTTTTTCACTTGCTTAAAACAAAGCTGCTTAGTCTGAATCTTCTTCAATGTTTTCTTTTTATTTCAGAGGTTGAAGAACTCAGTCCGTGTAATAGTAATCCATGTCAAAACGATGGTACATGCGTGCATTTGAATAATGAGTATCTTTGCTCGTGTCGTGATGGCTACATGGGGCCACAGTGTTCATCTCGTAAGTAATAATTATATCATACTCTTCAGTTTTCATAAACCAGGTGCATTCTTATGAATTGACCAACGGAACATATGTTTAACTAAACATTGGATAATATTTGTTGAGCAATCCAATGTTTGAATTAGTTACATACTCTACAATATTTGTTGGTGTTTGTATGAAATTTATTTTCACTGATTTGTTAGTGAGTTGAATGTAAAATATGCCGGAAAAGAGTATATTCGCTGAATTTTTATTTTCACTGAATGATTCATAAAGTGAAAATAGCAAAAATAAATACCGAGCGAAAATAAAGTGTTTACAGTAACTAGACGTTATGAGCGTTAGCTGTAGTCGATAAGTTGTATGCGGTGGAGTGAAAATCACTAGTCCCTGGGGCTAGTCAATGTGTGTGTCATCATCATACGTGCATTTGTTTACATTTAAGAACCGCATATATCCAAATATACACGTACTATGATACATTGCAAGACAGATATTTTGATCGCAATATATATTACTACCATGACACTGTTTTTTATCACAACATGGTCCCTTTTTATCTTTCAGACATAGATGACACCGGAGAAAAAGATGAACAGACAGATGATAATGATTTTGAATTAGCTATAGAACCCTGGTGGATTGCATTAATAGTTTTGGTTTCACTTCTACTCGTTGTCTTTATTCTTATAGTAATTTTCACAAGGGGCAGAAACAAGAAAAGTGACGATGTGTCATAATGTCGTACGCAGAGGGTTGTAAACTAACTGACTTGATACTGTGTCACCTTTACCTTGAAAAAATAACCTTGAATCAATTTACAAATTGTCCCACTGAATTGTTATCACTGTCCAAAGTGTGTACATTTAATATCGAAGCATTATATGCAGTTGAAATAGTTCGTCTTGATGGAATGACAGCTGTATATTATTATCACAAAGGTTTTAAATAATACAATTTAATTAGAGCCTTATATTGGTATAAATTCTGGATTATTTTTGTTTCTATCTGATAAATAATTTCAATATTGAGTTCTTATTGTTCTGATACATAACAAAGTAACTATATCACGATATATTGTCAACATATTTGTATATATTCTGGGTACTTCCTGACCGCCCCCATATTTTATTAACATTTTTTATGAGTTGATTTGTCATTTATATATTAACAGCTGTTATTTTTTATCTCTTATCTAAACAAAAGCTTATCATGCACGTCCAAACCACAAATTTATCGTAGCTTGCTTCCGTAATAGCCACGAACAATTCAACGAGTGTCTGTCTTTTATATAATCCAAATTACAAGAATAAGTTGCAATGAAATGTGTCTACACCAGTAAATCATCTTCTTTTCGATGATATGTTTAGTATAAAATAATGTTTGAATATACTGGTATTTCACATTTGTTTTGACTTTAGTTAGGATTTGGTAAAATTTCTAGGGCAATTGATGATAACTAAACAATTATATCTATATGGTTTTTAATTGATGTCACTTGGTGTGTGAAACGCATAATTGTATAAATATGAGCGAAATCGATACTGATTACAACTCACTATTTGTACAAATAATATCCTTTAGTAAATCAATTATCATTATCATTACTGGAGATATTATTTCTTTTTTTGTTTGTAATCTTTTTTCGAGGACCTCTGAACAGTTTGATATGAACATTTGTCTTTGTCTTGCGGTACACTCATTTATAGAAATAATTGCTTGTACTTTGTTACTGATCGATTTGACTCGCTTTTAGTTAAATTAATCACAGTTACGAAAAGTTTATACAGCGACAACGATGCAGATCGACAGTTTGATAGTGACGCAGTTTGTATTTTTAATTCAATTAGCCTAAACAAGTGTCTAGACATAACGCGCAATGACACAAACAAAGACAGGGAAAATATGGCCATGTATCGGTGGCATATAGATGGTTGACTTTGAATACTCAAAAAATCACACTCGTCGCCACTAGATTGACGACAGGTGCCTATTGCTACACTTGCTGTCGATCTGAATCGATTTTCACTGCAATTAGTTGCATATTCAAATAAATTGCGTTGATTAAATTTGCTTCTTTAAAATCCTCGAAAGATTACGCAACCATTGAATTTGGGTTGTTTTAAATGTACATATTATACAACTTGTAAAGTTAATGTTTTTAAGCACACTGCGTTGACTTAACGTTGACACAAATTTGTTTAAATTGCCATGTGAAAACGCTGTACGCGATGTTTCAAAATTGGTGGAAATTGTATTTACTCGTATATATAACAAGTAATACGTTA
Source organism: Saccoglossus kowalevskii (assembly GCF_978046115.1). Taxonomy (NCBI): domain Eukaryota; kingdom Metazoa; phylum Hemichordata; class Enteropneusta; family Harrimaniidae; genus Saccoglossus; species Saccoglossus kowalevskii. The sequence continues at coordinate 30,752,241 of NC_140656.1, forward strand.
TGATACTTCAAACTCAAAGCTTTTGGAATAATGAAACGTTGTTTTTGCCACACAGAAAACGTCAATTTAGAAAATGCCTTATAATCTGATTCAATTAGCTCTTGATGCGGTGCAGAAAGTCCAATCCTCGTTCAATAAACAAATACGAGAGTGACAAAATGCTGGTTTATTTTCGCTTATCTATGCAATATTGTTTTCTGTATAAAAGTCATATGAACAAATATAAGCCGCAAAATAAACTCATTTGAAAGAGTATTGTACACATATTGATGTATCTAGAAATTAGTTTTGTACTTTTAACTGATTTTTAAGCGGATTTTCTAATAAAGTAAACCTTGAGTACACAACTATTTGATAGCATCTTAATACGATGTGCACGCTTGTTCACTTCTGTACTATACTAGTCGGTTGATAGTTGTGTTCAGTAATGGGTCTTTTCAAATAAAATCAACGCGTGTATTTTGCACGTCGGGTTTGTGCGTCGTTTTGGTTTCATGTCGAAGACTTCGTGATGTAACCGCGTACATGTTTATTACTCAGAAGCATACCAGTTTTATACTAAAAGCATGACGTCATCCTATACAATAGCAGAGAGATTTGATTATTTAATTATTACTGTGTTAATGTATGCAATTCATGTTGGGCAGTTTTTATTTAGATTATAATTACACGCATTTGTGATTCAAGATTACCAAACATGTGTATGAATAGTTTCGCTGTGCTTACCAGTTGATCGGCCAAACGTCGGGAAGGTATCTTTATAAACCTTATTCCTCGTGCTTGTTAGTTGGTCAGACTCCATGCGGATTTGTATCACAATAAAGTACTTTTAAGGTAGCGGCGGATACTTTCTGTATTGTACGTGTTGATCCCTCAATTTGAATTGGAGAAATTGATCAAAATTCGCATAATTTGTAACTCTGTACACATTTCTACAGAAATAAATTTAAATTTAATTCTTGTTATTCAAGCCGTCATAGAATTTGGCATTCCGTATTACAAGATTGAATTTTACTTTTATTTTGGCATTATCAGCACGAAAAATGATTTCAAGCGGAGTTATTCATGTTACTGTCGTTTTCGCTTTCTTCTTAAAAACACAAGTTTGATTCTTTTTCTCTAATTTTGATGAATATTTTTGACTTCTTGTTGAAAACCGTCAGTCAGTCAGATTGTTGTGATATTAGTTATGTAAAGTAAGCTTCGTTGGATGTGACCTCAAATATTTCACTATTTAATCCTAACATTTTTTTTAATATTTGACCAATTTTATGATCAATTGCCGACCTTAAAATGTTCGAACAAGAGTAAAGTTCAATTTTGTAACAAACTTAGTATAGCTGTTCCAATTTCGCCATTTTAAAATCAAAATTTGGAGCTGAAAATGCAAAGTCACACAAATCATTCATAGAAAGTACTTACGCATAAAGGACTGCTATTAACAATGCCATCTAAAGCTTATGTTCAGTGTTGGTCGGCCACTATAATATTGTCTGGAGGGGATCTTCTAATTTGCATAATTTGACCAAAATCCTATGTCTTTTGCGGTTTCACCTAAAAATCAAGTCATTATATATTAAACTAATCGTGTCGATGTGTAATGCGCACTAAATAAACACACAAATTACGTCACAGTGAGGTGTACTAATAAGCACATATTGCATGGCCGTGAGGGTACTAGTATACGTCTACCCCCCCCCCCCCGAGGAAATATGGGTACTAAACATTATTGGTACCCACTTGGGACAATAAACAAATACAAGTGCCCGAATAAGGACATGCAATGTGTATTTTATAACACACCACTCACTCGTACTATTAGTCAACCCATCACCCTCTCACATTGCAAAGTAATGATGTGAATAACCAAAGAATTGCAATAATACACATTTTATTTAATGACATGTATAAATTGTATATGTTAACAATGATTGTACATTTATTTGAAAACAAAACAAAAACACTTTTTTTTTAATTTTCCGCAATCCGCATCTAATGTATCATAATTGTACTGCGTCAATCTCTACTACTTTCCGATATTAACTACACAACTATGAAAATAATTATTGCTTGACCACTCAGTTATAGTATATGTCGAGCCTCGAATCCGCTGCGATCTAGGGTAGTAACAGTTGTAGCTCATTTTAACGTAATTTTGTAATTGTCTGTTGTAACTTTTCATATCTTCTCTTCAAGTAATGGATAATCTGAAACAATACGCCAATCACATATCTGACAGGATATTATGAGTTTTTGCTCAATGTGTGAATGAAAAATAGACAAACACTTAATGGTTATTGATTAATGAGCGTAACATTGTTGCAACAATGCTAACCGAATTCATGACTTGTAAAATTTAATCTAAAAATTTATAACAAATTTCACATTTACACATGAATTTGGAGTCTTGCCTTTTTGAGTGTTTTCCTGCCTTGTTCACAGTTCACAAAACGTGAAATAAATTCTATATTCATAGACTCATTGCCATATATCGGCTGTTTGTAGTGAGAGCGAGGGTATGGTGTAAAAAAATATATGCAAATGTGGGTGCAACGATCAGACTGGTATACACTGAAAACGTTGACGTCACTTAGCTCTTACGGGCTTTCAAGGTTACGCGAAAATGTTCTGGGTTGTGAGATAAGCCTAACACGCCAATTAGAGGTGGCTTAGCACTTCCTTCGGGTATATGGACCTCAAACTGATTCATGATATTGCCGATAACCACAAAGCTCTCTATCTGAGCTAGCTTTTCTCCCAAACAAGATCGAGGACCTTTACCAAATGGGGCAAAATTCATCTTGGAATACGGAATCAAGCACCCGCTTTCACAATCAATAAATCGTTCGGGTTTGAATTTGAATGGTTCATCAAAGACATCTGGATCGCATCCTATGGCATAATCGTTGACCATAACCAAGGTATCCATTGGGATGTCGTAGCCTGCTATACTTGTATTCCGAATCGCACGATGGGGGACCGACAACGGGGTAATTGACGGGTAACGTAATGTTTCCCAGATGGCAGCATCTAAGTATGGCATCTTTTCTCTATCGTTATACATCACCATACCGTCTCTGCCAACAACCTTATCTAGCTCGCTGTGTATCTTCGTCTGGATATCTGGATTATGCATCACTTGAATCATAAACCATTTTATTAAAGCGACAACAGTTTCAGAACCTGCAAATGCACAAATAGAAAATATACGGACTAACATAACGGGGATTGATAAAGTTAACTTAATGAACCTTGTTCTAAAGGTCCTTCATTGTCGTCGTATGCTACAGCAGTCTGATTATTTGCAGTATGAACAAGGTATATAAATTTAGCACAGACAAGCTTAGAATCTACCATCTAAAACATCGATTGTCATTCGTCACATTTTTGCTTAAAAAGTGAAATGACGATGTCAACATAGCTAATATCTACGTAATGGAACAAAAGTTATTAACGCCCTCAACATCAAACCACATTGAAATGAACTATGATTAAAAAAAAATCGCACCTACGCATACAAGGTCCATTGTTAACTGTATGATGTGATCTTCACTGTATACGTCTTCAGCTGTCATGTCAGGGTTTGCTTTATTTTCCAGACGTTCTCTTTCTAAAATTATCTGGTCAATCATATTCCGTATTTTTTTCGACTTATCAAAACTTTGAATAATGTATGTCAGCTTCTTCTTCATAAACTGGTACCTTAATTCAGATATCCTTCTTAAGTTGGTCAGCCTGGAATAGACCAAAGGTGACAGCCATCTCGCGAAATCTAAACGACAAAAAAATCTAGTGTAACTTTCGGACATATGGTGATCCCAAGTTCAGTTTTAAATAGAACCAACCTGATGAAATGAATGTTTGTAATAGTTGAGAAAGATGCTCTCAACCGTGGATTGAATTAATGACACTGAGTGTGTTCAAAAAGCTATCAAGACAGTGTACAAGAAACAATAGTTTGCAGATTTGTATCACAATTCACATTTTCCAGTAAACAATTAATGACGGGCGTCCAAGACATCCGCATCTTGCTTTTTTGAGTAGAATATATCGTGACATTGCACAATCATGCGTTTTTGTCCGCAAATGATGTAGAATAACACGACCCATCGTGCGAGAAACAATGGACTACATTAAATATATGTATTTGCATAATTCCCAATTTAATATCTATATATATTTAATACGCACCTGCTGGGTTTCCAGCAATCTCTGTGAACATAGTCTCATTCCATTCCAGGAAACGCTGAAATTCAGGATCATCAAATTGATAGGTTTTAGAAATGATTAGTTTACACAGCGTATTGAAGGACACCATAACTAAGTCAGCGTGGGGGTCGAAGGCTTTGTCGTCTTTCTGTTTAAAACGATCTGAAACAAGATATGGTGATATTGGTGACAAACTTCGCAAGACAAGTTTCGCAGAATATTATCTGTGTGTTGAAAGCATGTTTCAATACCATGAAACTTCATTTTCAAATTCGCTAATACACAATACATCCTGCTTTTTATCCTGATAACAGTGTATAAGTGGCATAAATACATTGTGATTGGACAGGACCTTCTTATTCGATTCAAGTCATTGTTAATGGAGCATAGTGCACTGCCATGGCTTAATTAATTATTTATTTATTTATTTATTTATTTATTCGAGCGTTCGTTAATTAATTAATTCGTGTTATTTATGTATTTATTAATTCCTGTTATTTATTTATTTATTTATTTATTTATTTATTTATTTATTTATTTATTTATTTATTTATTTATTTATTTATTTATTTATTTATTTATTTATTTATTTATTTATTTATTTAATATATTTATTTAATTAATTATTTAATCAGTCAATAAATCAATCATAGTATAAATTGATAACATCTCAAAGAGGTAGATTTTAGGCGATACTGCTGGAGACGTTATTGCTTATAATTATTTATTAATGTTATAATTATATATTAGTAAATAACCTTCACGGGTTAAACCCGACCTCCATGCTTTGGGACATAAACCAATATTGAGAACAAACTAAACTGTATATTCACAACTTTACATTCGAAATCATAACGTCTCAGAGAACACACACTGGGTGTGTTCCAGATTTAAAGGTAGAACTAATTAAACTCTTTCTGCCTCACTGTTTAATCATTGTTTTCATCCGCGGCATTCTAGACACATTACCAATGAACAATAGAATTGAATTGAAATATGGAATTGAAACTATATATCATCAAAAATAAATGTTCCTAATGAATGTTAATTGTCATAGATCAGAATGATATATATATCAATTTGTTTATTAGATTAACACAACGAATCGGACAATCTGGCAATGAAAAGTCGTTTCTTTCTTGTTCCCGTGACAACGGAATCCAAACGTGATTCAAAACCATCCCTCCTGGAAATGGTGAGCGGGCGGGATGGCAGGTGTGCGTACACGTCAAAAAAATATAACCTCTACTAAGCGGTATTTTGCTTACCAAGAAGTTGTGTAATTTCATTCGAGATGATAGTCGTCCACTCTTGCTCTCCGATGACCTTTAACGATTTCGTTGCAATTCTTCTATGTGTTTTCAATTTGTGCGTGTAATCTGCAAATCCGATATCCTTATAGCCATATGTCGCTATGTCCCACGTGATAAAGTCGTTTGGTCTACCAGCAACATCAATGCCAGAATTTTTCTTGGCCAATGTTTCAAGCATTATTTTGTGCGAACTAATGACGACTACCTCTTTGTCGAACAGTTTGACACTGTATACTGGTCCTGTTATAAAATATTCAAATATTTCAGTTAAAAGTGTATTGAGTAATTGCACACTGCGATGTGTTCAATCTGAACGCATAGCTATTGGAACAGCCACTGGCGGCGCTATAGTTTCGAAATCTTTAGTGACTCGCAAAGGCATACTTATAGAATAAGCAGCCAGTTTATTATGGTAGAATGTTTGTACAATCTTCTAATAACCACAGTAGACAGTGTGAAGGTCAATGCCGAAAATAAGTGCTTGAGTTGTTTCATATTAAATGTTTTCTATTAATTATTTCACCCTAAAATAATATTCAAGAGATATGTCTACGCCATAATCCCATTAAAATCATTATAGTATTGTGTACTGTGTATTGTGCACGGTAATGCCATACCCGCTTTAAATTGTGGGCCAATTTCCCCATTGTTGTTAATATTGACAGGTTTTGACTAGGTCTGTGGATTTACATCTACACACACGTCTACGTAGTGAACACCAAACTCACGACCCATCCTTTCATAACTCCCTTCACACTCATCTACATTGACACCTTCCTCAACACCAAAGCACAATTCTTCCTTCCCTTAACAACATTCAACAGGTATTAAATATAAACAATCCAGTGAACTTCACCATTTTATAGTTCTAGATGTATACAGTGCATTGACAAATACTAATACAATGCTTGTTCACACATAATTCGTTTGATTTCTTCAACTAGTCATTCGTTTTATTAGACTACCACCATAGCTGCTTCCCATTGCCACACAGAACCAATGTTACATTCTATTTAGCTCTCTGATTTATTTGTACTTGCACCCAAACGAGTAAGTTATGTATTTACATATTTATGTACTCATAAATCTGTTACATGACGTCGGTGTATTTATATTTAGTTGCTCATACGATTCAAGTACACCAGATAGTATAGTGAAGCCATTAGTGTCAGGAGAGACATGCGCGTTACTCATCAATGTTATTTGTTGGTATTTAAATATAGCAATTTGACTTTGTTTAAAGTCGATGTAAAAGTCAATTTAAAATCCAGCACAATGCCGACACGTGTGTACATTTTGTTTATATCCATATTCTAATTACAGAGTTGAAAATTGGGTTGACTACCTCGGCCATTGTGGCTGAGAATTTCGGGAATGGTCTTGCTACGTAATGCGCAATCTTCGCACAGGTTTCGTAGAAGTCGTAGCAGATCAATATAAACTCCTACTACTTCTCTTCCTTGTGGGAATACCTAGCTCATATTGTAATGATACTCCTGTGACGTGTGTATACTCTGCTCGAAAAAACTTCAATTAACATTCACACTATTGGACCAACTGTGAATTATGTTCCATCCTTAGCAACGAGTGTGAAACGTACAGTTCGATTCGCGTACGAGTTTGATTGACGTACGATTGGTACTCCCATTGAAATACCTATAAGAGTCAAGTCAGAGATTATACTAAATACGTTCACAGTGCGCATGACAGTTCTTTGACGCGTCTGCGAATGCACGGGAGAAGGTCAAAGGGCAATGAATATAAAAAAAACATCGTCAACGTATTATTCAAATGTATTTTTAGTTTTTTATCACTGATTGATGATAATTTGAGACTATTTTTTTTACATACGATTCGCGTTTTTTAAAACATATTTATGCTTTTCTTGTGTGTTTCTATGGCGATTTTATACTTGTTCGAGCCCACGTGACTTTCAATGTGAGTGAGACTCATGATAACCATGATTTTCTCCGAAAGAAAATTGGATGAAACCTACCTATCTTCCTACACAAAAATTGCTATTCTTCTTTTTTCTCGGCCATTGCATCGTCACTACACCTTTGCAGATTGTATATACAGTAAAAAAGACGTATATTTAAGTGCGCCCTCTCTGGCAATACTTTTCAAACGCGCGTGGTCGGCATTTTTATTTTAGAAATGTATCACTGGCTGCGTTTCTTTTGTCATGTCTCGAAACTGAAAGTCCAAGCTGACTTTGTTTTGGCTGTAAGAACCTCAGTTTGTTTAAGCATATTAGTAAGAACCTCAGTTAGCTTATGCAAATTCATCGTCCGAATCGCACGGTCCCATGTCTTCGACCTATAGGCCTCTACCACAGTCACTTGGGGGCTGAAAATCAATAAATACTAATTTTCAAAAAAAAAAATCATCCGCTATACGTATATAAATAAACAAGTTGTGAAACACGGCACCTAGTAAATCGACACCCTGTCGGTTTCAAATGTCGATTTCTTACCTTAAAATGCGAAACAAAAAGTGCAGCGGAGGTCAGGTGTTAGGTTAATAACCATTGTTCATAATCGCTAACTTGGTTTTATTCAAAACGGCACAAATCGCGAGTTTTCTGGTGATATCCGACAATTTCATGATCGAAAATCGCCAGCAGCCAGAATCAAGGGGGATTCGCGCAGAGTTATGGGTAAATCAAGTGCGCATACTCATTTTCAGCCAATCAGGCGTGCCGTAACAGCGAGTATTTCCTTGATTTACCCAGAACTCTATGCGAATCCCCCTTGATTCTGGCTGCTGGCCATTTTCGTTCATGAAATTGTCGGATATCACCAGAAAACTCGCGATTTGTGCCGTTTTGAATAAAACCAAGTTAGCGATTATGAACAATGGTTATTAACGTAACACCTGATCCCCTCTAAAATTTTTGTTTCGCATTTTAAGGTAAGAAATCGACATTTGAAACCGACAGGGTGTCGATTTACTCGGTGAAGTGTTTCACAACTTGTTTATTTATATACGTATAGCGGATGATTTTTATTGAAAATTAGTATTTATTGATTTTCAGCCCCCAAGTGACTGTGGCCTCTACACGATACCGTGCGGGATCGCATAGGCTAATTGCGTTTCCTAAGCAGTGACATCTGATTGGGCGCGCCTCGAAACAAGGCGCCCAATCAGCTTGGACGTACCAAATTATAACACAAAGTTCCACTTCCTGTTTTTGTCGCTATGAAGACATCCTTCCCAAACAAAACTGCGTCAATTGCCTGTACCTGATGAGGCGAGAGGGCAACTACACCGAAAACTTTCGCAATTTCATCATCACAAATATCACATTCATGGGCGCCGCCATTTTGTTTAAAATGAAATGCCAAATAGGGATTTGTAACACGCAAACTGATTGGACAATGATTAGCCGAAACTGACTACTGGAGGCGCTGTTAGAATACACATATTTGATGGTCGTTCTGCCAAGGTCTGTTTAGAGGCTTGGCTGAATAAACTTATACCTTGGCTAGCGAAGATGATGCATATTAGTAAGACATTGGCTTGGTGTAAAAGTTTGAAATTTTAGAAATGGCTGGTTGAACACATTCCTAGACACGATAGAGTCCTTTGTATTTATACAACTACTATTGTAGTGCATCAGTGGGGCGAAGTAGTGTCTGCATTTATTATACATTTATGTGTTTTCGTTGGATTTTTGTGGTATACGTTCTTAATTGCGCTTCGTAGCCGTGATGTTTAAAATGTAACATCTATGGTGAGACCGACTGGACAAGAACGCATAAAATTACACCCGGTTTTAATGTACGAGAGACCTTTTATTGATCAATCATTCAATTCTGTAATTAACAATAAACAGAAAACTATTTTCAGTAAAAAATACATCACAACAAACTCATTCCCTTACTCAGTATTGTTTGTATTAACTCAATTCACATGCCTAAATTTGTCTCAGCAAAATGACTAATGACATTAAAATTACTAATTTGAACTTAACTACTGTGACCGGATATAATTACAGGTTAGACGTTTCTGGTTAGCATCTGAGTAGACTATCATCACAAGTTAGTAGCGTTGACTATCATCACAGGTTAGCAGTGTAGACTATCATCACAGATTAGCAGCATTGACTATCGTCACAGGTTAGCAGCGTTGACTATCGTCACAGATTAGCAGCGTTGTCTATCGTCACAGGTTAGCAGCGTTGACTATCGTCACAGGTTAGCAGCGTTGACTATCGTCACAGGTTAGCAGCGTTGACTATCATCACAGATTAGCAGCATTGACTATCGTTACAGGTTAGCAGCGTTGACTATCGTCACAGGTTAGCAGCATTGACTATCATCACAGGTTATCAGCGTAGACTATCATCACAGGTTAGCAGCATAGACTATCGTCACAGGTTAGCAGCATAGACTATCATTACAGGTTAGCAGCGTTGACTATTGTCACAGGTTAGCAGCGTTGACTATCGTCACAGGTTAGCAGCGTTGACTATCGTCACAGATTAGCAGCGTTGACTATCGTCACAGGTTAGCAGCGTTGACTATTGTCACAGATTAGCAGCGTTGACTATCGTCACAGGTGAGTAGCGTTGACTATCGTCACAGATTAGCAGCGTTGACTATCGTCACAGGTTAGCAGAGTAGACTATTGTCACAGGTTAGCAGCGTTGACTATCGTCACAGGTTAGCAGCGTTGACTATCGTCACAGGTTAGCAGCGTTGACTATCTTCACAGGTTAGCAGCGTTGACTATCATCACAGGTTATCAGCGTAGACTATCATCACAGGTTAGCAGCGTTGACTATCGTCACAAGTGAGCAGCGTTGACTATCGTCACAGATTAGCAGCGTTGACTATCGTCACAGGTTAGCAGCGTTGACTATCGTCACAGGTTAGCAGCGTTGACTATCGTCACAGATTAGCAGCATTGACAATCGTCACAGGTTAGCAGCGTTGACTATCTTCACAGGTTAGCAGCGTTGACTATCATCACAGGTTATCAGCGTAGACTATCGTCACAGGTTAGCAGCATAGACTATCATTACAGGTTAGCAGCGTTGACTATTGTCACAGGTTAGCAGCGTTGACTATCGTCACAGGTTAGCAGCATTGACTATCGTCACAGATTAGCAGCGTTGACTATCGTCACAGGTTAGCAGCGTTGACTATTGTCACAGGTTAGCAGCGTTGACTATCGTCACAGGTGAGAAGCGTTGACTATCGTCACAGATTAGCAGCGTTGACTATCGTCACAGGTTAGCAGAGTAGACTATTGTCACAGGTTAGCAGCGTTGACTATCGTCACAGGTTAGCAGCGTTGACTATCGTCACAGGTTAGCAGCGTTGACAATCTTCACAGGTTAGCAGCATTGACTATCATCACAGGTTATCAGCGTAGACTATCATCACAGGTTAGCAGCATTGACTATCGTCACAAGTGAGCAGCGTTGACTATCGTCACAGATTAGCAGCGTTGACTATCGTCACAGGTTAGCAGCGTTGACTATCGTCACAGGTTAGCAGCGTTGACTATCGTCACAGATTAGCAGCGTTGACTATCGTCACAGGTTAGCAGCATTGACTATCGTCACAGGTTAGCAGCGTTGACTATCTTCACAGGTTAGCAGCGTTGACTATCATCACAGGTTATCAGCGTAGACTATTGTCACAGGTTAGCAGCATTGACTATCGTCACAAGTTAGCAGCGTTGACTATCGTCACAGATTAGCAGCGTTGACTATCGTCACAGGTTAGCAGTGTTGACTATCGTCACAGGTTAGCAGCATTCACTATCGTCACAGATTAGCAGCGTTGACTATCGTCACAGGTTAGCAGCATTGACTATCGTCACAGATTAGCAGCGTTGACTATCGTCACAGGTTAGCAGCGTTGACTATCGTCACAGGTTAGCAGCATTGACTATCGTCACAGGTTAGCAGCGTTGACTATCGTCACAGGTTAGCAGCATTGACTATTGTCACAGGTTAGCAGCATTGACTATCGTCACAGATTAGCAGCATTGACTATCGTCACAGGTTAGCAGCGTTGACTATCGTCACAGATTAGCAGCATTGACTATCATCACAGGTTAGCAGCGTTGACTATCGTCACAGATTAGCAGCATTGACTATCGTCACAGGTTAGCAGCGTTGACTATCGTCACAGATTAGCAGCATTGACTATCGTCACAGGTTAGCAGCGTTGACTATCGTCACAGATTAGCAGCGTTGACTATTGTCACAGGTTAGCAGCGTTGACTATCGTCACAGATTAGCAGCATTGACTATCGTCACAGGTTAGCAGTGTTGACTATCGTCACAGATTAGCAGCGTTGACTATCGTAACAGGTTAGCAGCGTTGACTATCATCACAGGTTAGCAGCGTTGACTATCGTCGCAGGTGAGCAGCATTGACTATCGTCACAGATTAGCAGCGTTGACTATCGTCACAAATTAGCAGCGTTGACTATCGTCACAGGTTAGCAGCGTTGACTATCATCACAGGTTAGCAGCGTTGACTAACGTCACAGGTTAGCAGCGTTGACTATCATCACAGGTTAGCAGCGTTGACTATCGTCACAGATTAGCAGCACTGACTATGGTCACAGATTAGCAGCATTGACTATCGTCACAGGTTAGCAGCGTTGACTATCGTCACAGATTAGCAGCGTTGACTATCGTCACAGGTTAGCAGCGTTGACTATCTTCACAGGTTAGCAGCGTTGACTATCGTCACAGATTAGCAGCATTGACTATCGTCACAGGTTATCAGCGTAGACTATCGTCACAGGTTAGCAGCGTTGACTATCGTCACAGGTTAGCAGCGTTGACTATCTTCACAGGTTAGCAGCGTTGACTATCATCACAGGTTATCAGCGTAGACTATCGTCACAGGTTAGCAGCATTGACTATCGTCACAGGTTAGCAGCATTGACTATCGTCACAGGTTAGCAGCATTGACTATCGTCACAGGTTAGCAGCGTTGACTATCGTCACAGGTTAGCAGCATTGACTATCGTCACAGGTTAGCAGCGTTGACTATCGTCACAGGTTATCAGCGTAGACTATCGTCACAGATTAGCAGCATTGACTATCGTCACAGATTAGCTAATTAGCAGCGTTGACTATCGTCACAGGTTAGCAGCGTTGACTATCATCACAGGTTATCAGCGTAGACTATCGTCACAGATTAGCAGCGTTGACTATCGTCACAGGTTATCAGCGTAGACTATCGTCACAGGTTATCAGCGTTGACTATCGTCACAGGTTAGCAGCGTTGACTATCGTCACAGGTTAGCAGCGTTGACTATCGTCACAGGTTAGCAGCGTTGACTATCGTCACAGGTGAGCAGCGTTGACTATCGTCACAGGTTAGCAGCGTTGACTATCGTCACAGGTTAGCAGCGTTGACTATCGTCACAGGTTAGCAGCGTTGACTATCGTCACAGGTTATCAGCGTAGACTATCGTCACAGATTAGCAGCATTGACTATCGTCACAGATTAGCAGCGTTGACTATCGTCACAGGTTAGCAGCGTTGACTATCGTCACAGGTTAGCAGCATTGACTATCTTCACAGGTTATCAGCGTAGACTATCGTCACAGATTAGCAGCATTGACTATCATCACAGGTTATCAGCGTAGACTATCGTCACAGGTTAGCAGCGTTGACTATCGTCACAGGTTAGCTGCGTTGACTATCGTCACAGGTGAGCAGCGTTGACTATCGTCACAGGTTAGCAGCGTTGACTATCGTCACAGGTTAGCAGCGTTGACTATCGTCACAGGTTAGCAGCGTTGACTATCTTCACAGGTTAGCAGCATTGACTATCATCACAGGTTATCAGCGTAGACTATCGTCACAGGTTAGCAGCGTTGACTATCGTCACAGGTTAGCAGCGTTGACTATCGTCACAGGTTAGCTGCGTTGACTATCGTCACAGGTGAGCAGCGTTGACTATCGTCACAGGTTAGCAGCGTTGACTATCGTCACAGGTTAGCAGCGTTGACTATCGTCACAGGTTAGCAGCGTTGACTATCTTCACAGGTTAGCAGCATTGACTATCATCACAGGTTATCAGCGTAGACTATCGTCACAGGTTAGCAGCATTGACTATCGTCACAGGTTAGCAGCGTTGACTATCGCCACAAGTTAGCAGCATTGACTATCGTCACAGTTTAGCAGTGTTGACTATCGTCACAGGTTAGCAGCGTTGACTATCGTCACAGGTTAGCAGCGTTGACTATCGTCACAGGTTAGCAGCGTTGACTATCTTCACAGGTTAGCAGCGTTGACTATCATCACAGGTTATCAGCGTAGACTATCGTCACGGGTTAGCAGCATTGACTATCGTCACAGGTTAGCAGCGTTGACTATCGCCACAAGTTAGCAGCGTTGACTATCGTCACAGTTTAGCAGTGTTGACTATCGTCACAGGTTAGCAGCGTAGACAGGTTATTGATCCTATAATATAATACTATTTTCTAAATACCAGAAACTCAACTACAACACCTCAACATAAACATTTCTAATTATGCATCACAAACTAGTAAACTTGCTGGATTAACTATGCAAAAGTTTGTTGCTTCAACAATAAATCACCCTAACGATTCTAAGCGTATTTTGAAGTAAACATCATCTTTTAAAACTCTGAAAATTACATGTACAACGCAACTGATCAACAAATATAACATCAACATTACTCATTATACAGTCTCAGTAATCGTCCGGTAAATTATGAACACATGTCTTTCAACGTTCCAATTTTCACGCTAATATTGGAAATGGCATGTCCACATCAGAAAAACAACAACAATCATCTACAATGTATATGCCAAAAAACTCACCCAATACAGCATCATATATTTATTTATTTATTTATTTTTTTTATTTACTTATTGACTCTTACACAATCCCCGGAGGGAAAGAAAATGGTCACAAAGTACAAGGAGAAATATATATATATAAAAAACGAAACAAAAACACAATATACTAAATAACAAATATCAAATACAATCACTAAATTACTAAATAATACAAAATCTCTAAAAATACAATCTAATATAAAATTACAAAATTGACAGCAGGCATTAAGATGTCAAGTAAGACCCTGCTTCCTGACTTCAAAGCTTTTACTTATGAACTGTGCTACTGGTATAATAATGTTTTCATTCTGTAACAATTCCATGATTTTTTTCTCTGCAGGTTTATTTTCAAATGCTGGGATCATATCCTTAGCTTTATTGAATAGTTTGGCACGCAACTCATTATATTTGTTGCATTCCAGCAGAAAATGCATTTCATCCTCAATTAGACCTTTGTTACACATGTCACAAACCCTGTTGTTTAGTGGGATTTTTTTATGACGACCCATTTCAATTTTGAGACTATGGTCACTAAGACGAAATTTGGTAAGCACACTACGCAGTTCAAAGTTTTTTAGCTTGACTAAATATGGCTCAAGTTTTAAATCTGATTTGATTAGCCGATATGTTCTTAGTTTGTTTTTCTCATTTGCTTTGGTGCGGTTATCATTATGGACCTCACCTTTCCATCTTGTTAGAAATAAATCCTTGATGCCTAAATCAATTTGTTTCATTTGTGCCGAGGTTAATTTATCACAGTTGTTAACTGAATGATATAGTTGGATATTGTTTAATAATGATGTCACTTCTAGATACCATTTACTTTTAATGCTTTGGTTAACCACAAAAGCTTCCTTGAGTAACGCATTATTAGAATTCATGGCCCGACTGTAATATTTAATTATTTGTTTTTTTATAAATACGTCTAGGGGGTATCTGCCTAACTCGCTATACATGGCCATAATTGGTGTGTGTTGTGACACCCCCAGTAGATACCGACAATAACTTAATTGAACGTCTTCAATAGGTGATTTAGTGGAGAACTCATCACCCCAAACATCACAACCATAAATGAGGATAGGTCTGATGAGTTTGTCAAAAAGGGAAATTGAAACTTTTATACTTATGTTTTGTATTGAGCCAAGCTTTGCTTTCATTGAAAACAGAGCTTTTTGAGCCTTACGTTTAAGGTTTTTTAGGCCATCCTTAAATTTACCATTGGCACTGATGACTAGTCCCAGATAGTTATAAGATTTAACTGTATCAAGTTCGATACCTCCAAGAAAAAATGTATCATTATTCAAACGTCTGTTTGATTTATTGAAAATTAAAATTTTGGTTTTGTCAGTGTTGACAGAGAGCTTCCACGTTTTAGCATACAATGCCAAACTATCAAGACATGTCTGTAATCCCTGTTTAGTTTTAGAAAGTATCACAATATCATCGGCATAGAGTAGACAGCTGACATGCGAGTTTTCTAAATAAGGAGGATCACAGGTATTAGGATTGAAAATAGTGGGCAGGTCATTTAAAAAAAAAGATTGAAGAGAGTTGGACTAAGATTACATCCCTGTTTAACACCAATATTGGACTGAAATTGTTTTGTTAAGCCTTCTTTACATTTAACTTTATATTTTACTTTACTGTACATGTTTTTGATAGTTTTATACATTTTTCCAGTTATACCATATTTGATTAATTTTTTGAATAGACCATCATGCCAGACACTGTCAAAGGCCTTTCTAAGGTCAATAAAGCAGGCATATAATTTTTTTGATTTTTTAATATTTGTGTTATTTTGTTTATTGGCGCACTCTGACTTACCACTGTAGAGATATTTATTTACCAGGGTTTTTAGTATGAAAAGATTGTCTGTAGTTCGACAATCATGCCTGAATCCGAACTGTCGACCGGAAAGAATGTTATTAGAGTCTAAAAATGATGTCAACCTAATATTTAGAATACTATTGAATAACTTGCCAAGACAGCTAGAGATGGCAATTCCCCTGTAGTTGGCCGGGTTATTTTTCGACCCAGATTTGTGGATTGGTACCAACAGGCCAGTGCTCCAAGAATGTGGATAGTTATTTGAACTATAAACAATATTAAAGAGTTTATGTATTGCATCTAATAAGTGATGTTCACCGTATTTTAACAATTCATTGCAAATTCTATCTTCTGCCGAAGCCTTGTTACTTTTAAGAAGTCTAATGGCTTTAGTTATTTCATTTTTTAAGATTGGTCTGTCTAAATAGGGGTTGCTACTTGCACTCTTTTCACTATTCTCCAGTTCATTCGCAATCTCAGAGTTTGATGTACTGCTATCAGTATTAAGTAGGTTCTTAAAGTAAACCAACCAATCACCAGGTTGAACATTCCCATTATTATTACTGGGGTTCTCGCCATTCATATCACGAAGAATCTTATAGATGGCAAATGTTTCCACGACCTTCAAAGTAACACCGTTCGCTACATCAGTACGAGCTGCCATTTTGAATCTATGTTTTGATTCCTTTGGCGCTCAAGGGCGCCCTCAATGATCAGAAATTAAGTTTCGCTCGAAACAATCTACACTTATGGGTTGTATCTTGTAAACTACGCTGTGAATTTAACTATACCTCAGACTATTAATTGTCTGGAACTATACGAACCGTTTAGCACACACTTGTATACAGTCTAGATGGTTTTTTTAATAACATAAAATATGAGAATGTATAACTCATGATATTGATGCAAGAGTCTGTATGCAAATCTTTCAATTGCCCATAAATATGCAAATAACGCCAAAGAAAAAAAACGTGTTAAACAAGTATTTTGAAATTGATATAAAAGGGCTATATTTGTTATGGATAAGAATACATTTTCGAACTACAATCTTGGTTTATGGAATGCCTCGAATATGGTTTCATATTTCACTGTTTTGGGAATTATGTGTCCAGTGGAAGTGCCACCTGACACGGAAATATTTTGTTAAAAAAGTATATTGAAATTTATATAAAAAGGCTATATTCGTTTATCGATAAGAATACATTTCGAAGCATTTTGGGGAATGTCTCAACTATGGTTTCATATTTCACTGCAGGAACAAAAGGGTCGTGCGATAAGGTGCATATTACTCGGAAAATTGTGTGAAACGTAGGGGTTTAATATTTACCATATTTTCTACTCCATTCGGTGAACTTCACAAAGGGCATACTTCCAAGCTGTAAACCACTACCAACTATGGGCCATCTTGTCGGACCAGGTGGATAATTCCTGGGTAGACGTTTTCTGGTCATTAACAGATGAACGACCAGGAACGTCAACACTGCCAACAGAATATCTGTATACATTTCGCTGTAAATATAATTCAGTTTGCATAATTAATATAGGACGATTCTGCCCTGGCTCTGGTAAATAAAATACGCCCTGGTTTTGAACGTTACGGCCCTGAACAAATTGGTCGTTACGGCCCGGGTATAAATTATTTTCAGAGTAGTATTCATATCTAGTGTTAATATATTAAATGAATAACATCTTTTGCTGTTATCACTGTAAACAATGTTAAATTATTCTTCACATGCTCAGTTTATTTTTTGAGAACAATTATTTAAAAATAAAATCTCTCAGTCAATCAGAAACTCGGATTCACGCCTTCAGGGAAAGTCACGTTTGGACGATCACATCATCGATTTTGTTTTTCGTTCGGCGGGCTGATGCCTTCAGTGTAGCTTTTGTCTCTTCCGACATAGAAATCATCTGAATCTTCTTTCTACCTCTCTTACTTTTCACACCACGCATAATGTAATGACAAAAATTAGGAAAGAACGCTGAGGAAATATAATGCTTGGTTTGCTAGCGAGCGATAAATGATTTGAGAATAATTGCACATGCGCGTGAATTGAATGAACTATGACCCGTACAATCTCGATTTGCTTATTGTCAATCAAAGGTCCTGTTATTTGATTACTCATGCAAATTAGGCAATTGGACATAAACATTGCCACGTGTGAGTGTTTTTTTATTTTTAATCAGAAAATAACCAGCAATTTTAACGGTGTTCTAATAAGAATTCATTGGTCAAATTTTCACAGAATGTTCTTTAGATAAAAATCTATATAAAAAACGAAAAAAACTATTTTTGATTGAAATTCACAAATAAACTGCATCTCTACCTTAACACAATATTCGACACAAGGCGGAAAATGTTTGTTGATTCACTCGCCCCCTTCTTTGTACTAAACACGGCGCGCCCCTGGATTTGTGCGGCCCATAGACGCAGCATACACATTTAATACATTTCTAAGACAGGGTTCAAATGCATTGCAAGCAAAGACCCATTTGCCCTCATTCTTTTAGTAGTCTGTGATTAACCATGGGAACAAAGCACAGCATTATTAAAGAATTAATGTATGGCTGCTTGCAACCTAAATACCTCGAGGTCAAAGAAACAAACAAAGCGTGAGGTTGGTAAATGTGTTTGTTCAAAAGATCAACCGCTTAAGTGACTTGGATAGCAGTTTTTGTCCCGATTTCGACGGGGTATTTAAATCAATTATCGTTCTCACAGCCTGCTGACTATTTCGTGCTAGGGAAGCATATTATAACGAGGATAGGTTAGGATAGATAATGTCTCAATCCGTACTTTGGTGCAGAAAATCATTACAAAACGACCTAATTGGCGAAAAGCAATGTTAGTTAGTTGGTGGTTAATATAGTAGCGAAGTCAGGTTATTTTTCATAACACAGACATCGTGGTCATCTAGCCACGCTGTACAACAGATATGTTGTAAATCGACACTCCTTAACATACAATTGCGTTACTTACCAGGAAAACAGAAATAATGCTTGTCACGTATACTTTCATGCAAGTGCCTATGCAGCTTTGATACAGGGGATATATATTAATGTTCAATTTCAATAGCGTTAATTTAGCCAATCGTGTTTCTCGACACTCTAACCGAATATTGGTTTCAGCCAATACCATTTCATGTCTCTTAGCGGCTTGAAACAATTCCCATGAAGAGAGCTTCATGCTTGGTCGCCTCATCAACTTATAATAGACGCAGTGGAATGTATTTACTTGGCACATATTTACGCCTCGAGTTGTATTCAGTGTGTATTGATCTTTGCCATTTCTGTTTTCCCACTGAAACATATCTGTGTACAGTCTCAGTGGTATCGCTATGGCCAATCAAAGGGGGTGTCTCAGCGATTTTGTCAATCCGCCGTGTTTTGATTTTCAAACCCTCTGTATTGTGAACAATACTATTCAATATTTTAGTGAGTCTTTGCTGAGTGTAATGAGTGAACTTCTAGTTTAAAGTTATAGCCTTGGCACCTAACAATCGCACTGTGACAATATGGGACGTTTGTGATGCGTTGATGCTGTATGCTGTTTTTTCATTAAAATATAATATCACGGGAGTGTGTAAATGGCAAAAGCCGGGTAACAATTCCAACTATCATATTTTATTTGACTAAAAAAACACCAACAAATAAACAAGAAATTCCATGCTAATCTATCTCGGGACTATAATTAATAAAGACGCCGACTTTTCATGTTACTCACGAAAAAGCTCATAGTGTTTCCTTTGTAGAAATCGATGGGAGTATTATACCAGAGACATCTAGTGGTCTGGATGGTCTATTTTCTGCACACTTGAAGTATGTTTCTCCAAGTGTTAGTACGCATTTTTTTCAATGTGTATGCTGTATTCATTCGTGCACGGAACACTCCTTCATTCTATGATGGAAGTTGTTTTAGTTTCACTCTTGAAAAATAAATTTGGAGATGTGACAGAGGTGTGACAAGTATTTTTGAAACTACAGACAACCAGTTTGGTTTTAAAAAGTATGTGTTTTCTTGACGCGTCCAAGGCTTTCGATAGAACCATTGGACCTTATTTTATAAGTGTATTGAACAGAATGGTCCAGCGTATATCATATGTCTTCTTTGAGTTTGAAATTTGAAACTATGCAAAACCACTGTACAATTTATGAGAAAATAGGACCATGTATCAGAGGCATATAGGTCACTGAGTTTAGGTACGAGGCCTCTGTAATTTGTTGTGGATGAATCACTCCACCACCACCCGTTGCCCTGTATGAGTGGCTGAGTGTGCCGACATAATAAGTGTTGCCCACAAAACTAAGTTTATGTTCAGCTTGTCAAATAGTATACAAATCAACTTGTTGTGTACTACCTAAGTTCAGCAGACAGACAGACAGACAGACAGACAGACAGACAGACAGACAGACAGACAGACAGACAGACAGACAGACAGACAGACAGACAGACAGACAGACAGACAGACAGACAGACAGACAGACAGACATATTTTGTTAGTGTTGATTTCTCATATAATTAAAGATAGACAGTAGTATACAAATCAACTTGTTGTGTACTACCTAAGTTCAGCAGACAGACAGACAGACAGATAGGCAATTGGACAAACATGTATAACGCACGTTACATATAAAGGACAGACAGACAGACAGACAGACAGACAGACAGACAGACAGACAGACAGACAGACAGAAAGACAGACAGACAGACAGACAGACAGACAGACAGACAGACAGACAGACAGACAGACAGACAGACAGACAGACAGACAGACGGACGGACGGACGGACGGACGGACGGACGGACAGACAGACAGACAGACAGACAGACAGACAGACAGACAGACAGACATATTTTGATGGTGTTGATTTCTCATATAATTAAATATAGACAGTAGTGATAAAACATTGTTTAAATGTGTGATGTCATCATTTGAAGCTTGACAGCAAGCAATGAACTTACTATTATCCAGCCACTTTAATCCTTATATCGAAACCTATTTAGACGTAGCCAACATGGTACTGAACGTTGTATTCGTATTTGAAGCCCACAAATAAGCGACGCTACCAGATATATACACCAGCTAACAAGCCACACCAACCCAGCGACTGCTGAAGATGTGTACACACTCTACCATGTCCTACGCTGTAATATGTCATTATAGCCCCCCATAACTCTGGTTGTCTGCTACATTAAGACCAGACGCAAACAAGCGCAATGTCTAATACCGCTCCACCCAAAACAGACTGTTTTTGTTTGTTTCCCTTTTATTCAATATACACAAGCCACAGAGTACTCTCTGTTTTGTTGCATTTTAATTATTTATATTGGTACTTAGAATTCGATGAGTAAATGGAAGAAAATGCCGACTATTATGAACTTATAATAATTATGAATACCAAGTTCCTATAATGACCGATTCACACTTGGAGGGGCAATTTTCAGCTCGCTAATCAGGTATCGATGATTGACAGTCCCGGTATCCAATCAGAAGACATGACAGTTGGGACACGTGTATAATTGTAGATAAAGTCAGTAGTTGTTTAGTCATGTGCCGTTTCTATGCGTCAGTCTGTGTTCGTACATGTGAAGCAGGTGTTATCACAGTGGGGCAGAATAACGAAATAATTTATTCAAATAAAAATCTGAGAAAAATTATCGATAGTTACAGCTATTACCGCTGTATTTATTTTAATCGGTACCTTAGAATTCGATGAGTAAATGGAAGAAAATGCCGACTATTATCAACTTATAATAATTATGAATACCAAGTTCCTATAATGACCGATTCACACTTGGAGGGGCAATTTTAAGCTCGCTAATCATGTATCGATGATTGACAGTCCCGGTATCCAATCAGAAGACATGACAGTTGGGACACGTGTATAATTGTAGATAAAGTCAGTAGTTGTTTAGTCATGTGCCGTTTCTATGCGTCAATCTGTGTTCGTACATGTGAAGCAGGTGTTATCACAGTGGGGCAGAATAACGAAATAATTTATTCAAATAAAAATCTGAGAAAAATTATCGATAGTTACAGCTATTACCGCTGTATTTGAAATTGAAATTTACATTTATATGTGTAAGGGCGCATTATGATTGGTGTATTTAACAGCCAATCATGTAGCTTTTGTGAGTGCACTTTTGTTCTTGGGAGTAGTCAAGTCTGGTTCCAATGGCAAACGTTCTTTCATCTTTACACACGTTTGAGGTAGCAACAAGGGAACACATATAATTGTTTTAGTTATGGTTTAATTGCGATTAATCCACCAGTTACTAAGCATATATGCTTACAGAAAGCTAGGATGTACTATACGAAGGTGTAGTTTATTGGTAAAAATATTAAATTATAGAAGTTCTCGTCAACCTCGAAAATAATATTTTTCAGACAAGGTGAGCTGCTTATCCGCGCTCGTTCATTTTATGTTTTTGATTGTTTTGCTGTTGCTTCCCTAGATGAGTTTTTTTGTTTTCTATCCATATCTTATTTCTAAGCTTGCGCCTGTACCGAGAGTATTGGAGGAATAATAATAATAATAACAAAGTCTATTTAAACAGCATAGTATAACTATTACAAACTTACTTGATTTGTTTTAAATAATGAAATTAACATGTCGGATTAGGCACTGTCTAATATTAAATCTTTGCGCATAAGTATATTACAAACATGTGCTGTTCGCGTGATAATCAGTGTATAAATGTCTTTATTCGCTACATTTATGTTTATGTTAAAAATACGCTGAACTTGAAGTGTTGACAATGAACTAGCGAAAATACACAAAAATACACTTGCAAGGCAAAAATGTTAATCTGGTATCATTTCTGGAATCACAAATGCAATAATGGTCTATTCAAGGTACCTAGGTATAAAATATCAAAGCCATTGGAAAAATAGAATTTCTTACTCAAAATTAGAATATTATTCGCTAAAAAGTTATCGTCACAAAATGAACAAATCTGATAAAGATTCATCCATGATACACAGGCAAGCAGTTTTCTATTAGAAGTCAAAAAGTGATTTTTTACCAAAAGTAAAAAAAAAAAATCACTAAAATTAGAGAATTGAAGTTGTAATATGACATTGATCCATCCAAAGTACCTAGATATAACATATCAAAGCATTTTTGAGTAGAAATCGAAAGAAGTATTTTTTTTACCCTAAATGACATAAATATTCGTTAAAAATAGAGAATTTGGGATATGCTACCTACATACAAAATAACAAAGCAAAACATCGACAAATCGTACTTTTGACCAAATACTCCGTAAAAAACGGAGAATTGACAGTTTTCATCACATATAGAAGGTATATAGAATATGATGAAAAAGAATAGGCGCACAAATTTCCAAAATGAGTACAAAATATTATTTTTTTACCCCAAATATCGACACGAAATATATAACTCTCTCTAACGAAACAAAATTATAGCTACACCACAACCACTTCAAGACAAACGGTTCAGTGATTCTTGAAAGGAAGTAATCCTTTAACAGACGGTCGACAAACGCCGAACACAGCACCAACACTATAGCTCATGGAACCAAGGATACATGGTTGTTGTATTGTTACCATGGTCACCTCATGTAGTTGTCAAGGTCCATCCAAGTGTTTTTTTTTACTATTGCAAAGTTCGATGTTATAATAATAACATGTTGATGATAAATGCATTTTATTTAATGTAATTTAATGTGACAATGAGGTGTGATTCGAATACTAAGATCCAAATATTAACAGCTTATCTGATTGGTTGAACGATTAATGCATTCAAACCAGCTACACTATATCTACTGGTGTCCTAGTCACGTGGAAATCTCTTCTACCATTCATAAAATTCACAAATATTGAATAAGCTACAACGAAAGAATGAAAACGAAAAAATATTCCAAAGGGATATGCAATCTTCGTGATAACGTGCCATACTTCCTCCCCAAAATAATATTTCTGGACGGGGGATAGGCTGACAGCTTGTGTCTCAAAGAAGCTATCTAAAATCCACATGCCGAAATTGCATATAAATATGTAAGACAAAACTCTTCGAATTAACACGACACTTTGACCATTACCGGGGTCATATCTCATCGCGGATGTCAGGAATGTCACTTGCAGATAAACTTGGATAAAGTTAATAAAACAATCTATGAGTAAGATACATGGCATTTCTGTTGGGTAATGAACAGTATCGGGGTGACGGATGGTGCCAATGGATGCAGTCAAACCGAAAAAGATGTACAGGAAACTTCCGTTGACGGAAATCACGAGCAAAGTCGTATCCTCTCGGAAAGGGCGTTGCGTGCAAGAGTGACGTTTGAGGGCGCCAAAACCAATGTAACAGCAGATTATAAGCAATGTGTGGTAGATGGAACGAAATATGTAGAATTCTAACAAACTGATGTCTCGTTCTTCTTGGTGGGGATCGAACAACAAATAGGCGAAGACACTTAGCAGTATGCTGAGTACTAGACCCAACATAAAGGGAATACCACAGAAACTAATGTATTCTTTAATCTCACTGGTATCCCTGGCAGTTTCCTGACGGTTTCTGGTTTCTAAGGATTCACCAGAATGAGACACGTCTTCGTCAACGTCACTGATTTCGTCGTCTTCTATTTGCATCATGTTGGGCATTATTGGTGAAAATTCATTTTGAGAATTGTCAGTGTAGTCTGGGTGAACATCATTATCAGTTAATTGTTCATCGTTGAGGTGATCGTCACTGGTCAGCTGTTCTCGATATACGTCATCCGCATCACGTCTTTTAACTAATGTCACTATTTTATCCCAAAATCCTGTGCGCTGTATACTAACGTTCTTGCAGGTGATTGTTTCCTTGGGAAGCCCTTGAAACGAAAAATCTTTCATTGAAGTCCATATATGATATAACATACTTGCTGATAGTAGCGAATACTCTAAACTGAACGGGTAGAAATAGTCTTCAAGAGTACGAATCAAAGCATGCATACTGGTAGTGTCGTGTGCACACTTCAACCGGTGAGATATGGGTCCCACGTCAATATTCAAATTAGGCTCCAGGTTTGTATAATTTCCCGTGTCCCCTGCGAGAGGGCGCAATAGATCTCGGATACTGTATATGTATGACGTAAACCATAAACATATGTTGATAGCGAACATGTACAATATTACGTAACGGAAATATGTACACTTCTTGAAAGTTGCACGAAGAAATAAAAGAAGGAACGGTATTTGAATAGCTATGTAGATGACGTAAATTATGTGATAGCTAAAATTGACTATATCTTCAGCGGGTTCGATGAGCACATCTAGACACTTGCCGGTACGAACGATGTAGCACATGTCCAAAATTATCCGACCAGCTCCAAATACAATAATACCTTTGGTTGAAAGATACATCTCGCCCTCGTGGGACACGCCTTTGGCAAATACCTTGTCATTTGTGGGAGCGACTTTTGGCCATATCAGACATCCGCTCGTCTCCCATTGAGATTTTCTCTTGACAAAATACAGCATGAAACCTATGCAGGACGCCATCAAGACACCACGTATACACTGAAGTACTAACAGCGAGAAAACACGGTCCTCCGGCGTAGAAATGAATCTACACATGTGTGCCACTATGCCAAAGCACACTAATGCACACATGAATAGCACAGCCGAAATACTGCCATCTTGAAGGTCAGTCGACGTCGGTCTTGACAGTATTTCTCCGGTGTTAAGTGGTGTCCAAAGCCAGTGAAATCGTCGGCTTGGGGGTGGTTTTGAAGTTATCCTCCGTTCCATGTTGCCAAATACCTTTCGCTTATGGTTTGGGAGTACGATCGGTAAAGTCACACTAGTAACCATATGGAAAGTACCCTGGGAAACTTCCTGCATTCTACGAAGAAGTGAATAAGACTCGACCATTAAACGTAGGGGTGATGAAGAAGCTGTTGATGGGAAGCTGTAAGTAACAAACAACTTCGCCATTGGATAAATAAATAAACCGTAGCAAAATTCAGTTATCGTGATGAACATATATTACTCGTAAATATTGACGGAACTCACAACATTGGAGTCGTGTAAGTCACAGTAAGTGAAGAGTCATACTAGTGAAAGAACCCAAACTCTGTTCACGAAGATATGAAACTGAAAGTAAACACACAATAATTAGTGAACAGTCATACTAATAGAGACTCCAAACTCTGTTCACGAAGATATGAAACTGAAAGTAAACACACAATAATTAGTGAACAGTCATACTAATAGAGACTCCAAACTCTGTTCACGAAGATATGAAACTGAAAGTAAACACACAATAATTAAAGCGGGAGGATCGTTACCTGCGCACGCGCGGGAATTGAGTCCCAAGCGACGATATCAACATACGCTAAAATCGCAAAGGTTCATGGGTAGACGCTTGTTTGTAAACAATGACGCGCTATGGCCACCCGAAGTTTGACCTATATTTTCGTAAGTGTTTTTTTTTTTCAATTTATCGACAAATTGTTGTTTGTGGCGTTTTTTTCACATATTCCATGTTTAGAGTTTGTTGGATGTCAATTAGCCTGGTAACTCTAATCTTGTTCTACTGGTTACCCGCTCTCTACGAAAGTCTTGAGTAGGTATTAGGATGATGACGCATTCACAGTCAGTAGGTGACAGTGATGATGATTGGCTGATAAATATAGCACACTGAATATACGAATTTTCCGATCATTTCAGTGTGACCCCAAACTATATATAATCGGAAGAAACAAACTGTTTACTGTCAGCAACGTGTTTGAAATGACCATAGGGAATCATGTTCTCTTTAGTTTCATGCTATGACGTGTTTCCGTGATTTAAATAGAGTGGAATCCGCGGAACATTACTCGACATATCCAAGAGATGATATAGACTACCTTGCCTACTATTGCTACAGGGACTTCCAGTAGGAATACCAAATAATTTATAAGTGTGTCGCCAAACGCACAGGATAATTTTTATTAGCCATAAAGTTTATAACGCGACATGATTATGACATTACAAATGATAAACTAGAAAACTAATGTTAATATTGCTCACACTAAAAAATACTGTAAAATACTTAATTTTTATTTAGGGTGGAATTAATTTTCGCTGAATGACTCAGGCTGTTAGGGGTTTTTGTATGGAATTTATTTTAACTCAATTTGTTCGAGTAAAATGTAAAATATAGGTCTATATTCGCTGGATTTTATTTTCACTGAATCATTCCTTAAGGGAATATAGCAAAACTTAATTCCCAGCGAAAATAAAGTATTTTACAGTTGTGAGGGAAGTTTGAAATGGAGCGTGTGGGTAGACATGCGCCCTCAATGTGGGGTTATAGTGTGTTTCATGGCTAACGTTGGTGGTGTCCTCGACGGTGCAGAGAGTTTTATTGTTATTTTCCCGTGAACAATGAGTTTCGATTTGTTATTCAAAAAGTAAAACAACGAGTTCTAATTTGTTTAACATTTTCTTGTGGTTTTAATTCACCGAATTTTACGTATCAGTAATCCTTCACAGTATGTTGCCTAAGAAAAATGAGTACATATGGCTGGGCTTCAACAAACAAGCAGACAAACAAACGCACACGGTTACTAACTTGAACTGTGCTCCAGTCTAAATCACGTTGAATGATAGAGGTAGTGAGCTTCCACACTATTTATCATCACGTGATTCATATTCACAATGAATTGTGTGTATGTCTTGTTGGGTAGCGTTTATAACTAAACTGGACAATATACAGAAATAGGATTTGCAAACGTTTGTGGAATTTTGAATTGCGCATGTATTATCTGTTGCCCGGGGATAATTTGATAAAGTGTTCATGCGCATGCGTTATACGTAATCCAAATCGAAAGATAAAAGTTGGCTGCTACTGAAATAGCTGGTCGTGATTAGAAGTGTGAGCAGACAATTTGTAATGCTATTAATATGCTAGTAGAAATATATTTATAAATGCTGTAGCAAGCACATAGCGTTGTTGGTGTTGCGGGACAATAACGTACTGTTATGTGCTCAACAATGAGCAAGAACAACCAATCAAAGTGGGTTGGTGGCGGTATCACTGAATGCTCTTGTTTGCTGATCATTTGTTGGAAGGTGAAATGTAATTTATCCTCGCCCAACCTTGTATTTTTTGTTTGCACAGTTCTTATCCTACCTCTGTCAAACACGCAAGCATGCATAATATCCATCGGAATTTTAGATAATAACACCTCCCGCAAAGGTCCTCAGCTTGTCTGTGATGCGTGCTGTGCAGATCGAGTGTTTATACACAAGGGTGGCGTCTATTGAGATGAAAGCTGCATTATTGATATCGGTAGTTCAAATATACAAGTATGGTTCATATCATCAACAACATGCCATCTACGTGTTATTATCAATGCGTTAATAATAATAATAAATATTTTACTGTAAAGGCGTTTATTGTCACAACTATTTAATTTCACTATTTTGATATTTTGAACATGTTCACTGGATTTTAATTTTCCGCACTTCCCAGTGAAGTAATGAGTTCGGTCCATTGTACAGGTTCACATTGATTTCGGTTAGTGATTTTTACTTATGAGACTGAAATAAAATGAATAATTTACAGTAAGTAAATCGTTCTTTGTCAAGGTGGACTGGTATGTAATAGTATATAAAATAGAGTGTTTTTTTTTTGTAGTATGTGTCTGCCATTTATCTTGCGTTCTTGAAATGAATCATATTGGGGGTTACCCGTGACATTTAATGTCGTGATGTATTTCTTTTGTTTGTACAATTGCTAATCAACAGTCGATTTGACAGTCACCTTTGTATGTGAATATACAAAAGACTAAACTAAAAATATATTGACTTGTTATTCATGATGCACTGCGAACGGACCAATCAGCGAGCACCTCTTTCTTTTTTCAATTGATTTGCAATCGATTAAAATGTCCCTAAATGTGTGCATCGATATACATCATGATGATACGCATGCGCACGCAAAACCTATATTATTAATCACGCTTATTACATTATGAAATCAACTCATTAAATACCATTTGTATTTATCGTATCAACACATTTCATACCGACACCTATGTAACATATAATGAGTTAAATATAACGTTCATTTCATCAGCCGTGTTTTATGTTCAGTCACATCAAATTAAGTTTATTCTCAGGTTATTGAAACAGTTTTTTGGGGGCATTTATGTGTATTGATACAATCAGGAAACAATATTCTCGTGGATTTAAAGTTCCCGTATTATTCCAGTCACTTGGTGAATGGCTATATTGTATATAACTCTTGTGCGTCTAGATCTATTCTGTGTTTTGTGTATTCATTCATTGTGTAGATTTCACTTAGTTTATAAGCTTTCCAGTCCAATAAATATAGCTGACAAATGTTATTGTTGAAAAAAAAAATTAAAAATTCAATTCTGAAAGACAATTTTGAGAATGTTAACAATACACAAAACCTAAAATAAATTCAAAGTTGTTATATGGTAATTACGTGTGCAGATCAAAAGTTGGTAGGCTGGCTGTGGTCCGTGCTATAATTTCACCATTTTCGTTGAAAGCCAGATTATTATTGTAGTATAAAGCCATCATTCGATACAGCTGACTACGCACTACGATACGCGATAATCCGAAATAACAATAACATTGCTGAGAAAGATGGTCACAACGCGACGGGGAATACGAGGCCAGCCGGAGTTAGTGTTGGTTCACTTCAATTTAGGCACCCTGCATTATGCCCAACTACGATTCGATGTGCCGCTCACTTAAGAAAAGTGTCTATACCCGCATGCCAATGAAAGCTTTTAATTGGTTAGCGTCATATTTCGACCAAGGGCGGTCGATCGATTTCTTTTTACCTTCAGAATCAATTAAATGTGATGAAACGTAATTAATATCTGGAGTGTAAGTATCACCGCAAGTAGTGATAAAACTCTAGGTAAATGATCCTCGGGGGGACCGTCGGGTTTAGTGTGCTAATTAAAGTGGAAAGTATATTGTTACAAGTACGGCAAATGACTGTTAAATATTAAATATAGCCTACCAGGATTGTTCGTAATTTAAATTTGAGGAAAATTAATACATGTTTTTTTCTTTCTTCTTTCTTTTCTTTTCTAGCTGCTTTGCCTAGTTTACATCCAGTAAAGTCAACACAAATTACACTTTTGTTCATATCGATTGGATTGCCCGTTCGAAACTACAATAATTATTAAACATGTCAATATTGATAGATTGCGCACTCTACGGCGTACATTGACTTTTATATGGATGTTAGATACCGGCCGTCAGATTCGTTGTGCTCGTTACTTTGACGCATTGGTAATACCAGCCGCGGCGTTTACCACCCTCGAGTCGTTACATTGACGCGATGGAGGGGCGGCGGCACGAAATCTTGCATGAGGGGCGATGTTTCCAATATTTGTTTCGGGTGGGCGACCGCCCCCTGCCCCAGGTGCCGCCGCCACTGCGATGGCAATATTCCATATTCACCACCCTCGAGTCGTTACATTGACGCAATGTTCACCACCCCGGCGGCATAACACCAGTCGTCAGATTCACTGTTCTACCACCACGGTGACGTGGCTATGTCAGCAATGTACTTAACAGGCTAGTTCATATTGTTTGTGGTGAAGTCGTTACTCTAAACCCATTTATTTTCACTAGCATTTAATATCATTAATTTGATGTTTTGAGCAGTTTCAATAGGATTTAATTTCACGAACTTAGCAGAGAAACAACGATGGCTACGTCTTCACGTGGATTAGCGAATTTTACTCGTCGTCAATGGTCGCAAATCCTCAATTTCCGTCATAAAAAAATGAACGGATTTTTTGTGAGCACGTGTAGGCACACTGACCATTTATAAACGTGTATTTGCGCTAATATTCAATAACATGCCGTGGAGAACCTAACATTTTCAAAACCATCGCCCTGAGCCTGTTATTAAAAATATATACTAGTACGTAAGTTATTTTCTAGTATAATTGCACAGTTAGATTATTTTAAGAACGAGGCTGTGTCACATGATTTATGATTCTCGAAAAATGAATGCAAATCTACAGCCATTTCCATTGCCACGTCTGGCCACGCACCCACCATAGGCGATTGACTGGATATACATAATTGTTGTGTGTAAGTGGTGATCGTTCTTGAAGACCTGGCAGATCGCCGGTGTACTCAGTGTCATACCTACGTGAAGAAGACAATACACCATTGTAGTATGCCAATAGACGCCTAGCAAGAAAGCGGTGTTCTGTGGCTCGGCATGGGGTTGACTAAATAGATAGCTAAATGTAACAGAGTGTATTGTGAACTACGAGTCACTCAAATAAAGCCTAAAATCGTGGTTTGGTAGTGGGTTTCCGATGTCAATGACAGAAACAACTTTCGGTAATTTGTAATCGGATTCGAGTCCCAACTTGACCTACGTTTAATAGTTGCATTTTTTCTGTGGTCGAAGACATACACCTTACGTAATGGCATGGTGCCGCTGAAAACGGGGAAAACGTTGTTGTCTTGGTTACAGTTGTAAACTATAGCAGTGAGTTATTATTACATGTTACATGGCGACCACCCCTACAAACACAATGATTTCGTCCATGCGGTGCTATTATTGTAGTCCATTTAGAGCGAGCCGTGTGTGTACACATAGCACTTGTCGGGTTGAACACGGAGTGTTGGGGCGCATAGTTGTATCCGTCACAGATTCAAGAGTGTACTTGTGTTGGGTGTTGAAGACCGTCTGAAACGGTTAGGGTACAGTTAGAAGATCCAATCAGCTGACTGGACTTAGCGGAGTAATAACACGGACAACAGCAAGTGTAAAAACGAGCCGACATGACTGTACATAGACTGAAGCCAATCAGTTGAAAATCACTCGAAGGTTTTGATGGATGTAACTTCTGTCCGGCTTCAGCGTGCTTGCAACACTCAAGTTGTGTTCATTGCAATATGTACAACGTTGCTCAAGGAAATCAGATGCGAGTAATATTGAAATTATGTACCCCATTTTTAGCAATTTTGCTGCTCTCAGTGACACCAGGTAAAGCAATTATACACTTTATGTTTGTTTTATAATAACACGACACTATTGCTTACATTCAATACTGCTGTAACACCGCCATTGTAATGCACTGGCTTTATGCGTGTAGGAACGCATTTAAATTCCTATACGAACTAGTTTGATAAATCTAAATGTGCAATGCACGCGATACAGCGAAGTCACGTGAACCCCACGGAGATGAGATCGCCGGATGTTCCATGTAATAATGCCTTGCGAATGATAAGCAAGGGTAATATTACCCGTTCATTTCTGAAGATGTCTGACCCGTTCAAATAACATACTACTAAAATTCACATATGCGAGTTCTCCTAAATCATATTTATTATTTAGGTACCGCATTGTATTGCATTTAGTATGTGCAAAAACTACATTTCGACGATTGCACATCGTATATGCTCTAGTCTGGATCGCTGTGTACGCAAAGTAAACAAGGGTTGAACAACCTTCCTCCCATTTCCATCATGAAAACAAAGCTCTTTTGCCAGATAGGACTCTAACGAAACATAATAATAACTTTAACATTGTCCCACAAGAATACAACAGAACTCAATGACTCCAGCGATCAAGGATAGATATCTGACCGATCCCAAGCTTGGTGTAATAGCCAGACCCCTATAATAGGGTACCTATCATGATATATTGGCAGTGATCGACGGATATCATCGGTATGTGTTCAATTCCTAAACTAGTTTGTCTTCAGCGACAGATAATGACTGATTTCGGTGACAATTTGAGTTCATGTCCCAATCATAGCTGCGGGCTGTTTTCTCCTCGGTTTAATACAGCCTCGTAAAGAAACAATTTAATTTAAATTCGCCGCAAGCAAAGAGACCGCGAGAAGGGGATATTTAGACGGTAGATGCTTTAAGATCTTGAGTGTTCAATCACTGCGGGATGTGGCTTCCGAACTTTCATCAATGACGATGTAAGGTCTGATAGGAATTCCTCGTTCATTTCTGCAAAATTAAAAAATAGCATATTCTAGTAGTAAAGTTAGGAACTCTATCGATTCATCAAAACCCGGCAACTGTAATGAGAATTCTATTTTTGAAGACCGAAATGAATTAGGTGCAAACAATTACTTATACGTTCTGCCCGTCCCATACCCCTCTCCGTCCCATACCAGCCAAGCACATGAAAAATCACAATACTGATATCACAGATCACTATCTTGTTTTTGTTATAATATAGTTCATCTATACTCATTCTTTAACTCGTGTCATTGATACCCATAATCCTCCACGTGGGATTAGGTTTGAATATCGGGTTGACCTTTGACTTGCTGTGCACTATTGATATATGACGGGTAGGTTTCACGATGACAAGCAGTGACAGCTGAGAACGCCAGACGATTTCTCGCCGACTGCGTGATGTGTATGGCATTCCTCATAAGCTCTTTAAACTCCCCGTGTATATTTAGACACTAGATCATACAGGATACTAAGTATGCTGTAATATGTATGACTGAATCACGGAGTCTCAGTTTACGCTGTTTAGTTTACATACCAGCTGGTATCGTGTCAATAAATTGGACATTCCTGGATTCTGTGACAGTATTACTCGAATCAATGTAACATTTCCAACCAAAAACATAATGTGTTTCGTCCTTGCACTGTGTTGTTGGCACACCGTTAAGTACGAACACATGTGGTCTTAAAAACAATTAAAGATATCGGATTTGTAACTGGTCTGATTTACAGGAAAATATAACTACACCATTCCATGTCGTCATTTCGTTATTTAATCATTTATATGTGAACGAGACAAGTGTAATAACAACTGACATTGTAACCGGATTTGAAATCTCACTAGGATAACAACGCCCACGAATTTGTTTACAAACTCCTCTTAGTTGTATGCCGAACAATAACAAATTAGTCTCGAATTTGAATGCCTGCAACCAATTTCATTCTAATTCAACCAATTTACAGGAAAACTGGTTGTACCAACTGTTTATGCTGGAGGTCATTCGGCTGGTTTATGTTCTGAAAGATTAACTTTTTTTATATATGAATGTTTCATTTTACATACATGTATGAGTGTGAGGCACGAGTAATTTTCTCTTGTATTTACGTGTTTTATTTTATTTTCCCTGTGAAGCGCTGTTTCAGATTCCAGCCCATCCCCACCCACAGTTATTTCACGTGTTCAATTCACAGTATATTAATTTGAATCACGTGACATATGTTCCTGCTACCACGTTTTTACGAAGAGGATCACACGATGTGTCAGCGTGTTGGAATCCCGCCATGTCGGATCGTATTGCCAATTCTAGACTGTCCACCATTTCAAATCAACTGGCATTCCGATATATTGGGTTTCTACGACTAGAGCTTCGTCGGGATTGTTATGGTAGGGACACCACAGTTGATATCGCCTCTCCCCACACATATAGTTAGCCAGATACCGTGGCAGACTTACACGCACTTTTACAGGTTGTTGAACTTGGAGTCCTCGAACCATTCTTCAGAGGGAAGCGATGTCAATATTGCTATGCCATCCCCTTTCTCTGTGAAAGTAATACTAGTACCCAATTCAAGCTAACAACACCATTTCCGGTTGGAATGTTCACGTCACCACGTTACCATCATAGTGATTAAGTTTGATGGGACAGGTTGATTTGTACGCGCTCATAGATACGTGATAAGAGAACAATTCATTCTACAGAAGTCTGTTTCTAGGTTACTAAATAAATGAATGAATGAATGAATGAATATTCCCTTTAAATTTCGTATCCCTATTTTACGATTAATAGGTAGTATATCTACTTGCTCCCGTCTGTGGAACTTAAAGCAGAGTGTACGTGATGAAGGAGGACATATCAACCCATTTTGTCATTTCGTATTCCTGCATCTGTTACTGACATTAGATGGTACCATCTCAACTCAGACTGGATGTTTTAGCGATGACTTACTTTTGTTCACATATTTTTTTATCAAAATTCTGTGCTAGCATAATATGAGATCATCGAGCATCGCGTATTTGTTTTTCCTGGATTTCAAAGTAGGACATTCTGTTTAAGATAAACACTTGTTTCAAGTTTGTAAACGAGCGAGACAAATTATTAGCTCCGATGTAGAGAACAGAGCTATTCATATTACTTATTTTACGAAGTCAACTTTACAATTTCGATTTTTTCTTTAAAACGGGCGTACACCTCAAAGAATGCGCCCAACGGCTTCCCCGTCACGGTGTAAGCAATTTTCCACGGACATGGACCACGGATCACGCCTATGAATGGATAGCTAGCTTTAGTGTTGATTACTTCAAGATCCTAATTTTAGTGAATATTTTTCTTATCTTGGAAATGCTATACTAATTGACTTGATATTCCTTTCTCTTTATACATATCAAACAAAATTAAACTGAATTAAATAATTGGGTGAAATTTGAAATTGGCTGGAACAAAAATATTGTGGTTAATATCACATTCGATTTATATGCAAATTAGTATATCCTAATATGCAAATACAAGCAGAAAATTGAATATGGTTTCAATTAACGTACAAGTAATATATTGTATATGTATTATTCATTTTCATTTTCAAACCAATGCCAATATGAGTGATCATTACGATTAATACCCGCAAATGAGGCGTCCGCGATCACCTGCGACCGTGTCAGATATTTATGACCATCCCACCACTCATGCATCACGTATCAGCAAAGGACAGAATCACATTATGGACAGAATGGTAAATTTAGCTATAGAATTAATTTCTTAACCCGTCGATATCAAGCAGTATATTTCATTTTACGAAGGATAATTTTGCTGACATTCGACACATACACTGTGCAGGCGGAATGACTCATGCTATCAAAGTACCGAGGACATTGTATTATCCCCTCAATCATGTTGCCTTCACGCTACACGGCAAAACGGAATTCAAGTGCCAAGTGCCCGGATGTAGCAGAATTAATTGAACAATTCAATTGGATCGCAACAACATTTCTCTTTAAAATGTCAACCGTCTGACCGATTCATCACCGAGCAATCAGCACTCGCTCTGGGTTTATAAACTAGATTGCATTTTCCGTCCGTATCGGGAATGATGTTCATTTACCCCGTTTATTAAATTAATATTTCTCTCTAGAACAAGCCTGATGTATTGAAATGTACATTACTCACAGTTTAATTAATTATTTTTAGATCATAAATAACTAAATGTTCAGCTGAGTCACGTTACGTCTGAATGTTAGCTCAACCTTTGGCGGGAAAACTCAATAATAGCCTAACCTAATCAGAATACTGGCTTCAGTTTTAACTCGGTATGTAATAGTTCAATGACGATACACGTTAAGGCACAATCGAACAGAGTGTGTATTGTACAATGTAACCAATATGTTATAAGTGTACTTAAGGCTCGAATCTAGAATTTTAGAACATTTTGATATTCCGTGCTGTCAACTTGGTTAATATTCTACATGGTTAACCACGTTGTTGGATAAGTGATATCATATTCATTTAAGAAATAGGCAGACAGCACATGAATGAATAATTGACTCATGGCATAGAAAAGTCGTTTGTAGTATATTGATTGAGTTTCGAACTAGTTGCTAGTTATAGTATCAAGTGTATTGATTTAAACACACAATTTGCATCGAATAGATGTGTCCTGGTTATTTAATTATTAAGACAATCCTCGGAAAACAAGTAAATGAATATGTATTAACTTGAATACTTCCTGGTGTAATTGAACGGTGGCTTCACAAGGTTACACGAGTTCCATAGTTACCTGCACGTGACAACAGCTCGTTGACTTCAGATGGCATAGTAGTGAGCAAAAAACAGGGGAGGAAAATAATATTTAATTGCTTAAGTCAATGTTCACATTTGCGCAATTCAAACTTGTGAGCATACTAAAAAATGTCAAGGTAGCTAGCTTTGATAATAATACACTTGGCCATAATGTTATTGAAAATGTGTAGCAGAACGTTGTTGTTGTT
The DNA here is from genome assembly GCF_978046115.1 of Saccoglossus kowalevskii. Lineage (NCBI taxonomy): Eukaryota > Metazoa > Hemichordata > Enteropneusta > Harrimaniidae > Saccoglossus > Saccoglossus kowalevskii. The sequence continues at coordinate 30,789,401 of NC_140656.1, forward strand.
GGCAGTATATTTACTCTGACGATTAATGGCACATTGGCATGTATATATATATTTGTCTTGTCCGTGGAATATGGAATTGTTGATTTGACGAAGCATTCCATTTTCAAAGTTAACAATGGAAATTGAATTTCTCCGTAATTGTTCTATTGCAGCACAATTCTATAGTGTTTTCATAACAATAAAATACACTTTTAAAAAAACGTTAATTGGAATCAATGTGTCACGGGGATACATGCACACCTTGCGTGATCACTGTACAAAGTAAAACGTTTCAAGAGCTATGAAATAACTGAAAACGAAGCACCTTTACAGTCTGGGACAGTACAACTCGAAGTAAAAACAGAGTGTTATGATACTGCTACGATTACATGGAGGTGGACGTCGCGCCGCGTCCTGTTTGACATTGAACTCATAGAGACGTACACAAGGCATGTAAAGTATATTGTTTGTTCAAAATTCAAACACGCGCTGTGCGACGACCACCACCCTTTAATTGAATAACAAATCAAAGTATCGTTGTCGATGTCGGTCAACACTTAAACACGCCATTCATCGAAAACAAGAATCAAATGCGAATAAAAATGTTTGAATGTCATCGCATCATTTTTAGATGCCGAGTCTCGGTCAGGGTTTTGGCGTCATTGAAAGTCAGATTTATTCTTTGACGTCGATGTCAATAATATGTCAATAATATGTATAAAGAAGCTCTGGGTCACAATAAATGCCCATGGCGTATACTGAATTTATTAATGTGTCAATTTACGTGGTCTAGTCTAATCTATGTCCATGGTCTTGAAGCAAAGAATTAATCTTGTTTTTTGTTGTGATACGTCATAGTCACGGTGATGATAGGTTCCCACATGGATATTATTCAAATCACGGTTAAACAAAAACTAACCATGATCAAATGTAGCTGCTTGGCATTAAGCAGTGTTGAGCGACAACTCAAGCCGTGACATTTTAGTATTCTTTAGCCGCGAATAGTCACCGCATTCAAAATTGAGAGAGATGAGTCGTAACTGTTTGTCTACACTGAATGACGATACATCGAACAGTATGCTTCACGCCCCAATTATCAGTGTACTTTTAATATAAATGATGCTGTCAGTCACGGCTTTCCGACTACACAGCGAATACATTTTTAAGGCATTGATGGCTTTGCTGTTATCATGAAAATAAATTGTTTTACATCGATTTTTACATGGAAATATGTTGCATCATGGTGTTAATTCATCAAATGCAGTTTAAACCTGAAAAAAATAGTTGAGTAAATGTGTCATTCTGTATATGTATTAAATAGTGCAAAATATATATTATGTCTGACTGGTTTATATGAAATATGTTGTTTTTGATATTTAGATTTGAAAAGGTTTAATAACGATTTCCTTTTTCACATTGTGCACACTGTGTACATTTATTCCGGTTCGGAAATCAGAGGGCACCATGTAAGCAGATACCACACTTATTCAGTGATCCAAATATTTCTATTCTGTTTATTCATTGTAACAACCTAGTTGATGCTAGCATGTTGGTAATACCAGAGTATTTTTGAACGCCTTCCAGGGTATATTGGGTGAACTGTAATACATGTTTGCACATTACAAAATAAGAATAAAATGACAGACAATAAAATCCATGTACAACTGGATGATGACTGTATGATGACTTTACAGCTGCCTAGAACAGACTTACTTGTGACCGCACATATTAAACTCGGATAATGCTATCTCCGGCATTAGTTTGTTTGTTTGTTAAATTAAATTTAGGTCAATTTAAATGGCATATTATGAAAAAATAATTAAGAAATTCACTAAATACTAAATAGATTCTTAAAACAATAAACATGCAAAAAATATATGAAATATACAATCACAGAATGATTTACTGCAGATTTGTAGCTTTAATTATTTTTGTTTAATTTGTCAACAAACAAATATTAATGAATATAGACTCAAAAAGAAACCCCAAAATAGCTGTTAATCCTTTTAGTTTTAGTCCAAATCTTGAAATATCAAAAACATTTTGTTATGAATAGATACATGTATTATCGTATTTATAGAAGAATTACAAACTGTCTAACAAGATATAAATAATCTCTTTATGGGATGTCATACTCCTATACAGTTATATTTTCAAATTGAAAATATGCAGCTTGCGGACCTATAATATTGAAATCCCATTTATTGTTTGAATTACGGGAGGCTCAAATCTGGTAGTAGGGTGATTAATCAGTAATTTGCGGGATTGAGTTCAGGGATACTGGCGTCCAATCGGATGGGAATGGTCTTTTGGCCACGAATCGTCACCGAATAATTTGATGTTTTGTCTGTTGATCTGAGTAATACCTATACTGAATATCTGCACAATTATGTCTATCACGATTAATTTCCAGCTCCTAAATCTAATCAGACATCTTCTAACAAATGTGCAGATATAATCGTAGGCAGGGAAAGTCTGTCAAATTTAAATGTTTTGCAAATTTATGTCTCGCCTCGAAAACAATCTGACTTACAAATCGCAATTGACTTAATTTGAAATACGAATACGCGAAGAAATACGATTACATCGTATCAGATTTAGTTTTTTCTGTGGCGAACTGACGTTACAAACGAACGATGTTATCTTATTTTGCTGCCAAAGAATATAGCCAGTCAATCATTTAACGAGAACTGCCATGGATAGTCAAACCTGTGGGTGGATGTGTCTCCAAGAGTAGCTTCCTTTGCCCACAACCACTCTCAAAACAGAAACTACCTTTTTAAACCAGGGTACTTTAAAAGGGCCTTTTTGAAACTTTGGCTGTAAGACAAAGGTTATCAAATTTGAATGCCAACAAAACAATATGGTGACGAGTAACCTATTATTAACCGTTTCCTGTTTAGTGAAAATAATGGCGTCTTCATCGATGTCCTTCATAGCAAAACAAAAGTCGAAGCGAACGATAAAACCGCCAAATCCCCAAATTCAATAGCAGTGCCAGTCAGTGGTCGCCTCCCAAAGCATGTGTTCTCAATGCCTTAAAACGAGACCACGAGATAACACTTCGCCTCCCCGGCTGCATGGTGTAATACTTCCAGCATTTAATCTCCACTCTGCAGTGAATGTGAGTGGAAATCATCTATGTACGAGTCATGTATATTATCTGGGTGAGGCCATCATTAGGCAGCACTATAAAATCATCAGCACTATAATGACTTTAAATATACCGTGAGTGGTTAATCGCAACTTATAGACGTGCGATTTCAATCGTAACACCAACTAAATGCTCTATTCCAGATGCTGACAATAACCATGCCATGTTGGAATCCACGAATAATAATGCGAAAAATTCCCTCATACGATCGCAACAACTATTTGTTATATAAAATAAGATACTTATTTCCGTTTTTCAAAGACATCAGACCATTATGCATTACCAAAACAACTACGAAAAATGCACCAAAATGTATACAAATACTAAATTGTTGTTCACAGTAGTACGTAGATTCAGCGAATGAAGGTAGGAAGTTGGGGGTTACAGCTACTGCCTCCCAAGATTAAAATAATACAGAGCTCAAAAACTTGTCTGAATATATACATATTTTCAATGAAAACCCGAGATGACAATGCACATAACACCCATATCGAATTTTAAATCTAACTTTCGTAACCTTATAAATACAAGTATGGTATTTTAATAATCTGCTTAAGGAACCATTGATAAACGGAATATAACAAATCACTTCAAGATGAACTACATTCCACATTCCATTGGAATATCTATTTCCGACATTCGGGCCGGATTTTTGGTACGTTTTGTTCAACCATCTCAATTGTGTTGACATTTTTTATTAGTATATTCCTGGGTATTGTGTGCATGTATGTATTTCTTATGAATGTACAATCTGTCTGAAGACTGTACATACATTACAAATTACATTGAGGTGAGATGATCCCGACGTTAGATCCTGGGTATTATCTCTTATTTTCTGCATCAAATTATATTGATTGCTTTCGTTTTGCGAATACTGATTAGTATGCTTCATTTCAATTCACCCGTGGATACTAGTGGACTTGCTTACTCTGGGTCATTTATGATTGACCTCAGATGACTCCAAAACAATTTCTGGTAAAGTCGACGAGATTGAAATGCATAGTGAATGATCCTGGAGTGACTTAAATCCAAGACAAGACAAATTGTGTTTGTCGTGACAAGGAAAATTTAAACAGTTTGATTTTATACGCATGTGGCAAGGACGTGAGCATTTTACTATGTTGTTTTTTCGTCTATTTCGTGGGCGTAGTACATTCAACCACGTGATAATGTAGCTGATTGATCGGGATTAACGTCAAAACAGATAATTGACAGCCATTTGACGCATGTTGAAATCAATTAATGGTCTAATATTTGTGGAACTATCGCCAAAAGAGCGTCAGTCGTGTGAAATTTCAATGCTACCAGAAAACACACCGATAGAGAATATTACACGTCTCAATACAAAATCAATTCAGGGTACAGAATAATAACAATGTCTCTAAAATTGGAATGCCCCATTAACTACGACGGTCCCGCGCGTGCCTGAATTTTGTTGTAATTCAACAAATAATATAAAAAAAGAGGGGGCTGTCACATACGCATATTCGGCAATATAGCCGAACTCCATTGTGAAGGCTGTATTCGAATATGGACCGTTCTGTTCTTAAACTTTGTCACATTGAACTATCCGGAAGTTGAGCAACAAAAAATGTGTTAATAAAATGAGAGCATTAATATGAATTATTTTGCACGTCTCCGTGACAATGATGCAGGCATCTTTGATGAAATGACCAGAGCAAGCATACCTAGCCGTACTTCCACATTTTTGTAGGCGCCATATTTCACATTATAACAATCATAGCTTCTATTATTGTGTAATTCACCCTTCGCTAACGCTCGTACTAGGCCGACACTAACAATGATTTTATTGATATTCGCTGATTTCCATGAAACATAATCAAGGACATTCTTTCAGAGAACCTTTGGTGATAATTACCTATTCGTTATTTGTCACAATCCAAACCGATAGATATTTTGCCTTGAATGTCTTTTTTGTAATTAGATGAAAGTACAGCCCCAAAAATAGTAGCAGCTAGCAGAAGCAATAATGTGCTAGAAAAGATTTGATTTGTTTCATGTCGAACTACACTTTCAAGTCTTTTAAAGCAATTCTTAATAATTACAACATGTCATTAACAATTATCTAATTAGAATTCAGTTGCGGACATATTATTTACTGCTTTCTACATGTACATCGAGATTTGTGTTAGGTATTGAATATATGTAAAATGCATGCAGTCACAAAAACACATTATTGAAGGACTTATGAATTGGCATGATATTTATTAAAACGTACTCTAGTTGCGTCCTATTTCTAATCAAAACATTCAACACTAGTGTAGCATTACGCACATACCCTAGTACTATCTAACTAGGTTGCATCATCTTTCGAATACGACAACAATAATTAAATTGTACCTACATCAATATTCATTTACCGATATTAACGTCAAATATCTCTATATATCAATACGCGAATCTCAAAGGTTACAGCGTATGTTACGTGGCGAGACTTGCCAATAACCGATACACAATCTTCGTGATTAATCTGTCGCGCTTGTTACCAATAGTTTTATATATCTTTTTTCAATTTAAAATATTTTCGTCGATCATTTGTGATTGAATTGAAAACAACATATAGTTCCCTCGCGCTCTCTTCGTATCTGGCAATTTAATATTACGCTGTACTGATGTACTAGTAACTCATTATGTAATGTGAGATGTTTCTATCTGTTTATGAGTGCCATTAGGAATGTTTTAGTGTAACTACTGATGGGATTAGCCACTCCCCCAATAGGTTCGCTGGATTAGTCAACTTGTGTACGTTAAATGATTAAGAATATCAAATAAAAACAAAAAAACGTCCATGGATAACAAACATGACCTTTAATCTTGCGTTCAACGTAAAAATATTGTTTGTTTTTTTTAGTTACTTTACGCGATGTCGGTCGTTTCCATGTGCGTTTCCGGAACAACAATTTCAATGTTTTTTGCTTTTTATTTTTTATTGTAAGCGTTTACGACAACTAATACATAGGAATTGACATTCACTTGGATTAATTGAATTTGTTGGAAACAAAACAAGTAAAGAATGATAATCTTCTTTTTACAGCGGATTATTCCCAAACAAATCGATAATCGGGTGACTAATGACCGGTCTTAGATGTTTGATTACCGACTCCTAAAATACATTACGTCATGTCTGTAAAGACAATGTGATTAATTGAGTGGACAGTGATTATGACGTCATTTATATTATTATCACTACGAACTACGGACTAATATTATTTAGTCGGATGGTTAATGTACAGGGTAAATATATAAACACGTGTACAAGTGAAAACAAAGATGGCCCCTTCTGCAAATGAAATTGATGTCATTTACGTGATGGGAGAATTTGGAGTAGAATCGATATTGATTTTGATATTGTGTCATTTATTTAATTCAGAAAAAATCAATTCAGAAAGAAAATGTGTAATAAAATTACTTGTAAGTGAAAACAATGTTGTATTGGGGTCGAGGCATATCTTTGGGGGATAGTTTGAGTGAATCTATCGGTAAGAGAAAAATTAGTAAATATGGATTTTGAAATTGTATCAATGTTACACACTCTTCCACACTTAGTCCAGGAATAAGTTGCTGAAAACTGTGACATTGAAAACATTGTTTTTTTCTGCCATCACCCAGCATTCAATCAGTGTTTATACTGCCCCACGTTCGATGTGCGCCATGATTGTCGTTACAGTCTATACTACCCGTGAGCCGTATCATTTCCCGTATTCACGATATTATATCGAACAGTGCATGATGGCCGGAAATAACGCTATGTGTGACTCATGCTATAATGCCAACGTACGGCGGAAACACATTCGTTTTTACAAGGACGTTGACTCGAACATTAACTGTTACACCGACAATATTCATTATATATTATAATTGATTACCAATACGTGTGTATCGATCGATGTTATTTCTATTATGTTATTACATTAAGTTGTGCGTTTTCTATGTGTCAAAGAAAACATATGCTGTTAAATACATTGTTCTATTTCCGTGTATCGTTTCACCCATTCCATTGCCGCTGTACGTTCGATCATTCTCAGGTAGTTGTAATACTTATACGACACACGTAATTGTGGCCCTGAACTAGTTAAATACAATTTTGACAGACCGCTAACAACATCACTGCGTCTCTGTTTCCTGACTCCTGGGGTAACTGTAGCTTTTCGTTTATTGAACATTGCTATCGATCACTATTGACTACGTCTTACGTCCAGCCTGAATCGAACATGTACACATATACTCATATACTTAGAAAATCCATTATTATTTGTATGAGACAAGTTATGTGAAATACATAATTGCACTGTGTAATTCGTGGATTCCCCAACAAATTGGATTAATTAACCATCAATTTTTTTAATTCTTGTTCTTCATCACAGCTTGAAAATATTAAAACACATTTAGACGGAGACGCCCTGCATAATCCTCGGCACTATTTTACGTGGTGCACCTCGTTTCTAATTATGGTACAACTTCATGTGGCGGGAGACTGGAGGGATGTTGACGTAAGCAGCGCTGTTACGTGAACATGTTTTTGACATTATAACCTGGCGACTAATTCATTTATTGATGTAGCACTTTATTTAATTTATATAATGTCTACATATAAGTGTTGGCACCATGGGAGGACCACAGTGCACACATGACTTCATTTATTTAAGTACTGTTAGCTTTAGATGTACAAATATTTTTTTTTTCAATTTTTCCTTGAACTGTGCTCGGGTTCAATTACTTAGATACAGAAGTTGCCATTATCGCGATGCAATATATATAACATGTTGCTGAAGATGATCTAGTCTACTGAGGCAAGGTCCCAAATCTGTAATGTACATTTAATGAAAAAAAGTGACACAGACTAAAGGGAGAAGCAATTTGATCTGTTGTAGCGACTGTTTATAAAGTTTGTCTTACAAGTCACTGGAACGTTTAGATTACCATGTCATCGAAACAGTGATTCCAGACGACGTGTCCAAAAACAAGACAAGCCTTTTATTTGTATTTCTATAAATTGTTCAAATAGTTTAATAACAGTCATTGACTCAATCGACAGCGGATACTGAAAACAGAATGATGATGAAAGACTATTTAATCTGACCCGTAACTGAATAATACTTCCCGGAGACGCCAAGATGGCGAAAATATGAAAATAAGTTGTATCTTATTACCAAACGCTTCAGCGTGGTATTAAGAGTTTGTTTTCAGGGGTGGGTGATACCAAGGTGGGAAATGGATGCACATAAGGGGTTAATTCCTTGAATTGCAATATAGAGGGTTCAGGCCGAAATACAATATATAGTGTTTTCATGTTTCGTCTGATATTTCTGTGGTATTCTGCTGCTGTAAGTAATGCACGATTTGTTCCGAAATTCAGTATTTTGTGTGCATTCCAGGGTTATTCGTTTTTTGCTGAAAACACCCATATTTTTTAATGGCAGAGTTGAATAGTTTCACTCCCACTGGGAAATCTGCATTGTTGCTTGAATGAGAGCTAATTAAACACATTTCCCAGACCGGCGAAAGAGTATGCAACAGCCAATTTTAACAGCCTGTCACATGATTTTAGTCTGAATGTCAACAAGAAAAGGCTAGTCCATTATACGCAGGAGTAATTGGGAGTAGAATATGTGAGGGATAGTATTAACAGAGATGTGTATACTGGAAAGTAATAACTATCATACTTTTGCACTCTGAGCATTCCTGTTTTAGTATATTGGTTTGAAAATGTTGAACTTGCATGATTTGCAATGTGTTTTTTTTACTGAAACTCCCCTAATGATCGAATTCCGGGTTTGAACGAGAACGACACACCACGTGATTCATTTGAATACAATGCTGAAGGCAAGCATGCCTTGCTACTGTGGTACTCCACTGACGGGATGACTTACTAGTACTGCATGCTACAACTTCGCTTCTGATGTTGCTTGCTAGCCGTGGATTGAATGAATCTTGATTACCGGTTAAAATGTTGCTCATTTGGCGTTGGTAATCTTTATTTGGAACTGGGTAACGCCGCAACGTCGCCAGCAGAAACCTCCTGGTACTTCGTACTATGATAAAACTCAGTCAACATACACCAAGTTCTGTCAATCGTAGTATTCCATGTGATGTACACCTAATATGCAAAAAATGGTGCTAAACTGGATAAAAATAACAGACGAACATGTATTTACAAAATAAAAATACTTCGGTTGCCAATGAAAACAAGCCGGTAAAAAACAAGCAATATGTTTTCGGCTGTTACCATGGTAGGACATGAACGTGAAGCTAACGTCGGTTTATAACTAAAACCAGGCACCTTATACGAGGTTCGCAAAATAACATTCAGTCTTTAGAAGTCACTTTATTTTATTGCTAAGACGTATTCAGCCGTTAAATGTATTATTTCCAATTTTGCGATAGTATTTTCTAGATTGGAGGCAGCATTTAGATTTTATTAAAAGTTCAATTGGGATTAAGTTGACAGTGTAACAATGTCGGCGCCAGTGATCTCTTACCAGTGCGCAACGCAACGTAGACAGAATAAAAGGCATGATCATTTGGCCACTGCTATTACAAGACTGGTAGGAGGTAATAAATTTGGGGCAAAAGTATTCAAAAAACAGATTTTGGCTGTTGCCATGGTAGCGGTGGGTCAGGATTGTTTTTCTAATTAGTGATGGTACGATCTGCCTATCAAGTTTGAACAAAATCAGCCAAGCCAAAAAAATCACAGAAGAGTTAAAAAGCCATTCCTGGTGAACAGTTACTCTAACTTTGGGGTCAAATTTCTCATTAATGAAAAAAGATATAAAAAATTCAAATAGTAACTTTGTACCCACACTCAAACCGAGTACAGTGAGCTATGTCTGAGGTGTTGTATCACAGGGAATTGGACACACTTATGTATTTTAATAAATTATTGAATAATAAAATGTTATATAACTTTTCTTTTACCCCCTCCCCTTCCTGGTATCTAAATCAAGTAATCACTATTTTTATTTTGTAAACACATTTCTTTCTGCTATTTTTGTCAGGTTCAAATCGTTCACCAATCGTTCATTTTTGGCATGTTAGATGTACATCACATAGAATACTAGGATTGGGAGAACTTAATGTATGTTGACCACCTGGAAACTGAGTTTTATCAATCTTGAAGGGCTCTCTGAACATCCACCCGCAGCCTGGACCCGCAGTAAAATCAGCCTTTTCACTTTGGCGCGTAGATGTTTTGACTTGACAAGTTGTTTGACAGTTAGCAAAAAGATTGTGCGACGCGCATCGTCGGCGGCGTCTTTTTTATGACGTTTTGAACACTTAGTCAATTTGAGCAGTATTTATTCGGACAATGACTCAAGTTTAGACGTCTGATTATTTTATTTTCACGCGTACAGTGACACGCGTTCTACACTGACACGCGTTGCTAGGTCGCAGCACTGTCTTGGAGCATATTAATGGGCAATTGGGTTCCCCGACCTAAATTTCTATCCCGATTTGTTGCACGTTCTTTCTTTAATATGAAATAATCAAATATGGGACATATGTAATAATAACAGAACCCCATACACTCCCAGTGGCTTCGCTCGTGAAAGTACGGCAGCAGGATACACCGCATCACTCGTGAAAATAACTTCCATACGCAATGAAAGCCACGGGGAGGGTATGGGGTTCTGTCATAATACTTCATTATCACTGAAAACATTTTCCCCCTGAAAACATTTTCCAGTGAAAATGCCATTTCCCTCACACTCTATTGAGACACAGCACAGTGAAAATTGGATTCACATGTAATGCTTGAAAACATGTCAGCAAAAATAAATTAAGTGAAATTCTACGTGACTTCATAAGAGTTGGAAATGAACAAATTACACCCGACCCTACCACTCCATACACAATGTAAACTACACCCCAAAACATCCTTTCGCCCATGGGTACTATCGTGTTTCACCAGTGTATTCTATTTGACTTCAGGAGAAATTGAAATAAACAAATTAATTATAATTTCAGCCTCTAGTTGAGCACTGATTAAATCATAAACTACCTCGTCTTTATGTCAACTTTAAGTTATTCATTGCCTACATCAGTGACTTCAAAATATATGTTTCAATCCCAAGAATTTAACTCGCTGTTAATTGCATGGGAGTGCCAGTCTTTCATGAATTTCTATTGTCATGTCAATTTCTTGCGATTACTGGGAACATGAAGCTGTAACTAAATCCTGGTATAAGCACCGGTTAGGCAGTCTTGAACTATGCATGTGAAGCCACCTGAGAGGTATATTCAATCCAATAGATTTCTCATTGTTTGGTAACTATTTGCTGCAAATGCAGCAAAAATCAATATAAAAATATTACCCACACAGCATTCTACAGGTTACTTGTTTAGTATTGTGAGAAAAAGCTTCGTCTGCTGCTCTTAATACAATAGTAATACAATTCGTAAGTCTTTATCTGAATTGACCTTAGTCATGCTAACATTGGCGATCGTCGCGTGATAGTTTTCTTCGACGTTGATGCAAGAGTACACAGACGTAATAACAGCTGGTAAACATGGACGACAGTCGTGTCAGCTATCACCAGTGAAGGAGCAAGTCAGGTTGTTGGTTAAATACAACTGAGTACATATCAATCTTTCAACCTTTACTCTAATTGTTTAATTGTTTGTTTTATCTATTGTTACAAGCCCGTCACCATGGTACCATTGTATATAAGTATAATTGTATTAAGATGATTTTTTCTTGAAGAAAATAGATTTTTAAAGTATGCGAACGTTTCTTTATAGTAAGTTTTCTTCAAGTTAATAATTCTGATCGGTATTGTCTGTATCGAGTAGTTCCAAAATAAACAAAACAATACTGGAAATACTCAACTCGGTTCTTTATAATGACCCCGTATGATAGCTTCAACCTCAGACTAGTCTACAGTTATGTACATAATTGTCGGCATATTCGTCTGTGCTTTTAACGAATAACTGTGAGTGCTGTTAACGGTAAATCTTCAGTATCAGTGCCCCGAGAATCGCGGGCGCTTTGCATCAATAGTTATTGAACCGATGTTAGATGTGACTGAAACAAGTAAATGAAAATAGCGTGTCGCACAACAAAGTGCGTGGAACATTTTGTGAGTTTGGATTGACACACGCACATCCCACTTGAAGGCTCTCGATAGAATGAGAATTGCGAAATATTAGCGATTAATCATTTTATCTTGTTTGTATCATCGAATAGTGACTGGAAGGGAAATGTATATTAGGGGGAAATTGTTGTTTTGTTGTTGTTGTTGTTTTTTAAATAATTGTTAATGTGTACAAGATAACTTGAGCTGATAACTATTCTAAACTATGTCAAAATTGGTTATGTTATCGATTTTAGCTGGTTCTTGCCCAAGTGTCTCTGTTAAAAACAAAATGAATTATTTAAATAAATATGAACTTTTTTATTATATTCATAGTGTGATGAGTGTATTATGTGAAAAGTGAAAAAAACGCTCTCTAGTGATAACTATCATGTTGCAACATCTGCTTTGTATGCAAATCAACTTTAGCCTTGAAGTGTATATCTAAAATAGTTACAATTAATTGATTCCAGTGGAGCTAGGAGTTTACAGTACTGTTGCCACCTGAAAATCTACATCTTCAAATATATTGCAGTGTTTTTCTGTGTATTTTCAGAATTAATTCTTAATTAACAGTATTCAGTGTACTACTGAGCCGACATTCAGCTCACGTTCAGAGATATATATAACATACAAGTATTATCCATTTTTCAGTCGATTTATTTTCACTGTATTGTAGCCTTATTCGTCATGTTACTCAAGATCAGTTAGTTTGCTTAATGCTCACCCAGTCATTTCACAACAAATTATATATACTTAATTCTGTTTCAATAAATCCATTCAGATTAAATCAAATAAGTAATAATTGAACATCAATCGTACTTCTATATTAATATTATTCAAAGTAATTCAGACATTTTTGTGCAAAAACAAATGCCTTCTCAGAAAAAAAGTGCTGCCTTTAGACGTGAAAAAAATTGTAATGCAAGAAAAATGTTAGTGTCACTAAAGAAATTGGTAATCATCAAAAAATATCTAAATACAAATCTAGTTGCATTTTCTAATTTCTCAGACCAGATTATTCATGACATTAGATATTTTAAAGTTTTTGAACATTTTGAGCATTATAGAAACAATATTCTTCAATCGGATTACTTAGGTATGATACAAGAAATGTCTGCAATAGATTTTTAGGCCTTACATGTTATCAAAATGTTATCCATCATTTGTCAAATTAGCACCAATGTTTTTGTTTTTGTAGACTGCTTTCCTTCTGTTGTTTCAATCCTGAAACTTGTTTGTGTTCAAAATTAATTATGACAATGCATATTTATAGTAGCAGCAACTATGATAAATAAAATAATATTATTGGCAAGCTCACCAGGGTTTAACTACGTTTATATTCTGGTATGAGTTTCGGCTATTCATATGTATTTCCATGTTAGATCCCAAAAGTACTTCGCAGAGTATCTGAAACGAGTTACACGCGAATATTGTTGTTTAATGTCAACTTTGCAGTAGACCAGTTATTCTGTTACGAATACAGTGGTCATTGTCGCCATTGTTACACGAGTTGCCAAGAGCATTCTTCTATGTATACCATAGTGTGCGTAGTGACACATTGACAATTGCTATAGCCATATAATGTTGTCATATTGTTAATTTCTCTGTTATATGTATTTAATATTATGTCGTTGTTAAAGCACCATTATATGTTATTTCTATAGTAACGGACGTCAAGGTCAATGTTATGATTCGTACGGGTCAAAAACCAGAATTCACGCACTACGACTTTGCCTTTCATCATATAACTGACCTTGGAGTCTATGCTTATGTTTTTGTGTGTGAACGTGGCCTTGGTTTACAACCACGGTTTATCGAATCGTACTTTTGTCAGTTTGAACAATGCTTACTATGTAGACTACCGAATGCCGTGACTTCGGTAATTTATATCATTTATAATACTGTGCACTGCCCATTATTGGAACACCGTGTTCTCATTGGTCGATATGTACCACGTGCAGCCGTGTTATTATTTGATTCAATGCACAAACATAAAAACAAGATTCTGTGTGATTCAATCATGTCTAATGATTCCCCATAGTTGTACGGATCTATATACCCTCCATGAGTCATTGACGTTAAGAAATCCCGATTATTTTCATCTAGAAAACTACCTAATAGGGTGTTTTCGCATGTCGCTTGCTGATGGAAGTTTTCGACATTTTAGGGTATTATAATAAATGACTCCTTACTGCCCGTCATTACCGAGAGACAACAGAGCTCGGACGGGGACGTTCGCTAAAAATATTTGGCTCGACTGCCATGTTGGCACACAATAATCGAAGGCGCATTGTCCCTTATTATGCACATACGTCGGCGCCTATAATTCCATGAATGCAATTTAATTAAAGAAAACGCAACAATTAAATTAGATCTGCAATATATGTAGTTGATTTCCACCATCCATATTAATTAATTATTTTATTACAATCTAAAATAGTAAAGCAGTATCTGGTAGTATGTTTTTTAATAAATGTAGTCGAAACAAAATTGACCTTCTGAACTGTGATTGCTAAAAATGCGAGCAATGGTGGTATATAGTAGAAATACCAGACGTCCCGGGTCTGAACACGGCGGTTGTGTGTATGGGTCAAAAAGTGCAGTTTAATATACACAATTGTATACCGCCGACGTACGACGGATCAAACACAGTAACTCGCTATCAAATGGTTACCAACTACAGTGCGTTGTGTTAGGAGTCTCTTGCTCCTATTGCAATTTATAGTATCCTAATTAAGGCTCGGGTTGACACTTAAAAACATCTAGGATATTGTAGATTTTAAAAAATATACAAATAATTTTAGAATATAAGTATATTTATAATAAAACAAATGATATGGGAAAGCAAGATAAATTTAAATCAACGTAAAATCCAAACTAAGTGAAGGCACAATCTGCATTATGATTCCTATCGTTTATGTTACTAGTCAACGCATTCATTGATAATTTCTTGTCGAAGCCTAATATCAGCCGTCAAGTGACTAACACTAATTTTATGGCACCATATTAATAAACCGGATATTATTATAAGTAGTAATATTATGCCCTCGTTGGCACTACTTCCTCTTTCAGACAATAATGACATAGTCCTTATGAATGAATATCATTTTGACAAGTATGACTAAATGGAAACAGACATTCTCGGTTTACTATCATGTCATTATAACCGTATAAGAGGATATGCAAAATAGAAGCATGTCAACAATGTAAAACATGTTGACATTCATGTCCCGGGCCAAGGAGGCAACTGAATATTTCGAATGATCATGAATACATATTGAGCACAGGTGTGAGCAATTAATACATGTTATAAGGGAAAAACAGGAAGCCAGGCACTTTTTCTCATATTATTAAGACTTTTAGAAATAAGTAGTCGGCCATTACCGGAAATAACATGCAGTGATGTGACTCTTGAAAGAGTAACACTATTTTATTATAGTTGATACGTACGCATGCGCAAGGTTCCTTGTGATTGATTGATTCTATGTGTGTACGTACGGTGAAGTCTGAGCTCTTCTATCGAACACAACTTAACTACACCAATGCCTCGACTGGTTGCATTAATTCAACTTTATCTTGTATTTGCCGGTGAGTACTTATAATCTGACTCCGTGACACTAATGAAGCTTTTATTTTTTCAAACTGCCCTTGTATTCTATTATTGATCTGTCTAACGCCGGGCATTTAAAGTAGATACGTTTTATGACTGTATTATATAACTGTACACTGAATTCTCGTTCAATCAGCTTTGTGATTGTCGGCGTGTTTTAACTGCAAATAATTATTACAGTATTGATCGTGAATTAACTGTGCTGTTGAGGTTCACTTTTATTATTTCTGTATATTAATATTCTATATAGAATACAGACATGTCGAAGCCTTTTTTGATGTTGTTGTTGTATTATGGTCGTCTTAATATAGTGTTTAAATATATATATTGATAAAATTCGGACAATTAAGTGTAAAAAATATCAAAAGAATCCATAATTGTCAATTGAACAGAAATATCACAATAATCATAGTTAATGTGCGCTGATGCACTTGATTTAGTTTTTGGTTATTTGTCACAGCTAATTTCATTTCTTTTCAAGATTGAAAAATGCACTACGCATTAACGCAGTTATGTTCAAAATTTCTAATGGAGCGGGGGGGTAGGTCTTTCTATCGGATATCCTGACCGGTTATTGGAAATATGTGTTTTAGGTGCGATGTACATGTTCATGTGAGACGTTATTGGTTTTAGTGCTAAGTTGGAGAAAATTCTCTGAGTAAATTTATTCATTAATATGAGACTTGTAATGCGCCCATTGGCTGTTCACTATGTAACCATTTTGTCTGCGAAGTACAAAAATAAAATAGATGATCATACTGACGCAGATAGCAACAAATGCATTTACAAAAGAGCGCAATCTAATGCGTTTTGATTCAAAACGCCGACAATTAGTCGTATAAAACGCAGTAAGTGACGAATAAATATTAAAACTGCAGCATGCCAAGCAGGACAATGCCGTTTTAAGTATAGCGTGCGGATGTAGGAACGCATCATTGTAGGCAAACGACGAGTGGCTTGTCAAATGACTCTACAGTGAGCTACTTCTGTTGAGTAGCACAGTTCTTTGTTTAATTTAGATAGCTCAATGTGCCTAGTTATTATCTTCAATCGTACTCGATATACACTTTATCTGGCGTCTGCTTCTTCGATGTATTGCCGAATCAGCGCTGAATCTGACGAAATATACCGAGGCACGGCAGCTGTCAAACGTGAAACAGATAGCATAATGGTTTTCCATGTTTTGCTTCTATTTGAAGTCACTCAAGAATCTAACAGGGTCATTTTGGTATTAAGGGCGATTACTGCATGCCTTCTATCCATATCCCTCGGTGAATTACTCTATAAATCGAAGATCTTCTTTGTGATAAAAAAAAACCTTACTCAGCTACACAAGCACACTTTAATTTATTGGTGATTTTGTATGTGTTAATCGATATCGCTAATTGGAACTCACAAAAGGCAATCCTCTCATTACTGGAAATGTTACCACTCTACCGGTTTATGTAAAGTTCACGTACTGCCCGGCAATTAACCGCGTTTTTAAAAAAACAAATTGCTTAAATATATTTAATGCACCGACCAGTCGCCAAATCCGTCAATCATAATATCGTATTTTTAGCGCTGGGAAAGCGGTTTAAATTTGTATTTAATGTTAGAGTGCGTCGTGGCATAGTTTAACTGCGAATAATTTGGTGCCGCTTGGGGCATATTTTAGAGTATGATTGGGCTACCCTGCTGTCAGATGAACACAGACGTTGACATATTCGACCCCTTAGAAGCTGCGAATTCAAACACGCGTACAGTGGGTGTGGTTTATAGGTCGCATCTGGCATGTGCCGTGTGTGCCACAACGCAGTGTGCTACTAGTCTACTGATTATTGACTACACTCTACATATAATCTGGAGACGTCGTGGCGTCACCTGATGAATTTTGGGATGTTGTAGCGCAAAGTATAGTAAATTTATTGATGCTTTGCTTATGTCGAATAATGAACTTGCCACTTGATAAGGATGAAAATGAAATATACGTAAAATAATGCATTAAGCCAATTAAACGCGGAGGATAAATAAATAAATAAATAAATAAATAAATAAATAAATGAATGAATGAATGAATGAATGAATGAATGAATGAATGAATGAATGAATGAATGAATGAATGAATAAATAAATAAATAAATAAATAAATAAATAAATAAATAAATAAATAAATAAATAAATAAATAAATAAATAAATAAATAAATAAATAAATAAATAAATAAATAAATAAATAAATAAATAAATAAATAAATAAATAAATAAATAAATTAGTCGACTGATGCTACACGTGCCTATGCAGATTTTTGAGATAGATCAAATGTGATCATTAAACATAGTTACTAAATAGCATTTATTTTAATGAATTGACTATTTAACAATAACATTTTCATTTCAAAAAACATATTGCCATATTGTATTTGTTTCTTATAGATGTTGAAACGCTTATCTATTTTTTCATGAAAAAATTGAACATGTACCTATATCGGATTTTAATAAGATTTGTGCAGTAAGTGAGATAAAATACCCCCATGGTGCTATATATTACTATACTGAGTAATGTCTAAAACATATCTGCCAATACAAATAAGGTGTTCAGTTAAATGCCTTGCTCAACTGCAGTATACAAAATATTTTTAGCCTTTTTGAAAGCACATTAGAAATATTTCCAATTTGGGCAATTGGTCATTCCATTCAGTTTAATTCTACACTGTTTACAAATTTTCAGTAGCTGTCAGATTGAAGATTATTTAGAACATTCTTTGTGTTTCACGTTTTGTTTTTCACAATGGCCAACTGCGTCCATTTTGGTGTTCTCATAATTACCATCGCCGGTTCTTGACATTTCATAAAGTATAATTTTCAGTTTTGTCTTTTCATCTCAGAATGACAACGAACACTATAACATCAAGTCTATCATTAGATTAGTTTTCAGACGACACTATAAGTTAGTAGACATCTAACCTTAATGTCACATTAACATGGATGCCGTCTGCTTGTGTTATCCGAAAAAATAATATGGTGGAATTTGTACAAAATTAATGATGATTCAAAATACCTCAATTTTTCTTGAATTTTCTTACAAAATATGTTTATAATAGACATGGGTGGGTGAGTGGTTTGCATATACATGAATTATGGACACTGGCCCATGACACCAGTAAACACCGACACCATGTCATCAGTAAACACTGACCCATGACATCAGTAAACACCGACACCATGACTTCTGTAAACACCGACACCATGACTTCTGTAAACACCGATACCATGACTTCTGTAAACACCGATACCATGTCATCAGTAAACACCGACCCATGACATCAGTAAACACCGACACCATGTCATCAGTAAACACTGACCCATGACATCAGTAAACACCGACACCATGTCATCAGTAAACACAGACCCATGACATCTGTAAACACTGACACCATGACATCAGTAAACGCTGACCCATGACATCAGTAAACACCGATCCTTGACATCTGTAAACACCGATACCATGTCATCAGTAAACACCGACCCATGACATCTGTAAACACCGACACCATGACATCAGTAAACACTAACCCCTGACATCAGTAAACACCGACACCATGACATCAGTAAACACTAACCCCTGACATCAGTAAACACTAACCCATGACATCAGTAAACACCGACACCATGACATCAGTAAACACTAACCCCTGACATCAGTAAACACCGACACCATGACATCAGTAAACACTAACCCCTGACATCTGTAAACACTGACGCCATACCAACAGTTAACAACGACATCTTACCAGCAAGCACCAACACCATGCCAACAGTGAACAGCAACGGTGAGCCCTTTTCGCAGTGAACAGTGACACACTGCTATCAATGAACACCATGCAAACAGTGAACACCGGCAACATACAAACAATAGACACTGGTACCATGACAACAGTGAATATTGCCTTGGAAACACTGGTACCATGCCAACAGTGAACATCGACACCATGCAAACAGTGAATACTGCCTTGGAAACACCGAAAACATGCAACAGTGGATACCGAAACTATGCCAACAATGAACACCGACACCATACAAACAGTAGACACTTATACCATGCAAACAGTGAACACTGCCTTGGAAACACCAAAACCATGCCAACAATGAACACCGACACCATACAAACAGTAGACACTTATACCATGCAAACAGTAAATACTGCCTTGGAAACACTGGTACCATGCCAACAGTGAACACCTATACCATGCTAACAGTGTACATAGACACCATGCCAACAGTGAACACTGCAATTATTATTCGTAGGCATTAATCTAAACAATGGGATCAAAATGACGAACGGTCTCAACGACATAACAGCTGTAAACGTGGCCCAAGACGAGTGTGGTAGATTCCGGTTAATCCAAAATGTATACAACTTAAACTCTCTTGTAGTACTTTCTTTTGTCCTCCAACATCAAGCTCCAAGCGAAAACAACAATTCTTCGTAATTTCAAGTTAAAAATGTCGGCTCGAAAGTGTTTCCATTTGCGACACAGATGGTCACACATAAACACCGGATGTAAATTACGAATAAAATATAGCGATGTACTAGAACACCGTATGGCTCTGTACGCGAAACGTGTTAGACATTTTAGTGGGATGAAATGAATACTGGTTTAGCAGTATCGTTTAGTTAGCTCTGCCTACAATCAATCATGTCACAAAGTGTATTTTAGTTGCAGTTGAATTGTGTACACATCTGTGTCTACGAATATAATGATATATTAGAAACTTGTATATTATCATACTCCCTTCATACATGTAGATGTCAACTTACATACCGTGGGAATGGAAGTCAATCCTTCTAAGCAGCTATGGCACGCTACTATGAAACTGATTCAAATCAAATGTATTGTAAGCTTTTTTTTAATATGTTACATTTTATTTTATTTTATATTCACATGCATCTTATTTAATGTTTTTTGCAACTATCGCCACGAGATTACACTTTTAAACAAACTACAGGCAAAAAAAAACAATAAATAGGAATAAATTATATATATATATTAAAAAGTATAATTAAATACATATTTTAAAACAAATCCTAACTAGAGTTTTCTTTTAATCGCATTTGCTACTATCCTGACCATCTAAATTGTCCTGGGACTGTAGACTGTACTGTAGTCATGGTGATACTTTGACATGAAGGATGACATGAACAGCTCTAGTGCAGGTAGTTTGCAATTATTCGCTATATAAACAAAGAAACGATATTTAAATGTTGATGTATCGAGGTAAACGTGGTCACACAACGTATCTAGCCAAAACGTCTATTCAGTTTATGTTGCGTAAAATAGTGTATGATAAAGAAATAATTTACAAACCGCAGTTACTGGTCTTCTGCCTGAAAAGATTTTTATTTAAGTCACTTCATATTTAAAGCGCGGTGGTCGTCGCGCAGCGCGTGTTCGAATTTCATGTAAATAAACAATGTATTTTACACGCGTTGTATACGTCACTATGAGTCCCATATCGAACAGGACGCGGCACGACGATTGTCGCCCTTTAAAAGCATAAACTTGAAGCTATCAACAAGAGAAGTAACTCTAAAGCCAATGGACGCATGAGTGTATTCGCGGTTCTGAGTTTGAATCCAATCGCCATGTGGCCATACAATGTACTATAACCAAAATATGACCGTTCAGTAATAAGGTACATAATAATTCATATGAAGTCCGTCTTGGACACTTATTAATTATGTATAGGTGTAAAATATGCAAATTAAGTCATTAAACGTTATGACGTCCCTGTCATAATAATGCATGATGATGTACATTTATGAATTGAAAAAATAGACAACATCTTTAACTAATTATTGGGTATTGCTGGGCTACAGGGATGTATCTCTAATGCATATGGGTATTTACTCAGATTACATTGCCAGTAAACCCGCTTAGATTTCATCCACATACTCAACATAGCGCGGAGCGTTTCTGGTTTGCTGTTTCGTTTTAACACGCCTAGTTTATTGCGTGAGAACACATAAATTGCAAATAGTAGAGTTCACCCTTTCCCTTGGAGTACACATGGCAACGTAATTACATTAACGGGTTCCTATAGCAGTGATGTATTGCGTGTAAACCCAATCCTCTGGTAGCCGTGTGAAAACAACAAATGTTCTTTCAGAACACGTACGTTACGTGCATTAGTGAGGTGCATTAAAACACCAGCCGCATATGTCTCGTTATAGTTTCAGCTTTGTGCAAGTGGTGACAGGCTTGAAGTCAGTCAATTTTTCATTATGAGTTTGGAGTTATTTTGATTGCAATTTTGTTGGTTTGAAATTATTATTGGCATTGGGGATCACTTGCTGACCGGACAAAGCTTACTACAGAAAGTGGGGGTCACGTGCTGACCGGACAAATCTTACTATTGGCATTGTGGGCCATGGCCACCGGAAAGACTTACTATAGCCGTGTGGGTTGCCGAACAGAATTACTATTGACGGTGTGGTCAGTGGATGTTCGAGAGACTTATTATGGCAGTGTTGGTCACGTGGTGGCCAGACAACCTTACCATTGGCTGTGTAGGTCAGCGGTCTTACATATTTTTAAGATGATATTGCAAGAAGACATATTTTTTGTTTATTGTTTAGCATCACCGACATCTCATGGTTTGTGACTGGATTGTTCACGGTCAGTTTGTTATCCTAACATAAGGAATGCACCTCAAAATGATATCTTGTTGATCCGAAATGACTGAACCGGAAAATCCAAACAATTTACTCTGTCACGGTCACGTGTCAATGTAAATTAAATTGAGATGCTGGTACTGTGTAGTGATCAAAGGCGAATCATTTAAACATATATTTGGTTCTAAATATATGTATATTTAATTCTAAATAAATGCGTTTTGTATATTTAAATTTTGGCTCCGTCAACGATTAAACGATGACAGTAACAGTAAACACATATGCTGACCTCGTGACACACAAACCGATGTATATTTTTTAGTTTAGTTCAGTTTATATACGACGTCATTCTATCAGTTTTTAAAGAATTTTATATATATCTTGCTGGGATCCCCAATACCCTGGATAACTCCATATTAAAAACCAATATGTGATACAGCAAATTTACTATATAGATTATATTTTATTTTATTTTATTTTATTTTATTTTATTTTATTTTATTTTATTTTATTTTATTTTATTTTATTTTATTTTATTTTATTTTATTTTATTTTATTATTTGTTTTTGTTTTGAAGAATAAAAATACAATGTTGAAATATCTTAGCGTAGTTGCCGCTATTTGCATTACCAAGATAGAAAAAAATATACACAAACAAGGACATCGCCGCAGGTAGTGTGAATAATCACTAGGAATAGCCTCTATCGCCCCCTCAGTTTTTTTATTATGCTGTTCAAGATATACAAGAAACAAAGCAGCAGTGGTTTGCATTCACTCTGTATGGCATTGATACCAAATGGAATCTAAACTAACTAACTTCTCCGGATGTAACATTAATAAAACCTCCACACATCGTGGAATTCCTATATTGTACAAAAATACCTATGTGGAAATTCGATTCCATGCTTGGCTTATAGGAGTTATGTCGCCTCATACATAAATACGAACTGTATTAGAACCTGTATTCCGCGTGGTTTTGACAGACATCTGTTTTATCTGTACAATACAGCCATGAGGTATGCGATTTAAAAAAAAAAATTGAACTCTATTAATTCTAATACACACTGCCGACCGTGATGTTTAGTAATGTGCTGTGACGAGTATGTGATTAAAAACAACTTGTTTACCCTGTCCGAAACTAATAAAAGCCAGAAACAAGATGGCGTACATATTCATAAAACGACTGCCGAAGTGTCGGAGTTTTCAGAGTGTCATTCCCACAGTCATCAACTTACAGATTTTAACGAGTTGCAAAAAGGTCACTGTACTTTAATTTAATTTATATTGGCTCGTCAGAGAGGTAATCTCATTAACAAACTGGTTAATAGTATGATACATTGGGAAGAGTACTATATTACGTCTGGGATTAGTCCTGTCTCAATTTTGAACTTCGATATTGTTGAGTTTTACAGTTACAATTGTCAAACACGGTTTGTTTATTAAAGCGGCACAGTCTCAGTTTTCGATATGTATTTGTTTGTTTACTAGGAATTTGAACCAGCTCTGCAAGACTACTGTTGCACTGCATGACAACTGTGTTGCTGCATTGCGACTCTGACATTGCATGGCGACTGTGGTCTTGTGTGACGAATGTGGTCCTGCGTGACGACTGTGGTCCTGCGTGGCGACTGTGGCGGCGCGTGGCGACTGTGGCCCTGCGTGACGACTGTAGCCCTGCGTCGGCGTGGCGACTGTGGCGGCGCGTGACAACTATGGCACTGCATGATGCCCGTGGCGCTGTGTTGCGACTATGGTCGTTCTTGACGACTGTGGCCGTGCATAACGATTGTTGTACGTGTCGACTTGACAGATATTGCGTTTTTGTCTCCTCCTAATTGTAATGCAGAGGAATTCTCAGTATTTTTGTTGCTAATTCGAGTAATTTTATTCTTAACAATGTCATGCTTTGTTATATTCATCGTATAAAATCTTGTCCGAGACCGATTTTTGTATTTCTAGTATGGTAATTTAATGAATGATTGGGAGAATTGTGATCTAACAAGTTAAAGCACGGTGGTCGTTGCGCAGCGCGTGTTCGAATTTCATGTACATAAACAATGTATTTTACACGCGTTGTATACGTTGCTATGAGTCCCATATCGAATACGACGCGACACGACGACTGCCGCCCTTTAAGCATTTTGACTGTGTATACACCACTGGTCACAAAATGGATAATAAAAAGGATAGGTTATCATCTGGTACTAAATGTTAACATGGCGTCCCATGTAAAAAGGTGTGTGAACATAGGTAATTGCATGAGCTGTCGTATTGGAACAAGGTATGATTGTAGTGTGAACATAGGTAAATGCATGAGCTGTCGTATTGGAACAAGGTATGATTGTAGTGTGAACATAGGTAATTGAATGAGCTGTCGTATTGGAACAAGGTATGATTGTAGTGTGAACAGAGGTAATTGCATAAGCTGTCGTATTGGAACGAAGTATGATTGTAGTGTGAACAGAGGTAATTGCAAAAGCTGTCGTATTGAAACAAGGTATGATTGCAGTGTGAACCCTCTCCAAACATATTCTTTGTTTTCCAATGATTTATGGGAAGGCACAATGAGCACTGAGGGCGCTTTGGAGTTTGAGGAAGATTTACAGTGTGTTTGGCAGCTTCTTTTCAAAAATACTAATAGTTCTATGACACGCCACTTGAGAGAATGAATGAATGAATGAATGAATGAATGAATGAATGAATGATTGAATGAATGAATGAATCGTTTACTCAGATACGTGGTACTCAAGTATCGATACGCCAATTCAATCAATCTTGTGCTGTTTATATTTTTAATAAAGGGAGAGATATCGATTATAGGCATGTCACCATGTAAGCATTATGTTGTTTTTTACTGACATTTGAAGATCAAATTAGAATTATAACAATACTTTTTTTCTTTGTTATTTTATTATTTTACATGATTTGAATATGTTAAAATACATTACAATACTCAGTTCTGATCACTGCGAAACATAAATACGTCAATAAAGTACACTACAGGTGACCATATAAAAACAAGACTTGTGAAGATTCATACACAGACAGGTTATTGCCCACGTATCAAGGCACTCGATATAACAGACAGGTTATTGCCCACGTATGAAGGCACTCGATATAACAGACAGGTTATTGCCCACGTATCAAGGCACTCGATATAACAGACAGGTTATTGCCCACGTATCAAGGCACTCGATATAACAGACAGGTTATTGCCCACGTATGAAGGCACTCGATATAACAGACAGGTTATTGCCCACGTATCAAGGCACTCGATATAACAGACAGGTTATTGCCCACGTATCAAGGCACTCGATATAACAGACAGGTTATTGCCCACGTATCAAGGCACTCGATATAACAGACAGGTTATTGCCCACGTATGAAGGCACTCGATATAACAGCGACACAACTTTAATGCTTGTGGCCATAAATTGCAATGTTACTAAATAATTCATTGTATTCATTCAATTATATAAGCTTGATCGATTTCGCTTATGTAGACATGAATCCAGACTCATGCTCAGAATGGCGGACGACAGACTAATGCATAAATATGCACAGTGCAGAACCTATTTGTCATTGGTATCGTTGACGTAACTCGTCATTGTCATTCCCGGCATGCGTCCCAAAAATACTTCCGGCAGACGTCGAAGACTAATACTTCGATAATCACGCTTGCATTACGTGATCAAGATTGATAACGACGTGGATTACAATGCTGTAATTTCCCACTGATCCCTAATCAAGTAATTGGTATTGATTTTCTTCACGTCACTTAATCTATCTTGCCGTGGTCAATCCTTGATCGTGTTCCTTGATTGATTGAAGTCTATGATCAGGTGGAGTTTCGGTTGAGGAGTCTGTGGTTGTACTTGCTATTTACACAAAAACAATTAGACGAAACAAAAATTACATTCAATGTCTGTAACTGACGGAATTTAT
Source organism: Saccoglossus kowalevskii (assembly GCF_978046115.1). Lineage (NCBI taxonomy): Eukaryota > Metazoa > Hemichordata > Enteropneusta > Harrimaniidae > Saccoglossus > Saccoglossus kowalevskii. Next base: position 30,815,840 of record NC_140656.1, read on the forward strand.
TGGAGTTACAGGCATGTATCTAAGAACCATTGATACATTCATGGCAACGGGATTCATCTTTCGACTGAATGAAATCCGATCTCATTGCTGCTTACATAATAATAATAATAATAATAATAATAATAATAATAATAATAATAATAATAATAATAATAATAATAATAATAATAATAATAATTCCTATTTGTATTTCATGTTCCAGGTTGCCATGGCTCCGAAAGTGCCGAAAGATTGTTCAACAACCTAATGGATGGATATAATAATTTAATTCGACCAGTCACCAATGTCACTGACATCTTAAACGTCATATTTGGGCTTTCTATTTCACAGTTGATCGATATCGTGAGTAGTGCTTTCATTGCTATGATGTTTATCTTATTTCTGCGTCACTAGAAAAGTCGTTGCCATAGCACCTCGTCATAATTGCGACCATTACATTTCTCACGAAGACACCACATGTATTATTGCGTCCTTCACATATTTATTTCAGTTAAATTATTGTATTCGATGTGTGAATTGTTTACGATCTCTAGAAATAATTCGATGAGGAAAAAAAATGAAACGAATTGGGTTGGAAATACTGTAACTGATATGTAAAACATGGCCGAAAATATATAGCGCTACGCATGCGCAATTGGTGATGTCTGAAAAATATCCAATGTTGTAATCTTTCCTGATTAAATTCCCTGGCCTACGCCACAACAGTTATTTTGTCCATGCAAATGTCACTGTCACAATGCCTGACATTCATTTTATATTATTTAATATTCATTTTATATTACTAGTATTCTTCATGTCACCTCCATTATCTCTTCATTGTCCTCAAATTGAATATCAATAGAGAATTGTATTTTAATGACGTAATACAGTTAATCGTCATAATAATTATTTCAAATAAAAATGTTTCACTGCCAAAGATCATTGTTTAAATATATGGAAGATGTATGTGGGTTTATTTCGGAAAGGTTATCTAGTACATAAAGTGTTAAAATCTCAAAGGTTCAAAGTCATTTGTAGTCAGTAAGGTCGTTAAAAACAAAAGCGTCCATTTGTATATGCCAATTGCACATAAGTTATAATTAGCGCAGCTCAATGTTGCTGTGTAGCCGTCGTAACAATGTCAGCTTAGTGTATTCTGTATTTTCAGTGGTCAAAGCTTTCTATGAGCAACCTCTCTCCCGAACCCACCGTTACACCCAACAGTTGCTTGGTGTATATTTTTAAATAAATACTCCAGGGCCGACGCGGTCCTGATACTGCTAATTAATATTGGTGATATGCAATGGAAAAGTGACAGGTAAAATTGGTCTTCGTAAATGGAGATCGCGACCTATGTGTGTGCTTTAGTTTTGAAAAAAATATCTAACTAATCCAGTAACGTAACTCGATACTGCGAGAATATGCGAGACGCAATGTACTGATGAAACGAACACAGCGACGCCGTCCGCCGATATGCATGGCTACACACTTAACTTAGCACAGCGTTGCCTTCTGCCGATCTGTGTGATTACATACGTGGTTGCAGCGCCATCAATGTATACTAGTCAATGTATTTCACCTTTTTTATATAGGCCAATGATAAACATAATTTGTTGTACCAAGATGTCCGGGGACACCACATTTAAACAGATAGGGAAGAGGGTGGGAGCAAAGATGGTGGGGTCTAACGATACAAGTTTTAGTTAAGATATGACGTCATAATTGCCACGTTTGTGCTTATCTAGGGATAATCATAGCATTTCGAACCAATGACCGACAAGAACCAGTCTCAAGTGGGATTGTAAACAAAATACTTATAGTGGATTTCCTCTGGAATGCGTATTTTATCCAGATATTTAAGTAATTCCTCACCTGTTCCACTCAATCAACATTCAATATGTTATCATTACACATGATATAACAATAATACTGTAGTGGGGTAATATTGAAACTATCTCATACAAACACTACAATTAATCATCTGTCCACATTCGTCGTACATCTTTCTTTTATAGTATATATCGTGTGTGCCAAATTAATATTGTTGTGGTAATCAGTATTGTGCCATTTTCTACACCATAACAATTGTGTAACTTTTCCCTGTCATCAGAATTATGTCCGTTGTCGCTAGAATGTTGTGATCTCCTCCCAATACATCGATATTATGTCACACTCTGTCATCAGAATTCTGTCACACTCCCTTTTCATCAGAATTATGTCACATTCCCCGTCGTCAGAATTATGTCACCCTCGCTTTTCATCAGAATTATGTTACCCTCCCCGTCGTCAGAATTATGTCACCCTCCCTTTTCCTCAGAATTCTGTCACACTTTGTCATCAGAATTATGTCACACTCTGTCATCAGAATTATGTCACACTCTGTCATCAGAATTATGTCACTCTCCCTTTTCATCAGAATTCTGTCATACTCTGTCATCAAAATTATGTCACACCCTGTCCACAGTATTCTGTTATCCTCCCTTTTAATAAGAATTCTATCACCCTCCCTTTTCTTCAGAATTATGTCACCCTCCCTTTTCCTCAGAATTCTGTCACACATTGTCATCAGAATTATGTCACACTCTGTCATCAGAATTCTGTCACACTCTGTCATCAGAATTCTGTCACCCTCCCTTTTCATCAGATTTCTGTCACCCTCCCTTTTCATCTGAATTATGTCACACTCTGTCATCAGAATTCTGACATCCTCCCTTTTCATCAGAATTATGTTACCCTCCCTTTTCATCAGAATTCCATCACCCTCCCTTTTCATCAGAATTATTTCACCATCCATTTTCATCAGAATTCCATCACCCTCCCTTTTCATCAGAATTATGTCACACTCCCTTTTTCATCAGAATTCTGTCACACTCCCTTTTCTTCAGAATTCTGACACCCTCCCTTTTCATCAGAATTATGTCACCCTCCATTTTCATCAGAATTCCATCACCCTCCCTTTTCATCAGAATTCTTTCACACTTTCTTTTCTTCGGAATTATGTCACACTCCCTTTTCTTCAGAATTATGTCACACTCCTTTTTTTCAGAATTCTGACACCCTCCCTTCTCATCAGAATTATTTCACCCTCCCTTTTCATCAGAATTATGTCACCCTCCCTTTTCTGTCAAATTCCATTTTTGTCAGAATTACGTCACCCTCCCTTTTCTTCAGAATTATGTCACACTCTCTTTTCTTCAGAATTCTGACACCCTCCCTTTTCATCAGAATTATGTCACCCTCCCCTTTCATCAGAATTATGTCACATTCCCCGTCGTCAGAATTATGTCACCCTCGCTTTTCGTCAGAATTATGTGACCCTCCCTGTCGTCAGAATTATGTCACCCTCCCTTTTCCTCAGAATTCTGTCACACTTTGTCATCAGAATTATGTCACACTCTGTCATCAGAATTATGTCACACTCTGTCATCAGAATTATGTCACTCTCCCTTTTCATCAGAATTCTGTCATACTCTGTCATCAGAATTATGTCACACCCTGTCCACAGTATTCTGTTATCCTCCCTTTTAATAAGAATTCTATCACCCTCCCTTTTCTTCAGAATTATGTCACCCTCCCTTTTCCTCAGAATTCTGTCACACTTTGTCATCAGAATTATGTCACACTCTGTCATCAGAATTCTGTCACCCTCCCTTTTCATCAGATTTGTCACCCTCCCTTTTCATCTGAATTCTGTCACACTCTGTCATCAGAATTCTGACATCCTCCCTTTTCATCAGAATTATGTCACCCTCTCTTTTCATCAGAATTCCATCACCCTCCCTTTTCATCAGAATTATTTCACCCTCCCTTTTCATCAGAATTCCATCACCCTCCCTTTTCATCAGAATTATGTCACACTCCCTTTTCATCAGAATTCTGTCACACTCCCTTTTCTTCAGAATTCTGACACCCTCCCTTTTCATCAGAATTATTTCACCCTCCCTTTTCATCGGAATTCTTTCACACTTTCTTTTCTTCGGAATTATGTCACACTACCTTTCTTCAGAATTATGTCACACTCCCTTTTCTTCAGAATTATGTCACACTCCTTTTTTTCAGAATTCTGACACCCTCCCTTCTCATCAGAATTATGTCACCCTCCCCTTTCATCAGAATTATGTCACCCTCCCTTTTCATCAGAATTCTGTCAAATTCCATTTTCGTCAGAATTACGTCACCCTCCCTTTTCTTCAGAATTATGTCACACTCTCTTTTCTTCAGAATTCTGACACCCTCCCTTTTCATCAGAATTATGTCACCCTCCCGTTTCATCAGAATGATGTCACCCTCCCTTTTCATAAGAATTCTGTCACACTCCCTTTTATTCAGAATTATGTCACACTCCCTTTTCATCAGAATTCTGACACCCTCTTTTCATCAGAATTATGTCACCCTCCCTTTTCATCTAAATTCCATCACCCTCCCTTTTCTTCAGAATTATGTCACACTCTCTTTTCTTCAGAATTCTGACACCCTCCCTTTTCATCAGAATTATGTCACCCTCCCGTTTCATCAGAATGATGTCACCCTCCCTTTTCATAAGAATTCTGTCACACTCCCTTTTATTCAGAATTATGTCACACTCCCTTTTCATCAGAATTCTGACACCCTCTTTTCATCAGAATTATGTCACCCTCCCTTTTCATCTAAATTCCATCACCCTCCCTTTTCATCAGAATTATATCACACTCCCTTTTCATCAGAATTCCATCACCCTCCATTTTCATCAGAATTATTTCACCCTCCGTTTTCATCAGAATTCTTTCACACTTTCTTTTCTTCAGAATTATGTCACACTATCTTTCTTCAGAATTATGTCACCCTCCCTTTTCATCAGAATTCCATCACCCTCCCTTTTCATCAGAATTATGTCACACTCCCTTTTCATCAGAATTCTGTCACACTCCCTTTTCTTCAGAATTCTGACACCCTCCCTTTTCATCAGAATTATGTCACCCTCCCTTTTCATCAGAATTCCATCACCCTCCATTTTCATCAGAATTATTTCACCCTCCCTTTTCATCAGAATTCTTTCACACTTTCTTTTCTTCAGAATTATGTCACACTACCTTTCTTCAGAATTATGTCACACTACCTTTTCTTCAGAATTATGTCACACTACCTTTTTTCAGAATTATGTCACCCTCCCCTTTCATCAGAATTATGTCACCCTCCCTTTTCATCAGAATTCTTTCACACTTTCTTTTCTTCAGAATTATGTCACACTATCTTTCTTCAGAATTATGTCACCCTCCCTTTTCATCAGAATTCCATCACCCTCCCTTTTCATCAGAATTATGTCACACTCCCTTTTCATCAGAATTCTGTCACACTCCCTTTTCTTCAGAATTCTGACACCCTCCCTTTTCATCAGAATTATGTCACCCTCCCTTTTCATCAGAATTCCATCACCCTTCATTTTCATCAGAATTATTTCACCCTCCCTTTTCATCAGAATTCCATCACCCTCCCTTTTCATCAGAATTATGTCACACTCCCTTTTCATCAGAATTCTGTCACACTCCCTTTTCTTCAGAATTCTGACACCCTCCCTTTTCATCAGAATTATGTCACCCTCCATTTTCATCAGAATTCCATCACCCTCCCTTTTCATCAGAATTCTTTCACACTTTCTTTTCTTCGGAATTATGTCACACTCCCTTTTCTTCAGAATTATGTCACACTCCTTTTTTTCAGAATTCTGACACCCTCCCTTCTCATCAGAATTATTTCACCCTCCCTTTTCATCAGAATTATGTCACCCTCCCTTTTCTGTCAAATTCCATTTTTGTCAGAATTACGTCACCCTCCCTTTTCTTCAGAATTATGTCACACTCTCTTTTCTTCAGAATTCTGACACCCTCCCTTTTCATCAGAATTATGTCACCCTCCCCTTTCATCAGAATTATGTCACATTCCCCGTCGTCAGAATTATGTCACCCTCGCTTTTCGTCAGAATTATGTGACCCTCCCTGTCGTCAGAATTATGTCACCCTCCCTTTTCCTCAGAATTCTGTCACACTTTGTCATCAGAATTATGTCACACTCTGTCATCAGAATTATGTCACACTCTGTCATCAGAATTATGTCACTCTCCCTTTTCATCAGAATTCTGTCATACTCTGTCATCAGAATTATGTCACACCCTGTCCACAGTATTCTGTTATCCTCCCTTTTAATAAGAATTCTATCACCCTCCCTTTTCTTCAGAATTATGTCACCCTCCCTTTTCCTCAGAATTCTGTCACACTTTGTCATCAGAATTATGTCACACTCTGTCATCAGAATTCTGTCACCCTCCCTTTTCATCAGATTTCTGTCACCCTCCCTTTTCATCTGAATTCTGTCACACTCTGTCATCAGAATTCTGACATCCTCCCTTTTCATCAGAATTATGTCACCCTCTCTTTTCATCAGAATTCCATCACCCTCCCTTTTCATCAGAATTATTTCACCCTCCCTTTTCATCAGAATTCCATCACCCTCCCTTTTCATCAGAATTATGTCACACTCCCTTTTCATCAGAATTCTGTCACACTCCCTTTTCTTCAGAATTCTGACACCCTCCCTTTTCATCAGAATTATTTCACCCTCCCTTTTCATCAGAATTCTTTCACACTTTCTTTTCTTCGGAATTATGTCACACTACCTTTCTTCAGAATTATGTCACACTCCCTTTTCTTCAGAATTATGTCACACTCCTTTTTTTCAGAATTCTGACACCCTCCCTTCTCATCAGAATTATGTCACCCTCCCCTTTCATCAGAATTATGTCACCCTCCCTTTTCATCAGAATTCTGTCAAATTCCATTTTCGTCAGAATTACGTCACCCTCCCTTTTCTTCAGAATTATGTCACACTCTCTTTTCTTCAGAATTCTGACACCCTCCCTTTTCATCAGAATTATGTCACCCTCCCGTTTCATCAGAATGATGTCACCCTCCCTTTTCATAAGAATTCTGTCACCCTCCCTTTTCATCAGAATTATATCACACTCCCTTTTCATCAGAATTCCATCACCCTCCATTTTCATCAGAATTATTTCACCCTCCGTTTTCATCAGAATTCTTTCACACTTTCTTTTCTTCAGAATTATGTCACACTATCTTTCTTCAGAATTATGTCACCCTCCCTTTTCATCAGAATTCCATCACCCTCCCTTTTCATCAGAATTATGTCACACTCCCTTTTCATCAGAATTCTGTCACACTCCCTTTTCTTCAGAATTCTGACACCCTCCCTTTTCATCAGAATTATGTCACCCTCCCTTTTCATCAGAATTCCATCACCCTCCATTTTCATCAGAATTATTTCACCCTCCCTTTTCATCAGAATTCTTTCACACTTTCTTTTCTTCAGAATTATGTCACACTACCTTTCTTCAGAATTATGTCACACTACCTTTTCTTCAGAATTATGTCACACTACCTTTTTTCAGAATTATGTCACCCTCCCCTTTCATCAGAATTATGTCACCCTCCCTTTTCATCAGAATTCTGTCACATTCCTTTTTCTTCAGAATTATGTCACACTCCCTTTTCTTCAGAATTATGTCACCCTCCCTTTTCTTCAGAATTATGTCACACTCACTTTTCTTCAGAATTCTGACACCCTCCTTTTTCATCAGAATAATGCCCTTCTCCCATTTCATCAGAATTATGTCACCCTCCCTTTTCATAAGAATTATGTCACCCTCCCTTTTCATCAGAACTATGTCACACTCCCTTTTCTTCAGATTTATGTCACACTCCCTTTTCTTCAGAATTATGTCACACTCCCTTTTCTTCAGAATTCTGACACCCTCCCTTTTCATCAGAATTATGTCACCCTTCCTTTTCATCAGAATTCCATCACCCTCCATTTTCATCAGAATTATGTCACCCTCCCTTTTCATCAGAATTCTGTCACATTCCTTTTTCTTCAGAATTATGTCACACTCCCTTTTCTTCAGAATTATGTCACCCTCCCTTTTCTTCAGAATTATGTCACACTCACTTTTCTTCAGAATTCTGACACCCTCCTTTTTCATCAGAATAATGCCCTTCTCCCATTTCATCAGAATTATGTCACCCTCCCTTTTCATAAGAATTATGTCACCCTCCCTTTTCATCAGAATTATGTCACACTCCCTTTTCTTCAGAATTATGTCACACTCCCTTTTCTTCAGAATTATGTCACACTCCCTTTTCTTCAGAATTCTGACACCCTCCCTTTTCATCAGAATTATGTCACCCTCCCTTTTCATCAGAATTCCATCACCCTCCATTTTCATCAGAATTATTTCACCCTCCCTTTTCATCAGAATTCTTTCACACTTTCTTTTCTTCAGAATTATGTCACACTATCTTTCTTCAGAATTATGTCACACTACCTTTTATTCAGAATTATGTCACACTACCTTTTTTCAGAATTATATCACCCTCCCCTTTCATCAGAATTATGTCACCCTCCCTTTTCATCAGAATTCTGTCACATTCCTTTTTCTTCAGAATTATGTCACACTCCCTTTTCTTCAGAATTATTTCACCCTCCCTTTTCTTCAGAATTATGTCACACTCACTTTTCTTCAGAATTCTGACACCCTCCTTTTTCATCAGAATAATGCCCTTCTCCCATTTCATCAGAATTATGTCACCCTCCCTTTTCATAAGAATTATGTCACCCTCCCTTTTCATCAGAATTATCTCACACTCCCTTTTCTTCAGAATTATGTCACACTCCCTTTTCTTCAGAATTATGTCACCCTCCCTTTTCATCAGAATTATGTCACACTCCCTTTTCTTCAGAATTATGTCACCCTCCCTTTTCATCATAATTCTGACACCCTCCCTTTTCATCAGAATTATGTCACCCTCCCTTTTCATCAGAATTCCATCACCCTCCCTTTTCATCAGAATTATATCACACTCCCTGTTCTTCAGAATTCTGACATCCTCCCTTTTCATCAGAATTATGTCACCCTCCCTTTTCATCAGAATTATGTCACACTCCCTTTTCATCAGAATTCTGTCACACTCCCTTTTCTTCAGAATTCTGACACACTCCCTTTTCTTCAGAATTCTGACACCCTCCCTTTTCATCAGAATTATGTCACCCTCCCTTTTCATCAGAAATCCATCACCCTCCCTTTTCATCAGAATTATTTCACCCTCCTTTTTCATCAGAATTCTTTCACACTTTCTTTTCTTCAGAATTATGTCACACTGCCTTTCTTCAGAATTATGTCACACTCCCTTTTCTTCAGAATTATGTCACACTACTTTCTTCAGAATTATATCACCATCCCTTTTCTTCAGAATTATGTCACACTACCTTTCTTTAGAATTATGCCACCCTCCCTTTTCATCACAATTATGTCGCACTCTGTCATCAGAATTCTGTCACACTTTGTCATCAGAATTCTGTCATCCTCCCTTTTCATCAGAATTCTATCACCATCTATTTTCTTTAGAATTATGCCACCCTCCCTTTTCATCAGAATGATGTCACACTATGTCATCAAAATTCTGTCACACTGTCATCAGAATTTTGCCGCCCCCGTCAGAATTCTGTCACCCTCCGTTTTCATCAGAATTCCATCACCTTCCCTTTTCAATCGAATTCTGTCACACTCTGTCATCAGAATTCTGTAACCTCCCATATCACCGGGATTGTACTACCTTCCCTGTAATTACAATGTGTCGCACTTTCGCTATCATCAGGAAAATGTCCCGTTTTCCCCGTTGCCAGAATTGTGCGGACCCAACATATGTCAAGCATCATGCTAGTCTCAGCAAGGATGATAGGTCAGGCATTATAGCTTAGGTCAATGTCTTTCCTGTCACAGTCTGAAGCATGCGACATCGATTGAGTCTCGCGGCAGTGAGTGACATGGAAACGATGATTACACGTTGGTTCAAAAAGAAATATTTCCCATTCCAAGGGAGCGTGTCGAAGGTGACATAATGCCGCTGGTCTTTGCCAACTGATGTAATTTCCATCCAATATTAAGATATGTCAATATATTTGTTGCTGCTGTAACTTTATTCGTAATTGCCGGTGACTCATAATACTGTCATCGCCATCAGGAGCCGGATGCCACCCGCCTGGGCCCAAGACTAGATTTCAGAGCACTAGCTACTAGTTTTACTGATCACGTATAGTATACCCCCTACAAGTGAGCATTTGCCAGCCTGAAAATTTTGTTTTCTTTTTTCACAATCAACAGGATGAACGAAATCAAATTATGACAACTAGTGTGTGGGTGAAACAGGTATGTGATCGTTGATCATTTAATTCGAAGCGATTTCTGTTTTGTCACTCAATTAACGAACTCCTAACCGATTTTCCTAAATAGTACCAGTTGTAACCAATATTATTCTTGTATTCGAGTTTCTATAGTAACAGCACGACGACATTTACTTGCGAGTTATTCAGAAAATCTAAGATATTTTAATTATATTGTGTATTAATCATTGACGATATGTTTTGATTTCATTTTATCAGAAATGGCACGATTATCAAATGGTTTGGGACCCTGGGGAGTACGACGGATTAACAATAATCCACATCCCCGTTAATATGTTATGGATGCCAGACATACTGTTGTACAATAAGTAAGTCACGTGGTAATATAACTTGACAAGGTCGCGTCAGTTTCATCAACACGCCAAACATGTTTGCATACCATCGATAGAGGGCGCTAGTTACCTTGCGTTTATATCGAAAGCACCCAAGTAATTATTTTATTGAACATGACACACAATAGAATGACCAAGTCTTGAGTAAAACGTGGGCGGATTAATACAAATCAATTAAGTTGGGTTAACTTATTTCGAGAGCGCATTAGAGAACTGATAAGACGCCGTTAGCAAACTGTTTTGTTTTGAACAAATGTAAAAACCGTTTGTTTTTCTTTAATTTTGCGTACATGACTGGCTCGATGTATGGAAAGAAGTACATATATGTAATGACTTGCGCGGTATTTATCATTAATTGCGTGTTATTGTGACAATAAATTGTTAATATTGTCGCGAATTTTTAATCAATTATTTCCCTTATTGTGTTGCAGTGCCGATGGCCCATATGACGTGGAGTTCATGACGAACGCTCTGGTATATTCAGATGGTACAGTTTATTGGATTCCTCCGGCGATATATAAAAGTTCATGTAAAATAAATATCGAGTTCTTCCCTTTCGATGAACAAAAATGCATCATGAAATTTGGATCGTGGACTCACGATGGTTTGGTGTTGGACTTGGTCATAATGGACGAATACGTGGGACAGGAGGATTACTGGGAGAACGGGGAGTGGGATATAGTTGAATCACCTGGACAGCGCCACTCCGTCAAGTACCCATGCTGCGAGGAAACTTACATCGATGTCACGTTTTCATTTGTATTACACCGGAAGTCGTTGTTTTACATCGTTACCTTGGTGATCCCGTGTTTGTTAATTTCGTTCTTGACAATGTTGGTATTTTACTTGCCTTCGGATGCTTGTGAGAAGATCACATTATCAATATCTATTCTTCTCGCGTTGATTGTGTTCCTCTTGCTGATTAGCGAGATTATCCCGCCCACTTCAACAAGCTTGCCTCTGATAGGACGATACATGTTGTTCACCATGTCTTTGGTAACAATGTCAATTTTCGCCACTGTCGTCGTTATCAACATCCACTTTCGGAGTGCTAAGACTCATGTCATGCCCAATTGGGTGAGGAAGATTTTTATTGATATAATTCCAAAATACCTGCACATGGAGAGGCCGCCAAAGGACGACCGTCTCCAGCGAGAACGAATGAAACGGAGAAACATTAGGACGCAGGAGGAAGGGCATTCGAATGGATACTATGACCGGCGGTTCATGCAGACAGCCGCTAAGTACATGGTGGACACCATTACGCCGTCGTTATTGGAGGAAATTGAAGGAAGGGAGCAAATTAACAAAAATTACAACCAATTTGGGAGTTCGGATCTTGCGCCTGAATACAGGGAAGCAATCGAAAGTTTGAACTTTATCACGAACCATTTGAAAGCTGAGGATATTGAAGACGAGGTAGGTAGCACACTTTCAGCTCGGTCTACTTAAAGTCTGGTGTAGGTAGATGTTATGGTTGCTTTTAATCTGCAATCAGTTTGATGACTGCTGGTGTACATGTCTACAGTAGTTGCAAACATTGACGACGAAGGCCATACACTATGGACTGAAAATTAAAAGCGACCTCAGCCTTCACCTCCGTGATCACATTTTGATAATATTGTTGTTAGACATATACTCAAAATAAAAGGTGTATCTCACGCATTTTTATTTTCTGTTCTATAATAATTTGAAATATAATGGAAATATTTCTTCATTTTGCTGAAATGAAGATAGTCGCATAGTTATCTAAAATCTATTCGAAAAATCTGTATGTAACGTGCATTAATCGTCTGGTGTCTGTTCTCCATTTTTAGGTCAGCGAAGACTGGAAGTACGTTGCCTTGGTGATAGACCGAATTCTGTTATGGATTTTTTTAATCGTCTGCGTTGTTGGTACATGTTCCATTCTTCTAAACTCGCCAGTGATCTGGGAACGTGCCAATGCTCACGCCACGCCTAAGTTTGAAAAACCCATTTTAATTGAAAGTATCACTTACGGCGAGTACAGCCTATAGTTCCCACAATTCATTGCCACAGTATTTTTTCCTTCCCATTTTGCAATACGAAATATCTATTTTTTATACGAATGTATGCAATAACAATGAATTAATCCACATACGGGGAGTAAATAATGAATGCGGCATTCGTGATGTGTCGAAAAAAGGCAGCGTTAATTACTTCAGTCAATATATGTCACTGAAAGATAGGCAAGAATTGCTCTCGTTGAACGAGGCTCAAGTATTAGATAAACAATACCTATGCAAATTTGTTTTCAAGTCTGCGCATGATGGATAGACATGATAATTTGAATTTGCAACTCAAATTCTCGCTGATGTTATAATATTACGTTTTCAGATTCCGCTTTTCCAAATATTGTCCAAATATATATATATAATATGGCAGCTGATAGTAAACGCGCGTTAGATAATGGTTATATGGTTTACAAATATTCACTGAAGTGCAGCAAAAAGTCTTCATAATGCTGGCCCGTTAACGGATAACCTGCCTCTGTACTGCTCAGTGAGTTTATAAATCAACGTGTTTGCGTAGGTGGTACTCGTTCAATATATATAATTTTGGGTTGAAATATGCTGATGAGTGGAAACGAGAAAGAAACTCGACAGACAATACTAAAATAGAATGTCGCTGAAAGTGGACGGTTTATACTTCCCAATTTAGTTGCGATTAGCTGGAAACGACCCAGACAAGACAGGCGAAGATATTTTATGTTTTGTCCGAACACAATAGACTCAATTCAGAATACTCGTTTTAGGGACAGTAATTTGAATAATGAAAATGCGAAATTGTGTTATTTTCTGATTGTTGTTTAGTGAGCACTATTATTTGACTTCCTCTATACGCCGTGACCACCGTGACAACACTACCTATAGGCATGGTATACTGGGCAGTGTTCTGAACTTTGAACTATTGTGCATTACTTAATTACCTGCTTGGTGTTAAATAGAAAAATTATCATATGCGGCAAAGAAGCTACAAACAAAGTCAACATGTCGAATGCGATGAGAGTCAGCGACAAATAAACGACCAAAGACACGAAAAGTGGGCCATTCAGGTTGAAGACTGTATGCAATCGATATTTCACGGTGCCGAGACGGAGCCGAAACACATTCTGAAAAGCAGTGGATATTTTCAATACATTGATTGTTTAGAATATATTTAAAAATATTGTCATTTTTACCCAATTTGTTGTGCCATACTGCATTCGTTTTTTTACTGATATGCTACCAGTTTGCGGATGAACTTGGGACCAATGTACAACCATGAAAAAAGCTATAAACACTCGTTTTACCATATACGGATCACCCGTGACGTCAGAGAAATTTAATGTATCTCCTATCGACGTCATATTAGTGTTGATATGTTTTGACTCCATACTGTCTAGACCGTCATGCAATGCTCTGATATAAGTTTCTGAATATTGCAGTATTGTCATTAAGCGATATGGGCTTGAATGAAACACGCTGATATATATGTAACGTCTAATTCACTCTGATTTGATTCGAGGTCATACCTAGTGTAATTCTCGTAATATGATGTCATCAAACTTGTTTTGGATTATGACGTAAATTATTGGGAAGTCAACGCTGTGACGGCGTTACTGTAAAATACTTTATTTTAGCTTGGAATTCACTTTCGCCATTTTCGCTGGGGGATAATTTAATGAAATTAAAATTCAGTGAATATATTCATTTTCCTATATTTTACATTCAACTCATCAGAAACCAGTGAAAATAAATCCCATACAGAACACCCAACAAGTTTTTTGAGCGAAAATTAATTCCAGTCAAAATAAAGCATTTCACAGTATTTCATCTAAGTGATTGCATCTCGATCATGTAATGGACCTTAGATGCAATATATCTCGTTGACGGTAAGGACACCACACGACATATGTTTTTTTGTTTGTGTTCTATTCCCTCCCATAATGACGTCCACTGTTCCCAAAACACAGATCAGAGGAGCAGTGCTCGTTATTAACGGGGGATGGTGATCTATTAGATAAGCAAAACAAATCGCGTGGCTTTCTCGCCTTCAATGAGATCTCGACGGCCGTTGTCGTCTAATGTATATTAAAAGCAATAAATAACTTATACTAAGATCTTAAGATATCAATACTTCCTAAATGATGCCCTCATCATGTTTATACTCCCATGGCGCATCATTGTGCTATTGCAGCATTGACGCTCCCTTAATAGACAGATTTTGATAAAACATATAGAAGCGAGTTGTCAACTATTATGTAAACAATTTGATTAGTTTTCTGTTGACGCATGTCATTGTTTTATTCATAAAAACGCACATACTGACTTGAATTGATTTTTGGCCCTTGACCTTTATGAACGACGTCTTCTGTTCAAAACAGTGGGCGAATTCAGTTAATTTTTGATATATTTTGTATTCACCTTAATTACTGATTAACCAATTAGGGTACGTTGTATATGTCAATGTAGAGTATGATTTCACTGGTCGATGACGAATTTTCATAGACTTGCATTTTTATGTTCAGTTGATGTCGCGGGTTGGAACACATCGGTGACATCTTGTGACATGGAAGATGAACGTGGTTTATCAAATTTATTGTTCAATACCAAAGATGTTATGCACGTTTTACTTTGCATATTTTCTATAAATTGTGTTGACGCAATTATTTACATAGACCTTAATTATTATGAACGATTTCATATTCCAAGCAATAAAATAAAATAAAAGTTTTCCACACTCTGATTTAAACCATGTATTTTATTAGTTGGCTGGAACAGAATTGCGCTCTTTTTTATAACTTAGTGGACTTCATTTAATTACTTCAGCGGATTTATAAAGCTATTGTTGGTGCTCCACGGTATTGATTCATTCCATCGCAATCACCTGTTTACATAACCTTTTGACTATTTTAATTAACTTATAATTTTATTTGTAACAATCTTACTTAAACAAAATATACCTAATAAATTGTAAAACAAAACGACCCAAATACGCATGCGCACATGCATACGTCATAGCCGGTCTCTACTATGCAGATTTTATCATGTGCATTTTTCAGTTATAGTCACTGTGACTTTTCTGTATTTTTGTTGTGCTAATGAACAGTTGTTTTATGGTACATTTTAATTATTGTTTAATTATACAATGTAATTGTTATAACACATACCGCGTATGTCTGTTTCATTCTCAGAGTTCAAAGGTCATTGATGTTTACCCACCATCCTATTATATTTGCTGTTTCCCATTACTATATTGATTCAGAAACCATTCCTCTAGTCGAGCCCTCTTGATGGATTGCTTCTGTGACGTCTACAAGACAATATCGTTGAAATTAAAGATAATAGTGTCTTTATTCAAATCTATATCTGTGTTCAGTTGATGTAATCGTTCTTCGTCGAGAATATAGTAAAATCGCTCAAAAACATTAACTTCAGGAATGACTACACAATAAAATGATTACCAACGCTTCGAACGGCCATGTGTCAGCAATCACGCTTTGTCACTAGAGAGCGCTATTTAAAGGAAATGACATTGCTGATTAGATTAGATCTGAATGTATACATGTTTTACAATTGGAACAAAAGAAATCTGAACAATGCGTGAATACTCACCTTATATATAGATGCTAACTTCCGTAGTCAGATGTAGACTATATTTGATGAATTCACTACTTCCTGTAAGAACATTGTGATATACACGCGGTAAAGTTCACGTGCTCCACTTGGACGTATTGAACAACCGTGGATAGAATAGCGTTTACGTTGCTTAGACGACTTTGCCGGAAGTCGAAGATATGGCGTTTCGCATGCGCGCGCATATCGTTTTGGGGTGTAACGTAAACTTACATGCGTGATATTATGCTTCTTGGTGCACCAACCGTTGTCACAATAATATAATTCCTTTCTATCGACTATTGTCACCAAACTGGCATGTATTTTCAGCTATGACAAAGCAAGAGTATTTTGGCACCCAGTCTCGCATCGTCCGAATCGCAGAGTTTCGCTAAAGCCGGCCATTCATAACCGGCCCACGAACCCGTGAGTGATAGTTTTAGGAAAAGCTGTATTTCAGTGCAGTTAAATTGAGTCATTTAATTGGGCGCGCCAGGAAGCTGGCGCTACCAATCAGCGTTGCTGTATCATAAATTTGAAGACAAGTGGGGTCATCACATATGAAAACAATGGCGGCGTGTAGACTTTGCGCTGATTCACCAGGAGTCAAGAACAGAAGGTCTATCATCGTTGACACGTTTCCAAAACTTGTTATTTCCACGTTGAAAATTGTTTGTTGACAAGTGAATGAAGACTATGAAATGTTTGAATATTTGTGCAAACCGTGTTTTAGTAAACTGTCGAAACAGCTAACATATCAACCTGTCTGATTCGGTCGTCGTTGCAACCATGGAACTATAAACCCCATGTTGCAACTAACACATCATTTTCCTTGGATACATCACTAAGTTTGTTTTCTTTTGATGGTCAGTAAGCTCGTTCACATAGAAAAAGCTAGCAACACGTTGATTTCTATATTCAACCCAATCTTATTAAAATCTGATGTAGTGTACGGGCTTTAATTATTTTGGCTATAAACTTATTTTAATTTTAATTTTTATTACTTTTGTTATTAATGCCCTTTTATTTTATTATTTTACTTTGATTTTGATTTTGTGGTTGTTTTTAATCCCGCCTTACCTACATCTGATCTGACGCCTATGTAAGATCTAGACCCGTTCAAATCTCGCGTAAGTAACAGCCAATCACAGCCCCCCTTTTATACAGGCTGTCGGTTGCTTACTTTTCAGTGTAGCGATACTCTACGGGCAATCTTTCTGTACATTATATTTTGCCCACTTGAATAAACCATTAATAGAAAATTGCTAGTATATTTTTATTTGCAAAAGAAATTCCACAGCATTTTACAATTTTTGTCATTACATTGAATATTTTTTCACTTCCAACAAATGTGTACACTTCCAGATACATCTTCGCCAGCCAAGGTTCGTTCATTCAGTCATCGTTTCAATTTTACATCACTGAGCATAATTATCTAGAATGGAAGCAAAAAAATAAGTAAATCGTAATGATTAGAACACTGTAAACAGCTATAGTAAACAATGCAAACTGATTTTAAATTGTATAACGGTCACCGGCCCACGGCATCGACGCAGAAAATTGGAGCAAAAAAATATTTCCTGATCAATTGCGATGTGTTCCAATAAAAAATATTTTATTCCAGTCCAAATCAGCTCAATTACTTTAATAAAGAGTTATTGTATAATGTACAAAATGTTGATACAATTTGATGAATATTTACAGCTACGGCTTCAATACCGTAGACCACAGTCCCTCAACACCGGGACTGTGCGTAGACGATGTTGGCCCGATCGTCAACAAAACATCACCCGTCTCCAGGGCAGGCGACTGGAAAAAGACACTGGTGTTCGAAACGGTGGAAACAAAATCGTCACTCCCAGAATAACTATGCAAAATAACGATCTAAACTCGAACCATTCGAGCCACAATATTAACATAAAAATGACTTTCGTTGCATTTGACAATGATAAACTTACCGAAAAACCGTGTTATTCTCGGTCGCTAACGTCGGTATAATCCGCCATTTTATTTGAGTGTGTTGCCACCCGACTCCTCCCGGTGACGTCATCATGTGCGCTATAGAAGGAGGTCTGTGATTCGTTGACTAAAATCGTCGATAGTGGGTCTCGTTGAAATCTCGTTACATATGTAGGTAGGGCGGAATTAAAAAAAATCACAAAATCAAAATCAAAGTAAAATAATAAAATAAAAGAAAAGGGCATTAATAACAAAAGTAATAAAAAATAAAATTAAAATAAGTTTATAGCCAAAATAATTAAAGCCCGTACACTACATCAGATTTTAATCAGATTGTATTCAACCGAGCTCGAGCCAAAATTCCACCAAGTAATGTGTCGTTTCTATCGTGAGTTTTGATCGGGTAATGTAAATGAGCTCAAGTGAATCCTATAACCGTTTGAGGGTGTGTGACATACAGTAAATCGTGGTGAAATCTGCCAAGGGTTAATGTTGAGGCCTCGCACGAATAAATGGTCCTTGGCTGGCAAAGATGCCTGTCTCGCTACTTCCGGGAAAGTGGTTTATGTACGCCACTGCCCGGAGTCGCGTGCATATATCGGTGGCGGCGCTAGGTAGTTCCACGCCCTCCATAGCATTGCTGCGTAAAAGCGAAAACCACAGTCGGTGAAATCACAACAATATATGCATCAGTTTGCGTACGTGACAAACGTTTCTGCAGTCAGAACCTACAAAAAATGGTCAGGCCATTGCGTGCCCGGGTGTAGTTGTATCAATTTGGTATCAAAATAAACGTGTTTTTTTATTTTTTATTCAATACCTTACGTCCAGGTACTAGTAGTGAATCTAAGGTAAAGCTAATAAGAACTCGGCCGTATGTTTCAAACAGTTTTCATTTTTGAAAGCGAGTAAAACGGGGAAACTGGCATTGAAAACGTGCTTGACCTTCATTTTCGTTTTCTCTATTTTTTTTAATTTTCATTTTAACAAATGTGAGGCATTTTCTGATATAAACGTAAAGTTTTGGAGTATTTTTAGCCAAAAATACTCTCCAATGTGATTTATTCGTGTGAACCATCTGAACCAAAATATTTCGGGCTGAATGACGTTGTCAATTGTATGGTAATATCCTTGTAAAATGCGGGTGCTATTCCTACTTATTTTCCTGTATTTCTATTTACATGAAATTAAAAACTACTTTACTACTTACCCATGATTGGCACAAAACATCTTTTATCAAGGTCATTCACATATTTGTAACAATTATATATTTAATTTGTGTAGAGACTAGAGGGCGATGTACTCCTTTTATCTCATTATCATGTCTTGTCAAAAAGAGCATTGTGTTGTTGATGTCTGTACTGTACTGCATAGTCACATATCACTAATTATCTACTGACACGTGGATAAGGGGTGAAGGTTGGTATGATATCGATAACATAGTGTTCTCGTTACCTTGAATATAATTGTTTCCATCTTTACAACGCTGTACAATACGGCTTTCAATGTTTTAACTTAAAGTATTGATTCGAAAACTAAGTAGTATGAGTATATCTGATTCATTTAAATTATTTGATTCCAATCGTATTATATGGTAGTGAAATCTGGGGAATTGAGAACGCTCCTCAAATTGAACAAGTTCAGAAACAATTTTGGAAATTTCTTCTCAAGCGATTTATCAGCTATTAGCGAATGTGATCGATTTCCTCTCACTGTGTTCTTTACTTTAAAAGATGCATTATCTACTGGCTGAGATTATTACAAATGAAAGCTTAAAATATATCCTCATAAATGTTATTTAACGTTGAAAAGATTAACTTATAATTTAATTTGTAACAATCTTACGCGAATGGAAAATTGGGCGTACAACGTTAAAACGTTGCTTTTTCGTTTTGGATTCGGCCATGTATGACTGAACCAAGGTGTGGGGTGTTTATTTTACATTTCACATAGAGAATTATAGATTATGCACAACAAACCTGGCACGAAGACACTATATCTTTCTCCAAACACCAATTCCCATCACAATTTTAAGTATTAAAATATTTGTCTTGCATTCATATTTTCAAATTTATAGCTGCGTTATCGATTAGCGTATTGAAAAGAGAAGACACGAAAATAAAAAAACACAATATGTTTTAGTGATGACTGACAGATCGCAATAACTAATACCGTCGATGTGAACGAGGTCGCTTACATTCTTGATTCGTCGGTAAAGGGCGCGACTTATATAAACGGTGGATGTCATTTTGGGTGTATTGGATTTGCATGTTCGTGTTAAATGATTAGTTTGACGTCATTACATTACGAGGCAATAAATAAAACACGTTATCATAGTCATGACTGTCTTCCTGACACTTCCATTCAATTTACAAAATGATAATTTGAGTGAGAAATCACACGAAAATAACAACAAAGATAATTACCTACTGCAACATTATTTAGAAAAATGTTAATTAAGAAGTCTTTTGTGTCCTCTGAGTGCTTCGCTACTTAGTTTAGTAACTTGGATTTTGTGAAAAGGGATGTCACGGGTTGAACTGAAACATCAATTGGCTATACCATTTGTTGGAGGTGGCAATTTGGGAATGTGCACAGTAACACACAGTGCATTGACCTAAAACATTCGGGCAAGCGAAAGACAAAATATAATCAAGGTCTTTACTTTGTGATGACATACACGTGGTTTTCCTCTTTGCTAATTATTACAACACAACAAGCCAGAAAATATGATTTCAACTCGTGGATGTATAATGGTACTGTTGCAAATTACCGAACAGATCACGTTCAGTATGGTTGTTCAAAGCTGGTAACAGGTGTTTGACCATGGAACCATGATTTTTATGGTCTTTCCAGCGTGTCTAGATACTCAGACTGATTAGTTATCCTTGGTCAAACTATTCACAATACAAATATGTTGGAGGTTATGAGGGGTCATTCCAATTATTTTAATTACAACTGGTCCTAAATAAAGCACAGTGTTATGACTGTGATTGGGGGGGGGGTCATTGTCGTAAATACAAGACCCGTTTTAATTTTGATGTTCGTGGCTGAGTTCGTAAATCACAATACAAAGTATGCCATATAATATGATTTGGACAGGTCGGAAAAGGAGGATGTATATTCTAATTAAAATACATATTTTTTTGTTTTTTGGCTCTTTGAACGATCATGTTATAAAGTAATCCATAACCCGTTATATCAGTGAGTGGAATGGATTGGATGTAGGAATACTGTGGAATACTTTATTTTCGCTGGAATTAATTTTCGCTGAAAAGGCTTTTTGGGCGTTTTGCTTGGAATTTATTTTCACTGATTTTTTCATGAGTTTAATGTGAAATATAGGAAAAAAAGTATATTCACTGGATTTTATTTTCACGGAATCATCCCTTCAGCGAAAATAGCGAAAATAAAGTATTCTACAGTATGACAGAATCAACAGTTGTTTGTTGTCTTGGTTCTACTGAAAATTTACTGGGGTCACATAATACTTGAACGAACACAGATTCGATATGCACATTTATATAGGTCAGAAACACAGAGACATTTATAACCAGCCGCGACAGTATGAGTGCGATTAATTGATTGATTGTAACGAACGGCAATGAGGGTATCATTCTGATTGTTGTTCTGTTGACTCATATGGTCATACGGTATATGGTCGAGGAATGGACACACAAGTTACTTGGTGAGGTTTTTAGTAACATCGCGACTAATAAATATTGATTTAATGTTAGCCATCCAGTTATGGCAAAAGTTAGAGACCAATTCGCGATTCAAGTATAGTCGTATCTTGGCTACTTATGAGTTGCGATTCAGTTGGAATGTGTATTGATCAAGTAACTCCGTGATCTCATATACGCCCTCACGCGGCTTGTATGTTTAAACCGTCTTAACAACGAGCAGTTATATGTCATTTCAGTTAATTTGTCTCAATGAATGACGTGCTGAATTGTGAATAGCCTAAATGCAAACAAAACTGTTGATTGTCGGTTAAGGTGGACAGAAAAGAAAGATGTTTGTTTTTTATGATATATTTTTACACATGAAAACACTTCTTTAAACGTAGTTGACCACTACACGACTAAATGAAAAAAAATCCGAACCAGCGGGGAGTTTGATTTAGATATAAAAATGTATTCGAATATATAATAATATTTGGATGCTTATGTCTACTTTCAAGAGTAATCTAAGCATGCCACGTGATAATCCAATCTCAGAAATGTCTGTTATTTATATGTTAATGTATGTTCATCACGTGAGCACTTACTATTACACCAGAAAGCTTCCAGTCTAGTGCTTCATATAAAATTAAATGTTCAAATTAAATGGATTACTTTTAGCGATGTAACTTTCGAACAACATCACAGTTCATCGATTAATTTGACGCCAATTAGAACATGATTCAAATGACATCTGTAGGATGCTACTCAAATAGGAGTTTGAAACAGTAAACAACGGAGCATTGCTATGTTTTTGCCTAATGTTTAATTCTGGAGAGGTTTAGATGAAATGAATATTTTATTTTGTTTATTGTGTCTAATCAGATGCACTTGAACTATATCTTATTTATGAATAGTCAGTGAATGCTGTGGAACAGTAATGTTTTACAATGGATTATTCGTTCATTGATATATTTACATAATGTCACAATGGTTACTAACATATCACTGGTCTCCAAATTTGTACTCCTTCGTATGGAATTATTTTCTTAGCAACGTAATTAGTATGTAATAGCACTATTCAGTAAATTGTAACATTTATAAATATTTATAATCATGTATGTTGAGTAGTTGCTACACTTTTTATGTGTTTTCTCAACTTTTGAAAATGCGTGTAACTATCTCATTGGGACCCCCGTCAAATCTACAACGTTAGTGCCAAATGTACAAAATTTACACCGATGATTCACTGACAGTGGGAGATGTTAATTAATTTGTTTGAGTTTTAAAATACAATGCTTTGTCACGGAAGAACAGCCTGTCAAAAATGTTAAAAAGTGATGAATCATTGGATTGGAAAGCCCTTCTCTGGAAACGTTTTAAAAACAGGTTCTTAAATAAACATTTACATGAATATGTTTCCCTCCATGTTGCATCTTTAAAAGTTCATATTTAGAGACTAGAATAATAATAAGTATGATCAGTTCTTGTGTGTTGTAGAACAAACTAATCGCAAAGTGTTGCGGAAACAATGTATTCAGACGAATACACGACAGAATATCTTATATCGGAATGCAGACGACTTGTATCGGACAATAGACGAATACACAAGTCCGTCAGTAAGTAAGTATATAATTTATTTATTTTACTTCAGACAGAGTCCATATAAAATAACTTACAAAAAAAATAAGAAAAAAAGAAAAAGAGTTGCATTAAATTACAGTCATTACGTTTTTGCTACAAAATTTAAAAAATCAAGTTATTGCAGTGCTGCACTAACTGTGACTTCCAACGTATGTCACTATTACATATTACAGAGACAATTCCATTAGTGGAGTCTAGTAAATAGCGATACTAGCTTTCCATTAAGAAAAGTGAATGTTTGTAATCGGTTCACAACACACATTGTACTGACACTACAATCATGTGGATATACAAAGAAATTACTAAAATTGTTATAGGAAACCCTCATGGCATTAAGTGTAGCCTTTCGAAACGAACACGATAGTTGACAGCAATAAAAACCAGAACAGTAAGTTTTCAGGTAGCGAGACTATTATTTGTGTTGAAAATTTACGATTTTCATATTTATTTATTAATTGATGAAATGCACTATAAACTTTCATCTGATAAAGTCAACGTAACATAGAATGTCATGTAAGTTGGTTAAAATGTAGATATTCTGAAGGGAAGCAAGGCAGCCTCAGTAGTGTTTTCCAAAATCAACAACACAGGTTTAATCTGTGTGCCTATAAGTTTCAAAGATTAACTCAATACAAAGCAATGTTAGGATGTGTTATCAGTAGCTATCTGACACACAATGAGTGTTCCCAAACATTTGAGTGGTTTAATCCGCCCCTGTTTATTTCACAGATTAGTCATTTGCATATGAATGTGTCAGGCACAAGGTCACAAAGCCACTGAAAAAAAATCATTGATTTTTGGTGTTTTCATCTGCTGATTTTATCGAACTATAGCTATCCCATTCTTGTATTTTTTGGTTTCCAATAGCCTTACACATTTGGATGCCCCTACACATGTTAAAACAGACCTTGATGGAAAAACAAATCGCTTGTTCAGATAAACAAGCTTAAAAATCTTTGCTGTGACTTCATCGACGTTTTCTAGGAGTTTATGTTTTTCAAAATACAAGGTCTTTAACAAAAAATAACTTATACTTATTGTCATCGGATTAACACCAAATTTTCACAGCTTTCAGGTGACAATGATAGGAACTTGAATGTGTCCAGACAAACTATTTCATAGATTATTTACCAATGTGTTGTGGTTTGAGTTGGGGGCAATGCGACTACAACAGAAATTAAAATTCAGGACACTACTTTTCAAAACGCGTTGCTTGAATAAAACTGACCAGCCACATTCAAGTTACCAGACTATTGAACAACTAGGAAAAATGAAAAAAAAAACTTCTTATCACCAGCATAAATCCGTAATTATTTTTTTTTTCACTTTTTGATTAAGTAACGCACCGTAGAATGCAGATACGGGCATGGCAAACACACCTTTGAAAAGTTTGAGGTCTGGCGATTCCAAAAATATATACATTTCTGGGTCTATTTGTAGTCATTTGGTCACAATTAGAAGATGAAAAGAAGTATGCAATTAATAGTCCCGCTACATTAAATAACAATTACTTAACTTCAGTGCTACAGTTCACAAATGTTCACAGCAACAGATTGGCACGAACACATAACAAACGTCTTTGGTGATCAATGTCAATATCGTCTTTAAGATCAAGAGTAATTTTGTGACTCAAATAATTAAATAACTCAACAAATTCTAATTCTTATATAAATTAGAATGATCTGATAGTATGATTCTTAGTGTGGAGCAAGATGTGATCACTCTTTCAAACCTGATATCACTTCGTGTAGAGTGGGAGAAAGAATTGCTGGGTATTATCACGTTCATAAACTTGCATCAACAAACAACCACAACTTGTATTTAAAGACCCGAATGCATCTCATCTTCATAATGACAGATATGTTGTTTCCACACAAGAACTTTTGTTTGTTTGTGTTTATCAGTTTTATTTATGAGTTTGTAATAGTTATATTGGTATGACTTACTTATAAACAAACAAGTCATTCATGACACATAACAGTTTTCACCATGGAAGAAATGGCTGACTTGCCAAGCTTATATTGGATACCAAAACACCATAAAATGTACAAAGCTAGATTTATTGCTGGATTATTCTCAAGTTCAACCAATGAGTTGTTTGAAACCTTAAGATCTGTTTTGTCTATCAAAGAGGGCTTTCAGAGAAATTGTAATTCCATCATCGGATTTGTACACTTCGTGAAGATAATTTCAATTCGCTATTTTTTGCGGATATATTTGTCATTTATGGGGATTTTTTGATTTTTTTGAAAACTATTAGTTCAATTGCTTTCATACTTGGTATGTAGATACCTTGGGTGGACCACTGTCAGGTAAGTTCACATCGTGACGATATCTTCAATTCGCTATTTCTGGCTAATATTTTTTGTCATTTTTGGTAAAAAAAATGCTATTTCCAACTTCTTTTTGAAAACCACAAGCTTTGATCCTTGATATGTAGGTCCTTATAACTGGACCTCTGTCAGATTTGATCATTTCGTGACGATATTATCAATTCATTTATGATAATAAAAGCTATTTTTGATTTTCGGAGCTATTTCGAGTGTAAGGTTCTAAAAGTGTCAATATTATATGTCAAGCATTTTAAATAGAAATGACATTATCAGTATTCTACAATTTCTGAGTGACAATGTATTTGTCGAGTTTAGAGAATATATTTATTCAGAAATATATCAACATTTCATTTTGTTAGCAGATTTACATATTTTTTTTTACTGGAAGCTGAATTCCACATACAAACATTTAGTTAAAAACAAAATATGACAATCATTTAATTAAAGATATAGTGACGATATATTTTTCATCAGTTATCCTAAATTTAGTGATTATATCCCCATAATATGCCTAGCTATAGAGAAGATTATAAAGTGTACAGAACTGTGTCTTGAACTTAACTCTATGGGCAAGCCTTCTACCTAATTCTATAATCTATAACAAAAACGAATATTTAATTTACAATAATTAATTTCCCACGCCTTCATACCAATATGCCACTCTCTCCTACCTATGGTGTATATATTTACCAGGTCATTCGCTATACATGGGCATGGACAAAACCTATTAAAATTACATTATATTTTTTTGACTAGGCTTAACATTCAAAGATTATTTTACAGATATAATGAGCATGTGGTTAAATCTGATAACACGGAAGATATCAGATGGCGTCACTGTCTGAGGTAGACTTCATGTTTCATTTGATTATGACGGGTACCACGTGTAGGGAAGGATGTCCTGTAAAGTATTTCCGTTTTCGACATTGTGAAATTGTGCCAAATCTTGTGCTAATTAGTGTTTCCTGTGGTGAACATGACTAAATAAAAAAGCCATACCCGTGAGGAGTTTCATTTAGATATGAAAACACTACGATAAAGACTTTCCGTTTTCGACATTATGAAATTCTTTCGTTTTTTAGAAAAAAAAAACCCTGAAAAAACTGATTTTGACATGATAATTCAGAAATTTATATTAAAAATAATTCAAAACGAAATGTATTCCCTATGCTCCCAAAAATAATTTTCATAATTACTGGTTACACAAGAATATTACAGTAAATAGTTAATTTGCTTAATTCTCTGCATTTTTTCCTTTTGTTTGTCTTGAATGAACTATGGGAGAAAGAAGCTGATTGAAATTACAAACTATGTAGAACATTTATCATTACACTAGAAAGATTCCAGTCTTAGTGCTTCATATAAAATTGCGTTCAAATTTAATCAGTTAAATGGATTACTACATCAATGTGACGTTGGAACAACATCTGTAAATTATTTCGCACAGTTCATTGATTAATTTGACGCCAATTAGAACATGGTTCGATTTAACATCATTTAATACTCTGCTTAAAGCGTGATGTTGCAGATGAGAATCGTAAATCGTAGTGTAGATACTATTAGTAGACGCACCACACCAATCACTGTAAATAGGCACTCTGTGTAATTATGCTGTATGCGTATATATCAAAGCAGTCCTAACATGTTCATATCACAGCGGGAAACAAACACCTAATACCAGTCTATTGCATTAACTAACTAATTAGGACGCTTGGTTTAGAATTCTAATGTTATCTGAGAGTTTAATTGATATTTTTATTTCTAGGATTCTAAATGTCATGTACACTGAATAATGGTTTGATCAAGATATGGTTTTTGACAGTCATTGAATTCCAGAATGAAGGTCTCTGATGTAAATCGTATGACGTTGGTAGGTGACAGACTGATTCTACGTGTTAACGGTATACAACCAGTGTTATGCCTTGACTGCTGAGACATAACTCTAGTTTTAACATCCTAATGATTTATATTCTGGACTGACTAATTAACTTCTGATCCCGGCATGTTTTAAATAAAATAATGTGATTTTTGGTTAATTGTGGTTCATGTAATCTCGTTCGCCCAGCAGCAGAACTCAGACAGCGAAGAGTACACTGAATACAATGTTAGGAGTCAATCAAAACAAGCAACGCTATTGGCTTTGACGTCGCTACCACGTGACACATCGCGATAATCAGCGCTAAGTAGCTCACTGTTGCTCCTCGATGATATCATTGGCCGGTCGTCGTTGAGTACCATATCGAGTGATGCACTCCTGTGAGTAAGATCGTTCACTTATACTTGCCACATGCATTCTGGGTCCAAGCGTCTTGCTTTCCATTTTGATAAAACTCTACAACGACGGCTGATTTCAGCGACGCGCTTGTTCACATGCAAATTGTAGAAAGGATGATCATTCATGATAGGACTAAGTTATTTCTCCTAGCCGTCTTCATTGGCACCTTTCTCGGTAAGTTTATAATAATATATATTTTATTCTACATTATATCCAGAGAAATATGCGACCTAATAAATGAGTCGACTTGTCACACTGACTACTGACTATTTCGATTTTTTTAGTAAATAAATGTAAATGTTATTTCATTTTACATTCCTACCAAACGAAAAACATGTCTTCATGTATGACAGGTAAATGGAGGTTAAAGGTCAAATTGATCATAGAATTAATCATGATACCATGGGTGTTTGGCCATTTCAAAGTTGGATCGATGTCGGAATTCTATCTTGAATACATTTAACCCCTTACAAAGCAACGGGGTGCCAAACCTACTACTATATGTTGTTTAATGTGTTTTTGCTTATCAATCGAATGTTTTCAATTATATTTAAACTAAAGCAAACGAAATAAAATGTGTAACACGATGTGTGGGACTGTGTGTTATTTAGTCACGTGACCGGAAATTGGAATAGATTGTTTTTGTTATCAATTTCTCCTGAACACATGTGTGTTTTCGTCTGTCGTACGTTGCAAAACACTTTGTCTCGTCACTTTCTTGTTTACCTGACTTTAAGGTGTTATTTGTACACTTACAAACTGTATTTTATAAATGGTATTTTAATTCATGAGCAAAAAAAACATGAGAAACTACTATGAAAGTGTAATATTAAATGGGTATATTTTGTAATTAGTGGATTTGATGTTGTAGAGATCTTCATTTGGTTTTAATCAGTGGTTTGACACATTCTACTCAAATATTCACAAGATTTAAATTTACCGTGTTTTGCTAGCAGTGAAATAAACAAAAATTAAACCCAACTAACAATTGAGCCATATACATAATAAAAAGCGACAGTGGTCGTCACGCTGCGCGTAGTCGTATTAATTATACACAAACAATGTATTTTACACGCGTTGTATACGTCTCTATTGGACTCATATCGAACAGAACGCGGCAACCACTTCCCTTTAATATTTGTTACATGTCTAGTGACACGAACTCCGTCATTTATAGTAGATTTGGAAAATACTCGATTCAGTCATAAGTGTTTGTTTATCATTATTTAACCATGTGTGCACAAAGAAATGATGCACGCATTCCACACACAGCTATACACTGAAATCAATAATAGTATTGATGAGTGTTGACATTTCTGGCGAAACATGCTATGTCCATGTCAGTACAAACAACGTTTAGATTATTGACAGGTACTTATTACGATATATCACTTGACATACTTTATTCTGGTCAACATAATTATAAAATACTTGTTATATGAAGAATATGTGAAAATTGACATAAACCTGTCAAAACAGCACTACGTCAAACCTTGCCGGGCCAATACGCTGTATAAATCAACGTAGTTATTAAGACGAACATGCGGCTAATGCTTTTATCTCTGGAAGGATATACTGTACATTGTTTTCCGAAAAAAATAATTAAGATTATATTCATTTAATTTCTGGCCACCTTCTCGAAATCACCAGTGAATAAAGACAAACACATGCAATGCAATGCAATATAGAGGTGATAAAAATAACAAAAATTCAGTATGTCTCAACGAAACAGATGTGATAGGTTACATCAGTGTTATTTCTCCTCACGTCAATAATTTCGTGTTTGACAGAACAAAGCGCGGCACGTAACATATATAGTGGCGTTATCTGATAGAATACTACGGCGAAACACTACTAATGGAAAAGCCTTGTCTGTAAATCGTGTTCATGGATTTATGTTTCTTTATTTGACTGATACGTACACTGATAGCAAATTAGACCACATAGCAGTAGCACTTCACTGATTGGTTCTTTTCAATTACATCTGATCTGATGTTATCAGCTACACTCCATTCCCAGTTGATACATCTCATTGACAAATGGTTTCTCGTCTATGACCTTATGACCCTGTGACACCTAATTTAAAGTGTTTGAACTTTCATAAGCGGAGTGAAAAACACTGTCACTTATATCGCCATACGATTAATTGAAATAAACCACGCAGTTTGACATATTGACTCCCTTTCTCAATATCAATGCTTTGCAATGCTCTGTGTCTGTCGCTTTAAAACAATTAATTGAATATTTGCGTCGGTTCACATATTTCGTAATCTGGTCGGCTTACCAGACCAACTGGACGTTTAAATCACCTTAAATCGAATCCGCAATGATTCACAAAAGCTATCTCTAAGTTGTTATGCATACACTTAATCAATACGACTTATATTGACCAAATGAACATAATTTTCGCATTGGTTACAGATCTTGATCAATTTCATTGAAGAAAAAAAATGAGTTCATTTTGTGAAAGGTGACGAAAGTAGAACTTGGCAGTCAAAGGTTAATGATGTGTGGTTTTTATGTGCGGGTTTTATTGTGATTCTTGTGAGTAATTTCCGTCATTCCATGCCACCAGCATCGGTACAATGACATCTAAAATAATAATAATAATAATAATAATAATAATAATTAACTTATGGTTAATGAGCCCCACAGAATGTTGAGCTTTGGTGCGCACAAGTTCTCTGGAATCGGAAATCATCTACAGGAAAACCAAGTCATATTAATCATGTTTTCATATAATACTAGATTCATCTAAATAATGTATTTTTCACGCATTGTATAAAGTATATGTCACTATGACAACTATACGGGACAGGGGTGACGCGACGATCACCTCGTTTTAATCATTACATGTGGCTAGTGTTTTGACCAAACTATAAAATGCATAAGTTTGTATTTATTGTTTCATGACAGACAAATGGCCAATTTCAGTGATTTGTGTCAATTGGACTGATAGGAACAAGTTTATTTTAGTGAAATAATTGGTTTACCTAAAACCTTGCCCGTTGAACACAAACTGAACAAGTTATTAAATACGCAATGGAAACAAATATTACATCGAAGTGCATTTGCCAAGTTTTGAGTTCGAATCTCGTGTTTCATATTTATTTGTTCACAATGTGCCTGAGATTTCGACCGATGTATTCTCGAAATACAGTTACCTCACGTGTTCGATCGACAGAGTTGCATAAGGACTACAAAATACTCACCGACTTAGTGAGATGCAAATATTCCCATTATTAACGCCTTATTTAAATCAAGGAAACCAATGATACAACTGAGACATGGACTCGTCCCCCAGTCTAGACTTATTCCTCAAACTCAAACATTTTGCATATAGCTTCGCATAGTGTACTTTTTGTTGCAGAGCATGTAGATCATATATTGATATTGTTACATACATTAACCTTGAACAAGCAAGTGAAAACAATTCTACTCAGCAATTCTACTCAGAAAACTGATTAATTAAAAATGACCAACGATTTATTAGATACTAACAAATGATTACCAAATATGACGAAGTTATACAAATAATACTGGGGACAGTGACAAATGATTACCAAATATCACCAAGTCACACAAATAATGCTGAAACAGTAACAAATGATTACCAAATATCACCAAGTCACACAAATAATGCTGAGACAGTAACAAATGATTACCAAATATCACCAAGTCACACAAATAATACTGTGACAGTAACAAATGATTACCAAATATCACCAAGTCACACAAATAATACTGTGACAGTAACAAATGATTACCAAATATCACTAAGTCACACAAATAATACTATGACAGCAACAAATGATTACCAAATATCACCAAGTCACACAAATAATGCTGAGACAGTAACAAATGATTACCAAATATCACCAAGTCACACAAATAATACTGTGACAGCAACAAATGATTACCAAATATGATCAAGTCACACAAATAATGCTGAGACAGTAACAAATGATTACCAAATATCACCAAGTCACACAAATAATACTGTGACAGCAACAAATGATTACCAAATATCACCAAGTCACACAAATAATACTGTGACAGCAACAAATGATTACCAAATATCACCAAGTCACACAAATAATACTGTGACAGTAACAAATGATTACCAAATATGACCAAGTCACACAAATAATGCTGAGACAGTAACAAATGATTACCAAATATCACCAAGTCACACAAATAATACTGTGACAGCAACAAATGATTACCAAATATCACCAAGTCACACAAATAATGCTGAGACAGTAACAAATGATGACCAAATATCACGAAGTCACACAAATAATACTGTGACAGTAACAAATGATTACCAAATATCACCAAGTCACACAAATACATTGTAATGCTGAGATAGTAACAAATGATTACCAAATATCACCAAGTCACACAAATAATATTGGGGACAGTAACAAATGATTACCAAATATCACCAAGAAGTCACACAAATAATACTGTGACAGTAACAAATGATTACCAAATATCACCAAGTCACACAAATAATACTGAGACAGTAACAAACGATTACCAAATATGACCAAGTTATACACATAATACTGTGACAGTAACAAATGATTACCAAATATGACCAAGTCACACAAATAATACTGTGACAGTAACAAATGATTACCAAATATCACCAAGTCACACAGATAATACTATGACAGTAACAAATGATTACCAAATATCACCAAGTCACACAAATAATACTGTGACAGTAACAAATGATTACCAAATATGACCAAGTTATACACATAATACTGTGACAGTAACAAATGATTACCAAATATCACCAAGTCACACAAATAATACTGAGACAGTAACAAATGATTACCAAATATGACCAAGTCACACAAATAATACTGTGACAGTAACAAATGATTACCAAATATCACCAAGTCACACAAATAATACTGTGACAGTAACAAATGATTACCAAATATCACCAAGTCACACAAATAATACTGTGACAGTAACAAATGATTACCAAATATCACCAAGTCACACAAATAATGCTGAGACAGTAACAAATGATTACCAAATATGACCAAGTTATACACATAATACTGTGACAGTAACAAATGATTACCAAATATGACCAAGTCACACAAATAATGCTGAGACAGTAACAAATGATTACCAAATATCACTAAGTCACACAAATAATACTATGACAGTAACAAATGATTACCAAATATCACCAAGTCACATAAATAATACTGTGATAGTAACAAATGATTCCCAAATATCACCAAGTCACACAAATAATGCTGAGACAGTAACAAATGATTACCAAATATGACCAAGTTACACAAATAATACTGTGACAGTAACAAATGATTACCTAATATCACCAATTCACACAAATAATGATGAAACAGTAACAAATGATTACCAAATATGACCAAGTTACACAAATAATACTGTGACAGTAACAAATGATTACCAAATATCACCAAGTCACACAAATAATGCTGAGACAGTAACAAATGATTACCAAATATCACCAAGTCACACAAATAATATTGGGGACAGTAACAAATGATTACCAAATATCACCAAGAAGTCACACAAATAATACTGTGACAGTAACAAATGATTACCAAATATCACCAAGTCACACAAATAATACTGAGACAGTAACAAATGATTACCAAATATGACCAAGTTATACACATAATACTGTGACAGTAACAAATGATTACCAAATATCACCAAGTCACACAAATAATACTGTGATAGTAACAAATGATTACCAAATATCACAAAGTCACACAAATAATGCTGAGACAGTAACAAATGATTACCAAATATGATCAAGTTACACAAATAATACTGTGACAGTAACAAATGATTACCAAATATCACCAAGTCACACAAATAATAATGTAATAGTAACAAATGATTACCAAATATCACCAAGTCACACAAATAATGCTGAGACAATAACAAATGATTACCAAATATGACCAACTTACTCAAATAATACTGTGACAGTAACAAATGATTACCAAATATCACCAAGTCACACAAATAATGCTGAGACAGTAACAAATGATTACCAAATATCACCAAGTCACACAAATTATGCTGTGACAGTAACAAATGATTACCAAATATCACCAAGTTATACAAATAATACTGTGACAGTAACAAATGATTACCAAATATGACCAAGTCACACAAATAATACTGAGACAGTAACAAATGATTACAAAATATCACCAAGTCACACAAATAATGCTGAGACAGTAACAAATGATGACCAAATATCACCAAGTTACACAAATAATACTGTGACAGTTAGAAATGATTATCAAATATGACCAAGTTATACACATAATACTGTGACAGTAACAAATGATTACCAAATATCACCAAGTCACACAAATAATACTGTGACAGTAACAAATGATTACCAAATATCACCAAGTCACACAGATAATACTATGACAGTAACAAATGATTACCTAATATCACCAAGTTACACAACAAATGCTGAGACAGTAACAAATGATTACCAACTAACACCAAGTTACACAAATAATACTGTGACAGTAACAAATGATTACCAAATATGACCAAGTCACACAAATAATGCTGAGACAGTAACAAATGATTACCAAATATGACCAAGTTACACAAATAATACTGTGACAGTAACAAATGATTACCAAATATGACCAAGTCACACAAATAATGCTGAGACAGTAACAAAGGATTACCAAATATGACCGAGTCACACAAATAATACTGTGACAGTAACAAATGATTACCAAATATCACCAAGTCACACAAATAATACTGTGATAGTAACAAATGATTCCCAAATATCACCAAGTCACACAAATAATGCTGAGACAGTAACAAATGATTACCAAATATCACCAAGTCACACAAATAATGCTGAGACAATAACAAATGATTACCAAATATGACCAAGTTACACAAATAATACTGTGACAGTAACAAATGATTACCAAATATCACCAAGTCACACAAATAATGCTGAGACAGTAACAAATGATTACCAAATATCACCAAGTCACACAAATAATGCTGTGATAGTAACAAATGATTACCAAATATCACCAAGTTATACAAATAATGCTGAGACAGTAACAAATGATTACCAAATATCACTAAGTCACACAAATAATACTGGGGACAGTAACAAATGATTACCAAATATCACTAAGTCACACAAATAATACTGTGACAGTAACAAATGATTGCCAAATATCACCAAGTCACACAAATAATTCTGAGACAGTAACAAATAATTACCAAATATCACCAAGTCACACAAATTTTACTGAGAAAGTAACAAATGATTACCAGATATCACCAAGTCACACAAATAATGCTCATACAGTAACAAATGATTACCAAATATGACCAAGTCACACAAATAATGCTGAGACAGTAACAAATGATTACCAAATATGATCAAGTTACACAAATAATACTGTGACAGTAGCAAATGATTACCAAATATCACCAAGTCACACAAATAATAATGTAATAGTAACAAATGATTACCAAATATCACCAAGTCACACAAATAATGCTGAGACAATAACAAATGATTACCAAATATGACCAAGTTACACAAATAATACTGTGACAGTAACAAATGATTACCAAATATCACCAAGTCACACAAATAATGCTGAGACAGTAACAAATGATTACCAAATATCACCAAGTCACACAAATAATACTGTGACAGTAACAAATGATTACCAAATATCACCAAGTCACACAAATAATGCTGAGACAATAACAAATGATTACCAAATATGACCAAGTTACACAAATAATGCTGAGACAGTAACAAATGATTACCAAATATCACCAAGTCACACAAATAATGCTGAGACAGTAACAAATGATTACCAAATATGACCAAGTTATACAAATAATACTGTGACAGTAACAAATGATTACCAAATATCACCAAGTTATACAAATAATACTGTGACAGTAACAAATGATTACCAAATATGACCAAGTCACACAAATAATACTGAGACAGTAACAAATGATTACAAAATATCACCAAGTCACACAAATAATGCTGAGACAGTAACAAATGATTACCAAATATCACCAAGTCACACAAATAATGCTGAGACAGTAACAAATGATTACCAAATATGACCAAGTTACACAAATAATACTGTGACAGTAACAAATAATTACCAAATATGACCAAGTTATACAAATAATACTGTGACAGTAACAAATGATTACCAAATATGACCAAGTTACACAAATAATACTGTGATAGTAACAAATGATTACCAAATATCACCAAGTCACACAAATAATGATGAGACAGTAACAAATGATTACCAAATATGACCAAGTTACACAAATAATACTGTGACAGCAACAAATGATTACCAAATATCACCAAGTCACACAAATAATGCTGAGACAGTAACAAATGATGACCAAATATCACCAAGTCACACAAATAATACTGTGACAGTAACAAATGATTACCAAATATCACCAAGTCACACAAATACATTGTAATGCTGAGATAGTAACAAATGATTACCAAATATCACCAAGTCACACAAATAATATTGGGGACAGTAACAAATGATTACCAAATATCACCAAGAAGTCACACAAATAATACTGTGACAGTAACAAATGATTACCAAATATCACCAAGTCACACAAATAATACTGAGACAGTAACAAATGATTACCAAATATGACCAAGTTATACACATAATACTGTGACAGTAACAAATGATTACCAAATATCACCAAGTCACACAAATAATACTGTGACAGTAACAAATGATTACCAAATATCACCAAGTCACACAAATAATACTGTGACAGCAACAAATGATTACCAAATATCACCAAGTCACACAAATAATACTGTGACAGTAACAAATGGTTACCAAATATCACCAAGTCACACAAATAATGCTGAGACAGTAACAAATGATGACCAAATATCACCAAGTCACACAAATAATACTGTGACAGTAACAAATGATTACCAAATATCACCAAGTCACACAAATACATTGTAATGCTGAGATAGTAACAAATGATTACCAAATATCACCAAGTCGCACAAATAATATTGGGGACAGTAACAAATGATTACCAAATATAACCAAGAAGTCACACAAATAATACTGTGACAGTAACAAATGATTACCAAATATCACCAAGTCACACAAATAATACTGAGACAGTAACAAACGATTACCAAATATGACCAAGTTATACACATAATACTGTGACAGTAACAAATGATTACCAAATATGACCAAGTCACACAGATAATACTATGACAGTAACAAATGATTACCAAATATCACCAAGTAACACAAAAAATGCTGAGACAGTAACAAATGATTACCAAATAACACCAAGTTACACAAATAATACTGTGACAGTAACAAATGATTACCAAATATAACCAAGTCACACAAATAATGCTGAGACAGTAACAAATGATTACCAAATATGACCAAGTTACACAAATAATACTGTGACAGTAACAAATGATTACCAAATATGACCAAGTCACAAAAATAATGCTGAGACAGTAACAAAGGATTACCAAATATGACCGAGTCACACAAATAATACTGTGACAGTAACAAATGATTACCAAATATCACCAAGTCACACAAATAATACTGTGATAGTAACAAATGATTCCCAAATATCACCAAGTCACACAAATAATGCTGAGACAGTAACAAATGATTACCAAATATGACCAAGTTACACAAATAATACTGTGACAGTAACAAATGATGACCAAATATCACGAAGTCACACAAATAATACTGTGACAGTAACAAATGGTTACCAAATATCACCAAGTCACACAAATAATACTGTGATAGTAACAAATGATTCCCAAATATCACCAAGTCACACAAATAATGCTGAGACAGTAACAAATGATTACCAAATATGACCAAGTTACACAAATAATACTGTGACAGTAACAAATGATTACCAAATATCACCAAGTCACACAAATAATGATGAGACAGTAACAAATGATTACCAAATATGACCAAGTTACACAAATAATACTGTGACAGTAACAAATGATTACCAAATATCACCAAGTCACACAAATAATATTGGGGACAGTAACAAATGATTACCAAATATCACCAAGTCACACAAATAATACTGTAATAGTAACAAATGATTACCAAATATCACCAAGTCACACAAATAATGCTGAGACAATAACAAATGATTACCAAATATGACCAAGTTACACAAATAATACTGTGACAGTAACAAATGATTACCAAATATCACCAAGTCACACAAATAATGCTGAGACAGTAACAAATGATTACCAAATATCACCAAGTCACACAAATAATGCTGTGATACTAACAAATGATAACCAAATATCACCAAGTTATACAAATAATGCTGAGACAGTAACAAATGATTACCAAATATCACTAAGTCACACAAATAATACTGGGGACAGTAACAAATGATTACCAAATATGACCAAGTCACACAAATAATGCTGAGACAGTAACAAATGATTACCAAATATCACCAAGTCACACAAATATTACTGAGAAAGTAACAAATGATTACCAAATATCACTAAGTCACACAAATAATTCTGAGACAGTAACAAATGATTACCAAATATCACCAAGTCACACAAATAATACTGTGACAGTAACAAATGATTACCAAATATCACCAAGTCACACAAATAATACTGTGACAGCAACAAATGATTACCAAATATCACCAAGTCACACAAATAATTCTGTGACAGTAACAAATGATTACCAAATATCACCACGTTATACACATAATACTGAGACAGTAACAAATGATTACCAAATATCACCAAGTTAGACAAATAATACTGAGACAGTAACAAATGATTACCAAATATCACCAAGTCACACAAATAATACTGTGACAGTAACAAATGATTACCAAATATCACCAAGTCACACAAATAATACTGTGACAGTAACAAATGATTACCAAATATCACCAAGTCACACAAATAATACTGTGACAGCAACAAATGATTACCAAATATCACCAAGTCACACAAATAATACTGTGACAGTAACAAATGGTTACCAAATATCACCAAGTCACACAAATAATATTGGGGACAGTAACAAATGATTACCAAATATCACCAAGAAGTCACACAAATAATACTGTGACAGTAACAAATGATTACCAAATATCACCAAGTCACACAAATAATACTGAGACAGTAACAAATGATTACCAAATATGACCAAGTTATACACATAATACTGTGACAGTAACAAATGATTACCAAATATCACCAAGTCACACAAATAATACTGTGACAGTAACAAATGATTACCAAATATCACCAAGTCACACAAATAATACTGTGACAGCAACAAATGATTACCAAATATCACCAAGTCACACAAATAATACTGTGACAGTAACAAATGGTTACCAAATATCACCAAGTCACACAAATAATGCTGAGACAGTAACAAATGATGACCAAATATCACCAAGTCACACAAATAATACTGTGACAGTAACAAATGATTACCAAATATCACCAAGTCACACAAATACATTGTAATGCTGAGATAGTAACAAATGATTACCAAATATCACCAAGTCGCACAAATAATATTGGGGACAGTAACAAATGATTACCAAATATAACCAAGAAGTCACACAAATAATACTGTGACAGTAACAAATGATTACCAAATATCACCAAGTCACACAAATAATACTGAGACAGTAACAAATGATTACCAAATATGACCAAGTTATACACATAATACTGTGACAGTAACAAATGATTACCAAATATGACCAAGTCACACAGATAATACTATGACAGTAACAAATGATTACCAAATATCACCAAGTAACACAAAAAATGCTGAGACAGTAACAAATGATTACCAAATAACACCAAGTTACACAAATAATACTGTGACAGTAACAAATGATTACCAAATATAACCAAGTCACACAAATAATGCTGAGACAGTAACAAATGATTACCAAATATGACCAAGTTACACAAATAATACTGTGACAGTAACAAATGATTACCAAATATGACCAAGTCACAAAAATAATGCTGAGACAGTAACAAAGGATTACCAAATATGACCGAGTCACACAAATAATACTGTGACAGTAACAAATGATTACCAAATATCACCAAGTCACACAAATAATACTGTGATAGTAACAAATGATTCCCAAATATCACCAAGTCACACAAATAATGCTGAGACAGTAACAAATGATTACCAAATATGACCAAGTTACACAAATAATACTGTGACAGTAACAAATGATGACCAAATATCACGAAGTCACACAAATAATACTGTGACAGTAACAAATGGTTACCAAATATCACCAAGTCACACAAATAATACTGTGATAGTAACAAATGATTCCCAAATATCACCAAGTCACACAAATAATGCTGAGACAGTAACAAATGATTACCAAATATGACCAAGTTACACAAATAATACTGTGACAGTAACAAATGATTACCAAATATCACCAAGTCACACAAATAATGATGAGACAGTAACAAATGATTACCAAATATGACCAAGTTACACAAATAATACTGTGACAGTAACAAATGATTACCAAATATCACCAAGTCACACAAATAATATTGGGGACAGTAACAAATGATTACCAAATATCACCAAGTCACACAAATAATACTGTAATAGTAACAAATGATTACCAAATATCACCAAGTCACACAAATAATGCTGAGACAATAACAAATGATTACCAAATATGACCAAGTTACACAAATAATACTGTGACAGTAACAAATGATTACCAAATATCACCAAGTCACACAAATAATGCTGAGACAGTAACAAATGATTACCAAATATCACCAAGTCACACAAATAATGCTGTGATAGTAACAAATGATAACCAAATATCACCAAGTTATACAAATAATGCTGAGACAGTAACAAATGATTACCAAATATCACTAAGTCACACAAATAATACTGGGGACAGTAACAAATGATTACCAAATATGACCAAGTCACACAAATAATGCTGAGACAGTAACAAATGATTACCAAATATCACCAAGTCACACAAATATTACTGAGAAAGTAACAAATGATTACCAAATATCACTAAGTCACACAAATAATTCTGAGACAGTAACAAATGATTACCAAATATCACCAAGTCACACAAATAATACTGTGACAGTAACAAATGATTACCAAATATCACCAAGTCACACAAATAATACTGTGACAGCAACAAATGATTACCAAATATCACCAAGTCACACAAATAATTCTGTGACAGTAACAAATGATTACCAAATATCACCACGTTATACACATAATACTGAGACAGTAACAAATGATTACCAAATATCACCAAGTTAGACAAATAATACTGAGACAGTAACAAATGATTACCAAATATCACCAAGTCACACAAATAATACTGTGACAGTAACAAATGATTACCAAATATCACCAAGTCACACAAATAATGCTGAAACAGTAACAAATGATTACCAAATATCACCAAGTTATACAAATAATACTGTGACAGTAACAAATGATTACCAAATATCACTAAGTCACACAAATAATACTGGGGACAGTAACAAATGATTACCAAATATCACCAAGTCACACAAATAATTCTGAGACAGTAACAAATAATTACCAAATATCACCAAGTCACACAAATTTTACTGAGAAAGTAACAAATGATTACCAGATATCACCAAGTCACACAAATAATGCTCATACAGTAACAAATGATTACCAAATATGACCAAGTTATACACATAATACTGAGACAGTAACAAATGATTACAAAATATCACCAAGTTACACAAATAATGCTGAGACAGTAACAAATGGTTACCAAATATCACCAAGTTAGACAAATAATGCTGAGACAGTAACAAATGATTACCAAATATGACCAAGTCACACAGATAATACTATGACAGTAACAAATGATTACCAAATATCACCAAGTCACACAAATAATACTGTGACAGTAACAAATGATTACCAAATATGACCAAGTCACACAAATAATACTGTGACAGTATCAAATGATTACCAAATATGACCAGGTCACACAAATAATACTGTGACAGTATCAATTGATTACCAAATATCACCAAGTCACACAAATAATACTGTGACATTAACAAATGATTACCAAATATCACCAAGTCACACAAATAATACTGTGACAGTAACAAATGATTACTAAATATGACCAAGTCACACAAATAATGCTGAGACAGTAACAAATGATTACCAAATATGACCAAGTCACACAAATAATACTGTGACAGTAACAAATGATTACTAAATATCACCAAGTTATACAAATAATGCTAAGACAGTAACAAATGATTACCAAATATCACCAAGTCACACAAATAATACTGGGAACAGTAACAAATGATTACCAAATATGACCAAGTCACACAAATAATACTGTGACAGTAACAAATGATTACCAAATATCACCAAGTCACACAAATAATACTGTGACAGTAACAAATGATTACCAAATATCACCAAGTCACACACAAACACTGAGACAGTAACAAATGATCACCAAATATCACCAAGTCACACAAATAATACTGTGACAGTAACAAATGATTACCAAATATCACCAAGTCACACACAAACACTGAGACAGTAACAAATGATCACCAAATATCACCAAGTCACACAAAAACACCGAAACAGTAACAAATGATCACCAAATATCACCAAGTCACACAAAAACACTGAGACAGTAACAAATGATCACCAAATATCACCAAGTCACACAAAAACACTGAGACAGTAACAAATGATCACCAAATATCACCAAGTCACACAAATAACAAAAAGGCGGCCAAAATCTCAACTAGAGCATCTACTGGAGCTTTTGAACATCGTGTCAAATTAGCATAATGATTCGTGAGTGTTGTTTGCGAAATCTACGATTTTTCTGTATATTTGGAAATCGGGATTGGTCATGTGATAAAAAAAAATAGAACTATCCCATGACGTCACCCGTATCAACCTTATACGGGGATGATCTCTTCAAAGTATATGTTATGCATTCTACGACATATATGTACAGGACATGTTAATTGAAATTGAATATTGAGGTAAATGCGTTTGTAATATATTGAATACGGCGTGTTAGTACATTTTTGTATTGCACTTTAAATACCAATCATTGATATTTCTGATTATTTAAACTGAAGTAAATGATTAGTATTTAGGTGTCGGAGCTATTCTATCTCATTCTATTCTATTCTATTCTATTCTATTCTATTCTATTCTATTCTATTCTATTCTATTCTATTCTATTCTATTCTATTCTATTCTATTCTATTCTATTCGTTAATTTAACTTTCCAGATTATTTCATTTTTGCCTTTTGAACCGCTTTACACATTGCATGGACTCTAATGTTGACTTTGGAAAGCTACTTAGATATAATGATTGCTATTGATAATCACGGGATTATCACCGGGGTCAAGTGCCCAATATCAGTTTATTACAGTACGGTTGTTTGAGAAATTGATTGAAAAAAACAGGTGTTATTTTGTTGGTAGCATATGTATTTGTAAAATCAGTAAAATTCGCAATATGATAGACAAACATTGCACAGAAAAGCTGATATGCGCGTTTGTAATATCTTGTCTTGATTACTGTTTACTCAAGGATGTTCTTGAATTTGAATTGAAAACAATGCAACTCATTCAAAATTCCGATGCGCAGCGTATTAATGAAAAGAATCGATCCTGTCACAATATTTTACACTGCTTTCCTGTTAAGCAGCCTTAATTTTCAAAATAGTGCGTGTAACTTGTAAAAGCATTCTAGGCCATGCACCAATCTGAGCTATTACCATGAATAGGATACACTGTTTGTACCCATGTGATATAAAGCTAATCTAGG
The DNA here is from genome assembly GCF_978046115.1 of Saccoglossus kowalevskii. Classification (NCBI taxonomy): domain Eukaryota; kingdom Metazoa; phylum Hemichordata; class Enteropneusta; family Harrimaniidae; genus Saccoglossus; species Saccoglossus kowalevskii. The sequence continues at coordinate 30,859,962 of NC_140656.1, forward strand.
AAAACTGGATTGATATTGAATAATGTTTTTTTTTTTTTTTTGTGATCATTTAATTAAAACAGAAACCAATGTTGTCTCTAACTAAACTTTAATAAATACACCCATGTGCAAATATCATGTTTTCGATGACATGTTTCAATACCACGTGTATTTGACGAGAGTCACGTGTCGTTGCAATGGTTGCACTTATTCTAATGAAAATATTAGAGCAATTACATAAAGGGGATTGGAGAGGGAGTAACGGCAATGTCTTGATTAAAACAGGACATTTTATCTGTAAAGACGACACTGGTTAGTCATGTGACTAAAGGTAAATTTAATAGAATACAATAAACAGAATATGACATTTAGAGTCAGTATCCCAAGCATAAGCATGCATGTGGTCACGTGATTGCAGGTGGTCACGTGACTGCTGGTGGTCATGTGACTGCACATGACTCATTCAGGTTTATGATTGATTTTTTATGTAGATTGGTTATCAGCATTTCCGATGACGTAATGATGAAACAATTGTAAAATATACTCAAACAATAGCCTTATCCGTGGTCATTTATTACAAAAACACAGGAGCACATAATGACTTACAAACATTCGACAAGCTACTCCAAAATATTCAAGCACCTGACAATACCCACAAATACAAAGTAACACAGTAAAGTGTAAATAGTCGAATTAGTGAGATATATTGCAAGATAAATCTGAAATACAGATGCCAAGTGTTTCGATATGAATGAGCACATCCTTCTCAACGTGTGACACCCGCCATATATCATCGCATACCATCAGTGTAATGACGTCATACTAACCTATCGTCACATTTTGCCCCCTTATATGGAATTTAAAGGAGAAGTTGTACACATTATCAATCTATATTTTGTTTTAATTAAGTAAATATTTGTTGTGATATTAGACTTGTACTAAGCTGATACGTTCCCAGCAACCATAATCTTATATCGACGAGAGACATTGGAATGGACCAATCAGCAGACGCTATTTAAAGTGACTCATCAATTATACTACATTATTAGACCACTTTGTACAGGAATTCATTTATCGTAATGTTGTTTTTCTTAATTTCACGGCCTTTGAGACTTCCAACAGTCATTTGTGCATGCCAGAAAGACAACTTTCGACGTTTTAGCATCGTGTTATGCATTTATTATTACGTGTGTGTGTGTGAAAGTGTGTGCTACATATTAGCTACATACTCTGGTACAGCGTCAATTTTCATTCTTCTGGACAACGTAGGACTTGCTGCTTCTAAGTATCGTTTTTCTAAAGCTTCAGTGATTTTATTTTTGTATTGTATGCACACGCTGCCGATTTGGAGTTGATTTTCTTTCCCTGTGTATTGTAGGTGTTGGGTACACTGGCATTCATGATGACCGCCTGCATGAAAAGTAAGCACGTTAATCCGTTTGTTGGATTGATTCGTAAATATAGTGTCAATGCGAATCAGTTGATGGCGCTATTATTGAAAGCTACGTTTAAGCTATCTCAGCAATCGTTGGTAAATTTCAGACTGAAATTCGTGGAAATAGCTCGACAAGGACTGGGTGGGAATGTTAAGGTAATTTTTGACAAAATTGGTCATAAATCACATAACAATGTTCATTAGTTTATTATGTAAATCATGAAGCCAATGTCTCATGGTACAATGAAATAGCATTATTTTGTGAATTACAGTTAAGCTTTTTGAGAAACGTGTCCTAATATTTCTTGAAAATTGCTATTTTTAGAACAATTCCATCGAACACATTTTTTTCACACTTTTTAAAACCCAGATTTTTTAAATAATTCAGAACAACAGAAAGTACCCCATCATTAACAATATATGATTTAGATTTTGGTTTTGAGATATTGCATAATATCTCTGCCATAGGAACGTGTGGTAAAAGTGTTATAATAGTGTCAAAATGGCGAGTTTCCACTAAAATACAATCAATTTCTCGAAAAAAAGGCTGGTGACCCCAACTTATTTTAGATCAATAGCCTTATATTCCATTGGAGTGCAGTTTACTCTAAAATGAATAAATTCTGGGTATTTCAATTTATGAGTAGGCTTCTACCTTAAATAAAGTCGAAGCATAACTGAGTATGCTATACAGAGGGCGCACTTTAGTAATAAATCATATTATTGTGCCAACGTTGTTACATAGATTTAGCTGTCTATGTCCACCAGTGAATTTAATTGACAATGTCCAAAATTTATTTCTGAAGTTCGCGTTGCGCGGACGACATTGGGTTCTAAAACATACTTGTTCTCAAGTCTACACTCACCAGTCACTTTCTGCAACAAATACACAACCTGAATTATGATAAGAAAATGTTCATTATTACTCCTCCCAGAAATAGCCTCAACATTTCTTGGCTTGGCCTTTAAACTTGGCAGACACTGGGTATATTTTCGAGAGAAAGGCCAAGGTCACAGTGTATGTTCGTTTAGTATACACCAAAATAGGCGAATAACTAGGACTAAATTTTGGCACAAAAGTTTCCTGTATGATTCGTATGACCTTATGTTTCAGTGTTCAGTGTCGTAGGGTGTAATCAAATCATTGAATCGCACGCACTCTGTTTGACTATCGAAGATAAACTTCACTATAAAACCAATATTCGATATGAAGAACTTTATATTTCCAGTACCTGTACAGCCATTAGACCCCCCTCCTTTTTTAATGTATATATGGGTCATTTAACGTGTGTTACCACTGACTCCAAGCGAATATCGAACATTACGTTCTTTCTAGAAGCGCTCTCTCAAAGCGAACAGCAATTCCTGGCAGGATCTATTGTGATAAATAGCTATATCCCGAACGCTGTAACTTTGAGGCAGGTAGTTTCTTAGAAAGCCCCCGCTGTAATAGCTTAGATGAGAATAAAATATTTTGCTATAAAACCCTACATGATATGTGCTACAGAGTAAAGTCTGCCACATTGAACGGGTGACGTTGATGTTATGTAAGTCTGGGGAAATAACAACAGTAAAGTTGAAATTATTTTTCGCATCGTTCAAGTTAAGGTTTGAGCAGTATTTAAATAAGAATATTTCATTTTCTCGAAATTTTCCGAGAAACAAAATGTAATGGAAAATTATAAAAATTTGCATTTTGCGCTGGTTTATTACTTTACTGTGCAGCGCATTGGTACAGATAAAGGGGTGGATGATTATACTGGGAATGAGTTGGGGTGGCTTACCTGAAAATACGGCAAAAAACAACACATATCTGAATTACTCATATTGTAAACAATAATGTAAATAGTAAAATTGTCTACATTATCTTGTTTTGACACTAATGTTCACAGCGTTATGAAAAAGTTCAGAGCATTTGCGGTACTGAGAGACAAGTATTGAGTCTCGGACTAATGATCATATTGATACCAATGGATTTCTTTAGGGTTTGAAACCTTTAGGCAGGATAGAGTTGATACTTATAATGGCGTTTATGCAGACACTGACATTAATGGATTTACTAATTCTAGTCGCTGCGCATAAGACAACAAAGCTTATTGTCTGAGTTGTTTATCGGTCTCCGAACAGTAATAAGAGTAACAATTGGAGTCAGGTTAATTAACCAGGCTGCAGTCAACCATGTTGTGATTATGGGCGACTTTAATTTCCCCTGGGATTTACATGTATTTGACCAGATGCTCGTGTTGATCTGTTTATGAATGTGATTCTATATGCTTTGTTGACCCAACATGTAGACTTTCCTACTTGCAGAGTCAATTGGTGAACCATAAATGTTTAATAATTCTGTCGGTGGTCTAGGTAGCAGTGATCATGTATTGGTGGAATTTGATGTGTTTGTAATAGAGTTGTAACAACCAGACATCTTTTTGACGCCACGAATACAGATTTCCACAAAATAACGGCTACGTTGTTTACTGGTGCCTGGTGTTATGTACTCGAAGAGAAACGGTCCGTGACATCGTGTTGTATCTTTCCAGCAACAGTTCCAAGTGCTTGAATAAACTACATATACACTTTGAATTCGGGGTGACATGATCCATAATTTTAGACTATCGATTGAGCTTGAGTTTATAGTGTTTGCTTGCAACCCATAGAACTGGAGGACATGCTTGTATACTTGACAAGCAAGGCTGTCAACTTCGTTCACATAACGCGAAGTGAGCATGTGGAACAAATTGCCAATTAGGGTGGTGAATGTAGAGACTGAAAACAATTTTAAGAATAACTATTAACCATGTATATATGAATATAATTAGTTTGTTTCTTGAGCCCATGGTATTTGTTTTACAGCCCATGGTATATGTTTTACAGCCCATGGTATATGTTTTACAGCCCATGGTATATTTGTTTTACAGCCCATGGTATATGTTTTACAGCCCATGGTATATTTGTTTTACAGCCCATGGTATATTTGTTTTACAGCCCATGGTATATTTGTTTTACAGTATACGTGAAGTGCAGGTTTATATAGTTACTCGGTAAATGAGAAGTATTCTTTGCCATCAGATCTACTATCTACCATTTTACTGAACTTGGCTTTTGTTGAATTTTTAGATTTTCATTTTTCATGTTCGTCAATTCAATAACGTTTTCAAATAGTTAATTCCCGATACAATACATTCCTAAAGTCGATAAACTTACAAGTGTATAAGTGCGATAACATTATCTGTGGTACTGGCCTTAACTTGATACAATGACAAATATCATCTTTGGGGAACATTGTACCATTGAATATCTTTTCCCATGCTGAGGATACTTATAATTACATGTTGATCGCGGTGATCTAACACCAACACAGTTTATGACGCTAGGTATTACCATTTTTACCCACATTTGAATGTCCAGGAAGTTGTGGTCTTATTTGAGAACATGTTCGTCGTTATTCTACGCGGAAAGAACGTTCATTTTAATATCTTATTTGGTATAGTGCAAAATAAAATATCATTTCCATCGACACCATTATCATTATCAACATCTACATTAGTCTCATAGTCGTACATTATTATTGTAATGTTAACTAAATTCAAAAATATATTTGAGAATTAGTTGAAAAATAATTAAAAATCACAAATGTATTCCCGGCAACAAAGCAATGACTAGATCTGTTATACCGATAATAATTATGTGTCGAGATTATTCCCACTGTGTTCTCTTGGGCGCATGCGTACCAAGTCATGCTCGCCGAATGACGAGATTTAATCTTTCAGTAATACCAAGAGCGTATTTCACAATAATGGCAGTGCATGCAATAAAATCTTGGCATTTGACCTGCAAGATGTTGCCTGTGGCAGAGGACGACACTTCTCTTGCATTCTTTATGAGAACACACGCGATTAATTACATTCTTGATATATCCATGACAACAGGATGAGCAAAATCATTTATTGAATTACATTTCTGGGAAACTAAAACTTATTTCAGGAATGACACGTGTGTAAACCGAAAGTAATACACACTATGTTTCATTTCTCACGGTTTAAGTCTCTATTTTCTGAAAGCTCATGTAAAGTATAGTACCATATTCACAGATCTTTGTCAAAGTCGTCCAGGTTTGAATTACAGGACTACAAAATAACCGATTGAAAATAATCGACAAAAAAATCCATGGTATATATGAAGTGACGTCAGGAAAAAGAGAGCACGTGCTGCTCGACATGTGACCCTCGAAGTATACCATTCTGAATCATAATAAAGTGGTGTAATTTGTGCCATATTTGATCGATTGGTAACTGTTATTTTATTCAAATATAAGCTCATTATATATGCCAAAACCCTTTTAAAGTTAAGGACATTTTTTATAAAACTCTTGATTCAATAGTTTGGGCGAATTAAGATAATGCCATTTTTAAAAGAAATCAGGGATAGTGAATGGAGGGAGTGGCACTTTGCTATAAAGATGTAAAAATTTGTAAGAGTTGTAAGAGTTCATTTGAAGGCTAAGTAATATTTAGTTTCATTAATCTCAAGTTCAACTGGATATATCATTGTAATATAATCACTAAATTTAGGATCGTAGAATGTTAAATTAGAAGATTTGGCTAATGATAATAATTATTATTATATAGCGCATATACCAAAAGTGTCATAGCGCTTGTGCGTTTTTGTTTTTAACTAATTTCTGTAAAAAATAAAACTGCCAGACAGCACGGGGACACAATTTGTTTCCACTTAATCGTTGATATTTTGCTGAAAAATTATGTTATCAGCAAAAATTGCTAGCATACTGATTATTTCATCTCCACGTGGAATTTTTTTTTTTTTTTTGAATAACTTTACAATTCATCAACATTTAATGATAATTTATTGTCTAATGATCTATTTCGTGTATATGTCTATCTTAAGCCAATATTCACTTTCTAAAAGATAACTTTGTCACAGGTATATTGAATTTTGGATTTATACTACCAATGCCAAGCAGATTAGGCATAACGGATGTATATGTTGTTAATTGCAGTCACTGATCCACATATCAACAGTGGATCAATAGAACAAGTCCCTGAAAATAAATTGCTCAGCGGATTCGTCGCTTGTAAAATTTTCCAATGTACTTTTGTGTTTTGAGTGGGAGTCCTGGAAACGGAAAGATATTCCAGAGAATGATTTTCACTTTTTTGAGAATCATTCATGATAGTGTTTATCATAAAATAATAAGTTTAACAAAATCGTTCGCTGCGATTTTTGTCAGAGCAAATTATTGTTGGTATTGGTATTACACGCGTTCCCCATGTGACTAAACAACAAGTAGTGTATATACATCTTGATCAAGTTCAATGGTTATGTTTTTTTCTCTACTGAATTAAATAAATTTGATTCACCAGAAAATATTAACCTGCATCAACTGCTTTACTTTTCGAATTTTATGAAGTTGAAATTATTCTTCGCTGACGAGTTGAATGTAAAATATAGTTGCAGTTGTCATATTCAACTTCTTTACAATATGTAACGATTGTATAAATCCAAGGACATGAGAGTGAGTAATACTCATGTATCTCTGGAATTCACTACCTTTCTTGTCAGCCTTGTATGTCGATCAACCCAAAATTATCTCTTAATCAAATCGTAGTTTTTGAAACTGAATCAAATAAGTCTTGTAATAAACTGAGCTGATTATAGAAATCTTTTAGAATTTACTGTCATTTATATTTAATTTACAATAAATGTATATGTAATTTAATTTGTACGCTGTCAATAGTCACAATGGATATGACAGAAGATAAACTGTCAGTGACGAGTTCTACCAAATTAGTATGAAAATGAATTAATTCGTCATTGAATTATTATTTATGCAATTAGTATTCATCTTAAACTCTGAGTTGTATTTGTCGTGACAGCGTGGATGACAACGGGCTGTATGAAATTATCCGTATTATGAGAGACGATGGTCGCACGATATAATGTTGATGTGATTAAAAGCGTCCGGTGTCACATTTTCTCTCTGTTTATGTAGTATGGCTGGAACTAGTAAGCCAACCTGGATTCCAATTGCACGACGACTTGATAATATCCAATATTTTTTATTAAATAGATAGATAGTTCGGGAGCTGCGATGTGAGGTAAGATGTCCATGTTGTATTGTTAAGTATAAAAACTGATTGAGATCTATAAAGTCATACATCCTGGACTACTATTATACTAATCTTATTGGGTTATCGGAACAGTGCCTTATTCCCAATTTCAACTCAATCTTTCTGTACAGACTAGAGCCATTCCAGTAATAAACTCACCATATAAGTAAGCATGGGATCATTTTTAATACACAATTAAACTTCCAGTGATGTAAACTACAAGTGGTTATACTCTTCTTATCGGAATTAGAGGAAATGGTGTGTTTTGATCCCATATGAAATCCATACACTATACACAGTACTTTAAAGACAGAGACAAGAAGCTGCCATTAATTTACGGCTGGGCCTTTTATGTATTTGCCAGTGTACTGATGTGGACTACCAAATACAGGGGGATTACTTGGTGCAGCATTATGTTTATCACTGGGTTATTTATTTATAATTTATAATTCATTGTTTATTTACATGAAATTCAACAACGCGCTGGGGGAATGAGATTATCTGCGTGGAGAATAAAGTTATGTATGCTCCCTCATGATCTGACATGACAAACATGACAAAATGAGGACCCCCCCCCCCATCGCATAAAGAACACTTTAGGATGCTAGCTCCCATACAAAACAGAAATTTGTAACGAATTTCGTTTTGAATTTAGGCCAGATATCAGATATCCAGAATTAAAATATTGTATGAAAAACTGTCTGTGTGATATTGCTATGACGATCCATGGCTATAGTTGTAAGAGTTGCACCTAAAATTGTTTTAGTGGGAATATGTGTGTCTCAAAGGATGATATTGAATTAGAAGATGAATGACCCTTCTTATCAAACGAGTAACATTCTTAATCTAATATACTCTGAATTATTCTGATGTGTTAAAAATTAGTAAATCAAATGTTTATCTAAAAAGACTGCAGTTAGATACTAGCTTCCTGGTGAAGAATACAAGTTACTGGGTGGCAGCGTGTCTGCTCAGAAATGTTATATATAATTAGTCTATATTGGAATGCCGATACTATATTGAAAAATATATCCCAAACAATTATGTTGTCAATAATAATAGGTATACTGGTAATTTTTATTAAAAATGAAGTCAAATTTGAAAGCGAATTTGATTTATCCAAAAAATGTTCAATATTCCCATTTGATGTATACCACTTCTAGAAAAGATGACATCACATTTTTGTAGCCCCTCTTTAATAGTATACAAAGTACATATTATTTTATTATTATTATTATTTTAGACATCTCTTTGGTTGAACATTTAAATGGTCCAGCAATAAGTCTAGTTTTGTAGGCTTTTCTGTGGGTTTGAGTATTCTATATAAGTTGGGCAAATCATCCAATACTTTTTTGAGTGGAATGTTAATATATTTCATTATTGACCTGTAAATAACAAGACTTTCATTTTATCGTTGGGTATTAGGTTGTAAGTAGAATTATTATATCGAGTAAGTCCAAGTTATTCAATAAGATACTCATAATAATATAAGGTTAATACGAAGATACCTCAAAATATGCACGAAGACAGTACAGCGGCAGTATCGACCTTTGCGCTGAGGAGGTCGATGCGACAGCGTACTGTCTGAGTGCATACTTTGAGGTATTCTCGTAATACCTTATTATTATACATCTTTTCCTGCCAAGGATACATAATGGGAATGCTGAAATCAGTGAACTTCTTTGTATGGAGTCCGGTCAAACCCCCGGGTCAAACCCTGGTGGCAGCCATGTTTGTTTTTATAATTAGAACACGCTTACGCGCGTAATCATTCCATATTTGGAATTCGCATTTCCTAATATGGTAGGATGAAAATACGCCGTAAAATACCGCAAAATTGCGGCACGCTAAAACTGATGGCGTTACGGTGAGAGATGTATAATAATATAATTTACAAAGAAATACTATGTTGATGTTAGCTTTGTCTGCAGTGACAATAACATATCTAATATGGAGATCAGGCAGGCACTTGAGTGCATCAGTATATTTAAGGCGGCAATATCTGTAACTATCGTTCTGTTGTCTTGCTTTACTTTTAATAAAACATTTCTTGTATCATTATGCTAATGTATAACGGCCATCGTCGAGATGTGGACATATATATAAGAGCATATATACATATACCGGGGGGGGGGGCAAGGGTTATTTTCGTTCAACGTAATTGCAATATTTTTTTGTTCGTACAACGTAAATAGAAAAAATAAATTCCGTAATTCTGTAATCACAGGCTAGACGTACAACGTAATCAATCAAATATTTTTTTCGTACACTGTAAAAATGTATCATTTTTCTCGGTACGTACAAGAATTTACATCCAAATGAAAAAATCGTTAAAAATAATCCAGGGAAATGACATTTTAGAAACTGTAAAACGGCTAGATGACACAGTTCACTGCAAAATTGAATGTCAAGACGTAAAAGGCTCTCTAACCGAATGAAGAGCATTACGAGGGTAATATGCGCATGCGTCTCCACACACGGCGCAGTAATGGCGGAGAATTTGAGTCGTAGAGCTCTTCGGACCATTCAATGTTCCATTTTTTAACACTGTAAACTGTAAAAACGCCTTTTTTCCCCTTGTAAATTGTACAAAACCCTTTTTATTTCCCGTAAAACCGTACCAGCTACCCTACCCAGTGGCGGATCCAGCAAAATGTATTGGGGGGGTCCAAGCTTCGCTTAAGATATACGGAGCGTAAATCGCAGAGAAGCTATGCGTAATCCAGATGATATGAATCGTCATGCGTTTGGGAGAGGCCATGGCCCCCTGGCCCCCCTCTGGATCCGCCACTGCATATACCGACGTTGTACATTGAATCACTTGCAAGTAAAACAAAGATGGCCGTGGGGTTACGATCAGGTCTACAGAGGGCGTCATCTATTAAAATCCTTTTTTTTCGAGCAAACCGCAGGACGAAATGTCAAATACGTCGCCATCATGAGAGGCTAAGCTTTTCTCTGACGGCCTCTCACTGATGGTTGTATGTGTCACTTGTGCCTATAATAGTATATGTCGCGTGCCATAACTTTCTACGAATCACGAGAAATTCTGACTACTCGACCCTTAGTTTTCATCGCATTTTATGTAACATTAGACTTGTGCCGGGTCACTTTGCCCATGTATTTATGTCTAAAACAATATTTGGTAATTTTTTGTGGTTATATTTTAACCAAAAATTGTTCAAAATCACAGCTATAGCCTCTTAATTATATGGATTTCATTTCTGTTTCTTGTTGTATCAATACTTGAACAGCCTTGAACATGGATGTAAAGTCAATTCGTCGAATTTAAATGCAAGTGTTCTTGGTTCATAATTAATTTGTTTTGTTTTGTATATTTTGCAGGTTGCCATGGTTCTGAGCACGAGGAGCGTCTTTTCATGGCTTTAATGAGTAACTACAACAGCTTGATTCGTCCAGTGAAATTTCCCAACGAGATTCTTAATGTCACATTTGGTTTGTCAATATCGCAGCTAATAAAAGTGGTGAGTTGTACTAACTACTTGTTGTATGCGCCTACTCCGACTTGTGCAACCACAATTTCTCTGTTGACATGCCTCGATCGAGAAAAACAAAACAAAATGAGTAGTAGTTTCCTCAAAATACATCCTTACTGCCTTTCTAAACTTAGTAGATTATTTTATCAACGTATTTTTTCTGTTGTTGTTTTTTTAGGATGAAAAGAACCAGATTATGACAGCCAGCATGTGGGTTAAGCAGGTAGTATATTGGCACTTATTTAAATCATAGTTAGAGCGCATGCGCGCATAGTACAAAGTTTATGTCGTTTACCTAATAACCCTTGCCGATTTACCTCCTAACACAACCGACGGTTCCATTTTGTTTTCTTAGCAAAGTAGTGAATCTTTTCTAATGACAAATATATCTTCAAATTGTCCTGTTTATTCACTGAATCGGCCATATATAAAAAACTGTAAGTTCAGAATTACTAAATTGGCCGGCTTGTGACAGGAGTGTTTTCTCACTTGGTTGTCAATTGAGATAACTATGATGTGAAAGCGAATGGGCATGTACCATTTATTTGCATGCAACGAAAGATGTGTTTCCATGGCAACCTATACATTATGTGGTGCGATAAATCATGTGTTGTAACTTTATAATTACAATTATCCTAATTATCAGAAAACAACGAAACTGCCTGAACTAAATTTCCAAAGTCGGGCATGTGATACATGTGGTATCATCAGTATAAGCATGTTCGCCAGCCAAAGTTTATTCGACTATCGTCTCACCGCTATGCTGTACCTTGGCAGTTCAGCGATGTACTTTAAATTGTGCAATTTTTGGTAATTTGACATAACGCCATTTTATTGTATTTCCATCATTGTCGTAAGCTCCTCCAAGTCCCTCTATCATAGACAGAGATAGAGGGACTGTGGCTCCGTAATTCTGATTTGACGCCTGTTTTAGAGTAGCGTGCAATCAGATATATCTATTCTACCCAGATGAAATACGCGATATTTCGGTAGAATCACGCATCGGTTCAATAACAAAAAGTATATAAAAGTATTTTCATAATTAAGGTCACTTTTAGAATAGTGAAGTACATTCATCGGATCGTTCAGTGTGTATGTCGAAACTTAGTTGCTACAGGTCGGTGAAACGTTAGTCAAGGCTTGTCTACAAATTTATAATTATTCGAAGTTTGCTGAATGTATAATAGCTTGGTTCCATTCTAGTAACTGATGAGACCCACTTAACCTTTCTTCAACATCACTCCGGTATCCTCCAGGAAAAAGTGTTTTTGTTTTTTTTTTTGTTTTTTTTTTCTCAGGTATACTCAATGTTTTTTGTAGATTTAAAAGAGTTATTTTATTTCAAACAAAAGCTGTCTCACTTAAAGCGGGGGAGTCGTCACCTGCGCATGCGTCAGATGGCCATAGCGTGTCATTGTTTACAAACAAGCGTCTACCCATGAGCCTTTGCGTTTTAGCGTGTGTTGCTTGGGACTCAATTCCCGCGCATGTGCAGGTGACGACTTTAGACATACAAAACATATGGAGCTCATTTGGTGGTGCATCTATATAAAAATTGAGATTGTCGATTCCTACAAATAGCTTGGTATTACTTTTGAGAGTAATGGGAAATTCAAAGTTGCAATTTCAGCACTTCAAGCCAAAGCACAACGGGCATTATTTAAAATATATAAAATGTTGTGGGTTTATAGAGACTGTCATTCTGTTAAATTAGCATGCAAGTTATTTGGTTCTCTTGTAAAGCCTATTGCCATGTATGGTTCTGATGTCTGGGGAGCATTTAACTTTGATATCAGTAAATACAACATTAATAGTGCAAATGACAAATTCATTAATACCTTGTTTTCAGATAAATTAGTTTTTGAACAAATGCAAATCAGTAAACAGATTCTGGGAGTTCACAGAAAGGCAACTAATTTGGCATGCAGGGGTGAATTGGGTAGATACCCACTTATCATTGATATTTGTATTAGTATGATGAAATACTATCAAAGATTTAGATGTGGAGATGTTAAAAACACTATTCTCCTTGGGGCTTGGAATACAAGCAATTCAATAGAGACTGGTCAGTGGTTTTGATTTGTTAAAAAATTGTTAGATATTACTAATTTAAAACCAGCTGACATCAATAATCCAAGTTTTGATAATCAGTTCAACACAAAATTAAAGCAAATTTATTATGACAAATGGTATAAGGAAATCAATAAAATAGCACATAATAAATTAAAAACATATAGTTTATTTAAAAATGACTATGCAATGGAGAAATATTTATGTGACATTAAATCGGCAAAACACAGAGTGGCAATGACTAAGTTTTGCCTGTCTGTACACAAATTACCTATAGAGCAGGAAGGCACAAAGGTATTCCTAAAGAGAACATATTTTGTACAAAGTGTTCAAATAATGAAATTGGGGATGAGTTACATTACATCTTTAATTGTAATAATAGCCAAATTAGTTATTTTAGAAATGATTTTTTTACAACTTTATGTATGCATCAAATCTTGAAATCATAGGGGATGACAATTTATTTGCAGAAATGTGTTCAAGTACCGATAAATTTATAATTTATATATCTTATCTTATCTTATCTTATCTTATCTTATCTTATCTTATCTTATCTTATCTTATCTTATCTTATCTTATCTTATCTTATCTTATCTTATCTTATCTTATCTTATCTTATAACATTTGGAAAGATGTACCACCGGGGGTCGTTTATAGCATCAGTTACAAACCAAATAGAATTCATAATGTCATGTGATCATAGTATTAATACCATGTTTGTTTTTCACCAGAAATGGCGTGATTTCCAGTTGGTATGGGACCCCGATCAGTTCGGCGGTCTCACTGTCTTGCACGTGCCTTCCAATATGATATGGATGCCTGATATAGTACTTTATAATAAGTAAGTATACGAGATAATAGAACGAGATAATATAATATAATATAATTCATACTGTGACCGTGACGTCATGTGTACTCTTATTATAATATATGCCATGTCGTTACTAGCACTCTCATGTTACCCGAAAATGAAAAAAAAAATCAATATCCTCAATAATTTACATTCACAGTGCGGATGGTCCATATGACGTCACGATGATGACGATGGCGATTATTTACAGTGATGGGACAGTTTACTGGGTACCGCCTGCGGTTTACAAAAGTTCGTGTCAAATCGACGTGGATTACTTTCCCTTCGATGAACAGCACTGCAGAATGAAATTCGGTTCATGGACCTACGATGGGGACCATGTGGACCTGGGTGCCATATCTGATAAAATAGAACAGGAAGACTACTGGGAGAACGGGGAATGGGAGATTGTGGAAACGCCTGTCGAGCGTCATGCTTTAAAATATCCGTGTTGCGCGGAAATCTACGTGGACTTGACCTTCACGATGGTTCTTCATCGGAAACCGTTGTTTTACATCGTCACACTGGTGTTACCTTGTTTACTAATCTCGGTGTTGACGGTTTTCGTGTTCTACATCCCGTCCGACTGCGGTGAGAAAATCACGCTGTGTATTTCAGTATTACTAGCACTTATTGTGTTTCTACTGCTGATATCGGAGATCATCCCACCCACCTCTAAAACAATTCCTCTCATCGGGATTTATTTACTCTTCACGATGGTGTTAGTCAGTCTGTCAATCATTGTTACCGTCATAGTGCTGAATATTCATCATCGTACATCGACCACTCATACGATGCCTGAGTGGGTTAAGAGGTGGTTCCTACGCCGCCTACCATCACTGCTGTTCATGCAGAGGCCACGGTATAACAAGAAACGTGCACATGGTAAGTTGAAGGAGGTATTAAGGCAGTCTAGATCCAATACAAGTCAAAGTGTGGCGGTTTGCTGTGAACCTCTTTCTAAGCCAATGAATGGCGACCCGAGGTCACAATCTATCCCAGTGCTTCTTGCGCAAAAAACGCGGGAAAAAATAACCCCGTCACTACGCGAGGAAATAGAGTGGAGAGAGCGTCACCGGATCAAGCATGAGCGAGGTCACGATAATGATGGCAATAAAGAAGAAGATGATGACGATGAAGCTTACACAATTCCATTTGAATTAAAAGGTGCAATTGGTCATATTAATTACATTGTGGAGCATCTGAAAGAAGAAGACAGGGTAGAGGAGGTACGTCTTTAATCAGCATTTTGCGTGGGACTTATTTTCTAAGAAATTATTTGTCAGTTTTAATAATTTAAAGTTCTCCATCTCCAACTCCACCTTTGGGACCCTAGTAGCTAATGACATTTCTGTTTAATGTGAACACGTTCCGGACAATTATTTGTAAGCTTGGGCGGAGCCGGATGGTCGTGTGTACAGAAGTAATCAAATAAGCTGTGCAAAAAGCTCATGCGAGGTTTTTCGAGTGGGTGGGTAACTGAAATACATTATTGGTGAGTGGGCGGGTAACTGAAATACGTTATTGGTGAGTGGGTGGGTAACTGAAATACATTATTGGTGAGTGGGCGGGTAACTGAAATACATTATTGGTGAGTGGGCGGGCAGAATTTTATGCGTATGGGTAGGGTGGGGAAATGCATCATTAGTGGGCGAGTTTAGGGCTGGGGAAGTACAATATTGATGAATTGATGAAGAGAATGTTTCGTATTTTGGTGATATAATATGATATTAGGGCACGTTGATAAAGCATATACACAATTATCTTAATTTTTCAAAAGAAAATGCTGTTCATCATTTTTTTGAATTTTTGGATTTGTTCATGATTTGAATGGAAGTATTTTCAGTGTTTTGCAATGAGATTTATTTGTATTCCATATAATAATTATATGATTGTGTTATCTGTACACAGATAAGCGAAGATTGGAAATTCGTTGCTATGGTGATCGACAGAATTTTTTTATGGTTATTTGTAATAGTGTGTATCAGCGGTACGTGCTCTATTTTACTGGATTCTCCGGTGATCTGGGAGAACGGCACGGAACATAAACGTTATCAGCCGGAAAAACCGATCATTCAAGTTGTAGAAACGCCTCCATATCAACCACAAACTACTTGAAATAACTTACGATGTAGTGATATCTTCGTAAGCCAGACATTATCAAGATGGTGCTGCTGGTATATAACTTATATTACCCAAAATGCATAGCGAAATGACTTCGTCGACTGTTGATACTAGACCATGTTGGCACCACCTGACTGAATTTTCTATACGCCGTGTTAAATTTTCCAAATGCTGGTTTTACGTCACGTCATAGCATCACGAGTATATTATGATACGTCGTTATTATTCTATTGATAAAAACACTATTTTTCACAACAACCTAGCTTACATCAGCTACAAAATTATTGTGAATTTCATCTCGATACATATTTATTATTTATTTATTATTAAGTGGTTGGAAGGCGGTGCGCAATGTCACCGATATTCGTTTTCTCAAAATGATCTTATGAAAAAAACACGTTCTTTTCTACATGGAATAAAGATGTATTTTCATGTGAATTTTTAGCTCTAGCGCAATGCTTTGGTTTTAGATATTTCTCAATAATACCACTTATAAACTCAGGTGGCTCATTGTCCAAAGCGGGTTCGTTTTTTATAGATTCATATTTTCATGACGTGAATCGCATACCCTGTGTTTTTTTTTTTTCAAACAATAAAACCATAACTCACTGGTGTGCTACAATGCATTTGCACACACAATATTGCTTTAATAACTGGGTTACGGGTAACAGAGGTCATTAATAATCTAATTTTAATTAATTAATTTCAAGACTCATTTGGTACACTTTGCCAACACACCATATACTGTTTTGTACCGCACAATTTCAGGATAACTTTTTTATTTGAGATGAGTATGCGAAAGCTGATAGATGATCAAAGTGCCCCCCCGACCCATTAAACTACACACGACCCAGTACCCTACTCGAACCCACGCTGTCACACAGTTCACAACACACAGTTAACCCCACTCCCATCTAGTTCGTTCGACCCCACCCAGTCCACCCGTTTTTCATAATGTTGTCCCACTCCCATCCAGTTCACCCTACTCCACCCCAGTTCAACTTACTAGTGCCACACTTTCAACCAAATCACACCCAGTTCAGCCCACTCGAACCCAGTTCAGCCCACTCACATCCGGGTTCATTCAATTGAAATGTGCGGTATGAAATGATCGTTTCATATATATATGGTAGTGTAAACAAAGTCAGAAATGAAATGTTCCAATGTGCACAATGCAATTTTGCAATTATCGTCACGTGGTATGCGTCCACCAATTAGCTTTATGGTCTCTGTCTCGGTGCCAACTGACACTCCCTTTCCTGATTCCAAGAACTTTAACAAACTTTTACTAACTTGTATCGATTTTGGATTATATATGTGATAGATATACCTATATTTAGAGTTTCGACGAAATGATTATTCGAGTTAATAGACTTTCGACGAAATTTTCGTTAATTTTTACAAAGCCGGGCAGCTATACATTCCATATATTACTGTGTATCGTACTGCCTATACATATGATCTATTCCGGAACTATTTTTATAAAAGCCAGGACCGTAATTACCCTGTTGACGCCATGTTGAATTGGTGTCATTTGAGCACATAAAGCCGACCTGTTCTACGATATGTGGCATAAAGGTTATTCGATCAGGTCCAAAAAACTGTGAGCACTGTGATTGTGTAATGGTAACACAAAAGACTATGGTAGACTGTAATAAAGGTTGAAGATCAGTTTCAGGTTTTATTATAAATCCATTAGATAACGCATAACTATAAAAAAGCTAGAGACTAGATTACACTTAAAAGTTGAAAAGTTCAACAAACATGGTTGCCTGTATTGGTTAAGTAATGATGAGCCTTGAAATTTTTTTTATTAAGTATTTATTTATTAAATGGTCTTCGTTACTATTTGGCATATAGCACTATAAATTTCTGTTACCAAGGAAACCCCGTCCCATTTCCAGAACTTAATTGTTAAAATCTGCACTGCCCCAACCAAAGTTCAACTTCGGTACTAACACTGTGTGTGCGTGGGCGTCATTGTAGGGTGAATAGTGTTTGTTTTCAAATCTACCAGTAACACTGTAATTGTAGTGACGTCAATGTACGTAAACAAACACGCAGTAATTATACATTGCATACATAGTATATGTCTTTGGAATGACGTAATAAACATCAGTGCCGGATATATCGGTGTGGTCAACATGTGGGCGGAAATGACGACAAGAAACAACAAAACAAACTAGTAATTAAACTCAATACGTGGTTACATTCCAGTTCATCGTAACTTCCAGATTCAAACAACAAGGTGAGTTTCATCTCTTACTTTATTTTATTTTTGTGCGAACTCAATGATACGTTCCCATGACTGGTACCGTGTATAATTCAAATCAATGTTATTTCGGCAAAAATGTTACTTCAAATTTTCCTCCTTAAATTACGCGAGCTATATATCGGTCAAAATACCCAATCCAATATGCGATCGATCAACTGTGATTTGAAGGTAATATCTTCGCCTCAAATAAAAACTTATATACGAAGATGATTTATGTTTGTAGATGGTGGTGTTATTGGCACCAGAATAGCTTAATTTGTGAAATCATGAACTCCATAATAATTTGTCATTATTAACTCGTTGTTGCAACTTCCTTTCAACAAAAATGACAATATTCCAGTTTTAATTGGTTCTAAAAACTCTAGTAACTGCCAATCATTGTTCTGTATATTGCTTTCAAAAGTCCATAATTCGTATCTGTATGATGAGTGCCGTCACGGTGGTTTCCCGTGAGTTATTTCCTTGTGTAATTAAAACGCTATGCAGCTAATCGAGTTATCCTTCACTCATCTATTCTTATATATCGTTTGTTGGCTCCTCAATACTTCACCATCTGGCAATGTACTACTACAAGGTTAAGAGGGTTTTGATCACAATCCTTTATACCTTGTAGAATTGCACGTTCTCAGTATGCGCTATATTCTGTTGAAGCGGGGGGGGGGTCGTCACCTGCGCATGCGCGGGAATTAAGTCCCAAGCGACGACAACAACGCATGCTAAAATCGCAAAGGATCAATGGGTAGACGCTTGTTTGTAAAGAATGACACGCTATGGCCACCTGACGCATGCGCAGGTGACGACTCCCCCGTTTTGAGCATCTTTTTAGGGGATGCGCGGCGGCTGAATAAAATCATGATTGGGCGTGCACTGAGGCGATTGGCGTCGTGATTGCGAGTTCAAATCACATATGTGGTACTTTCTCACATATGTGGTACTTTCTCACATATAGCATTGTGTTTCACATTCCGATATATTATATATTGTGAATGTTTCGAACACGTATTATGTAAATAATTAATCTACATGTGTGAATACACTTTTCTGTTATAGTTACGTGCTAATATTATGGCGCAATGGGACACAAATGATATGCTAAACCGCAAACATTGAGTCGCAAGAGACTGGGAAAATATCATATTTTCACAAAACCGCAATCCAAAGTCAATCAAACAACAAAATATTTCCATAACTGGTTATAACAAGTCCTGTAGAACTATTTATTCGAGGTATTTTAACGGTAAACATAAACAAGCGAAAAGACGACAACTGTTACTTACGTGCAAAATGTCACGTATAAATTTCGGTTGACTTCAAGGTTACCAATTGGCTGTATGAGTCACTCACCCCCACCCCACGATGTGCTGTCTTTTGCAAAGCAACAAAAAAGCGGTGGTCTTAATTATCCAAGTATTGGATGGACCCGGCGGAAAATAAACATGGAGGCGGAACCGTTATGTGTATTGTCCGTCCGAGTTTATGATATTTACAGCCTACAAGACAAACAGCGGTTTTTGTAAAGTATATATGGATGTAAGTCTGGGGACATAATAGTAGTCGTGTTCAGGTTACGCCAAGTACAAATTTGACGGGAAAATGCTCTAAAGGTCGATTTATGCGTAACGTAGCTCACGGAAATCGAAAAGTTCACAGGTTTATAGGCTTACTGAATAGAACACGGGTTACTGTAAAGGGGTTAATTATTCACTGGGTTTTAATTTGGCTTATTTCGCTGACTGGAAAATGCGCTAAATTAAAACCCAGTGAATATGTAAAATTTAGCATAGAACACATCTAAATGATAAAACCGTGAATTTAAAATCCAAAGAATATGCCTGAAATGGCAAATCAGTGAAATTTAAACCCAGTGAAAATTAGTCATTTTACAGTATAACCTAAATGTGTACAGTATCAGTACACATGTTTCTAGGCCTACTGAAAGAAACACTGGTTATATAGAAAGTATGTACTGTATAAAAGTACACATGTTTCTAGGCCTACTGAAAGAATCACTGGTTATATAGAAAGTATGTACTGTATAAAAGTACACAGGATTCTAGGCTTACTGAAAAGAACACTGGTTATATAGAAAGTATGTACTGTATAAAAGTACACAGGTTTCTCGGCCTACTGAAAGGAACACTGGTTATATAGAAAGTATGTACTGTATAAAAGTACACATGTTTCTAGGCTTACTGAAAGGAACACTGGTTATATAGAAAGTATGTACTGTCTAAAAGTACACAGGTTTCTAGGCTTACTGAAAGGAACACTGGTTATATAGAAAGTATGTACTGTATAAAAGTACACAGGTTTCTAGGCCTACTGAAAGAAACACTGGTTATATAGAAAGTATGTACTGTATAAAAGTACACAGGTTTCTAGGCTTACTGAAAGGAACACTGGTTATATAGAAAGTATGTACTGTATAAAAGTACACATGTTTCTAGGCTTACTGAAAGGAACACTGGTTATATAGAAAGTATGTACTGTATAAAAAGTACACAGGTTTCTAGGCCTACTGAAAGGAACACTGGTTATATAGAAAGTATGTACTGTATAAAAGTACACAGATTTCTAGGCTTACTGAAAAGAACACTGGTTATATACAAAGTATGTACTGTATAAAAGTACACAGGTTTCTAGGCCTACTGAAAGGAACACTGGTTATATAGAAAGTATGTACTGTATAAAAGTACACAGATTTCTAGGCTTACTGAAGAGAACACTGGTTATAACCTAAGTGTGTACAGTATCAGTACACATGTTTCTAGGCCTACTGAAAGGAACACTGGTTATATAGAAAGTATGTACTGTATAAAAGTACACAGGTTTCTAGGCTTACTGAAAGGAACACTGGTTATATAGAAAGTATGTACTGTATAAAGGTACACATGTTTCTAGGCTTACTGAAAGAAACACTGGTTATATAGAAAATATGTACTGTATAAAAGTACACAGGTTTCTAGGCTTACTGAAAGGAACACTGGTTATATAGAAAGTATGTACTGTATAAAAGTACACAGGTTTCTAGGCCTACTGAAAGGAACACTGGTTATATAGAAAGTATGTACTGTATAAAAGTACACAGGTTTCTAGGCTTACTGAAAGGAACACTGGTTATCTAGAAAGTATGTACTGTATAAAAGTACACAGGTTTCTAGGCCTACTGAAAGGAACACTGGTTATATAGAAAGTATGTACTGTATAAAAGTACACAGGTTTCTAGGCTTACTGAAAGGAACACTGGTTATATAGAAAGTATGTACTGTATAAAAGTACACAGGTTTCTAGGCTTACTGAAAGGAACACTGGTTATATAGAAAGTATGTACTGTATAAAGGTACACAGGTTTCTAGGCCTACTGAAAGGAACACTGGTTATATAGAAAGTATGTACTGTATAAAAGTACACAGATTTCTAGGCTTACTGAAGAGAACACTGGTTATATAGAAAGTATGTACTGTATAAAAGTACACAGATTTCTAGGCTTACTGAAAGGAACACTGGTTATATACAAAGTATAAAAGTACACATGTTTCTAGGCCTACTGAAAGCAATACTGGCTATATAGACCAGGTTTATAGGTCTATATATTATTAGGTGATATATAAATGTCAAAACAAAGCATTTTCACGGTTCCTCCAATGTTGAAATTACGGCACCTCAAGTAGTCCCTTGGACCGCTGATTTCATTTGAGTAAACCATAGACCTTGTCCTTTAGGGTCTCTGATGTAAACGAGGTGCAAATAAAACAAATATGTCACTCCTCTGTTTTGTTTCCGGGTGTTCCGTATATACTCGTGACTCACTCATGTGTTCGTATACTAGTAACTTGAATACGTTATGGTGTGAAAAAAAATTAATATGAAAAAGAAGAATTAAAATATGAATATATAGACTGGCTGAAAATACAAGACTGTGTATGTGTTATACTCTTATTAATAACTTTCTTTCTGGAGGAATTAATTTTAAGTTTAATGTACTTTTTAGCGACATATTGTGGAAAGTCAACAATAATTTGGGGAATATTGTATCCAAGGAAGTTAGAGTATTTATTACTCAATTGTATAAGTATAGAAAAGAAAGTTTGAATTTAATGTGATTTTTCTTCTTTCCTTTTTCAAATATGTATGATTTGGTTGTTTTCTTCTCTTTGTTTGCCGCTCCAAAGGCTAATAAAATATTATTATTATTACTCAAATATCTAATCGATCGATTTATTGGTTGACGCATACCTCGCATTGCAGTCTGGCGTCTGTGTAAACAACGATTTGCCAGTAATAACAATGGTAAACCGTGATTTACCAGTAATAACAATTGTTAACCATGATTTACCAGTAATAACAATAATAAACTGTGTATGTCATTCGTAATGTATTTCTAAACGCGGGCATAGCAAAGATGACGTTATGGTAGTCTCGTTGTTACCGCTACAGTAAAGGAGACCTTTGGGCGATAGTGTCTGATCCATTTCAAGGTGTATATCTGTCTGCGTATGTCTATATCAACTTATAAAGTAGGCCATGTTTACAGTACGCATGCATTTAGTTACTGGAGGGGAATACTAATTCACACTGAATTCAAGGGTTACTCGAGAAATCGTGTCAAGGACAATGATTCGTCAGGATCAAGGACACCGTGCCTAAAACGATTTTTTTTGGTTAAAATTAGAATAGCAGTCAAGGCACACGAGAAGGGCGATCAGGTTGGTGAGTGTTTTTGGCAGCTTTCATTTCTTCGATCTCTGAGAATAATATTCATTGTGTGGGGGGGGCATTAATCCTGGATCGGATGGTATAGGACGTCTTGAAAACAAATACTAGCTGGAAAAAAAATCACTCGCGTGTGAGGTACTTTTTAATACCTACCCTGATACCTTGAATCATATAGGCAAGTGTCAGAATTATATAGCCAAGTGTCAGATCAGATCAGGTTAGTGGGAATTGTATTTTACATACAATTTGGGATGGAATGCATCATGGAAGGTACTAACTTCCATCATAGACCCTAAGGGTCTATGCTTCCATAGTACATGAATCTGGTGCAAATTCTGCGGGTTAAAGACCCATTCTATACAAACTAACTTACGTAACACACATATGCTATGACAACTCGCGATAAATAAGGCTGTAGAAACCTACTTAAAACTCGCTAAATTCACAGTATAGTGTGGCAACTCGGACTCTACCGTAGTTAACGGTCGGTTTGGGTCCCCGTTCTAGTAAACGTCCTTGGCAATGAATATTCATATTAAGACAAGGTATTTGTAAATGTGGACCAAGAGATAACAACATTAAGCCAGTCTCTTTTTTGTTATTTTTGCAGTCACAGTCCCTATAGATAGAGGGACTGTGTTGCAGTTAAGAGCCGATAGTGTCTGGTCCATTTCAACACATATATCTGTCTGCTTGTATCTTGTTTGGAACTTGCAAAGCATGTCACTGTTACACTACGCATGCATTTAATTATACGGGGCGGGAATGAATTCTAGAAACCAGGTTGCTTCAAAATAGTGCCAAGGACAATGACTCGACAGAATCAAGGACATCATACCTAAAACTAATTCTTAGTGTGGTTGGCGTTTGTTTAAAAGCAGAGGCAGAGGCAGAGGCATATTTATGCCACATGTTAAAACTCAGATTTTTAGAATAATTCAGGACAACAACAAAACAGCTTATCAGTAGGGCAGGGTATTTTGTCAAATGTTCCCATCTACCTAGAGGGCAGATGTGACCAGCCTATCACGTTTGA
Source organism: Saccoglossus kowalevskii (assembly GCF_978046115.1). Taxonomy (NCBI): domain Eukaryota; kingdom Metazoa; phylum Hemichordata; class Enteropneusta; family Harrimaniidae; genus Saccoglossus; species Saccoglossus kowalevskii. The sequence continues at coordinate 30,884,069 of NC_140656.1, forward strand.
ACTAAGTTGGACTAGGCAAAAAAATCACAGAAAAATTCCATGTAAAATTTCTTGGTAACGAAGAAAGATATTAATAAAACAAATACTAAATGTTGGCATGTATAATGAGATACGTCCGATAATTTCACTCCAAAATTTTAGAAGATATATTATGGCTGTTTCCATAGCAACAATGGCCAGAATTTTTTTTCTTCAGATTTCCTAACTAGAGTGAGGTATTATATGCCTGTCAATTTCGGACGCGATCGGTCTGGCCCAAAAATCACAGAAGAGATAATACGTAACAAGTGTCGACAGGCACCCAGACAGACAAGTGGTTAAACATATGGGTTTTGGGGGGCAATCTTAATCCGGGTCGGATCGCCAAAATCATGACTGACATATGCTAGATAGAGTAAAAATTGCACGCGTTGTCGTAAAGCTCTATTACTACCGCAATCATAAGGTCATTTCGACCTAGCCCTGCGTACATGGCTGTGTAGGGGTGATAGAGCTCATCCACATTCACAGACCTGTACACAGAGCTAATTTCGACCTAGTTAATGTGTTACGACAGGTCCAACATCATCACCTGACATGACTGCATCGCTGTAATTCAGTAGAACGCATTCCTCCAGTCGTGCTGGCGTGAGTCATACACAAACTGAAAGTAAATCCCGTGACATAATTAAAACAAAGCCGTTGTAAATTATAACACGGAAAGCACGCGTCGACCTTGGTAAAGTTGACCTACAATTCACGCATTCTTCAGCTGACCAACTTGTGTATTTTAGACGTACGTAATACATAGCCTACATAGCATACAAAAGTGTGTCAAAGTCGTGTAACAACTGAGACAAGTAGAATGTCACATTGTCCTTGGTGTCACGAGGGCGCGTTATATATATATATATATAGTACGCGCACAAGAACACGCGCCCACCTTCGAATCTGTGAGCGCACTCCGCGTGACCTCTTGTCACCACGTGATTAAATTATTTTATGGTATTTCGCTCAACCATGGAGGTATAAACTCAACCGATATTTCTTCAGTCCTAGACTTAGTTTTAGTGTGTGTGTTTAAACCCAAGGCCCAATAGGATAAGGTAGGATACCGTTTTCTTGTTATAATCGATCGACATTTTTTTTGTCTGTATTAATTTATATTGGATTCAACACAAAACACAGCCCGCCAAAAACGACTGAACGTTTCGCGTACCACAGGCTTACTTACAAGGAAATGGGTCCCGGGAACCGCAAGGTTTGTATATACACTTGAAACGGATGTAACGCACATATAGGCTGTAAAAAGACTGGCTTCTCAAGTTTTTTTTGTTAGCTCCGCTGTCGAATTTGTCGAGCGGAGCTTATCATATGAGTGATTGTTCGTCGTCGTCCGTGTCAATGTTTTACTTTTTTGACTTCTTCTTGAAAACTACAAGCCTGAATGCTTTGATACTTGGTGTATATGTACCTTGGGTAGACCTCTCTTAGGTTTGTTCATTTCATGATGATATCTTCAATTCTCTAATTTTGGTGAATATTTTTGTCATTTTTGGTAAAAAGTTATATTTTCGACTTCTTGTCAAAAAACGCAAGTCCAATTGCTTTGATATCACATATATTAGTTACTACATGTGGTCCTCTCTCAGAATTGTTCATTTCATGATGATATCTTCAATTCTCTAATTTTGATGAATATTTTTGTCATTTTTGGTGAAAAGTGATATTTTTGAATTCTTGTTGAAAACAGCAAGTCCCATTGCTTTAATACTATACATATTGTTCATTTTCTAATAATATCTTCTGTTCTTTAATTGAAATGTGCATTGCTAACAGTGGAGCTATCTCAGCCGACAGGCTGTTTGCTTTAAATCAAACGGCTCTATCCCCGTACGTAAATAATCTCAACATGAAGCCTAGACTCGCATACAGTCTCTTTTTTTATTTGTTGGTATTTTTTTTTAAATAAAATGAAAAATGGAAGTGTATAAATGGCTTGCGGCATTTACACACTCCCACGATATTTTATTTTATTGAAAAAAACACACAAAGTCTGCATGAAACCGTACCCTTGGCTCAAATCACCCACACTGGTACTACTAAACTGAGTTGGAAATATCGCCATCACAAAATCTCGCGATTTTATGTAAAACCTAAAGGCTACTGTGTAGTATTTAATCAAAATAGTTGAAATTTGCGCATTGCAAAACGTGTTTTTTTTCAAAATGAAAGTAGGTTGCGAGGACGTCATTGGCACTTCATACTAGTAAATACCGCGTATACTGTGTTAGTCATTGTTATATGAAGGGCTCGGCCTGAAAGGTTAATGACATTATGTGCCAGTTCAATGCCAATGTCAAAAAGGTCGTGTCCTCGACTGGGATTGAACTTATCACTCAACAGTTTTAGTTTTACGATAATAATTCTGAAATTTATACAAAACATGAGCAAGCGAGATTGAAAAACAAATACACAAATACTGATTATTTGCATACAGACCGGGAAGCTGACGGTATGTGCACATAAAGAAACGGACGAAATAAGATGTGCACATAGAAAGTATACGGCACAAAGTAGACTAAAATATAAAATATGTACACATAGTATACTTAAATAGAAACTACGTTCACACAGAAATAAAACAAATACTTCATACGTGAGACTAAAATAAAAACTATGTTCACACAGAAGAAACAAAAACAGGAGATGGCGATGCCGAGAAAACGTGGTCGTCTATACCAATGCTTTCGTATATCGACCATATATATGTCACTTTATTCTATTTAAGTTTTCCATCACGATATGGTTCTTACTATCAATATCAAGAATTCTGTCGTTCATATACATAAGTATTCAAAACGTGCGTACGTGCTATTACTGGTCATTCATTTCATGGCTGTCATTGCTGAGTATGTGTTGTAATACGTGCTTTATGTCACCGTTGTCACATGCTTGGTACGAATTTACTGCTATTAAATTAGCAACCGTCGTTCATTCGTTGAATAGACAAACAACCACGGGAACAAAAGAAATATTCCCCTCAGTGGAATGTCATACTTATTACGACAATCATCTTCTATTGAAGTGTGTCCACTTTCACTTTTAGTGACGTAGTCGCTTTTATTGGGCTCGCCCACGGAGATTCAACAGATAGTAAGTGATGGGTAGGACGTTCTACTCGGCTTGGCACATTGCCCAAACATCATATTTATTGTATCACCCCGCCGTTGTCAGCGATGGCAACAATAGTAAAATAGGGCATACCTCGCACTCGTCCACTATATGATGCCTTGATACCTAAATCCTGATCCCTGGCCGACTCATAATCAGAATATAAATAGAAAAGGCGATTACCATGGAGCTGAACGCCAGAGGTTACACTCACCAGAACCTGTTACCATTACAGATATACATGTACACAAAGTGGGGTGCACATACTCAGTCGCATTGCAGGAGATCTCATCAAACTCATTGAATTCGTTGTCTTTACAGAAGTAACCAAGCTACAAGATGCTAATAGAATCTATAATTGTGATGGCATGCTTCCTGCTGCTGATTGCTGTGATTGCAACTGCAGTTTCACCTCGACTTTGGACAGATTTGCGATTCATAGGCAACAAACTGGTGGTTATGCGTCGGTTGCAGAGGTATGCTTCTGCAAAACCACATCAGCAGACGCTAGTCGATGTTTTTGAGGATCATGTTCATCGTAATGGGAAGAAAACCTTTGTTATTTATCAAGACGAGGTGCATACTTACGAAGAAATCGACAAGCAAGCTAACAAAGTTGCACACGTTGCAGTAGAGCAAGGACTGAAGAAAGGAGACACTGTTGCAATGCTCATCAACAATGAACCGGCTTTTATTTCCACTTTTCTCGGACTTGCAAAAATTGGCGTTACTTGTTCTTTGCTGAATTTCAATCTCCGTTCCAAGAGTCTGCTGCACTGCTTCAAGATATGCAGAGCTACGACTCTGATCATCGGACAAGGTAGGATGCAAACGAACTTTATGCACAGGCACGTGCAATTAAGTGTCTTTTACATTGCAGATACTTAATAACTAGCACAGTTTTCTGCACACACTTTGAACACGCTTCGCAAATAGCGACGATTTTTGTTTTCCACATTTGTTTGCATTTGTGTGTAAACTTTGAGTGCAAAATAATACCAACGCCCAACAACGGGTGCAGGGATGGATACTTGATATGTCATTGTTTGCTGAGATTTTCAGCATTCCAGCCAAACTGACTATCATGCACGACGACGGGAACAATACGAGTTATCAACAACAACAGCGAGATAAATTCACACGCGAACTAAACAATCCTTTCACCAGGCTCGAAAGTATCATTGCGACACCTGTGTGTCTCCATGGAAACGTTAGTCATTTTATTTTATTTTTCGTTCAAGTTAGTTGAGTGAATTCAGCACTGTACAGTTGGACATTTAATATTCTGATTAACCCAAAGTGTAAATTTGCACGGAAATAATATTGGCTTCATACCAAAAGATACTTCTTCAGGCATATATATGACACACATGTCGTTTCGATATTTTGCATTGGTTATGAGAATAGAACACTTGATGGTTGAGACAAGGAAGCATATATTCGACGTCCGAGAAGACCGCCATCATTTCTCTGTTGTTAGTGACAGTATTTAATTCAAACCCCGGGAATCGACCTGTCGCAATTGTTTCGTGTAGTATAAACCAATGTAATGATACAAATTGTATATAATTATTAGTAACTAAAATAACAATAAGATAAGTCATTTTGCAACCAGTAAGGTTCAAACTCAGGTAATTGTTAAACAAACACAATAAAATATAAAAACTGTTTGATCGACCGTCAAATTCATTGTGCGCATGCGTCAGTGGAATATTTGACAAATCAACGCTTAAACAGTCTACGCCTTGTCCCCGTTTAATACTGTTACCAAGTCGTACGTTCCAATCTCGTTTATGTTGGATCGAGAGACGCGACTCTGCTAGTTCACATTTTTCGCAACTACAAGCTCGCTGACGTTCATGATTTGTAGGTAGGTACGATTTGCACATAGGTGCCGCTGCGCGTTTTCAACCAACATTAATTCTGTCAGGCAAATGAAAAACAATAGCCTGTACAATATATCGATTCGTGGTTAATAGCATCGGAATTAATTAATGGCGCATGGTTAACGCATTTGTATGAACGTTCAAATGTCGAAATAAAAATTCATGGAATGCACATTATGTATACTAGTATTCGTACATCTGACGTGATGGTGGCACCTGGGGAAACTGTATATATGTCGCCAAACACAACAACAACGTCGTTAAGGATTAAAATTTTCTCTGACGTCACATATCTCCCAGGTAATGATGAGCCGTGTCATCCACGCCTACTATTGAGTTTTGTTTACAAATGAAATTCTGTCTTCGATCATACCTCGGTGATCAGTTTGTATGGACCACGTGCATTTACAAATAATGTAACGAACTGAAAGACTTATTTCCCGAAGCTGTTTTACAATTGTCATTCATTTTATCCATCGGTTCAATAATCCGGTTACTGACTTTGCAATACATTTACATGTGTACTGCATAGTGGCTGGTTTGCTGGTTGCTGGTGTCTGCAACATAAATCTATATTACGTGTTTTGTAGGAAAAACTTGAAAATTACACTATATCAAAACCTAATTTGTACACAGGCGACAAATGAACCACTAATGTCATTTTAAAAAAAAGGTGAAAATGTGTTTAAAAGCCCGTGATACTGCAGGCAAACGTTCTGTTTATTGGTTGTTTACTGTTTACATAGTTTGCGGGTTCCTACGTCGTTGGAAACGTATGGCCTTTGTGTCACCTTCAGCAGACCAGCGTGAAAATGCCCAGTTATTGTGCTTAGGGTTCTGAAATGTTCGGGCATTGTGTCTTTATACAGCAAAGCGGCCCTGTAGGTACAATGCGTACTAGTGTCACGGACGATTGTTACCTGATTGAGCTACGTTGATCACTGAATGGAACAAACCATTGTTCCTAGCTCACATAGCTTTGCTCTAGTGGTTACATGTTATTGTTATTATTACTATGCTGTAGAGGGTGACCAAACCTTGACTTCGTTTGTTATGTTGGCTGCGAAAGAGCAACGTCCTTTTGTGTGACGCTGGTGACGACGCAGCTAGGATACGTGCTGGTAGATATACCTATATATGATGAGTCGGGCATGACTGCCATTGCGATGGTCTGCATTGTCAAGTTTTCAAATGTGACCAACGTAAGACATCGACAATGCAAAAACCATTATATTATTTTCATTGACAGATCATCAACTTTTGCAAGCCGTTACAGACATTGAACATGAGCTTCGTGCTGATGGAGTTAGTGTGTGGGTGTACGGTACTAACGGTAACAATATTTCATCTGGGTTCCTATCCATGAATGACAAGATGAACATCGCCAGTGATGAAACGCCGTCTTTGCAATATCGATCTGGTGTCACATTTCAAGACTCTGCAGCTTACATATATACTTCCGGTACTACAGGTAGGTAGAAAGATAAAATCGACTAGTCCACATTTCGCGTTACCCAGTTTCAAGTTAACATTTTCATATCAGTTTCGCACGCGAGACTATGAGATTCTTATTTGTCTAATTGCCGGTCGCAACTTATTACACCAGCGTATCATTTTCTAGAGGGAAAGAGACACACAAATAAATGTACCAACATTCGTAGTAGAATTAACACATATTATATCAATCCATTGGCAGGTCTTCCAAAAGCAGCTCGTTTATCTCACTATAAACTATTAGCTGGAGGACATATATTATCTTACTTTCAACTAAGTTCACAAGATGTTATCTATTTGACAATGCCTCTGTATCATATTTCGGCGCTCTTCATAGGTCTCGCCAACGCAATAACTGCTGGTAAGTACACGTATCATGCTACTGCGCAGTTATCGGGTACAGTTGTAACTGTTCAATCACGTGAATCGTCATTTTTTAAATATTTTGCATTTCATATATATTCAGGTTCCACTGTTGTCCTCAGAAATAAATTTTCTGCAACCAATTTTTGGGACGACTGTCGTCAACACAACGTCACTGTTATCATATATATAGGAGAGCTATTTCGTTATCTACTAGCAAGGCCAAAGGTAACTGTTTTTCAAAACCATATGTGATATACTCAATTCACCGAAATGTCAGATGGTTGTCTGAATTTTATATTGATTATCATAAACGTATGGTTATGCGAGAAATACATCTTTGTCAGTCGCATCTGATTACAATCCGGGATGTCGGCCCCATTTGATTCTATTTCCAGTTGCCTCCAAAGTCAAAATCAAAGTACATCGACGAAATGAAAAACCGCTTTCAGGCAGCTCGTCTCTGAATGATTTTCCCAGCCAATTGAAGCGCGCCTAACTAGAAAGCGACATGTAACACGAGTTCTTATTTGCTGATGGTCCAACGAGATTTAGTTAGATGTACACCGTTGGCAACAATTAAAACGCAACATTAGATTTTAATCAGATTGGTTACAATCGCATAGAAATGATCAGTTACTTTATATTATTGGTAAATGGTTTTTACGTGTAAATCCTATAATACTCGCATACTCAACTCATGATTCATGGCGATGTTCACCGCGTAACATTCAACAACAAACAACTCACTATGTGAAAGTCGTTGAAGGTTATAATGACCCACCAATATTCATTCTGAAGTACGACATACTTATTTGTTGAAGTCAAATAACTTATCATAATCTTTGCGTGCAGCAACCAAACGATACAGATAACAAAGTACGCCTTGCAGTTGGCAATGGCCTTGGCGCAGATATATGGAATGAGGTCAAAGAGAGATACAGTATCCCACAGATAGTAGAGACGTATGGTGCCACTGAGGGAAACTTTGGCATGATGAATGTTGATAACAAACTGGGGTCGACTGGATGTTGGTCAACACTACTCAGGGTAAGGCAGAAAATGTAGCGTTGATATCTTATACAAATAAATAACTTCGTAAAAGATGTACTTCTGGTGAAATCATCTTTCAAGTAACTCCTGCATCTTATTGTTGAAATATTTCAGCATCTTATACCTGTGTATGTTAATAAGTTAGACTACTTGGTCGATGCGGGCATAACACCGCCATTCCAGTAATTACATTCTTGTTTTCTTATTCTAACAGATTCTGTGTCCAATCGAGTTAGTTAAGTACGAGTATGAAACAGCTCAACCCGAGCGAGATGAAAACGGCAGGTGCATTAAAGTGAAAACAGGTACGTTTGAACGTCAACATTTTTTATTTGTGTTTGCATAATCTTGTAATGTTACTGATTATGAGTTTGGAAGTTGTAATGTCAGTAATGTGGTATTATTCGAACTTTTGTGTGTAACAGAAATGTATTACAGTAGTTAACCCCTATGACGTAGTTAACCCCTATGACGTAGTTTGTTGTCTGATCATACGCGCAATAAATTATAACATATACTTGGGGGTTAGTAGGTCACGTGGTCTTATACGCGCAAATTATTTCTGGTGTTATGACGTCGTCAATTATTCTGCGAATCCGCGCATATACTGATATCATTTGCAGGGGTCTAACGACTTTCAAGTAACGCTAATTTGACATATCAGTAAATCACTAATCGACCTGGTTTCTGTTTACCTCTTTAGGTGAGGTAGGTTTACTCATTTGTCCAGTCACTAAGATGTTCCCATTAGAAGGTTATGTCGGCAATAAAGATTTAATGCAAAAGAAAATATTGAATAACGTGTTTGTGGAAGGTGATCTATACTATAATACTGGCGACTTATTTGTACAAGATAATGAACACTTCTTCTACTTTAAAGATCGATTGGGAGACACATTCAGGTAAAGTTAGTGATATGCATGTTATCAATTGGCTGTCACAACAAATTATTCTATTGGATTAGTCGATATGGAACGGGTGCTGTTACTGTCTCTATAGCTAGATCAATACGACAATACTTTGTGTTGGAATGACGAGATTGTGTGTTTTGGACACATCAAAGATCACCGTATCATAATGGAGAATATAGCCTGGTGAATCGTTATGTAATACGTAGGTGACACAGAATTCACTGTCTCCATGACTTCAGTACAATATGGGAACTCGCATGCGCAGACTGACCCGTAGATTTTTCAACGTCTCACGATAATAGACGGCATTTAGACTAGACTGTCTATAATATATAAATATATATATATATTTCTTTCAGGTGGAAAGGGGAGAATGTAGCAACAACTGAAGTCTCCCAAGTTTTCAGTGAATTCCCTGGAATCGAAGAAGCGTGCGTGTATGGAGTTACTGTTACCGGTGAGTGTGAAAATGAATACATTTAAGCAGATATAAGACTAATCAGCTCTCTGTCCCCGGTTAACAATAATTGGTTCCGGTAAATTGAACAAAGTTCCTTCTGAAAGTTTTCTAGTTTTCTTAGGATGAATAGGATCCAGGTCAAAGGTTAGATTAAATTATTTTGATTGTTGAAAATGTGTTTAGTCCATTAAAATATGGTGTTTGAGACACCTGTATATCGGAAATTTGGTGACGGCGTACAGTATTTGATTTCGCCCAAATGTATGATGTTCGATTCTTTGAGCTGGTGTGCGGATATTTACTGCAATTGATTTTACGGGAATTCCATGTATTACTTGTGAAAACAAACTGGTAACAGAGGTCACAGCCATTCACTTGTCTCAACGAAAGTTTGTAGAATTAATGACACAATTGAAAAACGTTGATGAAAGACGTCGACGAACAGTACCGAGTAAACATTTGTACATTGTATTTTGCAAATGACTGTTCATGGACCACGTGTTCATGATTCTAACCAAGGATCCATGCGTATGTTGCAATGTCTCTGTTTGTCTGTTGTGACGGGTGCTGCCGTGCTCTATCAACGAAGCTATTCTGTGACGTAAACACTTCATAGATGGCAATGTTAGACTTTTTTTTTAAATGAAATAAATGAAATTAAAAAGATTCGCTAAAAAAGCAAAATTTAAAACATCCTTACACTATGTTTTAACCAATGACGTAATTCGCTTAACTCGGAACTGTATATTGTGCAAATGGCATTCGACAGGAACAAAGCTGTAGTTAACTTTATTATATTTTCCGTTCGCACTTTTATTGCTCAAAGTTTCGTGATGTCATTGGGTGACTGTCATTGAGTTGGCATTGGAAAGATTAGACTAAACAGAACTATGTGACTATCTGCCATGGGAAGTACTATAATGTAGCAATAATGTCAATATCGTGAAATAGACAGTACTGTTCTTTTTGTGTAGTCGTTTGACATTTGGTGATCCCTAAAAAAGGGGTTATTATTGATGAGTGACCACAGATCAAAACAAAATGTTATATATACATGTATATCTATTTACATCACCGAAACCCATATTCACTAGGAGGCGTGACTTATGTACGTAAGTCCGAGTCTATTTATGCCCGATATATGCATACTAGTGTATATGTTGCGGACATCCTGGTATAAACTATATATGTGTATTGTACTAATCTCATTGGGGTCGATAGAACGGTCATTTCATAATAAGCACCTAATGATATTTTTGACATTTTTGTTCCAGGACATTACGGGAAAGCTGGGATGGCAGCAATATGTCACTCTGATCGTCACGTGATTGACTACAGCGCACTCTACAGACTGATTACACACCGTTTACCCAACTATGCCTGCCCGAGATTCCTACGCGTGGTGACAGCATTACCTCATACAAGTACATTTAAACAGAAAAAGACCAATTTGTTACAGGAAGGATTTGACCCCAATCTAATACCAGATCCTATGTACTTCATGGACAGCCGTGCAGACACCTACTCACCGCTCACGACAACTATGTATTCGAATATTGTCAATGGTACTATTAGAATATGATTCGTTTATATAACATTCAGAAAAGTCACATGGTGAAGGGGATTGTGTAGTATTATTATTTCCACGATTTTTAAATTCACTGCTAACTTTGTTAAAGGATGTCGCGCCGCGTCCTGTTCGATATGCGGCGTATACAACGAGTGTAAAATACCTTGATTGTTTACATGAAATACGAACACGCGCTGCACGACGACCTGTAGCTGAAATACCTGAAACTAGCGCTATTCATTGTGATTTGATGACAATATTTGTAATTTCACTTGTGTTGCCTCGCTAATCACCAAGCACGGCAAAGGAAACATTTATTTTATTTTAACTTTCCCAGAATTTGTTGTGATTAAAATAACACGGGGAATTGCAATAATGACCGCATTATCTGATGTTAATCTAAATATGTATAATACTTTGCAAACTGTTTAACAGTTCATTATAACAGTCAAGTAGTTAGTTTATCAGTAATTGTTCTTTCTGTCTGTCAAAACAATGTTCATCCTGTGTTTGAGAAACATCTCACCAACAATTGAACTTTTTTACATGTATATTTATGGAATTTATACGAAGGAATATAATGACGACGACAATCTTTGATTCCTGTATAAATAATAGTAATGTTGTATCATAGTTTCAGTGTTCGACGTTGGTGTAAAAAACACCATAAATATCCCTGGCTTATATAATTTACATAAGCGTTTGTAAAGCAAAATAATTCACTGCTGCCTGCTTATTTATTTAAAAAGTTTAACATTTTTACAAGAAATGTATTTATATGTGTAATTGTATTTATTGAGTAAGATGAAAAATGCCAATACTGTGCTGTACGCATAAATCTAAATCAAAATATATTAAAGTATTTTTAATAAATGACTTTTCTGCTTTATACTATTATACATGTCTCATTTCTAATGATATTCCCTTCTACTATTCATTGTGACACATCATATATCAATAGAAAGTTTTAGGTTTCTCGTGGGTCTTGTGCGGAGCGAGTTTAGAACGTTCGGAATTGCATGAAACATTTGGGCTCAGTGGTTCGGAATGTTGATAGTCATTGGCTAATAACACTAACAACTGGTGTACAATTGTCTGTCGTTGACATGAACCAATCAAAACAGACATCCAAGCGGCTGTAGATCAGCAGAACATTGTCTTGCATTACTGGCAATGTTCTGGCTTATAATACGACAGTAACATCTTGGTTTTGAATTGACCAATCACGTACTACTAACTGTGTTGATATAAATGTGCACACGCGTTGGACATTGTCTCCATTGGTATAACGATCCACAAAATACCCAGCGATCATTGCGGTGTTCTAAATACATGCCTAAGACCAATTAGGAATAAAAGTATATGCAGTAAACTCAAGAAAAGTTGGTCAAGGAGTTCTACACTTAGAAGACTGATAGAATGTTCACCTTTTCTGTGAAACAATGAAAATGGTTTTGATTTGTTAAGTAATCTGTTCAGAATTAGATGCATTGCCGTCATTTTGCTTTGTGGTATCTGTAAATCAACGGCAGTTAATATGAGACATTTTCGGTGCATAAGATGTGATTAATTTAAAAAAAAATCTATAAAAATAGTGCTCGATACATTGCAATATCAGACAGGACAGTTATCCCCGAATACCAGATACATTGGGACTGGGTTGTTACTTCAATAGTTATACAATTACTTCAATTGGTTGTTAAATCTATTAAATCTCCAATGTTCAACAAGAAGTCGAAAATAACACTTTTTACCAAAAATGTAAAATAATATTCAACAAAATTACAGAATTCAGAGAAGTCTACCTTTAGTTTTCAAGAAGAAGTCGAAAAAGTAAATACAGACGTCGATGGACAATCACTTATATGATAAGCTTCACTTGACAAAGTCGACAGCGGAGCTAAACATTGACGTGCATATTTAATTCAATTTAATTAGTTATGTTAAGTTTGAACGAGCTTGGTCACTGAATGTCTGAGAAATGGCTCCAGAGGCACAGACGAATCCCAAATTATTAGTCCCCGAGTTCGGACTTAGTCCAAAACGGAAACTAACACCACAGTGTTTCAATGAAGTGCGAGTAATATTCTGTGTCTGGAGAAACTTGACCTACACTTTTATAAGCTGAGCTTTAGGGTAGTTGACTAGAACGTCATCGGTACTGGGATCAGTTCTTAAGTTTTGAAATTGAAATGACTAAAGCTGCTCCGTGGTTTACAAAATATGTCATCGTTATCTGTAGCATGTACACTTTGCATATATGAATATGTAGATAGTTTACGCTTAGCATAAAGACAAAAAAACGCATGTAGATTTACAGAAATAAACATGCATTCAGAATGGGTTACATGACAAAAGTGGTACTAGTGACAAGAAGTTTTTTAGCATACCTTTACCCTCACACTTTACAGTGTGCAGTCTTGGGGTGGCTATATTCTTGGATGGCGAGTCATTGTATTAATCCACAAGCGAATAAATCACTATCGGCTAAGAATGTTCATACTTGACTCAGAGTAAGCATGGACGTCCATGGTTCAAACACAGTCCCTCAAGACTGTGGTTCAAACAAAGAAACAAATGAAAATTATGACCCAAGATGACATTTACGCATTTCTCCATAGAGGGCAGACTCTGTATCTGTATCTTGCAACTATAAATTCGTTAGGCCAATTATGGCGCTAGATTGTAACGATAGAGGTACTGTGGTTTACAGTTCAACATATATTTTTTAAGATCTTCAAGTGAAAATTTGCCTTTGCTAAAATGAGTGCTTGTCCGGCAGATTTGAAATTTTAACAGATTTGTACTACAAGGATCATCTACATACTCTTTGCAGTTGATTCTGGTTCCTATATTTGACTGAATTGGTTTACAGTGTGCAAACAGTGAGCGCCTTCTAGTGATAAATTTTTAGTAAGGCAGTAAAATAATGCACGGTTGCTTAGGTTACTAAAAAATTTATTTGGCATTTAATAGTTTATATGACCTCATAGAAATTACAAATCATCATTCTTTGTGTACTTTAAACTACAATGACTAATTTTCAGTGTAATCCATGAGAAATTTTGTATCAGTAAAAAAAACATGGGTTCTGTAAATTAAAGTAGGGAGTCGCTGATTTCCTGAAATTGAGTCTTTGCATACACCCTTCAATCGAATTTAACAGTTCATATTGTGTACAACAGTTAAACTAAATAACTAAGCATGCCAATCAATCAACCAACCACTAATATATTATCACACTATTTAATTTAAAGGAACTCACTGTTCAGAACCTTATAACTGGGTAAAATGAGCAGACTAACCTCTATCAATACTTTTTTATTTAGGAATAAAAACATCCACAACCATAAATGCACATTCTGCATAGTTTGGATAATATATTGTGCATATTTGTTAAGTAATAAATGAGTAAATGGCATTTATTAGAATAGGTATCTGCATGAATATCTATTGTACCAGTAATTGTAAACGTACAATGTCCCCTAATACTGAATATTGTGTGGTGAACACTAAGAATCCACTAGTACTCATGGTACTCCTATTAATGCTGTCAACACTTATTTCAGAGTACACTAGAAATATAACACACATCTACGCAGATACTAGCATACGATTTACAACAATTTCTGAAAATGAATGGGTATAAGTAGAAACATAGAACATTGTGTAAAAATCTGCCCAATTTATTTGTAATTACAGACATACTTCTTCTCTGTTTATCAATAGTAATTTATCAATAGTCATGACTGAAAAACATGATTGCCAGCACATATACCGTATTTGTACCGCAATGTGCTTTTAAAAGAGTCTGTTTAACAGCAGAAACGACACATGAACACTATTCTGTTTTTTATTGTGACCCAAGCATGATGTAAACAGATCTTAGATACAACTGACTGTCAACATCTTACTGACGACTAGAGAGCCACGAGACCCGTCTTTGCCCCTTGAATCATGTTCTATTATCTCCTGTTTATTGTTCTAAATACTCGTTACATGAAATTAGGGAAACAGTGAAAGTGGCGACAGTAAAAGTGGAAAACTGTTTGAGGAGCAAACATTTTTTCTTTCTCAACAAATCTCGACAGTAATGTGCATCTATGATCGATTGATCATTGTAAAGCATATCCATACATCAACAACTTTAAACAATTGGTGGGAAAAAAATCTGATTTATAATTGCATAACTATCAAAACAATGTTTAACAAGATGCAATCTATCTACATGCAATATTCTAAGTATTTAAACAACTATTATAAATGCTTTCCCCAACTTTGTTTTAATATCCCACCTCCAACAAAAAAAGTCTGAAATTGATGGAAACATATAAAATGCTGTAAATTATGTATTTTGTAGATGGGATGGGATAGATGCTAGGACCGATATATAAAATAAATGGTAAGTGGTAAGACCTTGGTAATTATTCAACATTAGCAGATGTCTTGGGCATGATCATAATCAATAGTATATATGAATAGATTAATTCTAAAACCTATTCAGATATGTCTGATTATAATCACTAACTACCAAGAATCATCATTTACCACTTTCTATGAATGGTTTAAACAGTGATGAAATTATTAATAATCAGTAAATCTAGACAATATGAAAATTTAAGAATTTATATAAAGTAAATCTAAGTATAGTATTGAAAATCAATAAAAAATATATTTCAAAAACAAAACAAGGAATAGTATGGCAATGTTATGTAGCGCCTTTTTCTGATTCACCATCTGTGGAATGGAACTTTCGTCTTTCTAGTCATTTCATTTTCATATATACATTCAAGTAACAGTAAATATGCTCTCGGATTCCTGCAAATACAAAACGATATTGTAATTGAAACAAAGTGGTTTGTGTGGAACTTGATGAATGAAGGAAAGAGAATCAGAGTCAACCTTCTAAGTGTAACACCGGGATGAAAGGCTGAAAGGACTTTTTATTTTAAATTATTTTTATTTATAAAAAATCATGTGTTATATGCGAACTATCTGTATAGAACACTAATGTTACCATGAGTAATTTATCTATAAAGAGGGTTGGAAACTCTTCAAACAGCTTCTTACTTACCATTGTTAAAGTTTATTTATAGGTTCTGTGTTTTGACAGTAGAGCCGCCTTGTTGAGCCATCTGTTGCTGCATCTTAGCTAACATCTCCTGCATACGCCTCAGCTAAAGTAACAAAATATACAATCATTACAGCAAGGCACATACATGTATATGTCAAATTATGTGGTCAGTTTACAACTCATAAAATACCACCCCTAACAAAAAACTGCACTGAGTAGACTGTGGTGACAGCAGAGAAACTGCCGCATGATGTTGCCATGGCAGCAGAGAAACTGCCACAAGGTGTTGCTGTGGCAGCAGAGAAACTGCCACATGATGTTGCCGTGGCAGCAGATAAACTACCACAAGATGCTGCCGATAAACTGCCACATGTTTTCATGACAGCAGAGAAACTGCCACATGTTGCCATGGCAATAGAAACACTGCAAACAAACTCACCTCAACTTCTTTCTCTTGCAATATCTTGTCTTTTTCTGTCATCTTGGTTTCTAAACTTTCCTCTCGTTTCAATTTCACTCTGCAAGATAAGCCACACATTAGAATTGTTTTGATCATCAACACATAACAGTATAATGTCACAAAATTGACAATATCTAATAATTGTGCGTTTGGAGGAAAGTAGTTCCTATACAAAACTTGAATTCTTGGTTTTGAATCTATGAATGCATGTCACTTTCATACGATATATCCACAAATAGGAAACGCATGTGATCCCAAATTGACAATGAATTATTGAAAAATACATAAAAATGTGCGAAATTTGCACTAAAACTCGCACAAACCGACAAAATGCATCATAGTCAGCAACTTACGGTGGACGGGACTTGCTGCCACCACTTCGAGCCAATTTTTCCGATCGGAAATTTTCATAATGTACATCCTGTGTTACTTCCTGTAAGTCTTGCATATGTGTTCTGTGAAGCAAACACACATTAATATTTACAAGTATAAAGTCAATCATAGATGTTCTCATAGCTCAATTCAAATATTACTAATCCACTTAGCAAAAAGAACACCAAACAGACTAGAAAATGTTGAACCAAAGACACAAGAAAATACAGAGATGCCCATACTGTGAGAGAATAACATGTTTTTCAGTGGCCATGTTGTAATATGCAAGCATCTGTCTGTTTATGTAACCTACTTTTGACAACATGCAGTATCAAATACATGTACAACACACTAGTTTAGAGGCTACTATTTGTACTAGCAGGTAGACTTGTTCTTGAGTGAAAAAGTTTTGTACAACTGTCAACTCAAAACCATTACATAAACATGATGAATCAAATGCTTTCAAGTTCATCCATTGAAAGACAATAATTTACATTTTTCTTGGATGTTGTATGTGTAGGATTAACCTGACTAGGAATATTCAAATGTAATCTCACATGTCCAGCATTCTATATTGCGTTCAAACGCCATGAGATACCACAGTTGCCTGTCCCTGTGTGCTCTTATGTCTTCGGTTTAATCAAAATACTTACATTAACATACTTCGCAGTTTAATAAAGTCACAGTGATCAGGATTTTCAACTGTGGAAACAAAATTGTGAGAATTAAAACAAGAATGTTGATTACTAATAAAATATGCATGAAGACAAGCGGAAGTATACATCGACACACAGCAGAGGTTGATGTGACCACGTACTGTACCGCGAGTGCATACTTTGAGGTATTCTCGTATAAACCTTATTATTATACATCATGGGCAAGCCAAAATTCAAAAACTCCCGAACAGATTTAGCGAACTTCTTTGTGTGGGGTTCGATCAAATCCTGGGGGCTGCCATGTTAGAGGATGCTTACGTGCATAATCGATCCATATTTGGAATTCGCATTTCCTAACATGGTAGGATGCAAATACCCAGTGCAATACCAGAAAATTAAAGCACACTGTAACTTACGGCTTTACAGTGACAGATGTATAATAATTTGTTTTATTATTCAATTAGCAATCACCATTCATATGTCAAGAGTACAAGAAAACAATTTGAAGTTATGTGGTATCACAATTTTTGAAAATTAACAGTGTGCCTCCATTTATTAGGCCATAAGTCACCATGTTTTAAGAATAACCACCTTCAGAATTGAGTGAACAGTTCACTCCATAGAAACCTGAGCTATATAATCCCTTCAGGGATAGTTATTCCTTAAATAATTTTATTCTCACCTTCCACAACACCCCATGGGTATAAACGACCCCTGACCTTTCGACCTTTAACTTCAATTAATTGGCTTGATCCACAAATAGCAAATGGCATGCTCTCCTGCAAAGACAAAGAAAACACAACAGTATTAGGCAATAAATAAATGTTACTTCAAAGCATGGAGGTAGAAAAGTGAAGGAGTGAGGATGCTATTTAAGTCCATGTTTATAAGGTTAACATGGTTAAGCCACTTATTGTTTTTGTTTAGAAATGGTTTTATCTACATGATGATAGCCGCTTATTTACACAAGAAAACGAGAGTAGAACTGAAAAAAAAAAAATTCTGTTTAAACATAGTCTATAAAATTGAATGCGCAAACCATAAATAAAAGAATTGTGCATGCGCAGTGACCTTTATCGGATCACAAAGGTAGTTTCACACATGCAGGTACCGGGAATTCTGCATACGAACGCTACCAAGATGTGTGATTTCATCTTTTCTGATATTTTTTATTGCAATAGTCGTCCAACTTTAGACATTGATTAAAAAAATTCCGCAAATTTCCGCAGTGAAATTTAAGGATACATGATAAGATTATAACAAGATGTTTTGATGAGTCATTTTTCATTGGTGTGCAGAACTGTGCAGATGTTGAAAATCGTGAATTTTGTTGTAATAGATTTCGGGCGTTGAGTACACTCAACGTACGTCTTTCACTGCATTTTGTATTATTGTTATCTGTTTGAGCATGCGCAGTGCGTTGAAAATCTTTGTGAAGCTTCCGAATACAGCCGAAACGCGTAAGCCGATTAACTGTGACATTGTACAGCGTGTTTGTAAACTAAATACAATGTGTACTGAGTAAACAAATCCAAAGCATCATGAAACCAGTGGAAACAATAATGTCCTCACTCCTTCTCTTTTCTACCTCCATGTTCAAAGTGAGTGTCATAAAAATAAAGCACAAGTATGCAGTGTTCTGCCCAGGATACAATCAGTGTGGCATTGCTCCGCTCCATACTCTTCTGAGAGACTGCTTGACAGACACCCTCGCATTCAAAATCATTACCACAATGCTTGATATCCGTACCTTTATTTTTGTCTATGATTTCCACAGCTATTGTTCTAAGAGATGCCTCCTCGCTGTTCATAAACAGTCTTAAACAATAACTAATGGAAGTCAAAGGGCTGCTAAGTTTATTGGGTCGGCATGTACTCATTGAAAGTTTTGGTTACGTAATTCACCACAGCCAACGCCAAAAATAAAACGTTTGAAGAAAAGATTATTGTAATCGTAAATGAAAAAAAAAAATGTTCAACTTGCTTTTCCATTGTAACTGGTTTATTGGAATCGGTAAAACATCATAAATTTAAGCAGTCTGTACCATACACTACCTTACCGATCACACCACGCCCGATGTCTAATTTGAAAACAAAAATCTTTTGAAGAAATGCTGATTCCAATGTTGAAAATAAAACTTGTTATGAAAGTACTAATGATTAAAACATTAATGACCATAATCCTGGGGAGAACACTGGTATGCAAGTATTGCTTATTTTCATGCAATACACAAAATGACAGTTTTGTTGTATGACATTCCAATACCCCACCTAAATAGAACTCTGATGTAAAATCAAAGAAAGCTTATACCAGGGCTAGACATACCTTTATTTGTTTGTTTTGTTCTTTAAAATCTTCATCTTCATCAGAATCACAGTCTGGTATTCTGTACATGGAAATTCCATTCTCCTCTATTTCACCTACAATCTATATAGATGCAACAGGAATTACTTTGGTTATCTAGCGTCACAAACACCTATTTAAGATTTCTACTGCAGGTCAGAATAGTTGACCCTTATTCTAACAGCCCCATGTACTTTTACATTGACTCCACAAGATAGGGTTAAAGTAAATAAAAGAAGGCATAGATAAATAAGGAATACTGAATTAACTATATAAGAAGCACATCTCTAATTCGCATCAAACCAAAATTGTATCTATTGAATGTAAAATTATTGAAATATGTCATATTTTGAATATAGACTTGCCTTATCATATACATTTAGGTGCACATGCTTCTAATAGAGCACATGACCAGATTAATACAAAGTAGGTGATTAATATGTGTGGATTAATTGGTTAATTCATGCAAATTAGGTAATGCGTAAGCCAAAATTTAACACAAAACTAAACACATATATCATGGATTATCCCAGGGCACCTATGTACCATATTTAATTAAAATCTGATGAGTGGTTCTTGAGATAATTGCTATGTTCACACGGCAGCATTCTACCGAAGCCGAACTACTGCTCCTCCCATCGATTACCAGGAGATTATCTCCAATGCATTCATATAGTCGGGTCAAACGAGAGCCGACATCTGCCATAGTTCGATTCAGTTCGGTCAGAACAGAGCGGAACGGAACAGTGCCCTCGAATAATTAGTGTGAAAAAAAACATGGCTGAAAACAATATTGGTGTTAGGCTTGTGTTGTTTCTTTACATGGCACGATTTTGTTGATCTGGGATAAAAAAACAAAAAAAACTCACGATCGAGTCTGAGCATTGGGGTAGAAAAGACAATGAACTGGTGTTATGATTTAGGTAATACAACATGTAGTATCTCGAATAAACAGGAAACACGGCAGCTGAAATGTGTTACAGTCTATTCGCTAAAAGTTATTGTCATTGTTCAACTGCTGTGATATGTGTTACAGTTGTCAATCTAAACCTTCTAGGAACATGTCACCTTACCGTGACAGCTTCTACAATTTCTATCTCTGGTGTCTTTAAAAAGTATCTTCAATTTTCATTGGATCTGTTCAGTCCTTTCAAGTTTTTGTCGCATATAATTTCAGTCGCCATTTTTCTGTTTCCCATTGACCTGTCAATCTATCGCAGTATTTCCTTACTCTGCCAAATAGATATTAGGGTGTATACCTCTTCGTCAAATCGGAAATTGCGTGAAGTTACGACCGATATTGTCTCCACCATAATTGAAATGAGAGGTTACTTCAAGTTGAAGAAGATGATTGAGGGCGTGATTTGGGCTCCAATAGTTGGGCCCTGCGTATACACGGTCAGGGCCATGTCGGGGCTCAACCCTATCGGAGTTCAACCCTGAGGGTTTATTGGAGCCGAACGCGTATGCATGGCCATTTTTGCTGGCTCGTGCCATAGGGCTCCGATAAAATGCTGTCGTGTGAACGTAGCAATTGGGAGGAAAAGCTAATTAGAGAAATAATAAACTAGGAAATTAATAAACTAATCAGGTCTGTTCATTTTCCCAGAGCATCTACATATTAAATTTCATTGAAACCCAATAGTTCTTGCGATGATGGTAGGAAAACCAACAGTTATGTGATTTTGTTTACCTTATTCTTCAGTTTCCACACTTCTTTCTTTGTGAGTGTATCTGACTTGGCAATGACAGGAACAACATTCACTTTATGATGGAGGGCTCTCATGAATTCAATATCCAATGGTTTTAACCTGTATTCAAACAAATACACATACATGTATGTGAGAGGCACAGCAAATTCAACTCGATTGATAATTTGTACCAAAGTTATATTTAATTGGCAAATCAGCATTCTAGAATTTGTCTGGTTAAATGCCGTAATCTGGTTGTGGTATGATATACATCACAGAATCTGCAACAAATTGACTAATAATTAAGCTAGTGTGTATACTACACAAGTTCACAATGACAATATCATCAAGTTAAACTTTTGTTAAATCGAGTTAGGTAAATCATATTACTTGATGGTTACACAAATAATTGCATTACATAGTCCCCAACAAGTTAAAGTGCCTGTGCAATGC